>NC_140643.1:24302359-24927359 GCF_978046115.1 Saccoglossus kowalevskii | reverse complement strand
TCATAGCCCACCTATGTACCAAGTTTCATCGGGATTCGATGAGTGGTTCTTGGGGAAATTCAAAATCAGCAATCAATCAGAAAATGAGCAAAATAACGTAGTTAGATTTGTGTTGTATATTACGGCATTCGTGAGCTGCACTAATCGAACAAATGACGTAATACGCTGTTTATCGACTAAAATATGCTAAGTAAAACGGGAGTTATTAATCGTCCTATAAATTCGAAACGCGGAGACTTAATGTCGAGAACTAATGTCTTCATTTCAGTTTAATTGTATTGAAAAATGCTCCTCATCTAACTTCGTCGGAGAATCTTGTGTACATTTCAGTAACTTTATGAAGACTCAATTACAACCAAATCACGGAACTGCCTGGCGATGTTCGGCTATTGGAAATAGCTTCTGACACATATATTTTGCGTATACCATAATTGTCACACCTCACTGATGTTACGCATGCTGTGATTGGTTGAGACTCGGTCACATGACATTGAATAAAAATGGATATTACATGGCATATTGCCCAGTCTGACGCGAGGGTTCGAACTACTTTGGTTTTTCGTGAGATTAGTAACCATACATTGCAGTTTTGTACAAAAATTCCATTTGTTAATGAAGGCTTTTTTAAAAACGGTAATTTGACGATCTTCTATTTTATGTTTACTGACATCAAGGACACGTTTTATTCACATTATCAGTAGAATATCACAGGTCACAGATAATGAGCCAAGTTGCTATTTTCACCACACACTCCACCATAACTCCCGAGTTAGTGTACACAATTTTAAGACTCTGAACTTGCAAATGTGGCAATGTTGAACTTCGTGTGTCCACGCCCCCCTCGTTCCCGTCAATACCCTGACGGGCACAAAGAGTGGGAACCCAGGTAGGTCTATGGTTTGAACCGGGGTTTCGAATTTGTGTATCGGCTGTATATGTACCCTTATTCCAGCCAAGTCATTCAAAATCATATCATGATTGACTTTCATAATAAATATGACACGGACCTCGGGCTGCCAAGCCCATGAACACCGTAGGATTTTCCATACCTGGACTCTGTGGCAAGGATATAAAAGTATTAAATTACTATGAGGGTCGGCAAGTGGTATTTTCCTAAGCTGTAATCAATTGATTTTATTTTCGTAATAATGTAATTTATTAAATAAAAAACGTAAATTCGTAGACATGGGCAAGGTGTAAAATGTAATCAGCTATTGTATTCGTCCGTAATTTGTACAAAGATCTTATTTTTCATAAGCGTATAAAGCATTTTCCAAATTAAATGACTTAGTTCTCATGCAATTTCCAAAATTATTAAATATATTGTGAAAATGAAATTAGGAATTTGCTTTATCTGTAAAGTGTAAAAACCCATTTTTATTGTACATGGAACTTTCATTATTTCTCGTAAACACGAAAAATGTCTTTTTTTTTGTAACCTGTATCAGCTATCCCCTTACTATGTATTAAATTTATTTCGCCATTTCAAAATTATACAAAAAACATACTATATTAATAAGTTTTTTTTGTAGCAATCATTTGACTTCAATATTCTTGCAAGAAAAAGAACAAATATAAAATACAAACCTATCATCGTAACTTTTTTAGTACGATATAGCCTTTAGTGTCGCGTTATGTTGTGAATATATCCTGCATAACCTTCTCATATTTATATGCCATCATTTTCAATATTGCCGCTTCCCAGTGCATATTTGATTGGTAAAATGCTTCTTAGTTCAAATGAATTGCTAAATTACCCACGAACGAAAAGTACGTGATCTATTCGATAGCCGTGCCATTGTCTGTAAAAATCAGTCGGTAAAATATGTAATTTCAGTTACCGTGAAACTACTAATTTATTCGATCTACGTTGCCCTGCTATATCTGTGAAATTCGGGCGGTAAAAAATATAATTGCTGCCACCGTCCAACTCCATGGTTTATTCGACCCAAACTATCATGCCAATAACTCCCCCAAAAAATCTGCATCATTCAATCGAATAAAAAAGGATTCAGTTTAAACAGCAATCATCGGAAATGAACAAACAAAGGAACATCACAATTCAATCTTCGTCAGTTATTTTTTAGTCTTCATCTTCTTTGTCAATACTCTAAAATACGCAATCTTATTTCATTGTGTTTCTGATGATTTAAAACAATTTTTATGAAGCTCAACCTGATCATGATACATGCATAATGTACCGTTTTTAATGGTTTTGAGTAAATCGTCTGAGTATGTGACATTTGAACATTCTACATTATGTTTGTTGTGATACCAATGAGCCAGTAGAATGTCATCAAACCAAAATCTGTGTCAATGTCGACAATGATACCTGGCGTTTCTTTAGTACCAAAAATAAATGAAGCATAATAAAAGAAAACCGAGTTTTCTTGCCCACGGGCAAGGGCAAGGGCGGAGCTTCGTATTCTAATTTGACTGTGATTTAACAACAACAACTGTCGATCGATCGTTTATTGTACAGAGACAGTAAACGTCTATGCTTATCTCCTGTTTATGTGCTTATCCAGTAATCTAAACTGTGTGGGGAAAACAATCAACTCATTTCTAGAGTCTTGGCAGCTTTCGGGAAACAAAATTCAAGTAGGGAATACATGTATGCCACATGTTCAATAAATGCCTTGCCGTGTCCAGCAAAAAAATGTCTCGTCCACTCGCAATAAATAACATCTGATAGGATCATTTCCACTAATGTGAAATAGATCTGCATCTCTGGTAACTGCACTATGCAGATTATCCATGTTTAGCTAAGAACGACTCCCGATATATGCATTTAGTAGAATAAAAACTTGTTTGGGTTTTACATGTAACTTTTCATGTTCAAAGAACAGGAATACCTGACCCTGGATAAATCCATGACAAGAAAACTCATTGCAGCTAAAAGGTATATGTACAGGTTTAATAATAGAAAATAACAGTTCAGGGAATACGAAGTTTCGGAAAGAGAGACGCGAACCAATTGTGTATAACGAGAATGTTTTAGTAACGATAACAGCCAGTCACCCAGAAAGCACACACCTGTGAAAAAACAAAAGTTTACAATTATATTTAATCAACAGTCTCAATATGTAACCAGTATTTAATTAATATGACAATACGGATAATTGTATTTAATATACTGGATCAAATGATTACAATTTACACTAAAATCGCAAGAAAATGAAAGAGGACTAGCGCTGAGTGAAATTCATTTCATGTTAAAATGACACGCACATTTTACAAGATGCGTTATTTCATTATATATGACGTACGGAATTTGTTTATGTCACAATAACTCGCCCTTGAACGTTAATATCAAACACACTTTATTAGCTTCGGTCGTGTTTTATACTCGCCATTTAGAAAATGTCGCGTAAACCTGGGCAGCGAAACCACACTAGGTCTGCGTAGCCATCTTGGAACTGAAAAACGTCACCCCAATGAACCGGAGGAATATAAAAATGTCTTTGTTGAGCCACAGTAAAAATAACGCCGTTCGATGCGCTATCATACAACTTCTTTGTATAGTTATGTTTTTTGGTGTAACAATTCTGAACTTGCAATTGTGGCAATGTTTAGCGTGGCGATAACGAAACCCTCGATCGAACAGAGAATCATTAATAAAATTGAAACCGCTCCACAGATTCTTTAGAAAATTCGAAGGGCTAAACTTACCTGGTTCCCAGTGATAATGCCAGATTTCAAGCAAATTCCCTGGACGTAAATACGAGATTACAGGAACAAATTTAACGATGAAGACACCCAACGTCATAGTTAACAGCGCCCTCTATAATTCCATTCAAAGATGATGTGAAATGTTCCATGTAAATTAGGCTTCCTCGCGTTAGGCTAATTGCCCGCCAAGTAGATATGACGTCACTGAAACTACTGCGCAACGATAACTGCGCATAACAAATTGTCGTTCGCTGCACTGGTGCTACCCCGGCCGCTGTTGTTTTCGCGGATGCTTTTACGGTTTTGAAGGAAATTTAGCCATTCGAAATAGACAGTGAACGCGCCAGAATGGATATTAGGTAAGATACTTTGTTTTGATGTTGAGGGTATTTTTATATGAAGCAAAACTGTACAGCAAAGCCGCTACTGAAACGTCGCAGCAGGGGTCGTTGCGGCGCGTTCTATGCTGTGAGCATTTCTAGGCGTTCGACGCTAATGCTAACCGAAACGCTCTAAAGCTGAGTCGCTTGTGAATAGGTGTGGTATGTTCGTGAGAAAGTAATTTCAGTCACTTCCACGGCACTCCGACATTTTTATCTGTCGAGTGATCAAAAAACTTGCGTTTGAGAATTTCTCAATTCATTTAAAAAATGTTATTCTCGATAAATTGAGTGATTCACAAAGCTAAAACACGGTTACTAAAACGTATCCGTGGCTGAAAATATATATTTCGTTGTTTTTTCAGCAAACAATGTATGTATGTTATTGAGTAAAGTGAAACTTATTATGCAGTCCCTCACCCCTTGCACATTTTGGCCGATTTTTCGTCGCCGGAGCGATCTACGTTCCAAATTTTGATTCTCCGGGCGTCTCCAATAAATACTCTATCTAACCACTGGACTGAATTAGCTATATTATGAAAAATTCATAGAAGATTGGGCGAAAATAGGTCGTATTTGCCCTCAACGTGTTTTTGCTCGGAAACGCAAGGGCGATAAGACTCGATTTTCAAGAACGCAGGTTTCTAGTCTGTTGTGTGTCTAGAAACATAACAACTTTGTTTTTTGTTGAATATAGAACATGCTCTGTTCCAATAAAGAATTTTGATATGCAAATCGGACAATTTTAATAGTTCCTTATTGTAACGTCTCCTATATAAATAGTCCTTTACTCCCCATAATTTGACAATGGTACAAGCCCAGAATGGACTTTCTGCTCAGCTCGTCTTTGATTGTAGCAATGTTTACACCACTGTACGAAAATACGATTGCTGGCCAGGATAGGTGTATTTAGTGGGTGTATGGAAAACGAAGACCCTGGAAAACGAAGACTGAAGACCTAAGACCCTGGAAAACGAATACCCTAGAAAACGAAGACCCTGGAAAACGAAGACCATGGAAAACGAAGACCCTGGAAAACGAAGACCCCGGAATGTTCCTATGACGCCAATGATACACGAATTCGACCAATATCGGGCATTTACTTTCATTGTGAACTCGTTAACTAACTTCCCGTATGAATTCTTCATAATATATTATTTTCATACACATTTGCGGATTTAATCAATGTAAAACCCAGTAGTATGCCTAATTTCATCTTGGTTTCGTTTAATATATAGCGGTGTCCGCAATTTCTTGCAAACCCATTTAAAAACTTACATAGCCTTGTTAGCAGGCGTGATTCTCATCTGGAATCGCACGTCCGAATTTAAAAAAAAAACTGTAATTTAAAAAAAAAGACGGTCCGCCGTTCCGTTCTTTGGCTGATCCGTTTGTAGTCACAGCAACCGAAGAAGCCCGCCCATTTATCGTGACGTTTTGTGACGTCTGCATGAATTACCGTAATTAGAACGTGCTATTCCATCGTGTGTTACACGCGGAGAATCAGTGGAACGGTAAGTCTGGTAACCACGAAGTACGACATTAATTTAAATACCAAAACGAACATACAATAAAATACGAACACAATGAAAGCACAACGTCGATTACCATATTTGAAATAAACTGATTGCAAGTGTAATTTTAATTTGTCTTACAACTCGGTTAACGAAGACCCTGGAAAACGAAGACCCTGGAAAACGAAGACCATGGAAAACGAAGACCCTGGGAAACGAAGACCCTGGAAAAGGAAGACCATGGAAAACGAAGACCCTGGAAAACGAAGACCATGGAAAACGAAGACCATGGAAATCGAAGACCCTGGAAAACGAAGACCCTGGAAAACGAAGACCCTGGAAAACGAAGACCATGGAATGTTCCTATGACGCCAATGATACACGAATTCGCCCAATATCGGGCATTTACTTTCATTGTGAACTAACTTCCCGTACGAAATTCTTCATAATAAATTAAACTAACTACTTTTAATTGTGAAATTACAACGTGAAGTACTTATTTTCGTTGTGAAATCACAACGTGCGTATATTGAATGCGAAGTAATACGTATATGTATAATTGCATTTTACTAAACATATGTAACATATGTAAATTATTTTTCGATCAGTAACGTTGCGTGTATGGTTCTGTTCAATCTAATCAATCACGTCATATTATTAAATGAGTTCTTAAATAAATTGCGTGACGTTATTAAATAGTTACCAAATGAAATTACGTACGCCCCGATCGCATGGAATTACGTCGCTATTGGTCATCGTCATTAAATGGCATGATTAAATTATGTCAGAATAAAAATGCATATTGTCACGTTACTGATTAAAACGTGTCCAATGGAACTACGAAGTTAACTTTACTGACACATGATTGAATTTGCAATTCCATCCCGACCTCATTTAATTATGGTGAGTACGTAATGATTTATTTACGTACTCGTATAATAACGACATGCATAAGCATAATTCTACTGCGAACTCATATAATAGCGTGATGTACTTAATTTAATTGCGAACTCGTTCAATAACGTGATATACTTAATTTCACTACAAACATATTTAATCCAACACGAGGATGTAATTCAATTGTAGCCCCTCGAAGACAATGGAAATACCTTCCCGGTTCCAATACGTATACTGGTATTTGGTGCTTATTAGAAGTACTTGCACTTTGAATATATATTCGCATGTAT
This sequence comes from Saccoglossus kowalevskii, assembly GCF_978046115.1. Classification (NCBI taxonomy): domain Eukaryota; kingdom Metazoa; phylum Hemichordata; class Enteropneusta; family Harrimaniidae; genus Saccoglossus; species Saccoglossus kowalevskii. Next base: position 24,920,606 of record NC_140643.1, on the reverse strand, counting down.
AGTTACAAAGTTTAATCAAGCACTTTATTTATAGATTACAATGTCATACAGACAACCAAAGACATTTAAGGATAAGATGCAGTTTTTTTCTCATTTTTGACCGTTTTTGCTTTTTTGGCTTTCCTGTACGATGGGTTTCATATCCATAATTTGTTAAAAATAATTTAAAAATAATCATTAAAACCAACTTTAAAACACAGTTAAACTATTATTGTGAAGCGCTGTTTACGTTTTGTTTATGTTTGAGGGATGATTTGCATATTCACGCCACTTAGCGGTTCCTGATTGACAGATGATATGTAAATTAAATAAGAGTCAACAGTTTCATAACAGTACTATTTCCGGTGGTAGGGGTCGCATGTTGTGATTTTGTGCACAGTTTACCGCGGTTTTGTAACACTAGTTGTAATATAAATAACCTAATACATTTTCCGATTTGGAGCAGTGTCTTCGATATTATGGATGAGAATGTAAATGCGTTGTACCCTGGCTTCGAGGTCACTTTCGCACAACATATAATTTATAATTTATGCAAGTACCGCCCCCTTTTTGTTCATGCATTGATTACGTCAATATAACGGGTACATTCAGAGTGCCGCTGAATGATACTTCTCGGAACGCACTTTCAAGTGCGACTATTCTCATATTATCCGTACATTTATCTAATTTGTCAGTTATCCTTCATAATGTCATAGTTATCATGCGAGCTGGTAAATATTGTAACAGCGTTGGGAAATAGCATTATTATATTGCGTGAGCGAAAGACGCTGGTAAGACTGTGTCACAACGCGTTCTATTTACTTCCAACGCGCGTGGTCGGCGCCTCTGATTGCGTTTATTTTGTATTTTTATTTTCGAAATGTATCACTGCCTGCGTTTTTTTGTTACGTCTCGCAACTGAACGTCCAAGCTGACCTTGTTTTGGTTGTAAACGAAACCAAGATGAAATTAGGCATACTACTGGGTTTTACATTGATTATATCCGCAAATGTGTATGAAAATAATATATTATGAAGAATTCGCAATGAAATTCGTACGAGAATTTTGTTAACGAGTTCACAATGAAAGTAAATGCCCGATATTGGGCGAATTCGTGTATCATTGGCGTCATAGGAACATTCCGAGGTATTCGTTTTCCAGGGTCTTCGTTTTCCATGGTCTTCGTTTTCCTGGGTCTTCGTTTTCCAGGGTCTTAGGTCTTCGGTCTTCGTTTTCCAGGGTCTTCGTTTTCGATACACCCGTATTTAGTGTTCATTTCTATGCAATATGTCTACACTTGCGATTCTCAACTTCGATGTGTTAAATCATACCGCTGCTGTGGACGGCGACGGCTGACAGATTGTTTTGGTTCTGTGACCCTCTTGGCATGCATGGGCAACTGATTTGTTTGGTTTCTGTTTTTTTGATATTCTGACGTTTACTTTTTCGTATTTTGTATATACCACTCAGACACTGACAACAAGTAAGTAAACGGGCCGGGACATAGACAACATTTGACTCTGAAGGCCGCGGAGAAAGCGTCATCGTACGACATTAGTGAACGAAATTTACAATCTCATGCTACCGTACTATCCGATATTTATGCTGTAGAACAAAGTATACGATATACTGCAAAATGGAAATAACATACCTATTTAACCGTTGTTGATTTTTGTACAAAATTCCAGAACACAAAACAAACAACTGACAAAAATCGACAAAACAAAAACACTACACAGTCACTCTAGTCACACAAGTAAGAAAAAGATACTGTGGAACTCATTGCAAACGTGAATACAAAATATATGTCAGTGAATACAATATTTAGTAATTTGCAGCCTCCATGGACAAGTTCACAGCCTCTAATATTACGTTAGTCAGGATTTCCTCATGAAGTTACATAGATAGAAAAAAAGAGCAATATTAAGACAAGGAAAAATAATGCTTTTTTGTCAAGGCTATATACTAAATTCTCTTATTTTGGGTGTATTTTTGTGAGTGTGCGTGTATGCATTAAAATTATCAAAACTTAAAATGTAATCATAGTACAAATGTAAAGTAAACAAAATTATCGAGTAATTTTAGATTTGTTGGAAAAGTATCCGAAATGCTGTGACATGGTCTAATTGGTGTTTTGTTTAATTGAAAAGCCTATTTATAAAGTAGTGAACACAAATTTTCGTAAATACTACAGAACGTAAAAGACGCTCTTCGTGAATTGTCCTGTTATAATAGAAAAAATAAAATATTGCATACTTCAAATATAAGTGTTGTTATTTTGTGGGAGAGTGGGTGTAAGTGATGTATGGCAGATGTGATTGTCATGGTGAATGTCTGTTCAATGTGATAAAATAAATGACACATGGTTATTTGGGTAATGTCACGATTTGCTGTCTGCCCTCGGGCTATTGGTCATGACCACCATCCCTTGGGCAGGCAACAAATCGTGATATTACCCTCACAAGCATGTTATTTAACTATTGCATTTATTACACTACACATAAACATAATACTTTATAAATGTTAACAAAAAATAGTTAATTTCTATAGATTTGATAATTATTAGTCTGAGTTAGAGTATCTCAGACCACCAATACCCAAAACCATCATTTTTACATTAGCTACAATACGATGATTTTAATGAAAGAAAAGTAGTTCGTACTGGATTTCGGTATGGTCATTATATTTTCCGCATGAAAGTAAGTAAACATGTTGAAAACAACACTGTGTAAACAATCTTCAAAATCAGCGTGTCCACAATGAAATGGTACTCTCGTAATTGAATTATTTCGTATGCCTGCTTACTTGTTTGATGTCAGTTTTTCAAAGGATGTGCAGATACATCACACAGACTATTATCAATTGAGTAACCTATTTCACAAGATTTCATCAATGCTGGTCACAGATCACATGTTATACCATGTGATTGGTGATTTGAAAGCCCCAAGATTATGAACCTCAGTTGTAAGAATTTTGACCTAGTTTCAAACCGGCTATCAAAGAATAGGTTCAAAAGATATGAGAAATCACAAATCATGGTTTGCATATGAAAACAAGTTAATTTATGGTGTATCCTCTTTCCATTTCATCTTTTCATTTACATGATGTAAAGTATTCGCAGTACTTTAATCATTTGCGCCTTTTTAGTTTATTTGAAATCACACTATCAATGGCATGGCTACAGCTACTTGGAAGAGGGACAAGAGTAAAGATGCATAGCAAAAAGAGTTTGACAATTCGAAGATTGTGTTAGAAACATATACGATGTTCCATGCACACACATGATTTAATTATTTGATTCAATAATTGCATGTAACTTCATTTATAGTTCACATTTAATACCCAATGTCCAATGCTTACCAAATTACATGTGTGTTTGTTTTAGGAAGTGCTTAACGATAAAACAATTTGTAAGAAAAGTGTTATAGTTACACTGATGAAATTGTGTACATGTCGTGTACATAAACACTTATAAAACATGCATAGTCGAGTGTTCTACCTTGAAACATTACATGTGTATTTGATTTAGGAAGTGCTTCATGATAAAACAATTTAACAATTTGGAAGAACAGTTTTTTACTCTCATGAACACAAATGTGTCCTATACATTAACACTTTGCAAATTATTTATAGTCCGGTGTTTCAGGTTGAAACATCGTTGGTGATTTTGCTTTCTGAAGTGTTTCAACATTTTTCGAGAAAAATCACATGTTTATATCACATTACAACAGCGTGTTTTCAATTAAAACGGTGTGTTTTAATAAAAAACCTGAAAGTGCTTCCAAGACTTACAGTGTATTATGGTATGGATACCATCTGTATTTTTTTATTTGTAAGAATGTATTGTCTGCACATTGATGTTATGTAACTTTAGCATATCATGATTTCAATATTTTAGGTTTTCTCAAAATTCCGTGTGAGCTTTTTTTTCCGTGTCGAATTTTTACACATCGATCTCCTATTTTACAATTCAGGACGACTTCACAAAAAACATCATCGTGGCAATGTTAGTTTGGTTAAAATCATTACCCTTGATTAGTTGACCCATGAAATCCACAAACAGTTAATAGACTGAAATAGTGGTTCATTTGCTTCTATTATGGCATCCACTGTTTTCCTGCAGCGAACATTTTTTCCAACAACCCGGCTGTTAGACCTGATGGTCTAAGGCATTGTGGGCTTGATGCGCGACTGTGGGAAGGTAACAGGTTGAACGTAATGTACATTCTGTATTCGCGTGTATGCCCGTGAATTCAACTCAACTAAATTTTTACATTACATTCTGCATTCTTCTTGTTTATAGGAATAGCTAGTGAACATCGCGGTCAAAATTATTGTCTGTTTATGCAAGTATTGGCCTACATACAACGACTGAGATGAGATGGTCCGGGACAGTGAAGCAATTATAATACGATGGTCTGGGACAACCAAGCTATTATAATACGATGGTCTGGGGCAGTTTGACTATTATAATACGTTGGTCTGGGGCAGTCTGACTATTATAATACGATGATCTGGGACAGCCTAGCTATCATAATACGTTGGTCTGGGGCAGTCTGACTATTATAATACGTTGGTCTGGGGCAATCTGACTATTATAATACGATGATCTGGGACAGCCTAGCTATCATAATACGTTGGTCTGGGGCAGTCTGACTATTATAATACGTTGGCCTGGGGCAATCTGACTATTATAATACGATGATCTGGGACAGCCTAGCTATCATAATACGTTGGTCTGGGGCAGTCTGACTATTATAATACGTTGGTCTGGGGCAATCTGACTATTATAATACGATGATCTGGGACAGCCTAGCTATCATAATACGTTGGTCTGGGGCAGTCTGACTATTATAATACGATGGCCTGAGCAGTCTGACTATTATAATACGATGGCCTGAGCAGTTTGACTATTATAATACGAAGGCCTGAGCAGTCTGACTATTATAATACAATGGCCTGAGCAGTCTGACTATTATAATACGATGGCCTGAGCAGTCTGACTATTATAATACGATGGCCTGAGCAGTCTAACTATTATAATACAATGGCATTGAACAGTCTCGCTATTATAATACATGTACGTTGGTCTAGGGCAGTCTGACTATTATAATACGATGGTCTGTGCGTAGTCTAGCTATTATAATACGTTGGTCTGGGACAGCCTAGCTATCATAATACGTTGGTCTGGGGCAGTCTGACTATTATAATACGATGGCCTGAGCAGTCTGACTATTATAATACGATGGCATGAGCAGTCTGACTATTATAATACGATGGCCTGAGCAGTCTGACTATTATAATACAATGGCCTGAGCAGTCTGACTATTATAATACGATGGCCTGAGCAGTCTGACTATTATAATACGATGGCCTGAGCAGTCTAACTATTATAATACAATGGCATTGAACAGTCGCGCTATTATAATACATGTACGTTGGTCTAGGGCAGTCTGACTATTATAATACGATGGTCTTGCGTAGTCTAGCTATTATAATACGTTGGTCTGGGACAGTATAACTACCATATAATGATGGTCGTGGAGCAGTCTAGCTTTTGTAATACGATTATGGTAGTGTAGTCCGTGATAGCCTAGCAACAATATAGTCGCCAGACAAGGGCAGGTCGTCGTATTATTACCCTTGATATAAATATAGATAATGTCGGTATGTCATACATGTATATATATATTCAAACGTCACTGTATATCATTGTATGTTTGCCTACTTGTACGCCTCCAACGTGCATTATTACTTGCACACACGTGCATAAGCATTGACATACGTTAATGTTGGTCGCGGTTAGACTTGCATACATATATTGTTTATTTCGCGGCAACCCGGCTTTCACCGTTTATACACAGATCATTTTTTTATGATTGCTGTGATACTTCCTAGCACTGTAACTGTAAAGTACAAAAAGTACGGTATACCAAAAACAATATAACTTTAATAACAAGTAACCAGATTATATATATATTTTTTATAATATCGTTATGCAAGACATGTGCCCTAATTCGTATCGCATTACTAGCATGTATATCATGCATCTTCATATATGTTTTGTCAATTTTCTCGATATCAAATGAAAACAGATGATGTAATATGTTTTAAAATAAAATTCAATTAAAATTCCATGTCTTAGATCACTTTTATCGACCATTCAGCTTAATGCCACACTGATTTAATTTTATGGATGACATCCTCTGGAGACCCCAAAACTAATGCGAGTGGGCGAAAAAAAAAAAAAAAAAAAAAAAAAAAAAACTGCCAAAAAACAAAATCCTGCTAAAACCACGGGACTACGGAGCTGGTATTACGAATTGAACCACAGAACAGAGTGTATGAAAAATAAAGAAGAAGTCTTTATTTGTAGGAGGCACATGTTGATGTACACATCTCGTACTGTAGTATTGTCACATGTATAACCATTTCAGACAAGCTCTAGTACATGTAGTCATGATGAAGTACCTTCAGTCAGAAACACTGCATTCAAGGTACAGCATGAACACCATTTTCAGTACAAGTCAAGGCGGAATGTAAATATCACTACTTTATGACAATAACTAACAAAACATTGCACTGTGTGTGCAATGCCTGAACAACACGACGCTAACTAAACTTGGGGAATCATATAAATGTAATGTTCAGATCATCCATGAAGACTTTGGATTTTTGGAAATCAGGAATTTTGATAAAAAAGAGCTAATACCTGAAATAATAAAAGGTTAATTAGTCTATCGTATGACCGGCGATTGATTACGAAATGCAAATATAGCATCATGCTGTCTAAAATGCCAATCAGTTTTCAAAATACAGGTTGAGTGATTGGAGAGACATTATACTGTTCATTTAATGTTTGTTGTTTAACGATGAAGCTTATATAATCAAGGTTAATTTTTACGTTATTTTTTTCGAATAGAATTGATGATTACATGAACTAAAATAAAATTAACAGTGTGCTCAAAATTACAAGAAAACTATGAATATAAGACAAGAATGATAATAATAATTATACTATTGTAAAAATTGCAATTAGAAAAGACTAATAGAAAAATCAGCTCAATAAATTAATGAATGACACAGAGGCCATACGGAACAGATTAACAAAGAAATATAAGAATTCTATTTGTATATGAACATTTGAACTGTCTAAGGATATTCAAATTTTGAGGCATGCCATGAAAAACTGAAACCATTTCCATTGGGGGGCATCCCTAAACTGGATGAATAATAAGCCAAAATGTTTAAGGAGAAGAGAAAATGAAACTTGGAGATCGCTTCTTAAAGAGTTTCTATTTTACAGAACATCGGGCTTACCAAGTGACTCTTATAATCAATTTGGTCATTTTGATCTTATTCCTGAAACTCACACACTATTTGTCAAATATATATATATTGGAACACAATGCAAACTAAATTATTATTGGTAAATTGATGCAGGCGAAAGAAAAAACACGCGTATGACAGAGTAAAAAAAAATGTTACGGATGATTTTGAAGTGCATTTACAGCAAATACATGTTGATACAATTATACTAAATAATTTGTAACATCCTAAATATTCATTAATAAGGACTACTCCATTTCCCGAATTTATAAACTTTATTCACAACTTAATTAATTACATGTATTGACTGTTGATTATCCGTTTATTTTCTGCTTTTCAAAAATAACAATGATAAATAAACTTCGTGATTGTCAATTCAACTTTTTACATAATAGCCTGCCTATCAACACCATTGATTAAACATTCTACTAATAATGGAAGAAACAAATAAATACTTTATGTTTTGAGAACGAAAAACATTACTACTCTTATTTCACAATTTGAAACTTGTACATTGTAATGGGAAACTGAGATTTGTTATGCTACACACTAAAGTTAGATTCAAACTGCGTGCAAACCATTATTGAAGAACTATTCAATGTTACATAAAAGTATATGCAAAACTCGATTAACAACAATTTGATATTATGATCTACAAAATATATAAGACAAATAACAAACAACTTTAAACACCATTGCTCTTGAAATTGACAGCAGAAAACTATACCTTGCAATACTGTATACATACTAACTTTCGTTTAATTCAATGACACAGAGACATGTTCGAAACTTTGTTCACTTCTTCATAATTGAATAAGAGTGTTCAACCATTATACCCAATTTCATTTACCTTATCAACTATACTATGTGTGTTAATTATTAGGTAAGCGATCAATAAACCATGTTATCCATTATATATGGACTGAAACATAAATAATCCAGTTGGCTTTCTATCTTGTCTAGTCGGGCGAGTGTGTTTAGTTTTCCTATGCATGGGGATGTTTAATGGTTCTTAATAATATCTGTTGCAATGAATTCATTCCTATTACTTGCTAATTTATGAGTGAGCATACATATCCAATGAAAGCTGGCAGCTTTCACTGACAACAGCCTCTTCGTCATGCAAATATTCTCTCAAGACCTGCATAGAATCTTTTTTATCCATTTCCCCCAAAGCAGTCGCACATTCGTGGCGAACGATTAGACTCTCGTTAGAATTCTTCAACGCGTCAGTCAACACTGTAACTATCGTGTCATCGGCCTTCCTTCCAAGTGCGTTACCAGCCTTGATTCTCATTTTCCCAAGTATAAATGCCAATTCGTGTCGCAGCAGTACGCTACTGGCTTTCATGCCTATCGTTCGTTGTCAACATTGCCATGGTAACTAGTCTCTAAAATATATACTAACACATAACTGTTTTATTTGTGTAACACTACAAAATCCAGAAAAGGTTGTTGTGCTGTGGCGCATTAAAAATATCAATCTATCTATCAAAACAATATATACCTTCGGCAAGTGCCAGGACTGATTCGCTTGTCTTATTCCTTAATGCAAACATAGCTCTATATCGATCAAAAAATGCTAACGACTCGTCCAGCAATGTGCCTTTCAATGACTCAACATTGTCGTCATCTGATGCTGAAGCTGGATCAACACCTTTGTATGAATTCTCGACTTGAATATGTTTATTACTATTCAACCAGTTGATTATTGCCAGTGCCAATTGACAGGTCTCAGCAATCTAAGATTCAGTAAAATGTTATGCGTAAACGATTTTAGTGGAAAACGTGTGAGACTGTGATCAAAGCAGATTGTAGACGAACTAACATGTGCTTCCCGCAATAGAATATCAGTAGATGTTATGTCGTTGTTACGTCAATAAATAAAAAATAATGTTTTAATATGCGTCTGACCACTGTGCATTCAAGCTATTAAGTTACACTAGGAAGTATTTTATTATTAATATTTTTAACATTATTCCAAAACTGTCAAACCTTATGAAATTCTACTTGTCAAGTCTCGAAACTTAACGGCCGGGTCATCAATATTTTACAGTTTTGGGGATAGATGATCGAACTACATGGGATGTTTTATGTGCAAAGGATGTAAAAAAAATTCTCTTTTCAAAAACCACACTATACTGACCACATTGTCAGGGGTAGCAACATTTTATTTTTACCTGCTAAACGTATCACTACTAGTAATAAGTGCGAGTGTGTACTTTCGAAAGGGCGGTTTTATTTCTCACAAATGTGTAGATTACATATTTAAATACTCTACAAAGACTGGTACTACTACAGAAATTTCAATGGAAGCCGACTTAACATAATATCATGGCGGCCATTTTGTTTCTGAACTTGTGACGAACCATACATATTACGGAAACTCGCCTCTATCACTGGATCAAATCTATACTTTTCAAGTATGTAAAGCACTTCGTTGGAACCGATAGCACCAAGAGCTTCAGCTGTAGTAAAAAACAAAAACATATTTTATTTGTAACTTGAAATATAATAGATTTAGTTTAAATGAAGCATTGTTATTGTGCACAAATAGTTATTATATCATTGGAAAATAAATTATCATAATTTTAATTTGAAGTCCTGTATTGTTTGAAAGCAGGTCAGAAAAGGAGTTGAGTGATATCAAAAATTGGTTGAGTAGACGTTGAGAAAATACTTGACAGATACTGTTACAGTAAAACACGAACGATTAGTGAAAATGTTTACCTGCTTCATGTCGCACTATTTGTTCTTGACTTGTGTCTTCCAGTACATTAATCAGATATGGTATGACGTATGGGTCTTGTATCTGTCCAATACAAAATACTGCCTCGTGTTTTAGCAGTGCTGATGGGTCGTCTAGACATGTTAGCAAACTATCTATGACTTCCTTGCCGCCTAGATCACGCAGGGAGGGCATTCCCCTAAAACGCTCTCTCATAGACAGCTCCTTGTTGTAAAGTATCTGTTGCACCTTTTCGACAGTGATATTATCAGCCATGTTGGAGTCAGTATTATGAATAACACATTACATTGGGGTAGTTTGTATTGAGACGATAGTGTATCATTAATGTATAAATAGAATGTCTGGGATCCAATAATGGTACGACTTTACTCGACGGTAATCGTGAGACTGTTCAGTGTTGAATTTAGTGTCTCACTAAATGAAAGACATTTTATTGTAAAGTGACTGTTGACAAACAAGAAACTAATAATCGACCATAATAATCATACAACCGATATAACACAACATAATAATCGATATTACACAACATAATAATCGACACAACATAATAATGAACATAACACAAGATACAAGCGACTTACCACATCATAGTCGACATAACAAGACTTAATAATCCCCATAACACGAAACAAATCAAACGACATAATACGACATAATAATCGACATACCATATCATCATAATCGACATAACATAATCGACAATCGACATACCATATTATCATAATCACCATAACACGATAAAAGAATCGATATAACAAGATTTAATTTAATAAAAATCGATACAACTCGACATAACATGACATAATTGTCGGCGTTCTTTACTATATGTGTTTATATATTACCTAAAACCCTGCAAGTATGAGTGAGAATGGGAAGAAACTGTGTGGATTTGCGTTTGATAACTGCCATTAAGGTGATTGACAGGAAGGATAATTGGAATCTACCAGTTGTGCTTGTGATTTACATAACTAAGGATGTTTACGAGCTACTGACTTGCCTACGTGGGTGCTTGCATGTCATTGCGAGACAACTGCTGGCTAGACTACATTCTGATTGGCTCCTGTGGATACCCATGTGGTGTACCTGATTCTGAGTCATTTATTCCGTATAAATATACTAGACTGAGGACAGTTGGGGACCACCATTTCAACTGAGTACTCTATGTGCTGCTGCTGCGATATTATGAGACAAGTGATACAGGATTCAATCGTCATTCTGTGAGATTTGTATGAACTGCTTTGCGTTCTGCTGTTATCTACGGTGGCATCCAGAATAACAGTTTTCCTCTGCAAGCAAGACTTCTGTATTTCTTCGTTGTTCTGTTGCAGAAGCCATTGATTGTCATCAATTTCTTCATCCTAGAACTGTGATTGAGTTATCACCAATGCACACTTCACTAGGCAATCCCCCATTTTAGTGAATTTATTCATTGTATTATTCTTTGCTTTGTTTATTGTAATTATTTTGAGAAGTATTAAAGCCAGGAGCTTTAACTTAATATTTTGGTATGTATATATTTCATTTCCAGTACTATTGTCTTGTCTACCCCATTCTAGCAGTGAAACCCCTGTCCAGTTCGAGTTCTGTGGGTTTCCCTCTCAACATCAATAAGAAGGCCTTACACTGTGACAATACTAATCGCCATAATTCGACATACCACGGCTTAATAATCGCCACAATTGATGTATAAATAGTAATCGGAAGATCTACACTACTGATACAGTTGATTCGACAGAAATCGTGGGACTATTGTCGAATTTATTGTTTCACGTTATGAAATGTATTTCGTTGAAAGGTGACTGCGAACAAACAGGATACTAATAATTGACATAACAGGACACAATAATTAACATAACACAAGATTCTAATCAGCATCACACAACATTATAATCGACATAACATAACATAATAATCAAGAAATCATAACATAATAATCGACATAACACGATATGTTAATTAACATAATACTGATTATTAAGATTATACTTTCTTAGACGCAATTTATTAATGGAATGCGACCGTGTGTAATCCATTAATTATCTATTTGTGATTTTCCAGTCGTGAATTTTATAAATAGTCAGCTGTCGGACATTTCCCCAAAAGGCCTTGTTACAAAGCATTTGTTGCATCTTTCCGAGAATATAATTTTGAGCCAACGCTGTGATCTAATAAACAGCGCCACCAACGTAACATTGACAAATGAATCGGTGAAAAATGGATTTGACTACCCTCTACGCCGGCTTCCAGCAAGACTATTAAAGATCTGTCATCCGTCTTATACTAGTTTATTCAGCACAGCGCCACCATTTATTGACACGACTGCACACCCACACTAAGTCATATTTAGTTGCAGGTTTCGCTGTGTTGCCGTGAAATACGTTGGAGGCTGTTTATACTCATTTCATCCCGTTAAGCTAACTACCGAGTTAAGGTATTTGTTTTTTTGTGGCATTGTTTTGTGTTACCCAATCATTTACTATAAATCCACCACGGTATTGAATTATTATGACGTATAAACATTACACGTTGCAATGTGAAGCAAAGCCTGTTACTAATTGTCCTAATTCTTTCTGCAGAGAAAATGGAGTTGTCGAATTGTCGACAGAAGCTGGTACTTCTTCTACTTGGCCTGACCAAGAGCGGTAAAAGCGCAACTGGTAACAGTATCCTGGGTGAACACAAGTTTCGATGTGGGCGATCTTATATCTGTACAACCAAAGTTACAGAATATGGAACATGCGGTGTTGAGCGAGAAATCGTGGTCATTGACACACCTCCTATTCTCGATCCCAGTGATGAGATGACAGCTGAACACGTATTACAAGAGATCGGAAAAGGCATGTTCATGGCGAAATCCGAGAGTCGCGGCATTGACGCCATTATTTTGACACTAAACGCCAACGACCGACTTACGAAAGAACATGATGCCAGTGTTGATTGGCTTCGCCTTTACTTCGGCGATGACAATTTGTCGAAATACGGTATCGTATTAGTCACTAGAAAAGATCAGTTGGACGAAGACAACCTATCAGTCAAAGATTTCTTATTGGAGACGCCACCCTCTGTACGTGGGTTACTAAAGAGAATAGACAACCGCGTGGTAGCGTTTGCAAACAATTCTCGTGACAACGATGTCAGACAAACCCAAGTTTCAGAGCTCTTATCTATGGTTGATGGAATGAGAAAAGAAAACATGGATTCTCTCCTGTACATGAGAGAAAATGAAGAAAACGTGTTACAAATGGAAAGATTGTGTCGCCTGAGTGTGAATGAGACTAGCAGCGGTCTTGTTCAATTTTTAAGCTCAAGGCTGTGTCGATTGTATCACCATGTGTTAGAGTATATTGGATATGGTCGCTAGAAGATTTGTTGAAATACAATTAGGCGTAGATGATTAGAACATCTGGGTTGGGCAATGACAAACAAATCTGTGCATAATATTTATTTTTTTCACTTATTTTTTTTTTTGCTATATTTTGTTTGCTTGATGAATTTGCTGTAAATTTTGTTCACAATATCTGAATATTCTGTGCAAATTATTATCCAATTCTGAAATCGCCTCATATATGCGTTTCCTCGTCAAGGGGAATAGGGTACAGAGTGTGAATGAGTGTTTTGTTGAACCATGGTGACCGAGAGAGACTTTCTGGCAATATATTACTGTTAGACAGCTGTGTCATTCGTAGTCTGTTTCACCGTGCAGCATTTGTAAGAACTCACTGTAAAGAATTGTACTTACATTGTACAAGTTGTACGGCATTAATAAATCAAAATGAAATAAAATAACGTCAGAGCTGGGCATATGAAATATACACATGCGATCCCATCACAGTCAACTACGATATATTATGGTTACAATTAGAATGTAAGTCCATTAACAACTATAGTCATGAACTGTGTTTAATAAATCTTAACAAACGTTATAGTCATTAAATTCGAGTAATGTATGTAATGTAATCTATATTTTGAATTTAGTAGCACAAAACACACCCCCATGGTTTGGCGGGCATGCGCGGAGTTGACGTAAAACTCATGATCTGATAGTTGCATAAATTAGCATTATTTACCAATAACCTATGCATATTATTTCACCAAGGCAGAAACCTACCAATCAATCAAAAGTCTATGGTTGTGCCAACATGGAAATAATGGTGTTTATAAATATACATCAGAGGAGTGAGTGTGTTGCAGACTCGTATTCTAACGTATGCGGTGTTAAATGGAATGTATTCTAGGTATGCGTCAGGTAGTCAATGTCACTATGACATCAAGATCATGCTACAACCTAGTTGTGTAGGCGAAAAACATGGCATATTCATTTGTTTCTTGTGGCAAACTGCTGTATAAGCACCCGTCAACGCTCGCACTTTCTAACACACACATTCATTGTTCACGAACGCCAGACACATATATTATCAGTATAACACCAACGTCTTGAATAATTCCGCTGTCATAGGGCAGTGCCCGGCATCAATAGTTCTTGTAAAAATATATGTACACCCTGGATTTTACGCTGTATGATCTGTTCATGGGTTCAGCCACCGGTCACGAATGATGACATTTGGAAGGGTTATATAATGCAATGCATCTTGGGAAGTACACCGACTTCAACATACATTAGGCATATTGAAATACGCGTCTGCTTGCAGTGGCTCGGCGTATTTTCATTGATAGTCAGTTCGAACTTTCGTGATGGGTGTATAAATGTTCGTGATTTGTATGTATCTTTAATACATTAAAAACGAAATCTAAATTGTCATTACAGTTAGCTTGTTGTAATCATGGCAACCGGCACTGATCAGTTAATTTTGGTACTGATTGGACGAACAGGTTCTGGTAAAAGTGCTACTGGTAATACTATTTTGGGAGACAAAAGTTTTGATGCGTCGCGTAGTGCAGTGTCCCAAACCATAAACAAGAAGTGGGGCAAACGCAGCAATGGGAGGGAAATCGTCGTTATAGACACGCCTGGTGTGTTTGACACACGTGAGGATGTTTCTAAAGACGTAATAGCCAAGGAAATCTCCAAGTGTGTAGGTATGGCAATGGCGTCGATGCGTTCGTGCTAGTTCTCAATCTTGATGATCGATTCACTGAAGAACACGCTCAGTCTGTGCAGATATTCAAAACACTTTTTGGAGAGGACATGATGAAGTACGTCACAATCGTTTTTACAAGAAAAGACCAACTTGACGAAGATCAGACACTGAGTGATTTTTTGAAGAACGTCATTGGCAAACCTACCATTCGATTGATGCAGATTTGAATTTTGAATTATTTTTCATAAATATGTACTCCTGATTTCAAAAGGGCAGCTTGTGATTCGTCATTTATAAGACTAGTTAATAACAAATAATTTTCTTGGAACATATGTTTGAATTATAAAGCTTGAGTAAGCATTTATTTGTAATATAATATCAACTATGGTACCGTGTTATTAACGATCCTTCAACTAAGCTTATACTTGTCGGTGTGATTGTCAGTTACTTCTTATATATGCACTGTTATAAATAAACTATTTACATCTACTTGGTTGTCTTTTTCATTTATTTAATTACCTCTGTTTTCGAGTCCGAATAATCTATGCTTCGACAAAGTAAACCGGTTGCCCATCTTCTTTTCAACATAAATAACATGAATCTTTTTAAAACACGACGCATAGGACGTGCGAGCTTGCTAAACGGCTCTTGTATTGTGTTTAATATTGCTCTGACAGAGAAGCAGTCGACGCCCACGAAAGTACTTATGTGTGATGCCATTCTTTATTTGCCAAGACGGATAAGTCGTAGAAAAAAGAAAGTGAAAGCATGAATAATATATGAAACTCAAAGTTTATCATAGAAAAAGTGTTTCATTGTTCAACTTCGGAGAATTCAGATAGTACTTGGGTACTAAGAAACCTACAGATTTCACACTTTATACTAGTACGTGTTGGATCAGCCTATCATGTAGTAATAATTCATGGGACATGCGATTTGTTAAATATTTGTTCAAACACTAGTTTGACAGACACACATTAACAATTTGCATAAGACCAACGGATGTGTGTGAACATATTAATATGTATTGGTTTTCAAAAATATGGTTTTGCTTCATAATTTTATTCTATTTGGGTTCGGGAATAATATTACCAACAACGGCGCTGTGGTTAAAACTGATAGCCTGGTTTTGGTTTCTGGCCAACAGATTCCATCAAATTTTCAAATTATAGCATTATAAATATTTACCTTCACATTGAAATGACCTTTACATAAATAATTGCTAGGAAATCTGCAACCTTTTTTAACATTCGAAAATATAGATAAGATTAGAACGGGAGTTTATGCGTTTGTTTGAAAACCGGCAATTTTCGCAAAACTGTTCTGTCAGTGTTGATTGAAGAGAGCATTATTATCTAAACAAAAAAAGGTGGAAACCAAAATCACGTGTTGAGTGTTGTATTCAGTAGATTTGGAGAATTTGCGGATACTATGTTACTCAGAAATCTACACACGTCACACCACCCAAGACAGTACGTGACGGGTCAACCGTCCCTCACAGGTAAATGATAGAGATGTTTGGCACTCTAATCTAAACAGATAAATCCACATTCAGCCACAAACAAGAAATGTTCAAAAGCAAAAATAATAAATCTTGCTTTCACTAGTTGTTTATTTGAATGAGTGGTCAACATGAAGTACATTAATGTGTGCTAAATGCCAAGTATTTCATTGCGTTTCTTCGGCGTATTCATCGATTCGTGGTTACCAAGAAATCAACGCATATAAATACTACTACAAGCAGACGGTACGTGTTGGATCAATATGTTCTGTACTATCATGTTTCAAATAGCCAATGACTGTGATAATGACAGTTTTGTATTTGATGGTTTACAAACATAATGATTGTTTTTTATTTGTATTTCACCTCGGCATATATACAACAAATTATACAATGGAAATATACATAGTGTAAGTTAATTTAAGCAAATAAATGTGCATTTTAAAATAAAATTACATACTGTCCCACTTTGACTCTTCACATTCTGTCATACACCAGCATAGGTAGTACGCATGGCGAATTTCAATTAACCTTAAACATATATATTGTGTTGTCAATATTTGTTCTGATAAATCAGCCACAATAACTTTCTACACACTATCACAGGGGATGCACATATCAGACTGTTTTTTTACATGCGGTTTGTTAAATATTTCTTGCAACACTTGTTTGGCAGACCCACTTCATTCTTACTTCATCAAAACAGACCATCGTCAATAGCGGGAGAAAATTTAAACGAAGTTTCGCGTTTGTCTAATTCCACGAGTTGTCTTGACTAAAATACGCCGCTATGAATTTTCTTTGTCCTGTTTGTATAATACGAGATCTCACTGTGAACGGAAAATTGTCTATTTAGTATTAGATGACATGCACAGTAGATTATTTAGTAAATTCTCGGTATTCACTGATGATTTACCAAGAAATCAACACACATATCCCACCGCGTATAGTCGGTACTTGCTGGATTGTCCTGTTCCTCAGAAAAAACTTGTCACAGACGAATAATGGACAATTGGAGCGCTCTAATAGGGATAGGGACAGATCAGTTTTTATGGCCGGGGCTGGGCCGGCATTTTTTTGTAAATGTAGAAACAAAATGAACAATGGAAATTATGGTGACCTCCCCCATCTGGACAAAGAAAAAAAGTGATGTGACTCCCCTCCCCCATTTTCAGTTCTTTTTAGAACATTTTTATAGTTACCTATTTAGTTTAGTTATAGTTAGTTGGTGTAGATTGTCGCATTCTATAGTCATTGAGTGAAAAATAAATGTTTCTACAAATTAGCGAAACAGTGCATGTCCTCAAGTGCCTGCTTGTCTCCCAGATCTTGTTGTCATTGTATACCGCACTTCGCTGTGATCCTCCTCTTCACTGACCAGAAAGAAAGTTGTACACTTTTGTGAGGAACTCAAACGTCAATACTGTATACATGAGGAGGAGCAGGAATTGGAGGAGGGGGAAGAAGAGAAAGGGAAGGAAGAAGAAGAGGAAGAGGGGAGGAAGATGGAGAAGTAGTAGGAGAGCAATGTGCTAAGGAAGAAATAGATGTTTTATAATATGAAGAGAAGGATACAGATAAAAGAACGAAGAGGAAAAAAAGGAGAAGTAGCTGGGAAATATAGGAATATAAATGAAAAATAAGATATTTGTTATATTTTATATTATTTTATATATATTCTACATTACTATTTTTTAATATCATACTTTATTGTGTTTCCTGTAAATCTCCATACTTTTAGTCATGTGATAGCGATTGCAAACTGCATACAATTAATAGCTTAGAATCTGTCAACCTATTTATTTCCACTTACTAATATTTATTTACTGTGGTATAATTTACACATTTACATAAAGCACTTTTTATATTTTTATTTAATTCATTGTTCTGTAGTCAATATAAATTATTTGAGATATAACCGTCCATACTTTACAGGGTGTTGTCATGTACTGTATTTGTCAACATTTACATTGACATTATTGCAATTTATATCTAGTTTATTTCTGTTTACAGTTTATATTTACAAATCACATTCCAGACTTACAGCAACAGAGTGTGTTGTACTCTTTTCACATTTAATGTGTTGGCATTAGTTGTTGCAATATTGTTAATATTTCATTTCACAAGTTTTTATATCATTTGCTGTCATACGCCAGGTTTCTGTGGTGTACCGCAATAAATTATAATTAAAATGCCGATATTTCCTAGTGTAATAATTTCGAAATGCTATAGAAATACAATGCAGATAATACCAACCCGAAAAGAAAGTAGCAGTTTATACTTGCAAAATTCTGTGACGAAAGTATGGCACGTTGTAACTCATAATTTGCAATATTTTATAAATAAGGCGCCCCCTCAAATGCTGTATGAAAAAGACTGATCACTTCATAAATAAGGAGGCCCCCCGGAATTTGCCGGCCCACCCGGTCTATAATAACTGATCCGGCCCTTATAGACACACACACACTCCATACAGACTATACGCGTCGCCCGCGGATCACCTTGTTCTTTGATGTTTACATCAACTAATAATGGATAATTTTTACATTGTTGATGTGAACGAACAGTGGGAATGAGATAGAACGTGAGGTAATTTGAAATATGAATTTAAGTAATTAACACCGATTTGGACTGCTTTATATATACATTATAACTATGTCAGTTATAAGAATAACAATATATATCTAAGTACGGTTGGAAAATCATAACATTTTTTGTTTGTTTTGATTTTAAAAATGAAAATATAGATTTTATTAATCGTGTTGAATAATTGCCTTAAAATAAAAAAAAAACAATTTTATATTCAAATTAAGGTACAGGGCTGCGGCAAGCATAGCAGCGTAGACCCAATCACCTCTGACCCAGATATCTTAGTTACATATGACCGAATGAAAGTACAGAGATATTGAATGCAATGTTAATCGACACAGATCAACAAGTAAAATTATGCACAATAACTAAACATTTTTAAACTATTAACAAACTAAAGTGATGAGGATATATTTATTTTTGTTTATATTTGAGCACAACTTCAAGAAATGCAAGCGCTAATTCCCCAAATTGTAATACATTTGAATAAACTTTTCAATAACTGATGTATTAGATCCTTTCGCAATCTCTTCACTCTGTTTGTCACATCCACCTGGTCCGCTTTAATTCTTCATTCGGTCTTCCTCGACTACTTTTTTCACACGGTCCGTCAGGTTGTTGGTGAATGGCTTATAACCATTTTTTGCTTTCATCTTCTCAATAATTTTCAACAGGTCAGTAGTTTGACGCCAATTGATCTGGACGTCTTTGGACTTGTTGTTGAACGCTATGACCCGATGATCACACTTCTCCAATATATCAGAAAGGAACTGTGGGACCTCGGATAAATACTCATCCAATGAAATACCATCATCTTCAAGTTGATCCTTCCTTGTGAGAAGTACAACTATGTATTTCATCATCTCTTCACCAAACAGTTATTTAACAGAGATATTGAATCGTATGCATGTGTTCTCTTGTCAAGCGCTGATCAGCACTCATTGTCAAAATGACAGCATCCAGGCCAGCCCCTGACTCATAGCAATACCGATACTCTTTGATATTTCAGTGGCAACTATTTTCGGAGTCATATCCTCGCGCGTATCAAACAAGCCTGGGGTGTCGATCACTACAACATTTCGCTTTCCAATAACTCGTTTACCCCATGCGGTACATCGCGTTTTAGCTACAGAAGACATCGTTGACATAAATTCACAACTTTCTAAGATGGTGTTACCAGTGGCGCTCTTGCCAGCACCCGTTGGCTCAACTAAGACCAGAATGAGGGGTTCGATTCCATGATTGCTACTAGCCATGTTTTCTGGAAAATATAGTGAAAAACATTGAGTCCTATTGTGAGATCTCCACAATTGCAATAGATATATCAAATCGTTGTGAGTTGTGTTAATAAATCCAAATAAAAGTCACATCAAAGACATTTCAAAAACTTAACTTTAAAATAGCACTTAGTGACACTACGTGGTGTTAAGTCGACACAAGCCTCGCTCGGTATAAATATTGTTAGAGAATATCTGAGTTATGCTAATTGCGTCGAGAATGGTCACGTGGTTATGTGTATCAATGGTGAGTATGCCCTCAACGAGTAATTTTACTTCAGAATATATTGGTAAAATTTCTACGTCATAATGCATGGATAAAAAAACACGTACATTGACATAATAAATAATTTAACTAATCAGCGAGTAATACCAAGTACGCGAATAGATTTAACACATATGCAACTTAAGTGATATTCATTTAAAACATTTTTGACTTTTGTGTGTGACAGAATGAATAGCTTAAGAAACCAAAAGTAAACGTTCAATAGTTCACCTTCGGAGAATTCATCTATTCTTAGTTACTAAGAAACAGAGTTTACGAGATAGGCCAACTTGTCCAGCAGTACAAATGTGTTCTCACAGACGAATGATACGTGCTCTAAATGTGGTGCATTGATCTCCGAATATAAGTAACATATTGTGAAAAAGGTATTTTCATCGCTTTTCATTCGTTACCATGTAAATTTCTAAACAAAACAGTGATTAATGTGGATAATATATGACGTGTTACGTGGGTTTCCCATACAGATATGTATAGTTGACAAAGTGGAAGCGATCCTCACCGCCCATAAACAGGCAGCGAAGACACAAATTATTATAATTATCTCGTGTATTCAGTCAAGTCTCATGTACATATTATATTAACGAGTAATTTATCTGATGAATGGAAATCAGTCGAAATAACCAACAGACCTTCGATTCACCGTACTTCTCACAATAAAATATAGCTGTGCTAAACAAATATTCATTCATAATTCATAACCAATATTTAATTGAATTCGATGATCCTGTGTTTAAGTCACTTTGCTCCAACTACTGGTTGCTATTACGTACCTAGCCTGAGTAAACAGACATGAAGTCTATTTATAGTATAGGCGAGAGGTCAATCTGTCCTGCATATATTGAAACATGTTTTGAAATAAACATGGACTAAGTACTAGATTCAGAATAAAGGATGATGTCATGCGTGGTACGAGATTGTCTGGTACTGTCGTTTGAATCCATAGCGTTCATATGTAAATTAGTTCTCCATAGATGTTCGGCATGAATAAACTCGAGATCACATTTCGTATTTTCTGTTTCGCTAGAAATTGCCCACATATAATCATAGGTGAAGGATTTACCTAATCATATACATAACAACATTGTATAGCGCCATCAACGAATTTGAACTTACTATTTAATGCCAATGTCCTGCATGCACCCCTGCAAATAAATTAGAGTCGTTGTATACGACTTGAATGTTACGCTTAAAGGTTAATAATTTGCTTTCTGATGCTTGACACGATCTCACTCAGAACCTCACATAGCCACTCAAAGCAGACACGTTACGCCACATTGCACTGCACTAAAATTGGAACTTAATATAGGGCATAGTGAATATGCTTTTACAATTACATGGGAATTTCAAGTCCCTAACCCCTGAGATTAATTCAGCTCGATGGTTAGAATGGCCTACAAAGATCCTTGGGTACCAATATACCAACCGGAGTGAAATAATCGAAATTGCAGTCACTTATACGAACATAAACGTGAAACCCGGGATTCGAACTCGCGGCAAACGCATCTCGCCATTGTAAGCAGATTCGAAACTACGACATCACAAACAACATGTAAAATATAATCCACTCACAAATAATGGTCAGCACGAGTTATTAGGAATTTCCTTGTGAACATTTATGTCCCCCATGAAGTGAAAACACCTACGTGTAAATAATCGAAATTACATATATGAACACAGAAACATGAAACACGATGAGTTCCTTGCCAGTAAAACTAAATGCTAATGTTGTCTATCTTTGCGAAAGCTGTCACTGTCACGGACGAGTTTAATTATCAAAACATTGAATGCTTTACTCAACCCTCGATTCGATGAATGACATTTACTGACACGGGTTATTCTGTTGTATTGAAGCCAGTGTATGGCCACTGTTCTGGTTGCTGTAGTTTACATATATGTAGTGGTTTTATAGTGCAGTGCATCTTGGGAAACATGATACTTGAACATCTCTGAGGCGGAAATTCTGAGAAAACTATTTCGGGAAAAACGCCACAAATAACAGCTATTGGTTCAGGGGTACCTAATACCCCAAGCAACTCTGGTCAGTAGTCACTAAAGTCTCTGCAGTACAGGCTGAACAACTGACATCTCACGGTAAGTGTGTGCGCGGCAGTATAATCTCTAGGTGGCGATGTGCAACTTGTTCACCTCTAGCTGTTATGTCCATGCATTCCCAACTAATATAGTATTTCCGCTTCAGATTGTTCAGAGATTTTAGACTGGTAGTTCGTTCATTTTTTTAAGTTTTTTCCGTATCTGTCTTCACAGAATGTAATGATTGGATTTGCATATGTGAGGTCAAAATCGATAACGTGAACTAAATGCTTTTCTTACAGATATTGTCATTATGGCAACAGGCAACAGGAAAATAAATTTGCTGTTGCTTGGAAGAACGGGGTCTGGTAAAAGCGCAACTGGGAACACCATTCTTGGGCGAAATTGGTTTATATCTAAGCGTAGTGCGTCGTCAACCACCACGGAAGCCGCCTGGGGGAAATGCTCATATAAAGCAAGAGAAATCGTCGTAGTTGATTCTCCTGGCGTTTTTGACACACGTGATGGCGTCTCTAACAAAGTAATTGCTAGGGAAATAGCCAAGTGTACAACCATGGCACTAACTCATGGTCCAGGCATCGATGCATTTGTATTGGTTCTTAGCATTGATGATCGATTCACGGGAGAACTTGTTGAGTCTGTGGAAATATTCAAAGAAATATTTAAAGAAAGGTTTCTGGAGTATGTTACCATAGTTTTTACAAGAAAAGACCAACTCGATGAAGACCAAACGCTCACTGATTTTCTAAAGGACTGTCCGAGTAAACTCCAACAGCTGCTAAAGCAGTGTGATAATCGTGTGGTTGGGATCGACAACAAAACAAAAGATGAAAATGAAAAGGATTCTCAACGTGATGAATTGATCCAAAAATTGATGACGATGATGCAAAAGAACGGCAAGCCATTCAGCGATGAAGTCACTGGAGTAATCACCGAAGCAGTTGAAAGAGATAGAGAAAAGAACTACAAAGGACTACCCCCGGGTGTGGCAGCTGACATGCAATGTGACAGTATTGCAAAGGGAATATCTTCTCTAATAGGCGTGATTGCTGAGATGATTTTAGACATAATAACTTTTGGTCTGTACAGTTGGCTAAAAAAAAAGTACTTGGCATAACCTATGTGTTCTCGTTATATCGCCCGCTCACTTTTTTACATTACAAAGTTTAATTCCACCGAAGTAGAAACTGTCTTAGGTAGAATTAATTCATAAAAAACATCATATTAATTTTTAGTGAAAAATCTTTAACATGTACCAAGTTCTGTAATGTTTTGTGCACACTTACCTTCTCAGTAACGGCAATAATCTAATTTGAAACCCTGGAATGAAAAATTAGGCAAATATCTGCCGACATAGCTGAAATAAAAACACATTAACTGTTGAGTGCAAAATACTTCCGTCATTTCCGTCACAAATTTTCTAGACAAAATACATATATTGTTGTAACAAGCATTCATAACGCTCACTCACCGTTCTGCATTTAATGCCAAACTTTATCACTAGCAGAAATCCAGTAGTGCGTAATGTACAATAAAAACTTGAATTCATAATTTCAATTCACATCCATAGTTTGATCTTTAGCACAGTAAAATTATATTATATATTCTTTGTATAATCTGTTTTAAACGATACTTCATCACCTTATTTGACAATCTGATTCTTCTTCTTAGGTACTCTTCATTTTAGAACAAGTTTATATCGTCTTTCTGTTAAAGCTACATTCCTTGGATACTTGACATGCATAGTGATATGATATATTTCATTTAGTCTTGGTGATTTCCTTATGAATCTTGTAATATCCAGTCCAATATCAAATCAGAGAACTGGTTCACATCATGTTAAACGATAATAAAACAGTGGTACAACCACATTTTTACGAAGCTAAGCTCAAATTTATTGCACTGTGTGGCTATGATGTTGTCTACACACACACTACAGTCCGACTATATGTGCTGAATGAATCTATTCTGCGCGACCATTGGATGAATAAGCTATTTCTCACAATGCTTGTCAACATAGATAAGATTCAGGACCACGATGAACCACAATGAATAGCTGACAAACAGAAAGTTGCAATTACCCATTCTATAGCTTCGGAGAATTCATTTATAATTACTAAGAATGACAATATATGTGCTGCACAACGATTGCTCTGCCAGAGTGATTAATATTTGTGTACACGCATGATTATATGTCATGAACAGAACTCAAAAGCATGTGACAGAATGAACAGCTGACAAAACCAAAAGTAAACATTCAATAGTTCACCTTCGAAGAATTCATCTATTCTTAGTTACTAAGAAACAGAGTGTTCGTGCTAGGCCGACTTGTCCAGCAGAACAAATATGTTCTCACAGACAAATTATTTACGTTAATGGTTTTAAATAAACTATATTTGATAGACAAATAACAATGATTCAGTATACAACAATTCGAAATAATATTAGCTTATTAAGTTGAATTTAAATCTCATTTTTATACAACTGCTATCGGTGACGGTATATTTAATTCTCAATATTTGTGGAAATATTCTGTCACTTTTGGTAAACCATGGGTTGACCTCAATGAGATTTGTAACAAGAGAATAACACTTGTAATTGCCATGGCAGCAATTAACTAAATGGCTTTGATATGGCATGATTATTATGAGAACACTAATGACCATGACAAATAATTAATATCATATCGTACAGAACATTGTCTCACTATTCCGACTGTTGGGTCGCCTGTTTGAAAGAAACATGTAGGCGTTGAATATTCCGTACATGTAAATACCGAAACGTGCTTTACATTAGGTGCATTCATCTCCGTATATAAGTAAAACATAGGGAGAAAGGTGTCTTCATCGCTGTGCAGTCGTTACCATGTTAATTTCCAAACAAAACAGTGGACAATGTAAATAATAGACCTGTGACATGGTTTCCCATAGAAATATGTGTAGTTGACATGGTGGAAGCGATCCTCACCGACCATCAGCATGCAGCAAAGACATAACTTATTATAACTATCTGATGCATTCAATCAAGTCTTATGTATGATTGTACATAGTAGATTTACGAGGAATGTGTCTGATGAAAGAAAAACATTCGAAACCAAAACTAAACGCTCCATTGTGTAGCTTCGAAGAAATCGTCTATTTTTAGTTATTAGGAAATCTACACATATACCACAACATATCCAAACCGTAGGCGCTTGAGTCAGCCTGTTCACCAG
Source organism: Saccoglossus kowalevskii (assembly GCF_978046115.1). Classification (NCBI taxonomy): domain Eukaryota; kingdom Metazoa; phylum Hemichordata; class Enteropneusta; family Harrimaniidae; genus Saccoglossus; species Saccoglossus kowalevskii. The sequence continues at coordinate 24,894,591 of NC_140643.1, read as the reverse complement.
TAAGACAGACGATTATCATGTTTAATAATGTTAAAATAACTAATCAATTTAAGAGTGTGCATATTTACATGACAACTGTGAAAGAGAACCGCAAAGTTAATAATGATGGGTAACAAAAAATGTATACAGAAAATTTGCTTATTTGTTGCTGTCAAGTAATATAATACAAATTATGTTTGTGTGATTCAAATAGCTGTTACTATATAAGGACAACATGATACCGTCAGATTAAAACGCACTTTGTCATTGAAAGTGTCATTATATATAATTTATGTGTACACGTAAAATAGGGATGTTCCATACTACCTGTGGCTATGAGTCTGAACCATAAGTTGAGCCACAATTTAATATAATCAGTACTCAGCATGACAAAATGAATATCACCAAATATATTTTTTATTTTAATGTACTGTATTCATTTTTGGTTTTGAATAAATCAAATTATGGAAAAATTATGTTCATTGCAATGTTGGTGATGTGTAACGAGTTAATCGATATTGGCGAAGTCATGTTTGATCGAGTTGATTATATAAAATGACAGGTGGTAAGACGGCGACACAGTGAAACATATTAGTACCTTTGTTTTTGTTTTATATTTCTGTTTTTGTGCGATACAACTGGCTGCTAATCAAATTGCATAGAATCCCATTACAAATCGACGTTCCTACATGTTTTGTTAAAAATTATACCTTGGTATAAAGCATATTTAACACGTCTGGTGCACGCGCATATACATCAACTTTGCGATTAAGCAGAACACTTAATGTCGGTACACCATGCAATACAGACAAACAAAATGGAAATTGACCAATGACTTCACTGTAAAAGTATTTACTGCTTTATTAATAAACACTATAACAATTTCAAATTAAAAAACAATGAAAGTTTTAAAATGCAAAAACACTGCTTTCCTTACATACTTCCGAACGCAGTATGTGTCTGGAAAAGCTGTTCATTCTTGAGTACTAAAACAATTATCTCTAAGACATACAAGCATAGTTTAAGCAAACTGAAAATATGAATGTATGGATGAGATAATGATGCAAATAAATACTAATTTTGTTATAATGATTGTTTTATCCGTGTACCAACTATGTGTTATTCTGTGCATAGTAATAATTTGAACGTTTGCTTCTGCCTATTAATCGAGTAGAGATTTTGCACATATTGGTCAAAATGTATGTAACATATTTTATAGAGCGCATAGCTATATCTAATTATTCTATAAAATACAACGTACTTAAGATAATAGTCAACATTGAGTAACGGCATTGTTATGATAACCAGCAATGCATATTATCTGTAATTTATAATAATTAATAAATCACACAGTCAAGTATGAAATAATTTCAAAGCTCAAGATACGTAACAAGCATCTACATTATAATGTATACCAAAGCATTGGTAATTAAAGGTTTCGTGACCATGTAAATAACCAATGCAACAACCTCATTATTTCGTTATCGACATCAAAATGGTCAATCAAAAGTTTTACTACTCAGCGGGCAATCGTTAGATGTGGTATATAAGAGTAATACTTAAACAGCGATTTTGTTGATTTTTTTTGCATATTAGGGCTATTCCTTGGGACACTGTTTAGGACTGATCTCGAATATCATTTTCGCTAAAACGAACGCTTTCTGACTAAATTCCATAATGAATGAAGCGATACTTCTGATGATTGTAATGTTGAATCCATTTGCAATTTCTTCACTTTGTTTGTCACTACCGCCTGGTCCGCTGTAGTTCTTCTTCCGGTCTTCCTCGACTGCTCGCTTAACGCGATCTGTCAAGTTGCTAGTGAATGGCTTATCACCGTTTACCGTTTTCAGTTTTTCAATAATGTGCAACAGTTCAGCAGTTTGACGCTCTTTGACTTCAACATCTTTTGTCTTGTTGTTGAACGCTATGGCACGACGATCACACTCCTCCAATAGATCAGCAAGAAACTGTGGGACGTCAAACAAATACTCATCCAATGATGTATCATCCTCGTCAAGTCGATCTTTTCTGGTAAAGAGTAACACTACGTATTTCATCATCTCTTCACCAAACAGTTTTCGGAGGAACTGAATTGTATACATGTGTTCCTTTGTCATGCGCTGATCGGCACTCATTGTTAAAATAATTGCATCAAGGCCGACACCTTGACTCATAGCAATACCGATACATTTCGATATTTCAGTGGCTAGCATTTCTGGAGTCATTTCCTCGTGGGTATCGAACAAGCCGGGGGTGTCGATCACCACAACGTCCCGATCTCCAATAGCACGTTTACCCCATTCAATGTATCTTGTTTTTGACACGGAAGACAATGTCGACACAAACTTACGTCTTCCTAAGATGGTGTTACCAGTAGCGCTTTTTCCAGCACCTGTTGGACCAACTATGACCAGAATGAGGGTTTTACATCCACCATCGTCGCTAGCCATGTTTTCTAAAAACTGAATAGAATGTTTTTTTAGTATCACGACTAACAAACCTTCGTCTTTTTTGTATCTGTGTCAAAAATGAGATGATGAACGCAATACGAATAATAAAACGCCACATATCCGATCATGTATGTCGACACTAGCATTACTTTTATAAAGTAATTATTTAAGCTTACCTCTAGTGTAGCTGACGAAATGTACAAGACAGAGACAATATACTAGTACACGGCTTGCGGGATAATGGCGAGATATAGCCGATTGTCGGTTTCGAAAGTTTATTTGGAAGTATGCCCTCAGCGAACAATGTGTGTTGCAAGTTACTTAGACTATGAACAAGAGGGCACACGCGTTAAGGTTTTATTCACATAAAGTTGGTAAATATTAATTACGAGCGTTTCAGTGCCAGTGAACTACATACACCATTTCGTATATTGGGGGGGGGGTTATTTTCGTTCAACGTAATTGCAATATTTTTTTGTTCGTACTACGTAAATTGAAAAAATAAATTCCGTAATTCTGTAATCACAGGCTAATCGATCAAATATTGTTTTCGTACACTGTAAAAATGTGTCATTTTTCTCGGTACGTACAAGAATTTACATCCAAATAAAAACATCGTAAAGAATAATCCGGGGAAATTACATTATAGAAACTGTAAAACGACTAGATGACACAATTCACGACAAAATTGAATGTCAAGACGTAAAAGGCCCTCTAACTGAATGAAGAGCACTACGAGGGTAATATGCGCGTGCATCTCTACACACGCGTGGTACGAGATTACGTATTGTCTTGCTGTTTGAAACCACAGCTTTCATATGTATATTAGTTCTCCGTAAACGTGCGTCATGAATAAACTAGAATTTCAGTTGAGTAAAGAGCAGATGCTTTATTTTCGGTTTCGCCAGCAATTGAATATAATCATGGGATTTACGTAGTCATATACACATCGAAATTGCATAGCGCCAAAATTGACTTTGAATGAACTTACTATTTAATGCCAATGTCCTGTAAGCACCTCTGCCAGTAAATTAGAGTTGCGGGATACGACTTGCGTGTAACGCTTAAAAGTTAATGTTTTGATTTCTGCTGCTTGACATGACATAGGTCACGTCGCTTGCGCATAGTCGGGATCACGAGGTAAAACTGACAGTATCGTAATAATTTTGGGGCGTACACGACGAATTATTCTTTAACTCATTAACGCTGTACGAAATACCAACTTTCAATTCACAAGTAAGTTAGACGTCGTTGTTAGTTAGTGCATATACGTTTAACCTGATTAAGACATTGTATTCTATTATAAAACTTCCCGACCACTTGGTTTACAGAATAGCTATGAGTACTCGACAATTTATCGATAGCAGAAGTCCATTGAGGAAAAACACAGTATCTATAGTGTTGGTCGGTATGATAGGAAGCGGTAAAAGTTCAACTGGTAACAACATACTCGGCGTGGAAAGGTTCCGTACTCGGCGTTCATTGGTGTCTATCACAGACAGACTGGGGGACAAACAGTGGTGAAAATAACTTGATCGTCATCGATACCCCGCCTTTACTTCTACGCGATGGCAGCACTAATAGAGGACCGGGTGGTCCAACTCCGAGGTCGGTGGCTCTGGAAATCAGCAAGTGTACCGAGATCGCAAACATGGAAGGCGGTGGACTGGATGCCATTATTCTGACGTTCAACATCAATGATAGGCTCACGCCAGAACATCAGAAATTTCTGAGGGATCTGGAACTAATTTTTGGACCGGACATTCATCGATATTTTATCGTTCTATTTGCAAGGAAAGACCAGTTATCGGACGACGGTGTTTCTTTGACAAATTTTCTGCAAGACACTCCTGAATTTTTAAGAAATTTGCTTTATAAGTGCGGTAACAGAGTATTGGCGTTTGATAACAAGACAAAAAATGAAAACACTCGACAGACTCAGATAATTTTGTTGATGAGTATGATTCACGTGATGAAGAAGAAAAATAACAATAAACCATACGACACTGATATAAGGGAGAACGTTGTTGCGATGTACAGTAGCCGGAATGAGTTGAGCCCTGGCTGTTTTGCGTGTTGCCAACAGTGTGTTATTATATGATTTCAGAACACTTCGAGATTGCTTGGAATACTACTACTGCATTTCAGTTTTGCTTACCAATGATATTTCGTTCACATGAATGTAAATTCAGTATATGTTTACCAGCACACCTAATCAGTGACACTGCTGTGTTACTTTCGGGTCAAATTATCGAGACATATAAAAGTTACACCTTATATATTCACAAGGTACCGTAGTAAAATATTGTTTTTAAATATGTTTGGTGCGGATTGTCTTTTCTTAGTTCAAATCATGTTTACTAGAAGTTTGTATGTTTAATTTATGCAATCGATAAAATAATACTTGATTTAGTTTATTTTTTCAGGGATGGGTTAAATTTCCCAGATTATTGAATACCATTTTACTCCCTGCTTTCTTTTATTAAAATCAAAACATCCTTATTTTATAAAAAAATACAAGGAAGATCGTGTTCAAACGGAGATACGTTATTATTGTATTGTTGGTGTGAAAATATCGTGTATGAATTGTGGCACCATAGTAAGTAGCGCCCTCTGTCAGCAATTGTATAGATGTGTGCACAATGTACATGTGAGGGCGGTATTACAATTTTGTTCGCAGTCAATAGACTGACGATCTAAATAATATTACATAGCTTAATTTACATCTATATAATAAACCGGTACTCACAACGTTTCGGTATAATACTGAATTAGTGCGTATGAACAAGACAAACCAATCAGCATTTTCTTATCGCCATGTAGTTAATACTTCAGAATTCAACTATGTGTAGCGGGAAATCTGTCATTTCCAACATTATCCTCGGTGTTCAAATCTCTTCGCCTGTCTGTGTAGTATCGTGAGTCCAACTTTGAGGGCCCTTATTGTTTTAGTCTGCCAAATTGTCTTCCAACTCATATTGGTGGAGAGGAAGGCGTTTTTTTCTGGAAATTGGCGTGGAACGGCCACGACTGTATCAGCTGAAATGCAACCACAGTTTTGCGTCGTCGACTATGTGCACTTTTCCACCAATAAAATTCAATTCCTGAGGTTTATATGAACAATTTTAATACTGAATGCTAATCTTGCAGGCTCCATTCAAACCAAGAACCACACTATTTGCAACGCGAACTAAGATTGTCAGAAAACTTATTATACATGCCTCATGCAATGTCAATACTATTTTTTTCGACATTTGTGTCTTTAACAATTGGTGCAAAATGTGTTTTTTTTATCATGAAAAGAAACGTTCTGTATAAAAAGTCACAAAATGACGAAATTGGCTGTGCTATGAGGGTCACAGGCAATGTACACAGGACAGATAATATCCAAATATTTAATTATTTTACGAATATTTATTTGGCGTTACAAGTGACCCAGGGATATAATTTGCGTCAAGCCAATTGCACTCCCGACAACTGAGGTCATATCTGTGTTGCGGAAGTAGAAATAGTAACATATAATAATAGTAATAATACTAATTATAATATTTAGTACTATTTATTACAAAACATCTCATAAGAAATGTAACTTTGTATATATGTACACTTTACTATAACAATTTACAGACACCCTGAGACATAACGAAGTTGATGGTACTAGGACAATCATTATTCAAAAGTACGACAGTACCACTGTATGTTGAAGATATTGGAGGAATACAAAAGGGAAATGAAAAATATTTTAAATTGAATAAGTTAGATAAAAAAAACTGGTGGCTAATATAGTTACGCGCCTTGAGATGTAAAAAACAATCAGAGAGCACCAAGTATTTAAATCAAGTTCCGTAAATGCAAATCAGGTTACAAGGCATGAATTTCAACGAAAGGTTTGCACATGATAATAGCCCAGCTATGTACCAAGTTTCATTGGAATTCTATGAGTGGTTCGTAGGATACCTGTGGGGCACTTGAAAATTAGCTAATTTATGCACAATGTCTAATGTCTATACAGGAAACAAGTTAAGAACCTGGTCTTCATCTCAGACAAATCGTATTGGAAAATGCTCTTCATCTAACATCGTCGGACAGAGAATCCTGCATACACTAATTTTAACAATAACAGTAACTTTATGATTCTAAGATGATGAAGACTCAATTACAACCTAAACCACAGAACTGCCTGGCGATGTTTGGCTATTGACATGAAGGTACTGATACAGATGTCATGCGAGTACCGTAACTGTTTTATTTATTGCACTACACATATTACTTGATATGTCATTGGCTTCAAACACAATTTAAGAAACACTGATTCCCACCATAAACTAATCACGTTTGTGAAGTATCCCACATATGTAACAAGTTCCGTTAACATCTAGATATTGAGATATTGCAAATAAAGTAAATAACATGCATGGTGAAACCCTAAACAAATTACGTTTATGGATTACCTAAGAATATCTATTTACCATGTCTCTTTGAAATCTCATGAGTGATTCTCGAGATATTTGATAATCAACTAGTTCATTTCTGCAAATTTGTACATTACCTTTAATACAAAAAATGTTATTGAAGAAAAGTATTTATTACTGTATTTCGGCTGTAGCATGATATTTCCCGCATGAAAGTGAGTAAATATGTAAAAAAAATGTATAATTAATCTTCAAAATCAGTTTGACTTAAAATTAAAGGTTACTCTCGTAACGTAAACTGTTTCGTATGGCTGCTTGATATACCATATCAGTTTTCAACGAAAGTATAACACAGAATAATATCAATGAGTAACCTATTTAAGAACACAGTTTCATCAATGCAGGTCGCAGATACCCTGTGACTGAAAAACCAGCGATTTTGAACTTCACTTGTAAGTATTTTGACCTGTTTTCAATTCAAAATGGCTATATATGGAAATCACGTGGTTTGCATATACATTTTCTGTAATTGAGCCGTGAAATAAATGCACGTCCATATGTGTGACATAATATATGAAGCATGTGTAAAATTTGGAAAATGGCATTCTTTTAAACTAAGGGGCTACCAGACAGCCATTTTGAATCCGATCTGCAAACCAAAGTTACGTGTATCAAATTCGCAATTGTCCAATGTATTATAAAGTTTTAATTAAATCCCACATAATGCGCATGCTCCTTTTACCTGGCGAGTTTGCCGGTGAACACAACGGTTGTTTGTACATTTTGTATTCTTGCAATAAATAGCATTCCACAATGCTTGTTCCATAGGGAATAGCTAGTACACACCGCGGCCCAAGTTTCTGTTCGCCAATGTTTACGCACGATGTATACGAGTATTGGCCTACGCACACTGAGATACAGCAACGGAAATACGATGGTCTGGGTGTTTAGTCTATCTATTATAATATGATGGTCTGGGTAGTTAAGCTATTATAATACTATGATGGCCCGCGGCGGTCTATAGCTATAATATAGTATGGGACAATAATATGAATGATAAATACGCAGGCCAGGTCGTCGTATCATTCATTACCTTAAATATAATAATAGATAATACCGGTTTGTCATACATGCATATATATTCAAACTGTCACTGTATGTCATTGTATGTTTGCCTACTTGTCCGTTTCCAACATGAATTATTACTTGCATACACCGTGCATAAACATTGACGAACAGACAATAATTGTGGGTGTGGTGTGTACTAGCGATTTCTCATGTGACCACAATATTTGCCAGCAGCGTGATGACGAGAGAGAAAGAAACATTAGTTTAACAGACACAAGCAATTCTGGTGATTTGAGATTGCAAGAACGCCATTACATTGTTCATTAATTGTTTTTTTATTTTGTTTAAGGAAAAGGCTTATATCGTATATTCAAGTTTAATTTTCATTCTCGTTCTTTTTCCAATAAAAGCAATCTCAAATATATACTAAAATAAATAGTAAGATTAAAATTACAAAAGAACTATATGAGATGAGATGCAAATGATAATAATAATAATAATAATAATTAAACTATTGGGAAAAACAAATTAAATGTAATTAAAATAGACTAATAAAAAACACCAGCTCAATTATTTAATGAATCAAGATGATACAAAGGTATCTACTTCGAACAAATGAATAAAGAAATATAACAATCATATTGAGTTCCGTATGAACAACAATCATCCAGTGATATTCAAAGATTGATGCAGGCCAATAAAAACTGAAACCATTTCTATGGGAGCAATTGCTAAACTAGATGAAGAATAATCCAATATGTTTGAAGAAGAAAAGAAGACACATAAAGTGTGCTTTTTAAAAAGTTTCTATTTTTTTTAAATATGGATTTGAGAATAATAATAGCGTTTGATATTATACTAAATAATTTGCTCAACAAGCAAAATCACAAAATCATTACTACTCGATTTCCCCAAATTCACAACTTTATTTATTTCATATGTTGATTGTTTTTTATACTCTGATTTTCAACAATAATATAATCACAAATAATTCAGTTCAAAATGTTACATAGTAGCCTGCCTTTTCAACATCACTGATTTAGAGCTAGAGAGCTATATTATTCAATAGAGACATGTTAGAAATATAATACCTTGTTTACTTGTTCACAATCGATTAACACCTTAAACCATTATATTGTATGTAATTATTAGGTGAACCTAAAAGAATGCTAGATCAATAATTTAAAACCATCTTATCCATTATAGAGTCAGAAACAAAAATAATCTAGTTGACTATCTATTTTAGGGTGAGTGGATTTAGTTTCTCTATAGATGATGGTGTGGTAGCTTTCAGTAACATATGTAATATATTAACATCATTTCAATTACTTGCTAAATAATGAGTGAGCATACACATGCAAGGCAATCTGACAGCTATCACTGACAACAGCCTCTTCGTCATGCAAATATTCTTCCAAGATGTGCGTGCAGTTCTTTTTATCCATTGCTCCCAGAGCAGTCGCACATTCGTGGCGAACGATTAGACTCTCGTTAGAATTCTTCAAAGCGTCAGTCAACACTGTAACTATCGTGTCATCGGCCTTCCTTCCAAGTGCGTCGCAAGCCTTGTTTCTCATTTGCCCAAATATAAACGCCAATTCGTGTCGTAGCATTACGCTACTGGCTTTCATACCTAGCAGATAAGTGGGTTATGAATATGTTTGTGCTTTCGTTCAGTAAACGTACTGTTAAATTATATAGACCTGACCAGTATTATTTACACAAGATATATGTGTGTACGAGTACGTCATCATTGTTATTTCTTTCAGCCATGTTCGTGGCCAGCATTGCCACAGCAACTAGGCTCTCAAATTTACTTGTAACGTAAACGGCAAATCTTAACAGTGGTGCATTACAAATAATACATCGATCAAAACAATACGTACCTTCGGCAAGTGCAAGAACTGATTCTTCGCTTATCTTATTCCTTAATGCAAACATAGCTCTATATCGGTCAAACAATGGTAACGACTCATCCAGCAATGCGCTTTTCAATGACTGAACATTATCGTCATCTGATGCTGGAGCAGGATCAACACATTTGTATTGATTCTCGACTTGACTATGTTTATTACTATTCAACCAGTTGATTCTTGCCAGTGCCAATTGACAGGTTTCAGCAATCTAAGATCAAATAAAATAAAATTAGTAAACGATTTTAGTGGTAAATGTGTGTGACTGTTAACAAAGTAGATTGTGAACGAACTAATGTGCTTCCCGCAACAGAATATTAATAGCCGTTCGTTGTTTCGTCCAACTGAGTCTGTATGTCCAATTAGTTTTGCTCGAATCCATTATTCGGCTCACTAATTTAAATAAAATCTGTGTATTTGTTTTAATATGCGTCTGACTGTCGCGCATGCAAGCTGTTCAGTTACAATTCGAATTCTTTAGTTTTTGTTCTATTTTTCATTATTATTTTTAATATTATTCCAAAACTTTCAAAACCCATGAATTACTACTTTTCAAGTCTGGAAATGTAATATAATGACCGGGTCATCTATATTTAACTGCTTTTGGGAAATATGATCAAATTACCTGGGATTTTTCAAGAGCAAAAGCTGTTATTATACCTCTTTTTCAAAAACCACACCATATTGCCACATTGTTATGATTTCAGTCTCTATAACGAAATTTTAACTATGAAACCTTTTTCTCTGTTTACCCCTAAAACGTATTTCACTAATTTCTGCGAGTGTATACTTTCGACATGATGTTTCTGTTTTCATTGTATTTCCTCACAGATATATAGATTATACATTCAAATTCTGTACAAATACTGGTACTACTGCAGAAATATCAATCTAAGCTGACTTAACGTGATATCATGACGGCCATTTTGTTTTCAAGCCTGCCACAAACCATACAAATTACAGAAAACTTCTACTTATCACCTCGATCACCGGATCAAATCTATACCTTTCAAGTATATTAAACACTGACTTCGAACCGATAGCACCATGTGCTTCACCTATAATAAAAAACAAGAACATAATTTATTTGTAAGTTGATAACAAATTAATTTAGGTTAAACACATATAGTTCATATATCATGGAAAAATAATTTACATAACTTTACTTAATCATTGTTATTGAGCACATAATTTGACTTTGAAGTCCTGTATTGTTGAAAACCTGTCGGAGAAGCAGTTGATTGATATTGACAGATGTTGAATAGACCTTGAGAAACTAATTGCATTTAAAACTTACAGATACAGTAAAGCACGAGCGATTGGTGAAAATACTTACCTGCTTCATGTCGCACTATTGGTTCTTGACTTGTGTCTTCCAGTACATTAATCAGATATGGTATGGCGTTTGGGTCTTGTATCTGTCCAATATAAAATACTGCCTCGTATTTTAGCAGTGCTGATGGGTCGTCTAGGAATGTGAGCAAACTATCTATGGCTTTCTCGCTGCCTAGATCTTGCAGGGTGAACATTCCCCGAAAACGCTCGGTCACAGAGAGCTCCTTGTTGCAAAACGTCTGTTGCATCTTTTCGACAGTGATATTTTCAGCCATGTTGGAGTAAGTATGATGAATAACACAGAGGGGTAGTTTGTATTGAGACGATTGTGTATCATTGATGTATAAATAGAATGCGTAGGCTCCAATTTTTGTACGGTTTGATCAGTATTATATACGGCTCATGTAATTGTTACTATCAATTTAGAAAGTCATTAACGAAAATTAAGGGCTCCCAAAGCTGTTCGGCTGAGCCCCTCATCTACTCCCTTCGGGTAGTGCCCTCCCTCTACGGTCTTATGATAGCGACTTCATGTTCGCACATTCGGTTCAAACGCTGTTAGGCTATTGTTTAGAATCAACAATTTGCTTGTTTTGTGTAAAGATTATAAACAAATATTTAATGAATTTGATAATTAGGTTGTTTTTTTATTGTATTTAGCAGTGACTACTTTTGCTATGTGCATACGGCAGCATTCTATCGGAGCCGAATTACTACTCTTACCACCGATTAACAAGAAATTATCTCCAATACATTCACACGGTCGGAGCCTAACCAGAGCCAAGATATGCCAGAGTTTGATTCAGATCGATCAGAGCTGAGCGGAACAGTGTCCCCAAAAAATTAATATGAAAAAACATGGCTGAAAACGATATTGGTATCATGCTTGTATTGTTTATTTACATGGCACGATGCTGTTGAGCTGGGAGAAAAAAAGAAACAGTCACGAGTCTGAGGATTGAGGTACAAAAGACTGGTGTTATGATTTAGATACTAGTATCTCGAATAAACAGGAAACATAAACACTGCAGCTAAAATGTGTTACAGCCTATTCTCTTAAGTTATTGTCGTGCAAAATTACCCTTTTGTAATTTTTCAACTGTTGTGACATGTAAACAGTTGTCAATCTGAACCTGAATCTAAACTAGAATCACGTCACCGTACCTTGACCACTTCCACGATTTTTATCTTTGGTGTCTTTAAAATAATTCTACAATTTTCACTGGATCTGTTCAATCAATCTTTCCGGTTTTTGTAGCATAATTTCGTACGCTATTGATCCGTTGAGCTATCAATCTATCGCAGTATTTCTTTACGCTGTCAAATAGATATTAGAGCCCCACCTCTTCGTCTAGCCGGAAATTGCGTGAAATTACGAACGATATTGTCTCCGCCATACTTGAAGAAGACGATTGAGGCAGGATTCAGCTCCGTGGCGATTTTTGGTACGGGATCTTAAACAGTCTAAACAGTCATCAAAATGATATTCCGGATTTTGACAACGTGACAATTTTTTCTTGAATCAACATCGGCAATGTGTTCCACTGGAGTCTGTTTTTTTAAATACAGTACTGAGCAAAGAGAACTTATCGTACAACTCAAGTAGATCTTTTGCAAATGAGGACAGTCATACAGCGAAGGAATTTTCAATTTATTTCCCACTGCCGATATAAGGAGAGGCCCATTCCAAAACCATTGAAAATATATTAATTGTGAAAAATAATTTTACTAAACCTTTTTACCAAAAAATATATTATTCAATGACACAATATTGTAAAAGTATGGCATAAGAGTTTGGTTTCCGCTCATATTTCGCGTTTGGTGGCGCTTAGTTTCGGTAGAGTGGGGCTGTCGAAAACCGGAAACAGTCGACTGAGCCAGGATAGGAGGCGTGGCTACAAGACAAGAAATGTATTTGTGGGAATTTCATCGGCACTTTAAGCTTTTGAGTTACACTGAAAATTTTTCAGTTTTTGTTCTGTCTTTCATAAATATTATTGTTATTATTATTCCAAAACTTCCATAACCAGCAATAAACACTACTTGTCAAGTCTCGAAACTTTCATCGTCGGGTCATCTATAGATAACAGCTTTTAGGATAGATGATTAACGTAACATCATAACGGCCATTTTGTATCCAAACCTGCAACAAACGATGCGGTTTACGAATTTATACTTTTCAAGTATATTTTTGTTTTTCGTTGGCGCCCATAGCACCAAATGCTTGAGCTGTGGTAAAAAAACAAAAATATATTTTATTAGGAAGTTGATATAAAATAGATTTATATTTCACCTTAAATCAAGCTTTGTTATTGAGAACAAACAGTTATTATATCCTGGAAAAGCAATTTATCATATTTTATTATTTTATTTATTATCATGTTAAGTGGTCGGAGAAATAGTTGAGTGATATCCAAAAGTGTATACGTTGAGACTCTAATTGTACTTTAAAACTTATACAGATACTGTAACAGTAAAATATGAGCGATTAGAGAAAAGTCTTACCTGCTTCATGTCGCACTATTGGTTCTTGACTTCAAGTATCTTCATCAGATATGGCATGGAGTATAGGTCTTGTATCTGTCCAATGGATCGTCTAAGCATGTGAGCAAATGTCTATGGCTTCCTCGCCACCTAGATCATACAGGGTCAAGATCAAATTTTCTCAAAAACTCTCTGTCATAGACAGCTCCTTTTTGCAAAGCATCTGTTGCATCTTTTCGACAGTGATATGTTCAGCCATCGTGGAGTCAGTATTATGAATAACACATTACAGGGGGATGGTTTGTATTGAGACGATGGTGTATCATTGATGTATAAATAGAACGCCTGGGATCCAATACTTGTACTGTTTGATCAGAAGCAACCAACGAGCGATTTTAAACAATTACATCCACATTATTATATACTGCTCATTTAGTTCCATTTAAATGTCATTAACGTAAATTAGGGCATCTCAAAGCTGCTTGGTTGTGCCCTCCCTCTACTCCCTCAAGAAAGTTCGCTCTCACTACAGAATTAAAAATCTGCCCTTCTTTTTAATTGTCGTCTTGCTCTTTTACCAACTGTTTGTGATACCGAACGTTTTTTGGCAAACAGCTGCTGCACTAAAGACAGAAAGTGACAAAATAAAGATCGTTACGATAGGTAAAGAGAAGAAATGTTCTCCTTCCTGAGGGATCTCCCGATATGCGTGTCCCAAACGTGAACATTGACAACAACATAATTTGTGAAGTGAGCTTCGGGAATTGTTTTGGAAACCACTCACTAAAGGAATAAAAATACACACCCATGTCACCAAAATATATTTTAAACATTCATCTTCGTACATAGAAATAAAACAGCCCACCTAGAATACAGAAAATATGCCGCATGATTCAGCGAAGACCATGAGACTGTTAAATGTCGAAATGACTATTTCACAACATGAAATACATTTTTCCTGCATACTGGAAACTAATAATCGGCATTACCAATGGACACAACACGACATTATAACCGATACAAAACGACATAATAATCGCCATAACGCGACATAATAATCGCGATAACTCATAATAAGAAATACACGAATAATAGTACTAGCTATATGAACATTTGAACCGTCTATTCAAATATTGGGACATGCCAAGGAAAAATAAACCATTTCCATTAGGAGAACTGGATGTGGAATAAGCCAAACTATGCGAAGGAGAAGAGAAGATAAAACCTAGAGTGCGCTTCATAAAAAGTTACTAATTCAAAGCACATTGGGTTTATCAAGTGAATCTTATAATCAAATCGGACTTTATAAAACCTCAGTTTTATTCTTAATTCAGTATATCACATACAAGTTTTTTTTCCAATCATAATAACACTAATTGTAAAAAGAGAAAGGTAAAATATTCTTAAATAAGCGTAAAAGTATAATAAACGTAGATTTGATAATTGTACAGTTTGATCTTATTTGTGAAACCCACACAAACTTTCTCATAAAATAAATATATGGGAACATATACAACCTACGATATTGACACAGGCGGAAAAACAACGCCAGAATCAATAGCTGTATACTACTTGAATAGTTTGGCGCAGTGAAAACAATACCTTGAAAACAAGTGAATGTACAGCAAATCAATTATACTAAATAATTTGCTCAACAAGCAAAAACACAACATTTATTAATAATAACTACTCCATTTACCCCCAAATCAAAAACATTATTCATAACTTTATTTCATATATCGACTGTTGGTTACCTTCGTGAATTTCAGTTTTAGATTTTACAAAATAACCTGCATGTTAACACCATTGATTTACAATTCCAGCAAAGAATGTTTAGAACAATAATATACTTTATGTGATGAGGAAAATAAAAAACACTAGTACGCTTATGTTACTATTGAAAACATCATGTATTGGGCACCTGGGATCTGAGATCAAAACTAAAGTTAGATTTAACTTTTGTCTGAACTGTATGCAAATTATTATTAAAGGAAAGAATTGTACAATGTTACTAAATTATATGTATTACTTATACTTGGAAAAGTCAATGAACAAAAATGAGATGTCATACGAATAATATCATGACATAATAAGAAAAACATAATAAACAATGTTACTGTATACACAATAATTTCTGGTTGATATAATGCCCTGGAGGCATGTCAGAAATATAATACTTTGTTCACAATCGATCAACACTGTTATACTATTATACCCATATTTATTTACCTTATCAAGTGTATCGTATGTAATTATTAAATGAACCTCAATACACCGCGAATATTAGATCACTGATTTAAAACCATGTTATTCATTATAGGGTCTGAAACAAAAATTATCCAGTTGATTATCTATCTTATCTATTAGAGTGAGTGGGTTTAGTTTTCAGCAATATCTGTTGCATATTTTCAGTTACTTGCTAAGTAATGAGTACGCATACATTTCCAATGAAAGCTGACAGCTTTCACTGACAACAGCTTCTTCGTCATGCAAATATTCTTTCAAGACCTGCATGCAATCATTTTCATCCATTGCTCCCAGAGCAGTCGCACATTCGTGACGAACGATTAGACTCTCGTTAGAATTCTTCAACGCTTCAGTCAACACTGTAACTATAATGTTATCAGCATTTCTCCCAAGTGCGTCGCCAGCCTTGTTTCTCATTTGCCCAAGTGTAAACGCCAATTCGTGTCGTAGAAGTTTGCTGCTGGCTTTCATACCTAGTAGATAGATATGATAAACGGGTTATCAATATTGTTTGTGTTTTCGTACAGAATATAATATATAATATAATAGTAGATCATTTTTATTTGCACGAGATATGTGTGTCCGAGTACGTCATCAGCCTCGTTGTCAGCATTGCCATAGTAACTAGTCTCTCAAATATATACTGACATGTAAATGTTTTTTAACACTACAAAATCCAGAAAAGTTCGTTGCGTTACAAATAAAACGTACAAATATAAATCTATTAAACAATGCGTACCCTCAGCAAGTGCAAAGACTGATTTTTGGCCTGCCTTATTCCTTAATGCAAACATTGCTCTATATCGATCAAACAATGGTAAAGACTCATTCAGCAATGTGGCTTTCAATGACTCAACATTGTCGTCAACTGATGCTGGAGCAGGATCAACACTTTTGTATGAATTCTCGACTTGAATATGTTTTTCTTCGCTATTTAACCAGTTGATTCTTGCCAGTGCCAATTTACAGGTCTCAGCAATCTAAGTTTCAATAAAATAAAATGTATAAAAAATGAGTGAATATTTTTAGTGGTGTGTGACAGTTTTAACAAAGTAGAACGTGGATGGTCGACCTAACATGTTCTCCTGCAATAGAATATTCGTAGCTGTTATTTCTTCGTTTTGTCCATCTGTGTCTGTATGTTCAATCAGTTGATTCGTTCAAATTATTTATTCTGGTCACTAATTTAGTAAGCATTTTGATATTTGTTGACCGTGAAACAAAATGCGGCTGAATATCACGCATTTAAAGATGAAATGTTTGTTATTTCCTTGTCTAAAGCCAATTATAATTGGAGAATGTTATTGTGGTTTATGTGTTTCATGACAAAATTAATTATTTTATGAAAAATGGCTATACACTCAGTCTACGCCAATGTCATTTTATCTCAAAACTAGGCTCGTCGATATAGTCTTCATTAGCTTGTAATTTACATAAAAAATACTCAGTGACGTCACCAGGGGAAGCAGCCAAAACGTTCAAAGCTGTTCAAAATGGTGGTTTCTAACGTTTTGTGGTTGTTTGGCTACATTGGCCTACATGTGCTTATATAACAAAGAAGATTGTACTATAATGAACACAGACTATCAAGATTGTTGGTATAGGGCTGATTCAGATGCTACATCTGTCAAGTCTAGCATAGATGGTCACTAAGATACGAGAAAGTTACGCACACGAAGCAAGTTTAAACGAAGGTTTTATGATTGCACAGGTTTAAAATCACCATTTAACACCTATTATCGGTAATAATAATAAACAGTTCACCAATTTGTAGACAACTAAATTAAAATCAGTTACTGGCACGGGTGTACTACCGATTTTTTTTCTACGGGATCTGAATCACACAAGAAGTCAAACAATCATCAAAAAAATTCCGGATCTTAAAATTGTTACACAATCAGCACCAATCACCACAGTAGACATACTTGTAATAACTTATTTATTTGCTAACAGAAAGCCCGCTCTGACATTCCGAAGACGTACAAGGAGATATTACAGGATATAACACATACAACTTGTAAGAATGACACAGAGCTTGCAGTACTAGCCATGTAAGAAATTAACGGAAAGCTTCTAATTGGCTGAATATAAAAATTGAAACAAAAGAACACACTGCTGTGGTTTCTACCACATTCGCACTCATGTCATCGTCGCACTTCTGTATCCGTATTTTGAAATATATAAATCAGAATATTATTGAACTTGTATAAAATGAATAAAGCGATCAACAAAAATTTCATGTTTCAATTACAATCATTCTTTACAAATAAATGCTTCAGAAATTACTCTGGCACAAGCCAAGTGGTTTTTACGACTTATCGCTCTTTTCTGAAACCCACCGCGACACTGTACTGGTCTTGAGTCTGTTTCTTTAAAACATGTATGTACTGAGCACATACTATAATACCATACTGCAATACTGCAAAAGTATGGCGTATGAGAATAGCTTTCTCTCATAGTTGGTGTTTCGTGGCGGGAGAAGTCGGAAAACCGGAAACAGTCAACTGCACCAGGGAGTGTGGCTATAACACAAGAAGTATCTCAAGTAAAGTTAATAAATGTGCATTTCGGAGGGACAGAGATCGAAAATGAGAAATGTATTTCATCTGCACTTTAAGCTTTTGAGTAGGCATCCCTCAGTTTCTGCTCTGTCTTTCAGAATTATTATCTTTATTATTAATCAAACACTCGAAACTTCAATAGTCGGGTAATCTATAGCTCCCAGCTTTTGTGACAGATGATTAAACTGCCTTTTATGTACAGGGGATGTAAACAAATCTCATTCTTATAAACCACAATATACTCACCATATTGTCAGGGGTAGCAATTCAAGTTTGTTCAAGTGGAATTTCCGTAACTACTAGTATATCGAAAGTTCTAATCATTATGAAACTCCTTTATGTTGTTAACTCCAAACGTATCTCACTAATTTATGCGACGTGTATTCTCGAGAGGGCGGTTCCAACATTTCATTGCATCTCTTCACAAATATGTAGATTATACATTCAAATATTGTACATAAACTGGTACTACTACAGAAATGTCATTCTAAGCCGACTTATTGTAATATTATGGCGGCCATTTTGTTTTCAAACATGCAGAAAAACATACGTATTATAGAAACTTCTACTTATCACCACGATCACTGGATCGAATCTATAATTTTCAAGTATATTAAGCACTTCTTTGGAACCAATAGCACCAAGTGCTTCAGCTGTAGTAAAAAAACAGCAACATATTTTATTTGTAACTTGATATAACATTGATTTACGTTTTACTTTGAATCAAACAGTGTTATTGAAAAAAAAAATAGTTATTATATCCTGAAAAAAATAATTTATCATATTTTACTTTGAAGTCATGTGAGGCGGTCGGAGAAGGGGTTGAGTGATATCACAAGGTGGTTCAGTAGACGTTGTGAAACTAATTGCATTTTAAACATAGACAGATAGTGCAACAGTAAAACACGAGCGATTAGTGAAAATACTTACCTGCTTCATGTCGAACTATTTGTTCTTGACTTGTGTCTTCCAGTACATTAATCAGATATGGTATGGCGTTTGGGTCTTGTATCTGTCCAATACAAAATACTGCCTCGTGTTTTAGCAGTGCTGATGGGTCGTCTAGACACGTTAGCAAACTATCTATAGCTTCCTTGCCACCTAAATTATGCAGGGCGAATATTCCCCGAAAACGCTCTGCCATAGAAAGCTTCTTGTTGCAAAGCATATGTTGCATATTTTCGACAGTAATATTATCAGCCATGTTGGAGTCAGTATTGTGAATAACATATTGCAGGGGGTAGTTTGTATTGAGACGATTGTGTATCATTGATGTATAAATATAAAGTACGGTTTGGTCAGAAGCAACCATCGAGCTCGAGCGATTTTACATAATTTCATTGACATTATTAGATGCTGTAATTGTTCCTATCGAATTTGAAAGTCATTAACGAAAATGGAGGCACCCCAAAGGTTGTGCCATTTTCTTACTCACTTGAGAAACGGTCCGCCAACTCTGGAATTACAAATCCACCCTTCCATTTAATTTTCAGTTCCCATTTTCCCACTGAATGTAGTACGTGCATGCCTCCCACACTGGAAAACGTGTTTAGTCAAACAGCTTCTGCACCAGGCGACGGAAAGATGTTCCACTTGCTGATGGATCTCCTGATATGCGGTGTACCGAATGTAAACATTGACAACAAAAGAATAAGCCAAAGTAAACTCAGTGAATTGTTTAGTGGTTCATTGTAAACTTCCCACTATAGGAATAACAATATGCACCCATACAAAAATCCCTTGTCCCTCTCACCAAAATATGTTTTGCTCGCTCAACTCTGTGCAGAGAAACAGCCCACGCACACAAATCTATTGAATGTTTCCCGATAATAATCGATATAAAACGATAACAATCGACATAACATGACATAATAATCGACATAACATATGACAAAATACACAACATAATATTATCAACATAACCCGAAATAATAATTGACATAGCACAACATATACTTGAAGAGTTTATAATCTACATAATCTGTTTTATTTTTCACAAAACGCATCATGTAAAGTGTTTCCAATAGAAACACGTATTGAAAAGTGTTTCGATCAGGAACATATTTTGAAAGTGTTTATTATCACAACACTTTTAAAAGTGATACATACATTTTGTAAAGTGTTTATCGTAACGACTCTTAGAAAAAGTGTACCCACAGAGGTTCACTATCACAACTCTTTAAAAAGTGGTTTCACTACATACACATTTTGAAAACTGTTTCCGACAGAAGTGTTTTAAAAAAGCTATTATCATCGCAACACATTGAACAGTGCTTTCAGGCCAAACACACACTAAATATTAACAAGTGATTATAACAGAGACACATTTTTAAATGTATTTCCACTTGAAACATGGTAGAAAATAATTATCATTTCAGAAAATTGTAATGGGCGATATATATCAAATGATGCATTTCATGATCAAGCAATTTGTACTATTGTACAGTAGTGATATCATATGACAAATTACGTAATGAAGCAAGTATTTATTCCTAACTATTAAGATTAATAAGGTAAGTAAAACATTTAAAAAAACAGATATATATAGTTAAATAATATATGAAAAAAATAATACCAATCGCATGAAGAAGCGTCCTCGACTTATTTGCAACTGAATAAGTGCGTTTACTGAAATCCAAACCTTGAAACTATGGATGCAATACCCGAGAATTGTAAACATTGACACTTCAAAACAGATGAGTAATGAACTGAAATGAACAATAACATCATAAAACCCTTCTATCATTAACGTATATCAAATCTCTTCCGTTGTGATAGTCTTGTTTCGAGCAGTTTCCCAAGGCACATCAAATTCCCGGGAAAAAAATATAATTATGCTCTTTAAAAATAAATGTAATCTATTGTTATCCCGTTTACACTAAATTCTCGAATCTGTATATGAGCATATCTTCCATATACCGATGTCAAATGGTTTGACTGCTTATTTTCAATATGCTTATTTATAATCGACCCTTGAAATGGGAAGTGTGGTATTTTAAAACTATATGTATAGAACCAGAGTTCTTCTGGCATAGATTCTGCCCACTGAACGAATATTACCTCATATCAACAGGACAAAATTTTAACAATATTCATCTCGTTCGCTCTGATTTTTTCTCTCAAAATCTGAAAAATTGTGTAATGTTTAATTAATTATCATTATTGTTTCAAACAATGCGATATTCAAATCCGAAATATGTAAAATATTATTGTAGATATATATAATAAGGATAAAAATGTTGCCTGAATCGAACGAATGGCTTGCTTCAGTGAAATTTTAAAAATGTAATCTTGTGTGAATTATAGTCTTTTTTATTTAAATATATGCAATTACATGGTTTAAAACGTCTACTGTCATGATTAGAGGCAGAATAGATTAATGAACAATGTTAGGACTATTCCTTTGGACAATGATTAAGACTGATCTCGAATATCATTTTGGCTGGATAATACGAGCACTTTCTGCCCAAATTCTATAATTATTGAAATGATACTTCTAATGATTTTAATGTTGAATCCATTTGCAATCTCTCCACTCTCTGTCACTACAGCCTGGTCCGCTATAATCTTTTCTTTGACTTTTCTCCTTCTTGCTTCACGATACATTTCTGCGGGAAGCGAACAAGCAAGGAGAGTCGGTCGTGGCGACGTCTAGATCTCTAATAATGAATTTACCCCATTTATACATTGTGTTCTTGACACAGGTGAAAAAGTCGACACGAAACAGACTGGGGGACAAACAACGGTGAAAATAACCTGATCGTCATCGATACCCCGCCTTTACTTCTACGCGATGGCAGCACTAATAGGGAACAGAGTGGTCCAACTCCGAAGTCTGTGGCTCTGGAAATCAGCAAGTGTACCGAGATCGCAAACAAGGAAGGTGGTGAACTAGATGCCATCATTCTGACTTTCAACATCAATGACAGGTTAACATCAGAAATGCCTGAGGGATCTTGAACAAATTGTCAGCCGAATTTCCATCGATATTTGATCGTTTTATTTACAACAAAAGATCAGTAATTGGACGACGATGTTTCTCTGACAGAAGTCCTGCAAG
Organism: Saccoglossus kowalevskii; assembly: GCF_978046115.1. NCBI lineage: Eukaryota > Metazoa > Hemichordata > Enteropneusta > Harrimaniidae > Saccoglossus > Saccoglossus kowalevskii. Next base: position 24,872,079 of record NC_140643.1, on the reverse strand, counting down.
ACACTCCAGAATATTTAAGAAATTTGCTTTATTTTATAAGTTCGGTAACATAGTATTGGAGTTTAACAAGACAAAAGATAAGAACACTCGACAGGCTGAGATTAGTTCCTTGTTGAGTATGATTCACGCGATAAAAAAAATAACAATAAACCATACGACACTGATATAAGGGAGAACGTTGTTGCGATGTACAGTAGCCGGAATGAGTTCAGCCATGGCTGCTTTGCGTGTTGCCAACAGCTGCAGTATGTTATTATATGATTTCAGAACACTTCGAGATTGCTTGGAATACTCATACATCATTTTAGTTCGAAATAATACGTTTACCTAAATACCAAACCAGTGACACTGCTTTGACATTGTCCTGTCTAATTATTAATTATTCAATATTTATTTAAATTTCCAAGTCGTAAAATATTGTTTTTAAATATTTAGTGCTAATTATCTTTTCTAAGTTCAAATAATTTTTACTAGAAGTTTGTGTATTTAATTTTGTAATCGATATAATAATAATGATCTAGTTATTTTTTCAGGACGGGTTAAATTGTGTTCCTTTGGGTGTGTTCTGCAAAGTCAAAAACAACTTCCACAAATTATTGAATACCATGCTTTCTTCATTTTATAGGAGTACAAAGAAAGGCGTGTTCAAACAGAGATACGCTATTATATATTGTATTGTTGGTGTGAAAATATTGTGTAAGAATTGTGGCACCACTGTATGTAGCGCCCTCTGTCAGCGATTGTAAAGATGTGTGCACAATGTACATGTGAGGGTTGTATTACAATTTCGTTCCAAGTCAATATATTTTAAACCCAGTACGAATAACAATACTACATAGCTCATAATCATTGAACACATATTTGGTAAAGCATTGATAAGTTATAATAAACCGGTACATTGCTGAATTATATATTAGTGTGCACGAACAAGCTGAACCAATCAGCATTTTCGCATTGCCATGTACTTCAGCGTTTAACTATTGGTAGCAGCAACTCTGTCATGTCCGACATTATCCACGGTGTTCACGTCTCTTTGCCTGGCTTTGAAGTAAAATGAGTCAAAATTTGAGGACTCCAATTGTTTTATTCTTTCTGGAAATTAACCGGCCAAGATCGCATCAGTTGAAGTGCAACACGGCTAGGAATACACAGTTGTAAAATACGTGATTTCATTATTTCACCAATAATTATCTATTCGTGAAGTTTATATGAATAGCGCTCAACAGGAGCCGAATGTTGTCCTGTTTTAATACTGAAAGCTAAACTTTCAGGCTCCCTTCAAACCCAAAACCACAATACTTCTAACGCAAACTAGGATTGTCATAAAACGTATTATACATGCCAATGTTCATAGCTATATTTTCGACATTAGTGTCTTCGACAATTGCTGCAAAATGTGGGACTTTTAAATCGTAAAAAAAAAGTTACCTAGGAATTTAATTTGCGTCAAGCCAATTGCACTCCCGACAACCGATGCCAAATTTTTGTTCCCGAAGTAGAAATAGTAACATATAATAATAATAATAATAATAATAATAATAATAATAATAATAATAATATAAATTCGAAACGCGAAGACTTAATATCTATACAGGAAACAAGTTACTTCCTGGCGATGTTCGGCTATTGACAAGAAGGTACTGACACATATATCTTGTGAATACCGTAACTGTTGTATTTTAAATTATTACACTAAACATATTACTTGAAATGTCGAAGGCTTCAATCCCAATTTTAATGAACACTGATTCCCACCATAAACTAATCCCGTATGTGAAGTATTCCACATATGTTTTATTAATATCTAATTGTTGCGATAATGCAAATTAAGTATATAACATGCATTGTTAAAACCCTGAAAAATTACGTCTCTGGATTACCTTAGATCACCTATAATATCAAGCGTCAACCAATGAAATCTCATGAGTGATATCGATATAACGTAAATAAAAATAGTTAATTTCTGCATATTTCATAATTATTATGCAAGAATTTCAACCTTGAACACATCCGGTATGTAGAGTATCTCAGAGCACCAATGCATAAGTAGTCTTCATTTTTACTGCACCTACAATACAATAAATTTATTGAAGGAAACGTATTTGCTACTAGATTTCGGTTTTATCATTATATTTACCGCACGAAAGTAAGTAAATATGTGAAAAACAACATATTTATATTTAATCTTTAAAATCAGTGTATCTGAAATTAAATATTTAATCGTGTGACTGGTTCTTTGAAAGCCCCAAGATTATGAACCTCAGTTGTAAGAATGTTGACCTATTTTCAAACCGGCTATCAAAGAATGGGTTTAAAAGATATGAGAAATCACAAATCATGGTTTGCATATGAAAACAAGTTATGGTGTTCCTTCTTTTTATTTACATGATGGATTAACTTTCGTATGGTAGGTATTCGTGATACTTTAAACATTTCCGGCTTTTTAGTTTATTAGAAATTACAATATCAGTTGAATAGCCACAGCTACAAGATAGGGGGACAGAAGGGGAAAGAGTGCAGATGGAAAGCAATGAGAGTTTAAAAAAAAAGTCAAAGGTTGTGTTTGAAACAAAATACGATGTCCCAAACACGTGCAATTAATTATTTTACATTGAATTAATTTTACATTGAATTTCTGAATTAATTATTTGATTCAATGGTTGTATGTAACTTCATTCACAGTTCACATTTAAAGGTCCAATGCTTATCGTTTTTCAATTTTATAAATGTCTGGCCAACTAACAGGAAATCAACAGACTTGAATGGTTTAGCGCAATCATTGCCTCGCCAAATAACAATAATCCTCCTATACACATCATGGATGACACGCATATGACACATCACTGGGAAAAAAAGGGAATAAATTAAACTGTGAGGACGCTCAATATTATCTCATAAATTGTTTCCGCACAGAATTCTGACAGGTGCGAGTAGTGATAGAACCTCGATCATAGAACTACCTGTTTAATTATATCAAAAATTGTTTTATAGAATACGTCAACAATATTTACAAATTATAATCATTCTAGCTCCTCAGCAGCTACTTTACGCTATTGCATTTCCATCACGTTGACACTGGTGTTTCCGGTACAATGAGTTATTAAAATAAAATGTATACAACTAATTAACTCAATTATAGAAATGCTGGTAGATGTCTTAAAGTCAAACAATAGCTAAATGTGGTGATCAGTCACACAACTTTCGTAAACACGCTGTGATAATTTATAATGTGACGTTACAAGTAAATATGTTGATGAAAAAAAGTTACAATACAAACATTCAGTCAAATTTGAATTATGTTTGAAATTTGTTGTTCCTACATTAAACGTCTTGTTTTGAAAACTTGTTCCCTTAATTGTGTTTGTTGGCATTAATGGTTATCACAGCTATACCGTGTCGGTGCACCTTTATGCGTAATAGTATGTAACGTACATGCAGTTGTTTTACCTTGAATGAGGATTAATATGTAACTGGTGTTTAAACAAAATATGCACGGAATTATTTATTCACAAAAGAAAATAGTTATCTGTGATTCAGACATTCTATAAAAGTTACTAATTTTTTTCAGAGGTTTATCATGAAACATTAATAACGTCTTTCTAGACAACAGGCCAATGTGACTTATTTATTAATCTCTATATCATCTTAATACTTAAATATATGCAAATATGGTTGTGCATTTGACGTAATAATGTTTGTCTAAGGAGGCTTTTGACGGCCAATTTCGTAAGTGAAAGAAATCTGAAGGTCGTTTTACGTTTAGTGACTCCATGTTTTCGACTCCACGTTCATTCAAGAGTGGTGTTTTTGTGGACATTTTGTTCGTAAAAATGTACAAGAAATCTGCATCTCAATATTTTATACATACGGAATATTCAACAGATTGCCAATAGCTTTTCTGTAGTATTTTTGGTCGTAGCGTAGTAACAACAACAGCTGAAGAAAAGAAGACACAAACTTGCATCCTAAAACATTGCAAATTTCCTTGTCATTCCTAATTGACTAATTGTGTTAACACTGTGTTTTCTGTAGTCGGAATAGTCACAAACGACACTGGTAAAATTGGCCGCCAGGTAACCTTTTATATAGCCGTTGGCGCTGAATATGCACTACCATGTTCGCATATTAAAGGAGAAGGCTCACTAACTTTCGAAGAATGTCTGAATCCCAGAACATTTTTCCCTGTTGTCACCTTGAAGGGCCCTGTTTGTCGATTAATCCGTCAACAATCGCATTTCGGCGGAAGAACCCAGTAATATGCGAGGAACGACACCAGTAGCAACGTTAATACTCTGATTACAATTTGTTTTATGACGTCTCTATCACCTATTGTTATGATTCAGATAATTCGCCGCATACGGCACCCATCTTCCTTCGTTACTCGGTTTGTACAGATTTGACTTGTATACACCTAAAACACGTTGCATTTTGTGACCTGCATAATATACGTGCCACTTATCTTAAAATAAATTAAATTATCTGTAAGAGATTTTGTTTTGATCGATATCATAAATTTTATCAATGCTGGTCGCAGATCACATGTTATTTCATGTCATTGGTTATTTTAAAGCCCCAAGATTTTGACCTATTTTCAAATTAAATTGGGTCAAACGATATGGGAAATTACAAATCATGGTTTGCATATGAAAACAACTTATGGTTATTTTACATGATGGACTAACTTTCGTATGTCAAGTATTCACAGTACTTTAAACATTTCCACCTTTTTATTTTATTAGAAATCACAATATTAGTGGAATAGCTACAGATACACGATAGAGGAACAGAAAGGGAAAGAGTAAAGATAGAAAGCAAAAAGAGGAAACAAAATTCAAAGATTTTGTTTGAAACAAAAATACGATGTTCTAAACACGTGCAATAAATTATTTTTCATTGATTTCTGATTTAATTATTTGATTCAATGATTGTATGTGACTGTACGTAATGTACATTCTGTATTCACGTGTATGCTCGTGAATTCAACTCAACTAAATTTTTACATTACATTCTGCATTCTTCTTGTTTATGGGAATAGCTAGTGAACGCGGTCAAAATTATTGTCTGTTTATGCAAGTATTGGCCTACATACAACGACTGAGATGAGATGGTCCGGGACAGTGAAGCTATTATAATACGATGGTCTGGGACAACCAAGCTATTATAATACGTTGGTCTGGGACAACCAAGCTATTATAATACGATGGTCTGGGGCAGTCTGACTATTATAATACGTTGGTCTGGGGCAGTCTGACTATTATAATACGATGGTCTGGGACAGTCCGACTATCATAATACGTTGGTCTGGGACAGTCCGACTATTATAATACGTTGGTCTGGGACAACCAAGCTATTATAATACGATGGTCTGGGGCAGTCTGACTATTATAATACGTTGGTCTGGGGCAGTCTGACTATTATAATACGATGGTCTGGGACAGTCCGACTATTATAATACGTTGGTCTGGGACAACCAAGCTATTATAATACGATGGTCTGGGGCAGTCTGACTATTATAATACGATGGTCTGGGACAGTCCGACTATCATAATACGTTGGTCTGGGACAGTCCGACTATTATAATACGTTGGTCTGGGACAGTCCGACTATTATAATACGATGGTCTGGGACAGTCCGACTATTATAATACGTTGGTCTGGGACAACCAAGCTATTATAATACGATGGTCTGGGGCAGTCTGACTATTATAATACGATGGTCTGGGACAGTCCGACTATCATAATACGTTGGTCTGGGACAGTATAACTATCATATAATGATGGTCGTGGAGCAGTCTAGCTTTTATAATACGATCATGGTAGCCTAGCAACAATATAGTCGCCAGACAATATTATAACTAAACTGGCAGGGCAGGTCGTCGTATTATTACACTCGATATAATTATAGATAATGTAGGTATGTCATACATGTATATATATATTCAAACGTCACTGTATTTCATTGTATGTTTGCCTACTTGTACGCCTCCAATGTGCATTATTACTTGCATACGTGCATAACAAGCATACGTTAATGTTGGTCGCGGTTAGACTTGCATACATTCTCTGGACTCTTGTCTCTTATTTATTGTTTCTTTTTGTTCAATGAAATAAAATATCATGGGAGTGTTAACGCGATATAAACACACGTTGTTCATTTTATGTATGTTTATACACAGATGATTTTTTTTTTGTAATTGCTGTGATACTTTTTAGCACTGTAACTGTTAAGTACAAAATGTGCGGTATACTAGAAACAATATAACTTTAATAACAAGTAACCAGATTGTATATTTTTTTTTCTTTCTTTTATAATATCGTTATTCAAGACATGTGCCCTAATTCGTATCGCATTACTAGCATGTATATCATGCATGTTCATGTATGTTTTGTCAATTTTCTCGATATCAATGAAATGAAAACAGATGTGATATGTTTTAAAATAAAATGCAATTAAAATTATTCCATGCCTTGGTCCACTTGTATCGACCATTCAGCTTAAAGTGAAGTAACACTCTTAATTATGCCGGAACAACACGACGCTAATAGAACTTGGGGAATCATATAATGTAATGTTCAAATCATCAATGAAGACCTTGTATTTTTGGTAATCAGGAATTTTGATAAAAAAGAGCTAATACCTGAAATAATAAAAGGTTAATTAGACTATTGTATGACCGGTGACTGATTACAAAATGCAAATATAGCATCATGCTGTCTAAAATACCAATTAGTTTTCAAAATACAAGTTGAGTGATTGGAGAGACATTATACTGTTCATTTAATGTTTGTTGTTTAATGATGAAGCTTATATAATCAAAGTTAATTTTAACGTTTTTTTACCGAATAAAAATGATGATTACATGAACTATAAAATAAAATAAAATAAATAGTGAGCTTAAAATTACAAGAGAACTATGAAAAACACTACTACTCGTATTCTACAATTAGAAAAATGTACATTGTAATGGAAACCTGGGATTTGTTATTCTACAAACTAAAGTTAGATTCAAACTGTGTGCAAACTATTATTGAAGATAAGAACTATTCAATGTTACATGCAAGTATATGCCAAACTCGATGAACAACAATTAGATATTATGATCTACACAAATATGTAAGAAAAATAACAATCAACCTTAAACACCATTGCTCTTAAGATTGACAAAAAAACTATACCTTGCAATACTGCATAGATACTAATTTTCGGTTAATTCAATGCCACAGAGACATGTTCGATACTTTGTTCACTTCTTCACATACGCAATTTCATTTACCTTATCAACTATACTATGTGTGTTAATTATTAGGTAAGCGTTGATAACTAACCATTCATAAACCATGTAATCCATTACATGGACTGGAACAACAAATAATCCAGTATCCAATATCTTATTGTATTTGGGCGAGTGTGTTTAATTTGTCTATGCATGGGAATGTTTAGTGGTTCTTAATGCATTGGATTCATTCCTTTTACTTGCTAAGTAATGAGTGAGCATACATATCCAATGAAAGCTGACAACTTCCAATGACACCAGCCTCGTCGTCATGCAAATATTCTTCCAAGACCTGCATACAATCCTTTTTATCAATTTCTCCCAGAGCAGTCGCACATTCGTGGCGATCGATTGGACTCTCGTTAGAATTTTTCAACGCGTCAGTCAACACTATAAATATCATGTTATGAGCATTCCTTCCAAGTGCGTCACCAGCCTCGTTTCTCATTTGCCCAAGTGTAAACGCCAATTCATGTCGTGGCAGTTTGCTACTGGCTTTCAAACCTAGCGGATAGATATGATAAACGGGTTATCAATATTGTTTGTGTTTTCGTACAGAATATAATATATAATATAAAAGTAGATCATTTTTATTTTCACGAGATATGTGTGGCCGAGTACGTCATCAGTCTCGTTGTCAGCATTGCCATAGTAACAAGTCTCTCAAACATATACTGACACTATTTTTTTTGTGTAACACTACAAAATACAGAAATTGTTGTGCTGTGGCGCAGGACTGATTCTTCGCTTGTCTTGTTCCTTAATGCAAACATTGTTCTATATTGATCAAACAATGGTAAAGACTCATTCAGCAATGTGCCTTTCAATGACTCAATATTGTCATCATCTGATGCTGGGGCTGGATCAACACTTTTGTATGGAATCTCGACTTAAATATGTTTATTACTATTCAACCAGTTGATTCTTGCCAGTGCTAATTGACAGGTCTCAGCAATCTAAGATTCAGTAAAATGATATACTTAAACGATTTTAATGGCAAACGTGTGAGACTGAAGAAAGTAGATTGTAGACGAACTAACATGGAAAAATAAATTATTATAATTTCACTTTGAAGTCCTGTATTGTTTAAAAGCAGGTCGGAAACTTTAACAGATACTGTTGCAGTAAAGCACGAGCGATTGGTGAAAATTCTTACCTGCTTCATGTCGCACTATTGGTTCTTGACATGCGTCTTCCTGGACATTGATATAGTATGGCGTATGAGTCTTGTATCTGTCAATACAAAATATTGCCTCGTGTTTTAGATGTGCTGATGAGTCGTCTAAGCACGTGAGCAAACTATATGTGACTTTCTCGCCGCCTCGATCACGCTAGCTGAACATTCCCTGAAAACGCTCTGTCATAGACAGCTCCTTGTTGCAAAGCAATTGTTGCAACTTTTCGACAGTGATATTTTCAGCCATGTTGGAGTCAGTATTGTGAATAACACATTACAGGGGGTAGTTTGTATTGAGACGATGGTGTATCATTTGTGTAAAAATAGAAAACGTGGGATTCAATACTGGTACGGCTTTATTCGACGGTAATCCTGAGACTGTTAAATGTTGAATTTAGTGTCTCACAAAAAGAAATACTTTTTATATTGTAAAGTGACTGTTGGCAAACAAGTAACTGATAATCGACCATAATAAACGACACAACACGACAAAACAATCGACATAACAAGATTTAATTTAATAACAGTCGATATAACTCGACATAATAATCGTTATAACTAGACATAACATGACATAATTGTCGACATCCTTTACTCTATGTGTTTTATATTACCTGAAACCCTGCAAATAGAAGTGAGCATGGAATCATGAGAATAAACTGTGTGGATTGCCGCGTGATAACTGCCATTAAGGTGATTGCCAGGAAGGATAATTGTGCTTGTGCGTACGTGCTTTTGATTTACATAACTAAGGATGTTCACAATCTACCGACTTGCCTGCCTGCCTGCCTAAGAGAGTGCCTGCATGTCATTGCGCGACAGCTGCTGACAAGACTACTTTCTGATTGGCTCCTGCGGAACCCGGGTATAAATAGGCTAGACTGAGGACAGTTGGGGACCACTGTTTCAACCGAGTACTCTTTGTGTTGCTGCTGGGATATTGTGAGACAAGTGATACAGGTTTCAATCGTCATTCTGTGAGACTTGTATGAACTGCTTTGCGATCTACTGCTATCTACGGTGCCCTCTAGGATAACAGCGTTCCTCTGCAAGCAAGACTCCTGTATCTCTTCGTTGATGTGTTGCAGAATCCATTGACTGTCAACAATTTCTGCATCCTGTAACTGTGATTGAGTTATCACCAATGCACACTTCACTAGGCAATCCCCCATTTTAGTGAATTTATTCATTGTATTATTCCGTGCTTTTTCTTGTAATTATTTTGAAAAAGTATTAAAGCCAGGAGCTTTAACTTGATATTTTGGTGTGTGTGTGTATTTCATTTCCAGTACTATTGTGATGTCTACCCCATTCTAGCAGTGAAAGAAACCCCTGCCCAGTTTGAGTTCTGTGGGTGTCCCTCGCAACATCAACAAGGAGGCCTTACACAGTGACAGTAATAACCCAAACAAGAGGTTGGCGTTGCCCAATTTAACTTGCCAATGTGCGTATAGTAAAGGCTCTTACGCATGTTAGAGAAATATTGTTAATAACCTTATGACAATAACAAAACAAGCAGCCTCTCGGCTGAGATAGCTCCGCTGTTAGCAATGCACATTTCAATTAAAGAACAGAAGATATCATTAGAAAATGAACAATATGCATAGTATCAATGCAATGGAACTTGCTGTTTTCAACAAGAATTCAAAAATATCATTTTTCACCATAAATGATTGTGGTTTTTAACAAGAAGAAAATATCACTTTTTACCAAAAATGACAAAAATATTCACCAAAATTAGAGAATTAAAGATATCATTACAAAATGAATAAATCTGAGAAAGGTCCACATGTAGTACCTATATGTGTAATATCAAAGCAATTGGACTTGCGGTTTTTAACAAGAAGTCGAAAATATCACTTTTTACCAAAAATGACAAAAATATTCACCAAAATTAGAGAATTAAAGATATCATTACAAAATGAACAAATCTGAGAGCAGTCCACATGTAGTACCTATATATGTAATATCAAAGCAATTGGACTTGCGGTTTTTAACAAGAAGTTGAAAATATCACTTTTTACCAAAAATGACAAAAATATTCATTAAAATTAGAGAACTAAAGATATCATTACAAAATGAACAAATCTGAGAGAGATCCACATGTAGTACCTATATATGTAATATCAATATCACTTTTTACCAAAAATGACAAAATATTCACCAAAATTAGATAATTGAAGATATGATCATGAAATGAACAAATCTGAGAGAGGTTCAGGCTTGTAGTTTTCAAGAAGAAATCGAAAAAGTAAAACATTGACACGGACGACGACGGACAATCACTCATATGATAAGCTCCGCTCGACAAAGTCGACAGAGGAGCTAATAAAAATATAGCATCATGCTGTCTTAAATACGAATCAGTTTTTAAAATACAAGTTGAGTGATTGTAGAGCCATTATACTGTTCATTTAATGTCTGTTGTTTAATGGTGAAGCATATATAATCACGGTTAATTTTAACGGTTTTTTTCGAATGAAAGTGATGATTATAAGAAATATATAATATAATAAATAGTGAGCTTAAAATTACAAGAGAACCCCTAATATAATATAAAAATGATAATAATAATTAGACTATTGTGAAAACAAATTTACTGCAATTAGAAAAGAGTAATATAAAACATCAGCTCAATAAATTAATGGATGACACAGAGGTCATACTGAACATATCAACAAAGAAATATAAGAATCATATTCGTATTTGAACATTTAAACTTTCTAGGGATATTCAAATATTGAGGCATGCCAAGGAGTGAAAGCGAGGCTGTACTACGAAATAGAACTTTTGCTTCGTGTTGAATAATTTAATATAATCGTTGGTGAAATAATCGTGATCGGTAGCGAGAACATCACAATGTAAGAGACAGTTGTAGTCGTCAGACTGGGAGAGAAGCTGAGTGGAATAACGAAAGTGAGAAAGTTAAAAAGAAGAGTGAAAAAAGTTTCACTTTGTTGAAAGTTTGAGAGTGAAATCAGCGCTTACAGTCATTAGCATATCAATGACGTCCAGCCAGAATTACGCAAGAAAGAGGTATACAGCAGCGTTAAGTGGGAGAGAGACCAATAGCAGTGACAACAGTGATGAGGTTAAACCAGTTTTCCTAAAACATGTTGCTGTGGTTACGGAAGGAGCGTTAAATATGTCGTGTTCGGAGTTGTTTAAACCGATATAACTGGTATACAGAGAATACGTAGGCTATGGCGTTTGTACGTCAAAGACAGTTCAGATCGCTTGATTTTATCAATCGAATGCTTAAACCTTCGTGGAAAGCGGGTAGTAATTTACGATGAAAACCCGCATATATCAGCACAGAAAGAACACACCGATAAGATACCTTTTTGGGTGGGGATTATAACTGTGTGCTTGATTCCGACATTGATAAGCGATCGAATCGCCGCAATAATATAATGAAACCAAACCAAATAAATTATATGGCATGATAAAGTCGCTGAAATTACTTGATATTAGGAGGGAAATTAATACAAAAAACACTATGCTAGGTATTGCTTGCAGGCTAGATTTCTGGTTAATTTCAGCACACATGTTATCAAACGTACAGTCCACCCACCGATATCAGACCTGCCATCAAAGCAGATCATAACGCCATTTCACTAAAACTCAATTTAAATAATTGCTCGAGAGGGGCGGGATATTGGAAATTAAACACTGGTTTACTGGAAGACAATAATTACAAAGAAATAATCAAAAAATTAATAAATGTCACTATAAATGAATATAAAAATATCAATGACAACCATATCTTTTTGGATGTAGTAGTTAAGATAAAAATTAAAGAAACATCAATAAAGTATCCAAAGAGTAAAGCCATAAATATGCGGGAAAAGTATAGAATTCTGGAAGAAAAGATTAAACAATCAGAACTACAACTAGATAAGTAGAAGAATAATAAAGAATTAGAAAAAAAAACAGCACACAGTCTATAAAGCAGAATTAGACAATCTACATAACCAAAATATGTGGTACACAAGTAAGGTCAAGGGTCAAATAGTACGAGGAAGGAGAAAGACATACCAAATATTTCTTGGGATTGGAGAAGAAAGGCTTCAAGTCAAAACATCTTAATAGATTGAAATTAGGCAATAATATTATTACTGATCAAGAACAAATATTAAAAGAGGAAGTGAAGGTTTATAACGCTTTATATAATTCAAAACAAGTAAAAGATACGGAGTTAGAAAATAAACTAAAACAGAAAGAGGCGGATAAATGTGAGGGGCTTATAACCGAAGAAAAGTGTAGAAAGGCAATTGGTAATATGAAAACAAATAAAACTCCAGGATTAGACGGTCTTCCGGTTGAATTTTACCGTACGTTTTGGGAGGAGCTAAAACATTTAGTAGTCGACGCGTTGAATGATAGTTAATTACATTAATTACAATTATTCATAAGAAAGGACCGAGAAGCGACCTGCAAAACCGGAGGCCAATATCTTTATTGAATCAGGATTATAAAATACTATCTACTGTGCATGCCAGTCGACTTAAAAAGGTATTGCCTCTAATAATTAACAACGACCAAGTCGGTTACATGAAGAGGCGCTACATTGGGCAAAATGTGCGACTTATAGAGAATGTCATAGAGTTGGTGAGAAAAAGAAGAAAGAGGGCGCTATTTTATTTCTTGACTTTTATAAGGCGTTTGATTCGGTAGAAAACAATTTCCTGTTAGCAAGTCTTAAAAACTTCGGATTTGGACAATCTTTCCTTGGATGGATAAAAACTGGATGGATCTGTCCTTTTCGAGGTTAAACGAGGAATTTGTCAGGAATGTCCCCTGTCAGCTCTGTTGTTTTTAATCGTTGCCGAAGTTTTATCTCAGATTGTTAAAAATATTAAAGGAATTAAAGTGAGTAATGGGAAAATATAACAGGAAAAAAGATTAGCCAGTTGGCGGATGATACCCAAATTTACATAAGAACAGACAAATATGTTACGAGTCTGCTCAATTTAATTGACGAGTATGGCAAATATGCTGGGTTAAAATAGAGTAAACACAAATTGGAGGGACTCAAGATCGGCAAGTGGAAAAAGAGGAGGGACTTGGGTATTATATCCTGGCCAAATTCGCCAATAAAGGCACTTGGCATATATTTAGGAACTGAAAGGAAATTCTTTTTAACAGTATTTGGTAGAATAATTGTTCTAAAAACATTAATAATCTCTTTAATTACATACACAGTATCAGTGATTGTTATTCCCAGACATGTCATAGCCAAAGTTAAAAAATTGTCTTACGATTTTTCGTGGGGTAGAAAAAGGGGGAAAGTTAATCGTGGAATTGTGATTAATAAGATAGAGAATGGGGATACAAATGATTGATATTAAAGCAACGATAACAGCATTGCAATGTACATGGGTTCAAAGAATAATTGCAGGAAAGGGTGTTGCCTGGACTGAGATTTTTTCAGTGAGTTTGGGGGAATGATATTATCTTCAGATTAAATTTAAAAAGAGTAATGTTAAATAATTAATTAAGTTTTTACCAGAGAATGTACTTAATAGCTGGTATGAATATAAACTACATGTTGAATGTATGAAACCGACTCCATTAAATGAACAAATAATTTGGGGGAATCACCAGTTAACAGACAATGGAGGGTGTTTATATTACAAGAAATGGATTGAGGTTGGTTTCATAAGTACAGCTGATTTATTCCCAAAAGGCAAGTTCTTAGATCAAAACTACCTTTTAAATAATAAGCTCCCAAATAAAACAAAGTGGATTACACAGTACTTTTCATTAAAGAAAGCAATACCGAGCATTGGCATGATATAATGAAAAACATGAGTGACTTTAATGCTGAAATTGGGGCCAAAGCCATGTAAAGAGTATTATATGCCCAGTTAATTTGGAATAAATTTTGGAATATCAAAATTAAGAAAATGCCATGCAAAAAGATCGCTCAATTTAATTACATGTTACTGTACGACAAGATTCCACATGCGTACAATCTTTGTAAATGGAAGATTTCTAGTACATCACTGTGTGATACTTATAAAGTCAGAGATGACAGCCAGCACTATGTATAATGCTCTTGTGCACACATATTTTGGGAAGCAGTGAGTGGGGGGGGGGGCATTACATTTTGCTATAAACCAGAACATTCCATTAAAATTACCAATCATTTTATTTGGTGTAGACACTGTTGGTTAAGAATCAGAAACACTAAATGTCACAGGGTGCTAGTTGGGTTGAGCTAAGGTTTCAAATTGTCCCAAACAAATGACACCCATAACACCCCTGTGAACTGGGTATTTTAATAATTCGAAACTTAAGACAGTTGTATAATTTATATGCGACATAAACAACAAGTACACGCTACATGAGTAAGGGTTAAACAACGTACTTTATTCCACACACCTAAAAGATGGGCAGGAAATGCCTGACCCGTTATAAGGGGTAGTGGGGTACACGTTGTTTTGTTACACAAAAATATAACACTAGAAATATAATTCAGTAATAATATTGTAATATTTCCAGACGGGAAAAGGGTAGGCAAGAAATGCCAAACCCTCTATAAATGGGTAGTGGATTACGTTATACTATTACGGGGAAATGCCTAAATCGATAATGTAAATAATTGTCTAACATAGAATCTTGCATGCATGCATAAAACTAAGAGACAAACATACATAACAAACAACGGACGCAAATAATATACTGGCGATCGGACACAGCCCTACCTACGTACAGTTTCTTCAAAGTAGATGAAAACGGGTCTAATACACGCTGCACACTCAGTCGAGCACGATACCAATCAATTACAGAGTTTATCTGTCCAATATTCGTAACTTGTAGAAGGAGAGTGGTCCGGGTGGATTCCCTTGCACCGCAGTACACCTCCGTAGCCAGTAACATAAATTAGAAGGCACATCCAGTTCAGAACCAAAATCGGGAATGTCATTCACTGGCGAGTTTCCCCACTAGTTAACTGCAGTAGGCCGGAATTGGCCAATAGAATTATCTTTATGATTCACATTCCGTAGATCACAATACATTAATTTGTATGACAATAAACAGTGTATTGTTCTAACGTTACTTGCAAACGCGTGATTAGTAGACACGTAAAAAATTTATACTGCCAGCAACGGCGAACCGACGTCCTCCAGAATAGATCACAAACTCCCATGATGCAATATTATTCAATGGCTTACTGTGGTACCTACAAGATCGGACATCCACATTTGATCACATGAACGTTCAGATCGGGTTCTATCAAAGTCCGCTTCCCTAGTGCTGACTAAAAGAAACATCTTGCCACTCTATATTTAACAATTATCTATCGCCAAAAACAACATTGCCTATCTATCGCCGTAAGACAAACACAAAACGCCACCATCACGACATACAACATAAACATGATTTAAT
This sequence comes from Saccoglossus kowalevskii, assembly GCF_978046115.1. Classification (NCBI taxonomy): domain Eukaryota; kingdom Metazoa; phylum Hemichordata; class Enteropneusta; family Harrimaniidae; genus Saccoglossus; species Saccoglossus kowalevskii. The sequence continues at coordinate 24,856,234 of NC_140643.1, read as the reverse complement.
GTTTGACATTCGTGACACTAAATCAAATAATTTCTGTAGCGGCATTTGCTGTCTATAAGTCAACAATTATTAATCAGAAAAATATAAAGAATATTTCAATATAAGAATTATGGTATATTAATTATAGAAAAAAAAACTTATTCAAGAGTTTCTTCGTGTCATATAACAATAATATTATTTTCATTATTAATAGTATTGCACTTTTTTCTATTATAACTTTATAAATGTTATAATTTAGTAATTTACAGAAATGTCAGCTTTCTTTATGGTGTTAATAAAATATTACCAGTTTAATAAAAATATTGAGGCATGCCCTGAAAAATGAGACCATTTCAATTGGGGGGGGGACGAATACTGGGTGAATAATAAGGCTAAATGGAGAGGAGATGATGAAAATTAAGAACGTTTGTTAAGCCACTATTTTGGTATTTGCCACTATTTTGGTACCCGCGAAAATTAAAACCAACGTTCTCTTGCTCTTTGTTATTATTTTTCTTCACAAGTCAATAAATCTCATAATTCTGAATAATTCTGGACAGTTTGTGTATAATTTGGAGTAATTTGTTCTGTTTAATTTAAGTTTTCTTTACTTGCGCATCTTTTCAGACCGAATTGTCATCTTTTTGACGCAGACACAGTGACGCTAACTTAGGGGGTATTACAATCGGCTGTCCTAACAGCCATATCGCGGAGCTCAATTCAACTGTCGTACTTTTAAAAATCAATTGCATAGCATATCCGTCGCCGATTGAAATGCTGTTAGTGTATCGAAACTGTTCGGCGAAGCTGCTAGGTAAGTATATGACGATTCAATACTAATATTGATATTTACTAGATAGCTATCGCACTATGACTTGTTTAGTGTGCCTGCTCAGACTGCTGCGGCGTCTCGAGTCGTCCATTTGATTCTATCATCATCATCATGTTGTGTTCAATTCCAATTTCGAATGTGCATCGATTTCTCAAAACAGTAATTTATAGACATGTATATAGTTCATCTGATCCAGAAAGTGATAGTTTAAACTTCATGTACATGTCCAGCTTGAATTTAAATAATCTATATGCGGACGTTGAGCAGGCGGACAACAACAGAGCCACCGAGCGATATGCTAATTTTCCGTTTTGTGTTTCTTCCATTTGAGATGCATTTCTGTAAAATATTCCGTATATGATGACAGAATTCGCTGGTGTTGTCAAGTTGTAGCATCCATTCTGGAAATTTTTATATTTTAGCAGCTATTTATTTTCTTGAAATTAAAATGTTTTAATACGCAAGATTTAAGTAATTAATGAGGTCTTGATATTAGTAATTTATACCCATAACCTGAATGATATTCTTGTATAAAACATGTCAGTCACTTTCTTATTTTATCATATTTTTTCTCTATAACATGACGAGATAGAACAATTTGTATAATATATTATACACTTGCGTAAATGACAAAGGTGTGTCAATAGTCAATAAAACAGCTAGCTGCGGTTCCGTAGCTCTTTGGTGCGACCTACAATCGAATTTTGCCCTAACAATTTCATTTGAACGTCTTTTTTTTAATTTTGTAGTTGTACGTCGAACATAGAGCTACGGGATCTATCACAGTTTAATAACAGAAATCTGGCATACGTAAATTAAATCGCTTTTGCTTTCGATTACTATGGTGTGACGTACCTTTATTGTGATTGCTGGATGAATAACATACAAACTTTTGTTTGCAATTTGTGTTTATAAATAAGCAATAATTTGTGATATTTTACAATTACCGCGGAAACCAAGCAAATTACGAGAAAACGGCAGCCATTGACATCCCACACTCCCTAGCACAGAATAAATGTAATCTCGTTTGGCGGTCATGTGATACAGTGGTGGAAGAATAAAAATCACTCTTCCTGTTATTCTAATTGTTCCAAGAAAGCAATCACATACAGTATTTATAATTGTATGATTTTTGTTTAATAATAGAAACTAGTTGCATAAACGCAATTTATCTACTGATTTCGGTCACGTGGTACAAAATTATAGGTCTCGCATAATTTGCTATAAACCCTGGAATACAAAATGGCGTCTTTCGTCTTGTTATTTTTCTGCGACTCAGTGGACGGTAAATAAAGTCATTTTTTTATGACCACCGTCATCATTTCACAGTGCAAATAGGTTCTGGTCATTGTTTGGAAGTAAATAAACATAGTGAGTACTTTCGAAGGTCTTAAAATGTGATTTTCGCGACGACCAAATTTGGCATGTGGATTTTAACCGGTATTCAGTCGCACAAGGCCCCATAGCCCTATGGGCCGGCCAGAGTCAGTCACGTAAATAATGCGGTCGGCAACATAGGGCTATGATTCCACAACTATAAAACAGCCTAGGCAATACTATAGTCATTTAGAAAAGACATACAATTTTGTTATTAATCTCATTATACACTTGTTATTAATCTCACTAATAACAACCATTCATGGTTATTTCAATCTTTGTATTACATTTTAATTTGTTTAGTAAGTTTTACAATACAAAAACCATCTTTATTATTGGTGCATTGTGGATACAAATGTAGCTCCAGAATGTGAGTAACCACTTGTAATTCCTACTGAATTTTGGGACGCCACGAATTCACAGAAATGCTTTCTTAATTTCATTTCCAAATACTTGCTGTGATAGATGAATGTTTAAACAATCATTTATACATGTTCCATAAGTGAATAAATAATATTACTAAAAAAAATCCTTTGAAAATCAAAAGTTTACCATTCAATCTATTTGTATCTAACAACGTTGTCCTGACTCACTGCACTAATGATCAATGGGATAATGGCTTCCTATAGAGAAGAAATGTGTTAACTCAATATTGGATTTTGCAAAGAATTGTGGGATTGAAAATTGAACTGAACAATATAACCATAAAATTTTTAAAAATAACTTGCACGTTGCTTGAAAACAGGAGAGGTAAAAAGCTTATTTTAACGGAGGGCTCTATGGAAAAGATGTGAGCCCCCCAAATGCCATCTACAGTTCAATTTTCTATCTCACAACTTTTTGCAAAATCAAATATGGAGTTAACACAGTTCTTCCCTATACATGTATATAACACATTTCTTCCCTACCCTATACATGTACATGTATAACTGAAACTGGATATTATGAATCACTGTCTTAACTATGAAACAAATAATAAGGTATAATTATTCCCTCAGAACCTAACCTGACTCACTGCACTAACAACCAATAAGACATTTGTTACTCATAATTAGGACTAGGTATTATTATTATTTTTAATAATTTTTTTGTGCCAGGCAACAGTTCCGGACATTAAATTTCACTGTTGACTCTCCTGACTTTTTTTATGTGCAAATTGCAAGTGCTGACACATAGTGCATTTTTGCCACAGAAGTCAATATTCAAGTTTGGGACTACATGACAGGGCTGTGCGGCCATTTTCCTATCAAATGGCAATTTAATGCACTATCCGACCTTAATCAAAGTTCCCCCAAAGTCGCATTCGTTAGTGAATAAATCTTGGCCAGTGGAATTGGGCTTTCCGTGTTCAGCCTTAGTAGGATTTGAACTTGGGTCTACAAATCATGAGTCTGATGCGACAACCACTACGGTATACTACCAGTGACCGGTAGGACTAGGTATTATTACCTGGTAATCGAAGACGACCTGACCCGACTCACTGCACTAACTATAAAACTAATAATAAGGTATTATTATTCCCCTAGAACCTAACCTGACTCACTGCACTAACAACAAATTGGACATTTTTACCTACATGTATAACAACAGTGTTCTCTCCACACCTCTAAAGCGTAATGGTACAGTGATGTGACCCTGTGAGATGTTCTTTCAAGGGTGTGGCCCCTCTAAATCCAAATCAAATACTAGAATATTAATAATTTGCCCATTGCACGTAACAGCAACAATGTGACAAAACAAGTCTCACAAATCACAAATGCTGCATATGTCCGGAAAATATACTGATTTGGTACACTGCTGCTATTATTTGCAGTTTGTACTTTAATTCAAAAAAAAACAAGTGAAATTAGGTCCCATTGAAAATAAAACTGTACATAAATCGAAGCAAAAATTATTCAACTGCAGGCGTCGCCAAAGAAAAAAAACTGACTGGCAACACTGTTGTTTGGAGGTGTCCATCTGCCTAACGATTGTGTGTCTCGGCTACGCTGGTGGCTCATGCTTTGCCAAATTTTGCCGAATGGCGAGTTGAGTTTTAAGTTGATTTGCCAAATAATATATTTTATAGCCAAAATTGACCATATTTTAGGAAAGTAATGATTATTTGAATGTATAAACCATCTTTATAGTAATGTTCTTGAATGTATAATAAAGAAAAATGAACGACTTTTACCTTAATATTTTTTCTGATAGTTAGTCGATTTTTCTAGGATAGTTGACGTCGCCATGTCTACAACAGAGCTGGTATTATGTCACTGTATTTCGCTGATCATGTATTAAAAAAACTCTGGAAAAATATGATACATCAGGGCAAAATGTAAGATAAAATATGAAACTTCGGTCTGACCTTTTGCATCACTTCCTGTTGAAACACCATAGTTCCTCACAAAGTCGTATGTTATCACATGACTTTGTGGACATTTTTTTTTATCATCCCCAGTTCTTTCTAAGATTAAAACATTAACTCGAGACACACGTTAGATCAAAAGAAATACCTGGATTGCCAGTCTGCTTATTAGTGGTTCTAAGATAATCGCCAATGAATCATTTTCAGGAATTTTTTTAAACAAGAAACAGGGGTGCATCGCCCTCATGCCATGGCCATGTGCCCCTTACCCTAGGGGGCAGATTTTCTGGCAACCACAAAATTCTGAATGACAAGGGATCACAAGTGGCTTCAGTCTTCAACTTTGACCTGTCTGACAGAAATGTTGGTCCAAAGGAAGCCAGAGAATGTTCCACACCCTGATAGGGAAAACCCCATCTCCCCTACTTGGTGGTGCCGCTGAATTGCAGTGCTCCCTCTTGCAGTTTTTTTCAAGAAAAAACCCTGATTTTAATTAACAAAACATTCTAAATTTGTTCAATGCAAGAATGTTACGGTTCAGCTGACAAGGTTAGGGTGATCATAGCATTACACATAAGGTATAGATCAATGAAAAATCGTTGACTTTAGTTTGAAATTTTGTCATTATTGATTTATTATTTTCATCCTATTTTGATAACTCGCAATCTCACAACAACAAAATGTTTGCCCTAATGTCTCATGAACCGACAGTGACATGGGCACTAAAACTGACTGTACTTGTTGACACGAAATAATGATAAACAGTTATCTCCATGGATAACAATATATTTACTGACTGGCTATAACATATTAACTATTTCTATTGCATTTTAGCTCCACTGTCGACAAAGTCGACACAGCTAGGCATTAGTGGAATGGTGCATAGCAGACTGTCAAAACCTAAAATTCTCTAATTTTGGTGAATATTTTTGTTATTTTTGGTAAAAAGTGATATTTTCGACTTCTTGTTAAAAACCGCTATTCCGATTGCTTTGATATTACATATATAGGTACTATATGTGGATCTCTCTCAGATTTGTTCATTTCATAATGATATCTTAAATTCTCTAATTTTGGTGAATATTTTTGGTAAAAAGTGATATTTTCGACTTCTTGTTTAAAACCGCAAGTCCAATTGCTTTGATATTACATGTATAAGTACTACACCTGGACCTCTCTCAGATTTGTTCATTTTGTGATGATATCTTTAATTCTCTAGTTTTGATGAATATTTGTGTAGTTTTTGGTAAAAAGTGATATTTTCGACTTCTTGTTGAAAACAGCAAGTCTGATTGCTTTGCTATTATATATATATAAGTACTACATATGGACCTCTCTCAGATTTGTTCATTTTGTGATGATATCTTTAATTTTCTAATTTTAGTCAATATTTTTGTAATTTTTGATAAAAGGTGATATTTTCGACTTCTTGTTAAAAACCGCAAGTCTGATTGCTTTGATACTATACATATATGTACCTCAGGTAAACCTCCCTCAGATTTGTTCATTTCATGATGATATCTTCAATTATCTAATTTTGATGAATATTTTTGTCATTTTTAGTAAAAAGTGATATTTTTGAATTCTTGTTGAAACAGCAAGTCCGATTGCTATACAATACCATACATATTGTTCATTTTCTTATATGATATCCTCAGTTCTTTAATTGAAATGTGCCTTGCTAACAGCGGAGCTATCTCAGCCGATAGGCTGCTTGTTTTGCTGTTCTATTTCAAACTTTATTTGACTTGATAAATACATAAAAGACAATGGAGTAAAATGATATAAAATATCAGACTGTCTCGTCTTTAATTAATTGTAGATAGTTTTTTAACTAATTTTATACTAACACAGTTATTGTTTCACAATATTCAATGGGAAAATTATGCAAATTAGATACAGTGTTTGACTTGGGGTTTGGGGAGAACACTGAACTTGGACTGAATTTTTTTAATCCTGAGGCCCTGACCTGAATCACTACACTAACAAGCAATGAGACATTTGTTATCTATAACTAGAACTGGGTTTTACATGTATTAATCCTGAGGCCATGGCCATAATCATTGCACTGATGACCAATGGGACACATAACTAGAACTGGGTATATTAGTTTCAGAGGACCTAACTTGACTCGGTGCACTAACTACCAATGGGTCAATTGTTATCTATAACCAGGACTGGGTATTATTATTCCCAGAAAACCTGACCTAAGTCACTGCACTAACTAGCAATGAAACTTTTGTTACTTATAACTAATACTGGGCATTATTATACCCAGGGAACCTGACCTAACTCACTGCATTAACTAGCAATGGAACTTTTGTTACCTATATCTAGGACTAGGCATTATTATACCGAGGGAACCTGACCTAACTCACTGCATTAACTAGCAATGGAACTTTTGTTACCTATATCTAGGACTAGGCATTATTATACCGAGGGAACCTGATCTGACTCACTGCACTAACTAGCAATGGAACTTTTGTTACCTATATCTATGACTGGGCATTATTATACCGAGGGAACCTGATCTGACTCACTGCACTAACTAGCAATGGGACTTTTGTTACCTATATCTAGGACTAGGCATTATTATACCGAGGGAACCTGATCTGACTCACTGCACTAACTAGCAATGGAACTTTTGTTACCTATATCTATGACTGCGCATTATTATACCGAGGGAACCTGATCTGACTCACTGCACTAACTAGCAATGGAACTTTTGTTACCTATATCTATGACTGGGCATTATTATACCGAGGGAACCTGATCTGACTCACTGCACTAACTAGCAATGGGACTTTTGTTACCTATATCTAGGATCAGGCATTATTATGCACAGGGAACCTGACCTAACCCACTGCACTAACTAGCAATGGGACTTTTGTTACCTATATCTAGGACTAGGCATTATTATACCCAGGGAACCTGACCTAACTCACTGCATTAACTAGCAATGGGACTTTCGTTACCTATATCTAGGACTAGGCATTATTATACCCAGGGAACCTGACCTAACTCACTGCATTAACTAGCAATGGGACTTTCGTTACCTATAATGAGGACTAGGCATTATTATACACAGGGAACCTGACCTAACTCACTGCACTAACTAGCAATGGGACTTTTGTTACCTATATCTAGGACTAGGCATTATTATACACAGGGAACCTGACCTAACTCACTGCACTAACTAGCAATGGGACTTTTGTTACCTATATCTAGGACTAGGCATTATTATCCACAGGGAACCTGACCTAACTCACTGCACTAACTAGCAATGGGACTTTCGTTACCTATATCTAGGACTGGACATTATTATACACAGGGAACCTGACCAAACTCACTGCATTAACTAGCAATGGGACTTTTGTTACCTATATCTAGGACTAGGCTTTATTATACACAGGGAACCTGACCTAACTCACTGCACTAACTAGCAATGGGACTTTTGTTACCTATATCTAGGACTAGGCATTATTATACCCAGGGAACCTGACCTAACTCACTGCATTAACTAGCAATGGGACTTTTGTTACCTATATCTAGGACTAGGCATTATTATACCCAGAGAACCTGACCTAACTCACTGCACTATCTACCAATGGGACTTTTGTTACCTATATCTAGGACTGAGCATTATTATACCCAGGGAACCTGACCTAACTCACTGCATTAACTAGCAATGGGACTTTTGTTACCTATATCTAGGACTAGGCATTATTATACCCAGAGAACCTGACCTAACTCACTGCACTATCTACCAATGGGACTTTTGTTACCTATATCTAGGACTGGACATTATTATACCCAGGGAACCTAACCTGACTCCCTGCACTAACTTCATGTACAAATCAGACTTTTGTTACTTATACTAATACTGGGTATTATTAATCCCTGGGGCTCTGTTCTGGCATTTGTTAATGAGGACTGGGTTTTATTAATCCCAGAGAACCTGACCTAACTCACTGCACTAATGACCAATGAGTCATTTGTTACCTATAATTAGAACTGGGTACTACCGGTATTAATATTAATTCCCTGACCTGACTCACTACACTAACTACTAATGGAAGACTTGTTACCGATAACCCTTAGGCCCTATACTGGGATAAATTAGCATAACATACAAGCTTTGTATTTTGATGGATATTTTAACAATTTTTTTTTTATTATTGTAGGAAACTTGGAAATACTATACAGAGAAATGAAAGAATATGGTATCAATGGCTTCAGTACCTGTAACAATGATTTATGACTTTTTAGTAATTGTATTTGTATACCACTTTTTCAGTTTTCTGATTATTTTGTGACTCTATGGTGTATTTTGTTATAATGATAATAACAAAAATATTATAAAACTGTATTACAAAGGTACCATACAGTATAACAACAAGAATTAAAGTGTGATTATAAATTTATACTTAATTTAGAAATAACGTTTCTCTTCTGGACCCTTGTCAGTGTTGGTCACTTTGTAGTAAAGCATGTGATCATGTCAGCATTATGCATATTGTCAACAATTATAATATTTGAACTCTCAATATTTTCCAAATGAGTGAGATGATAAGTAAGATGGTGCATTGTTTATTTTCAAACATGCTATATATTAAATTGCTCAGTACTATGGAAAATTCTATAATATTTGAAATTGCAGTGTTAGATTCTTTAATTGGGCAAATAATATAGTTTGTACAACTACAAGACAAAAATATATTATTTCTGCTTCTTGCAATACCACATTGTGTTGTGTTTATATTCTACAAAATGTTTGCTTTAAAAATTTAAACTTGATTGAAGCATAAAGCTTTGATCTCTATGATTTATGTCTAATAATTTAAAAACAACTGTTCATGTGTAGCACAAATTAGGGGCTTACAGTTTGACCTAGGTTCATGGTGTACACTAATTGTGGTTGGCATGGTCACACAAATTTCCCAGCTGTGTAAAGGCAGATTACAACAAACTTGATATGAGCATCATACATAGTGGGTTGTTATGTCACATTGTTTTGTTCAAAAATGGGAACTGATTGGGATTGATCTTTGTGTGTGTGTACAAGCGTACATCTCAAGCTGCATCGTTAACATGCCAGGACTGCTAACATTCTAACTGTACACATGCATCAAACATCTTGTGATATACCGGTATATATCAATATGTATGTACCGATATATACATTGTCCTGAAACCAGATCTTGGTCGTGTGTATGGGATTCTTTCAAATTTGGTTTAAACATGGGATCATTCAATATGACAATAAAATTGATCATGTGTGGGGTCCAGTGCCCTTTAGTTTAGTTCTATATTTTCTGATGAGTCAAGTCTACTCAAAAAATGTAGCCCAAATAGAAAAATTCTTGGGATAGATAAGTATATGAGGTGACTGAGATGGTACAATAACCTCAGTGTAGATCCACTGTTATACCACTTCCACCTGCTGTTGATTCATTCGTCGAGCAGAGGGCAGGGATATTAGGTAGGGTTGCAAATTCCACACCACGCCAAAGCACCATTTGATTACAAGTGGGAACATCAGTACTGTATTTCTGGTGACAAACCAGATTTTAAAGGGGACCCTGTATCATATGATCCAGTACTGTTGGTGGGCCCAGATGTACCATTCTTTTGCAAGGAAGAATGTCTAACCTTGGGCACCATGTTAAATAAATTTTAATTTCCACATAAGTTGCATTTTTCTGATTTACCAAGTGCTTGCTGCAGTCTCTGGCTTTAAGCTGGCACTCAATGGACAATACAAGAATTTGCTGATCGTAACGTGTCCCTTTTTTTACATGGCTAACATCACCCAGAATGTTGTATTTATGGTAAAAGGATATTCACTGAACAGGGGCCTGCAAAACTATTTTGATTCAATGGGACCAAATATAAGGAATTAGTTTAGCCCAGTTCTGCCTAGGTAGTTTGCCATTTTGAGGGCCTCAACAGAGGCAGCAGTCAAACATATTGCCAGAACCAATGATGCTAGGCATAGATGCACCAATATAATATGTGTTCTAAATATGATAAACTGAAGACAGATACACACGAACAATAATCTCATTCATAGGGTCAGAATGCCCAATAATGACAGTCTGGTCGAGGGGAATACAGGAACAAACATATCAACCAAGGAAATGATCGTTGAGGTGGATGTGGTTGGGGTCAGGTGTTTTCAGTGGTATGAATTAAAGGATTCATTTTGTTTCCCAACCCTTATTTCCTGTGACGTTAAATTGTTCGGTTACCGTAGCAAACTACCACAATGACCCTGTAGGACCTTTCAGAAGTCAAGCACAGCTACAAGATCAAGTTGGCCAAAAAGCTTCAGTTGACTCCATCACCAGTGTCAATGGCTCTGCCACGAGTAATGGTAGGCATGATTTTCCAGGAAGTGAGAGAATTATTGGCAAATGGCAGAAGTGCAGTGCCTGTTATTCCCCCATATTTTTGGTGAACAATAAAGAACAATATGGACCCAAGCCAACTGAATCAGTATATTCTCTCAGAGCATTTTATGTGATGGTGACCCCAGCAGAGGTACACTGCTGTGTACATCAGGGGATTTCCAGATATCACTCAAACATTTGATTCAAGATATTAGTTCAATGTTTGCCCATTGTAGCCTCACAGTTTTTTTTCCCAAAATTAATGGCAGTGCCAGTTTTGTGGCTGCACAGCAGGCCAACAATGTGAATCCATTTTATCAATATCTGGTTGATACAAGAGCAGTAATTTTAGCACACATCCTTCAAACAATCATATCCCACATTTAGTATTTCCGGGAATGTATTCTTGGGAGTGTTTCAGGTTGAGAGACCCGGCAGCCACACTTTTTGCATGCACGCACAGCTCAGACAATTATTGAGCTTTTTGGAAATGGCTTCATCTATGAGAGGCCTTGTGCCTCAAACAGCTCTCAAAGGTATGCTCGTCCAGGTCCACACACTCCAGTTGTGTGGATCGCCACATGAGAAATATCATGGACCCCACAAAGCTTGACTGCCATCAAGTGGATGGACTTAACCAACATAAGACGGAGATAACAGATTGCTTCATCAACTGCGGCTATAACACTGGTCATGGACGCCTTGAAAATAGAATGGGGAGTGGCTCCCTTGCAAAGCACAGCTCCACATAAACATACCTAATATGTTGGGAGGGCACTAGATTGCTTTCTAGATGAAGTATAGAATAAAACAGTTCCCATCCATTGCGACAACACAACTGTATTAGCATATATTACAAAACATGGGTGGACAAATCCCACAAACTAGCCAGCTAGTGGAGGAGATAAAGAGTGGGAAATTGAGCTGAAGCCCACCTGGCAGGGATTAGAAACAGTGTGGCCAACACAACGCGCAATGCCGTGTTTCACATTCCAATCTCGTTTTTCAGTTTATATGTTCATATATGTGCCTGTAATTTTGAATAGATAATTATTTAGCTGCGCCCCTTTCCCCATTTTGGGATTTACTTGAGGGTCACTAATGGGCTTGAACTCCCGCAGTTCAGCCACCACCAGGGTATACTTTGTACCCATTGAACATGCATACAATACATTGGTTTTGGCAAGGTAGGTATGGCTTCACTATACAAAATTTCGAATAATTCCCCGGGAATCTGATAATGCAATGATCAGTACATTAACAAAGGGAATTAAAAATTGTTAGGGGTCATGTGACAACAAAAGAATGCACACTCCTATGTTGGAACCTTTCGTATATTGAAAGAGAATAATACATGCCACTATTTTCGTACCAATCGTATATTAAATAATAGCAGATCACGACAACAGAATAATACATGCCACTATTTTTGTACCATTCCTATATCGAATAATAACAGATCCCGACAACAGAATAATACATGCCACTATTTTTGTACCAATCATATATCGAATAATAACAGATACCGACAACAGAATAATACATGCCACTATTTTTGTACCATTCCTATATCGAATAATAACAGATCCCGACAACAGAATAATACATGCCACTATTTTTGTACCATTCCTATATCGAATAATAACAGATCCCAACAACAGAATAATACATGCCACTATTTTTGTACCATTCCTATATCGAATAATAACAGATCCCGACAACAGAATATTACATGCCACTATTTTTGTACCAATCCTATATCGAATAATAACAGATCCCGACAACAGAATAATACATGCCACTATTTTTGTACCATTCCTATATCGAATAATAACAGATCCCGACAACAGAATATTACATGCCACTATTTTTGTACCATTCCTATATCGAATAATAACAGATCCCGACAACATAATAATACATGCCACTATTTTTGTACCATTCCTATATCGAATAATAACAGATCCCGACAACAGAATAATACATGCCACTATTTTTGTACCATTCCTATATCGAATAATAACAGATCCCGACAACAGAATATTGCATGCCACTATTTTTGTACCATTCCTATATCGAATAATAACAGATACAGACAACAGAATAATACATGCCACTATTTTGTACCATTCTTATATCGAATGTTAACAGATCCCGACAACAGAATAATACATGCCACTATTTTGGTTCCAATCCTATATCGAATAATAACAGACCCCGTCCACAGAATAATACTATTTTGGTACTATCCCTATAGTAAAGTATAGCAGTTTCCGACAACTAAATTATATGTGCTACTATTTTGGTACCATCCCCATAGTGAAGTATAGCAGTCCACGACAACAAAATTATATGTGCTACTATTTTGGTACCATCCCTATAGTGAAGTATAACTGTTTTCGACAACTAAATTATATGTGCTACTATTTTGGTACCATCCCTATAGTAAAGTATAACAGTTCCTGCCAACTAAATTATATGTGCTACTATTTTGGTACCATCCCTATAGTGAAGTATAACAGTTCCTGCCAACTAAATTATATGTGCTACTATTTTGGTACCATCCCTATAGTGAAGTATAACAGTCCCGACAACAAAATTATATGTGCTACTATTTTGGTACCATCCCTATAGTGAAGTATAGCAGTTCCTGCCAACTAAAATATATGTGCTACTATTTTGGTGCCATCCCTATAGTGAAGTATAACAGTTCCCGAAGTTCCCGACAACTAATTTATATTTGCCACTATTTTGGTACCATCCCTGTAGTAAAGTATAATAGCAGTTCCCGCCAACTAAATTATATGTGCTACTATTTTGGTACCATCCCTATAGTGAAGTATAACAGTTCCCGACAACTAAATTATATGTGCGACTATGTTGGTGCCATTCCTATAGTGAAGTATAGCAGTTCCCAACAACTAAATTATATGTGCTACTATTTTGGTACCATCCCTATAGTGAAGTATAGCAATTCCCGACAACTAAATTATATGTGCTACTATTTTGGTACCATCCCTATTGTGAAGTATAGCAGTTCCCACCAATTAAATCATATTTGCTACTATTTTGGTACTATTCCTATGGTGAAGTATAATTTGTGTTAAAGAATTTTTGTCATCAAATCCATTTTCAAGAAACATTTAATTTGGAACACACCTTTAGTTTATTTTATTTTCATGCTAAACGTTGATACTTTTACAATCCACCAATGTCCAAATAAGCTGCAAGTAATTTGGTTACTAGTGGCGGTCTTTATTGTCGAAGTAGTTATTGTCCGCTTGCTCATTAGTAGTATTCAATAGGCTTTACTGCCACCTCCTAGGCCGCTCATTATTGACACGGTACCAAAATAGTGGCAAATACCAAAATAGTGGCTTAAAAAACGTTTTTAACGAGTTTCTCTTTCACAGAATTCGAGCATTTTGGTCTTATTACTCACACAGTCTTTGTCAAAAATAGATATATTGGAACACAATACAAACCAAACGTATTATTGGTAAATTGACACAGGCGAAAAACACGCGTACGACAGAATCAAAAAAGGATATTACGGATGATTTTGAAGTGCCTTTACAGCATATACATTTTGATACAATTATACTAAATAATTTGCCACATCCCAAAAATCTATTAATAATGACTACTCCATTTCCCGAATTAGAAACTTTATTCACAGCTTTATTAATTACATAAATTGACTGTTGCTTACCCTTCATAACAATCATAAATAAACTTCAACACCACTGGTTTTAAATTGTACCAATAATGGAAGAAGAAAAAAATACCTCATGTGTTGAGAAAGAGGAAACACTACTGCGCTTATTTCACAATTGGAAACATGTACATTGTAATGGGAAGCTGGGATTTGTTATTCTACAAATTAAAGTTAGATTCAAACTGTGTGCAAACCATTATTGAAGATAAGAACTATTTAATGTTACTCAAGCATACCTATAACCCGATAAACAACAATTAGATATTATGATCTATAAAAATATCTTGAGAACATAAGAACAATAACAAACAACTTTAAACACAATTGTTCTTGAGATTAACAGACAACTATACCTTGCAATACTTTATAAATAATACATTTTAGTTGATATAATGCCACGGGGACATGTGAGAAATGCAATAACGTGTTCACAATTGAATAAGAGTGTTCAACCATTATACCCAATTTAATTTACCTTATCAATTATACTGTGTGTAATTATCAGGTGAGCGGTAATAAAACAAATAACGATCAATAAACCAAGTTATCCATTACATGGACTGAAACAAAAAATAATCCAGTTGACTATCTATCTCATCTATTAGGGCGAGTGTGTGTAGTTTTAGTTTCCTATGCATGGGAATGTTTAGTGGTTCTTAATAATATCCGTTGCATTGGATTCATTCCTATTACTTGCTAAGTAAAGATTGAGCATACATATCCAATGAAAGCTGACAGCTTTCACTGACAACAGCCTCTTCGTCATGCAAATATTCTTTCAAGACCTGCATACAATCATTTTTATCCATTTCTCCCAGAGCAGTCGCACATTCGTGGCGAACGACTGAACTCTCGGTAGAATTCTTCAACGCGTCAGTCAACACTGTAACTATCGTGTCATCGGCCTTCCTTCCAAGTGCGTCGCCAGCCTTGTTTCTCATTTGCCCAAGTATAAACGCCAATTCGTGTCGCAGAAGTATGCTACTGGCTTTCATACCTAGAGAATATATATGATAAACAGGTTATCAATATTGTTTGTGCTTTCGTACAGAAAACGTACTGTTATATAATATAAAAGTAGACCATTTTTATTTTCACGAGATATGTGTGTCTGAGTACATCATCAGCCTCGTTGTCAGCATTGCCATAGTAACTAGTCTCTCAAATATATACTGATACATAACTGTTCTATTTGCGTAACACTAACAAATCCAGAAAAGATTGTTGTGCTGTAGCGCATTACAAATAATACATCTATCAAGACAATACATACCTTCGGCAAGTGCCAGGACTGATTCTTCACTTGTCTTATTCCTTAATGCAAACATAGCTCTATATCGATCAAACAATGGTAACGACTCGTCCAGCAATGTGCTTTTCAATGACTCAACATTGTCGTCATCTGATGCTGGAGCAGGATCAACACTTTTGTATGGATTCTCGACTTGAATATGTTTATTAGTATTCAACCAGTTGATTCTTGCCAGTGCCAATTGACAGGTCTCAGCAATCTAAGATTCAGTAAAATGTTATGCGTAAACGATTTTAGTGGCAAACGTGTGGGACTGAACAAAGTAGATTGTAGACGAATTAACATGTGCTTTCCGCAATAGTATATTTAGTTGATGTTATGTCGTTGTTTCGTCTAACTGAGTCTGTATGACCAATTAGTTGATTCGCTCAAATCCTTTATTCGGCTTACTAATTTAAATACAAAATTAAATGTTTTAATATGCGTCTGACTGTCGCGCATTCAAGCTATTAGGTTACACTAGGAAATCTTGAGTCTTTGTTCTGTCTTTCATGATTAATATTTTACAGTTTCATCAATATTTTACAGTTTTGGGGACAGATGATCAAACTACCTGGGATGTTTTATGTTTTTATGGGATGTAAAAACAAATCCTTTTCAAAAACCACACTATACTGTCCACATTGTCAGGGGTAGCGAAATTGCTCAAATGAGATTTTAGCTGCTATGGCGAAATTTCTAATTTTGAAACTCTTTTATTTTTACCCGCTAAACGTATATCACTACTAGTAATCTGTGCGAGCATGTACTCTCGGGAGGGTGACTCTATTTCTCATTGTATTTCTATCGAAATAAGTAGATTATACATTCAATTACTCTACAATGACTGGTACTACTAGAGAAATTTCAATCAAAGCCGATTTAAGGTAGAGATGCAGGTTCGTGGGCACTTTGGAGTGAAACTTTTTTTTTGCTTTTTTTATTATCCAAAAAGTCTTGGCTATAGACTGTTGAAATTGTTTAGAATTGTGAATAGTTGAACATACTCAAAAAACGATTTTAAAATATAGATAATAGGTGCAAAATTATCTCCTTTGAATGCTTAGCAAGATTTAGCAAGGCTGTACATAAATAATATAAAAAAAACATGGTGAAAAAAAGAAATGACGAGATCTCCATATTATGCACTGTATTTAACTTTTTACAAAACGATATTAAATTTAAATTTGAAACTGTAACAGCCATTTTAATTATGAGCATTAGCAAACTTCTTACTGTGTGAATTGTTATGCAAATTAGCAATTATCTCAGCTTCTTTTTAGTGCACATTCCAGAACTTTAAAAAAAATAGCTCCTAGACGCTTTGACTTTTTGTTTTGAAATTTTCACAAATTATTGATAATGTGTTTATCTTCAAAACGCCGTTGGGGCATTGTTTTTAGTTGAATAGTGTTACAGCAATCGTACAGACAACTAGCCTGGGAGTTAATTTATGCATAAACTTGAAGTAGTGAAATTTGAGCTGCTGCCCTACAAAATTGACAACTGGTAGACAGTTTTCAAGACGGCTCTTTCTTTATAGTAAACAGATGTACCCGTAAACCAATTTTGACAGAAAACAGAAGCATGGTTTAGCAGCTAATTCTTTTTAAATCACTTTTGTCCAAATAAAGCACATTTTTGTGCATATTTCAAACTACAGTGTCAATAAAAATAAAATACTAACAAAACTTTAAAATTCATACAATAAGCTTTCCAAAAATATATAGTTTTGTGGACAAGGGAGGTTATCTTGGTTTCCTAATTAACTAATTAAAATACCTGTCAGGTAAACTGCATCTCTACCTTAACATAATATCATGACGGCCATTTTGTTTCTAAACTTGTGACGAACCATACATATTACGGAAACTCGCTTCTATCACTGGATCAAATCTATACTTTTCAAGTATATTATTTCAGAATTATTATCTTTATTATTAATCAAACACTCGAAACTTCAATAGTCGGGTAATCTATAGCTCCCAGCTTTTGTGACAGATGATTAAACTGCCTTTTATGTACAGGGGATGTAAACAAATCTCATTCTTATAAACCACAATATACTCACCATATTGTCAGGGGTAGCAATTCAAGTTTGTTCAAGTGGAATTTCCGTAACTACTAGTATATCGAAAGTTCTAATCATTATGAAACTCCTTTATGTTGTTAACTCCAAACGTATCTCACTAATTTATGCGACGTGTATTCTCGAGAGGGCGGTTCCAACATTTCATTGCATCTCTTCACAAATATGTAGATTATACATTCAAATATTGTACATATACTGGTACTACTACAGAAATGTCATTCTAAGCCGACTTATTGTAATATTATGGCGGCCATTTTGTTTTCAAACATGCAGAAAAACATACGTATTATAGAAACTTCTACTTATCACCTCGATCACTGGATCAAATCTATACTTTTCAAGTATATTAAGCACTTCCTTGGAACCAATAGCACCAAGAGCTTCAGCTGTAGTAAAAAAACAACAACATATTTTATTTGCAACTTGATATAATAATAGACTTAGTTTGAATTAAGCATTGTTATTGAGCACAAACAGTTATTATATCATGGGAAAATGAATTGTCATAATTTTATTTGAAGTCCCGTATTGTTTTAACGTAGGTCGGAAAAGGAGTTGAGTGATATCAAAAAGTAGCTGAGTAGACGTTGAGAAAATAATAATCAAATTCTAAAACAGATACTGTTACAGTAAAACACGAGCGATTGGTGAAAATTCTTACCTGCTTCATGTCGCACTATTGGTTCTTGACTTGTGTCTTCCAGTACATTGATCAGATATGGTATGGCGTATGGGTCTTGTATCTGTCCAATACAAAATACTGCCTCGTGTTTTAGCAGTGCTGATGGGTCGTCTAGACATGTTAGCAAACTATCTATGGCTTCCTTGCCGCCTATATCACGCAGGGTGGACATTCCACGAAAACGCTCTCTCATAGACAGCTCTTTGTTGCAAAGCATCTGTTGCATCTTTTCGACAGTGATATGTTCAGCCATGTTGAAGTCAGTATTGTGAATAACACAATACAGGGGGATAGTTTGTATTGAGACAATGGTTTATAATTGATTTATAAATAGAAAATCGTGGGATCCAATACTGGTACGCCTTTATTCGACGGTAATCGACTGTTAAGTATTGAATTTAGTGTCTCACAAAATGAAACACACTTTATTATAAAGTAACTGTTGGCAAACAAGAAACTAATAATGTAAACTAATGGTGTAACGCAACATATTAATTGACATTATACAAAATCAAACATAACACGACATACAATCAACATAATAATTGACATAACACGACAAAACAATCGACATAACAAGACTCAATATTCGCCATAACACGACAAAACAATCAACATAAAAGAACATCATAATCGATGTAACGTGACACAAAAATGACATAATACAAACACAAATAACACGACATACATTCGACATAACAATTGACATGACACGACAAAACAGTCGACATAAAAGAACATCATAATCTATGTAACGCGACATTATAATTGACATAATAACCGACATAACAAGACACAATAATTGACAGAACACAAGATATAATTGACATATCACCATGTTATAATCTCCATAACACGACAAAACAATCGACATAACAAGATTTAATTTAATAACAGTCGATATAACTCGACATAATAATCGCTATTGCAAGACATAACATGACATAATTGTCGGCATCCTTTACTATATGTGTTTATATATTACCTGAAACCCTGCAAATAGGAGTGAGCATGGAATCATGGGAATAAACTGTGTGGATTGCCATGTGATAACTGGCATAAAGGGATTGACGGGAAGGATAACTGTGCTTGTGTGATTGTGATTTACATACATTGAGTGCCTACATGTCATTGCGAGACAGCTGCTGACAAGACTACATTCTGATTGGCTTCTGTGGATACCCAGGTAGTGTACCTGAAACTGGGCCATTTATTCCCTAGAAATAGGCTAGACTGAGGACAGTTGGGGACCACCATTTCAACTGAGTACTCTATGCGTTGCTACTGCGATAGTGTGAGACAAGTGATACAGGCTTCAATCGTCATTCTGTGAGACATGTATGAACTGCTCGGCGATCTACGGCTATCTACGGCTATCTACGGTGCCCTACAGAATAACAGCATTCCCCTGCAAGCAAGACTCCTGTATTTCTTCGTTGTTGTGTTGCACAAGCCATTGACTGTTATCAATTTCTGCATCCTAGAACTGTGATTGAGTTATCACCAATGCACACTTCCCCAAGCAATCCCCTATTTTAGTGAATTGACTCATTTTATTATTCTGTGCTTTGTTTATTTTAAGTATTTTGAGAAGTATTAAAGCCAATAGCTTTAACTAGATATGTTTGTGTATGTGTATTTCATTTCATTTCCTGTACTATTGTCTTGTCTACCCCATTTTAGCAGTGAAAGAAACTCCTGACCAGTTTGAGTTCTGTGTGTATCTCTCTCAACATCAATCATCAGGTCTTACACTGTGACAATAATAATCGCCATAATTCGACATAACACGACTTACTAATCGCCACAATTTATGTATAAATAGTAACCAGGAGTTCTACACTGGTACAGCTTGACTCGGCAGAAATCGTTAGACTATTGTCGAATTTATCGTTTCACGTTATGAAATGCATTTTGTTGTAAGGTGACAGCGAGCAAACAGGATACTAATAATCGAACATAACAATCGACATAACACGACACAATAATCAACATAATGTAGCCTGGACTCACCCGGCACGAGTCCATACACAAAATAAATACAGTTTCCGAACTAGTTGACTACGCAATTTCCACTGGGTTCAAGGAATTCGTGGTTGGTCTACCTACCCAGTACAAGTAACAGTCTTAGGGGAGAACAACAAACACACTTGTAACGTATTGACAGCCCCGTATAACAATGTCTGGGTAATGGGGAGCAAGTAAGACTAGATACAACCCGTTTCAATGCTAAAGTACAAGTGATTTATTTATAGAAATGACCATGACTCATGCGCCAGATGGCAGGAACAAATACGATGTTTACATATCAGATAACAACATTACATCTCTCTTTATCTTAATAAAAGTTCAACATGTTTCGCATTTCAGTATCTACAGTCTGCATTGTTCCAAAACTCAACTCGTGGTTGCTTGCTAACTAGACTGTAAAAATGTTTGAAAGAATACAAAGTTTAAAACAACAAAACTAACTATGAGAAAAGGATAGACTTTTCCTTTCTCGATATACTAAGTCTGGAGGCTTATTCTGCTCCATCACAATGAGTTAAGTACTTCCTATGATGCTAATTATCTATACTATATGACTGTTACTTTATTTCATTTTTCCCATCCCAAGTATTTTGGAGGATTGCGTTGTCTAGTCGGGTATCTCCTTTCTGGTGTTAGAGGTTTATCATCAGCGATGGGCGATCGTGGTGTCCCGGGGGATAACATTGGTACAGGAGAAATTTCCTCTTCATCCCCAGAGTTGGCAGTATCTCGATCGCTGACACGGTGATCAATTTCAACTTCAGGTATTAATTTGAAGAATGACGAATTGCGCGTAATATTGTGTGCACCGCGTTTAGCTTTTATCATACTTCCTTTCTGTGACCTCATATGGCTTGGCGAGAAACGACGTTTCCAGTTTTCCTCTCTTTGTGTTTTTAACGAGAACGGAATCACCGACACTTATTTCCGACTTTTTCGCATTTCGGCTCTTATCCGCATATTTCTTCATCTTTTGTTTTGAAGTTGTATTTCCCCCCGCTTCTTAGAAGTATTGAAAGTCGGCAATTTTATGTTTATTGGACGTTGAAATACCTCTGTAGCTGGGCATATACCAGTAGAGCTGTGTGGTGTCGCACGATAATTTCTCAGAAATGTGTACATTTCGTGTTTCCACGACTTCCCTTCAACTTGCGCTGTGCGGATGGCTTTTCCTAGCGTTCTGATCATTCGTTCCGCCTGTCCGTTTGCCTGTGGCCATAGGGGAGTAACTTTACGGTGTTTAAAACCAAGATGTCTTGCAAAGTCTCTAAAATCGTGGCCCTGGAACGGCGGTCCATTGTCCGATGTTGCGATTTCAGGGATACCATATTCCGAGAATACTTTGTCGAGTATCGGAATTACGATTCGCGATGAAGTAGATCGTATTATTTCAACAACAACAAATCTGGAATAGTTATCTATTATCACGAGTAAATAATCCCCGCTGGGGAACGGCCCACAGAAGTCCATCGACACGTGTTGCCATGCATAGTCAGGAAGTGACATCATTTGTAACGGTTCGCGCCTATTTTGTGGTGTGGCGGCTTGACAGGCTAAGCAGGTTTTGATTTTATTTTCAACCAGCTTGTCAATGTTGGGAAAATAAACTTTTTCTCTCAGTAATCTTTTCGTTTTGACTACACCCTGGTGTCCTTCGTGGGCAAGACTAACTGTCCGCTCTTGTAACGATTTCGGAATGATAATTCGTGATCCGCGTAAAATTAGATCTTGAGTTGACACCAGTGTTAGTGATTCTCTTTCTTTTCGCAGCATTTCGAAAGAAATTCGGTCGATGTCTGTAGAATCGATGTCTGAAGAATTCGTGTGGTCGTACCATCTACCAGTTTTAATCGCCATGGTTACGGCTTGCAGTGTAGGATCAGATTGCGTTTCTTCTTTGATTTCATCCAAGGTTAGCGCCGTGGGTGCTGCATGACCAGCGATGAAGTTAATATATATTTCAGTGACTTTCTCTTGTCTTCTGTTTGGCGTGCTTTTCGTGTTCGGGTGTCTCGACATGTAATCAGCTGGATTGTCTTTTCCCAGCCTATACACGATCTTGTAACCGTAGAGCCCATCTCTCGATTCTGGCTGGCGGTTTAGCGTTTGGATTGTTGTAGAGACGTTCAAGCGGTTTGTGATCGGTTACTATGGTTACAGGTTTGCCCTATACGTATAAATGATAATGCTCACAAGCCCGTACAACAGCTAACGCCTCGCGTTCTGTCTGAGAACATCTCTGTTCGACTGGAGTAAGTGATCTGCTCGCGTAACTCAGAACTCGTGGTGCGTCTTCATCACCATTTTTCTGAGTGAGCATTGCTCCTAGACCAACAGGGCTTGCGTCTACTACGATTTCAGTGTCTTTATTCGGATCAAAGTATGCTATGAATGAATTGCATGTTAATCGATCTTTGATCGTCTCGAGCACATTACGATGAGTGCTCGACCATTCCCATACCGCGTCTTTTATGGTTAATAATCGAAGGGGTTGCGTAATAGTCGCTAGGTCGGGTATAAATCGTGAGAAATACCATACCGAGTAAACTTCTTACCTCAGTTGCATTTGTTTGCATTTGGGGCTTCGGCATTCTTGACAGCCGCGACTTTATCTGGGTCTGGTGACATACCTTCCGCTGAAAATCGATGACTGTAGAATATGAGATTTGATTTCTTGAATTCACATTTTCGTTTGTTTAGAGTAAGTTTTCTTTCGCGTAGTCATTGGAATACAGCTTTCAGACTGTTTTGATTGTCTTCCTGCGTTTTGCCATGTATGAGTATATAATCGCTAATGTTCTTTGCGCCTGGTATACCCTCGATTGCTTGTCTAATAGCGTTTTGGAATATTTCTGATGCCGATGATATTCCAAAATTGAGTCGCTTATAACGGCGTAGACCAACGTGTGTACTAAACGTAGTAATGTACCTCGATTCCGGTGTTAGCTCAAGTTGATGATAGCCTTGATTCAGATCAAGTTTGGAAAACACTGTGGAGTTGTTCAGATCTTGAATGATTTCATCAGTCGTCGGCATGATGTGTCGCGCGTCTCATGTCAATACATATCCGTATGTCGTCTGGATTCTTTGGTTTAAGAACAACAACAATTGGCGATATCCATGGTGAACACCCATGCATCTATTTTGGGTTTTGTGCATTTAGTCTTTAGAATGTTTTATTATTAAATAAAATGACTTTGAGAACTAGATATTGCCAGCCATGCAAAATATTGATATAAAATAGTGTTTGGTAATTTCTGTTCCTCTGCTATTGAAATAAGTATTTTTCCCTCCTCAAAAGAGTAAATATGTATATCGGAATGAAAGATTGATTAATTAATATGATGTAATTTGAAATGAAGTCCCTTTACTTGCCAAACTAACTAAGTGTGTTTTTTTTTCATTCAAAATCTTATTTGTGAAGGGCCATGGGCTATGGAATGTTTTTTTTTTCTAAAAAAAGCCTGTGGTAAGGATCATGAGAGTTTAAAATAGTTTTCGATCGAAAATCCTCTGGTATAGAACCATGAGAGGATGAAATTGTTTTCAATCGAAAACCCTCTGGTATAATGCCAGGAGTGGATGAAAAGGTTTTCAATCGAAAACCTTCTGGTATAGGACCATGAGAGAATGACATTGTTTTTGATCGAAAACCCTCTTATATATCCATGAGAGAATAAAAAGGTTTTCGGTCGAAAACCCTCTGGTATAATGCCAGGAGTGGATGAAAAGGTTTTCAATCGAAAACCTTCGGGTATAGGGCATTAGAGGATGAAATGGTTTTCGATCGAAAACCCTCTGGTATAGGGCATTAGAGGATGAAATGGTTTTCAATCGAAAACCTTCTGGTATGGAGCATTAGAGGATGAAATTGTTTTCAATCGAAAACCCTCTGGTATAATGCCAGGAGTGGATGAAAAGGTTTTCAATCGAAAACCTTCTGGTATAGGACCATGAGAGAATGACATTGTTTTTGATCGAAAACCCTCTTATATATCCATGAGAGAATAAAAAGGTTTTCGGTCGAAAACCCTCTGGTATAATGCCAGGAGTGGATGAAAAGGTTTTCAATCGAAAACCTTCTGGTATAGGGCATTAGAGGATGAAATGGCTTTCGATCGAAAACCCTCTGGTATAGAGCATTAGAGGATGAAATGGTTTTCGGTCGAAAACCCTCTGGTATAGGGCATTAGAGGATGAAAAGGTTTTCAATCGAAAACCCTCTGGTATAATGCCAGGAGTGGATGAAAAGGTTTTCAATCGAAAACCTTCTGGTATAGGACCATGAGAGAATGACATTGTTTTTGATCGAAAACCCTCTTATATATCCATGAGAGAATAAAAAGGTTTTCGGTCGAAAACCCTCTGGTATAATGCCAGGAGTGGATGAAAAGGTTTTCAATCGAAAACCTTCTGGTATAGGGCATTCATTAGAGGATGAAATGGTTTTCGATCGAAAACCCTCTGGTATAGAGCATTAGAGGATGAAATGGTTTTCGGTCGAAAACCCTCTGGTATAGGGCATTAGAGGATGAAAAGGTTTTCAATCGAAAACCCTCTGGTATGGGGCATTAGAGGATGAAATGGTTTTCGGTCGAAAACCCTCTGGTATAGGGCATTAGAGGATGAAATGGTTTTCGATCGAAAACCCTCTGGTATGGGGCATTAGAGGATGAAATGGTTTTCGGTCGAAAACCCTCTGGTATAGAGCATTAGAGGATGAAATGGTTTTCGGTCGAAAACCCTCTGGTATAGGGCATTAGAGGATGAAAAGGTTTTCAATCGAAAACCCTCTGGTATGGGGCATTAGAGGATGAAATGGTTTTCGATCGAAAACCCTCTGGTATGGAGCATTAGAGGATGAAAAGGTTTTCGATCGAAAACCCTCTGGTATAGGGCATTAGAGGATGAAAAGGTTTTCAATCGAAAACCCTCTGGTATGGAGCATTAGAGGATGAAATGGTTTTTGATCGAAAACCCTCTGGTATAGGGCATTAGAGGATGAAAAGGTTTTCGATCGAAAACCCTCTGGTATAGGGCATTAGAGGATGAAATGGTTTTCGATCGAAAACCCTCTGGTATAGGGCATTAGAGGATGAAAAGGTTTTCAATCGAAAACCCTCTGGTATGGAGCATTAGAGGATGAAATGGTTTTCAATCGAAAACCCTCTGGTATGGGGCATTAGAGGATGAAAAGGTTTTCGATCGAAAACCCTCTGGTGTAGGGCATTAGAGGATGAAATGGTTTTCAATCGAAAACCCTCTGGTATGGGGCATTAGAGGATGAAATGGTTTTCGGTCGAAAACCCTCTGGTATAGGGCATTAGAGGATGAAATGGTTTTCGGTCGAAAACCCTCTGGTATAGGGCATTAGAGGATGAAATGGTTTTCGGTCGAAAACCCTCTGGTATAGAGCATTAGAGGATGAAATGGTTTTCGGTCGAAAACCCTCTGGTATAGGGCATTAGAGGATGACAATTTTTCTATCGAAAACCCTCTGCTATTATGCTCTCGTTTGTTGCATGTGCTCAGTACTTTATATGTTGGAGACATATGGAATTGTTTAGTAATTTGATTCAAAATGGCCGTGTTGACACAGCAGAGCTGTTCATATTACTGATTGTCCGTCGTTGTCAACTTAACAAACTTTAAGGAGTCAAAGACTGCACATCATGCTTGTACCAAAATTGTGTGAAAATGTATATTTATTCATCATTATTTTAATTTTCAGGAATATTACACACTAAACCTCATCGCCATATCTATCTAATGTGGCTAAACCAAATCTGTTAAATTATACATTTCAGGAACTGCATCTATTGCAGCGCTGCAATGTGGAAGGAACACTATTGCCATTGAGAAGAACGACACTATGCATGACCACATGGTGGCAAGGATTATGTCGGTGTTTAAAGAGGAAATGGAAGATAATCGCACCACTGACCCGGAATGAACCATTGATTCAAAATAGGCATGGTCATGTTTTATTAGTTACGCTGTCGACTTTGTCAAGCGGAACTTATTATGAGTGATTGTCGGGCATCTGTGTCAATGTTTCACTTTTTTGACTGTTTTAATTAAAAAAACAAACTTCATATGCATAAATCTAAATCTATTCATATTACCGATATGTTATTTATGACACTTGTTTGCTCAAAACAGAGGTTCATCAAAATAGTCTACTTAATCCATGACAGCATCTCATAGTGTCACGTTCGTGTTTGATGCAGCTGGTGATTTTTTAGCTTCATTGTCGACTTTGTCGAGCAGAGCTTATCATATGAGTGATTGTCCATCGGCATCTGATACTTGATACTTGGTGTATATGTACTAGTAGATTTGTTCATTTTATGATGATATCTTCAATTCTCTAATTTGGGTGAATATTTTTGGTAAAAAGTGATATTTTCGACTTCTTTTAAAAAGACGCAAGTCCAATTGCTTTAATATTTTACATATAGGTACTACATGTGGACATTGCTCAGATTCGTTCATTTCGTGATGATATCTTCAATTATCTAATTTTAATGAATATTTTTGTAATTTTTGGTGAAAAGTGATATTTTTGAATTCCTGTTTTCTTTTGAACAGCAAGTTTGATTGGTTTGATACTATACACATTGTTCATTTTCTAATGATATCTTCTGTTCTTTAATTGCAATGTGCATTGCTAACAGCGGAGCTATCTCTGCTGACAGGCTGCTTGTAATTTTATTGTTAGTTTGATGGCTTTTCCCTTGCTACGAATTGTAATCTGTTACAATAAACTATTTTGCTATTTTAATATACAGTCTTGCAATTATTTACTTGTTTTATGTGGCCTTTAGTTGAGCTTTATACCAGAGAAATCAAAAACATTCCTTATCATATACCTTGTATTGCCAGACCTTGTAACGCTAAAGGAAGTGGGCTCTCACATCTAGACAATATTTTCCTGTGTCGTGCCTGGCCCAGCATGCCCAGCTTTCATCATTCAAAACAAAACTTGTCATTCTAAATTACGTTGTGTGTTTGAAGGTCATGTCGTGGTAAAATTGTAAATGCACATAAAAGTTATATAGTGTGAAACCTTTATAGACTAGATACTGCTTTTGCTGCTCTGTTACGTGCCCTCGCAAGCTTGGGCGCTTCTGCCACACAACCATGGGCCACAAAAGCTGCATCCAGTCCATAAAGAATGATAATTGTCTCACGCCCTCATATCTGGAGTGTTTTGTTAAAAACCGTGTCTAATGCCAGTGGGTTTTTGACCAAAAACTTTTCATTCTTCAATGGCCCTGTAGCAGAGGGGTTTCAATCGAAAACCATTTCGTTCTCTACTGGCCCTATAGCAGAGGGTTTTCGGTCGAAAAACATTTCATTCTCTCATGGCCCTATAGCAAAAGGTTTTTGAGCGAAAACCATTTCATGCTCTCATGGCCTTATAGCAGAGGATTTTCGGTCGAAAAACATTTCATTCTCTACCGGCCCTATAGCAGAGGGGTTTTGATCGAAAAACATTTCTTTCTCTCATGGCCCTGTAGCAGAGGGGTTTCAATCGAAAAACATTTCGTTCTCTACTGGCCCTATAGCGAAAGGTTTTCGAGCGAAAACCATTTCATGCTCTCAAGGCCCTGTAGCAGAGGGTTTTCGGTCGAAAAACATTTCATTCTCTAATGGCCCTATAGCAGAGGGTTTCCGGTCGAAAAACATTTCATTCTCTACTGGCCCTATAGATCGAAAACCATTTCTTTCTCTACACAGAGGCTTTTCTGTCTAGCTATAACTCTGACTAGACATGTATAAGTAAAAATGAATGTATATAACAAATTAGCAAGAGATAATTTCAAAATAAGCTGGGTGGATTGTAATCTCAATTTTAAGGTCAATATTTTTTAGTACTGGCTGTCTAATTAATATAATCCTTTGTCGATCAATAATAGTTAGGTTATATTTTCACATTATAAGTATGCTCTCAATGGAACTTGGCAAAGACTGATAAAAAGCCGCCTATTATTTTAAATTGTGGATCATCAAATTTTGATTTTATAGTGTGGTAGAGCACAATAAGAATAATATGGTGAAAACACAGTATAATGGGCAAACGTGTATTATTACAGAAAAAAAACAATAAACCTAAACTTTCTTTCTGACAATTCTATTAAAATCAATCAGTGTTTTTTATTTCTTTACATATCCATACTAGTAGCAAAATCATTATAGAACAATATGTATATTTCGCTTAAAAAAGTGGACAACTGTAAGAATATGTCACGAGAATTAAGAAAACAGAAAAATGCACAAAACCCAAAATAGATGCACAGGTGTTGGTGTTGCTTCGTCGACCTTTTCGATTATGTCGGCGGCTTCCATTTCTGCAATTTTCTTTTCGACTTTTTTGCGAATATGAAACGGAATGCGACGATGCGGTTGGGCTACGGGCTGAACAGTCTCGTCTATGTGTAGCTTTACTTGGAAATCTGTCATTTTGCCTAGGCCTGTGAATAAATCATTGTATTCGCTTACTAGCTTGTCTGTTGCGGTCTGTCCCATGACTTGTTTAATTATTTGTACGAGTCCCAAATCTTCTGCTGTCTGAAAACTTAGTAGCGATTCACCGAAATTACCATTGCGCTTGACGACATGAATTAATATATTCGATAGCGATTTTCTTCCATTATTCGTTTTACATTTGATGTCTGTCCGGAATTCGCCTAGGGTTTCGATTGGATATTGACTCTTGTATGGAAATACTTTTGTATAAGTCCGTCTCAACTTGACTTTCCCGTTAAGCTTTTCAAAGTCACTTTCATCCATTATGTTGATCGCTGCACCAGTATCAATCAAGAATTTAATTTCCTTACCGTGAATTGTGATGTCAGCTGTTGGAAACTTTGCCCTGGTTGCGTGAATAGTTTCCGTGCGTATACCGAATACGTATTTCGCTTGGTCGGTGTCTTGGCTGGACTCACTACTCGAATATGTGTCAGCGTCCACTCGCCTTATAGATCGTATTGGTTTGCGGTCTCTTTCCTTGTTTGGTTTGGATCTGCAAACTTCGGCAAAATGTCCATCTTTCCCGCATGATTTACATTTCTTGCATTTTGCCGGGCACGGTCTGTCATGAGGATAATCGCCTCCACAAAGGTAGCATAATCAAGAGGTTGATCGCGATTCATTGACAGTCACCCGTTTTGGTTTTCCACGTTTATTATGTTTAGACTTGAAGCCTCGGCTAATTGCGTTGACTGTTGACGCATGCAGGTTGCCCTCGATGTCCGCAGCCTGTGACTCAGAGACTTCCATCGTTCTGGCAAAGTTTAACAAGTCTTCTAGCTTCATGTCTTCTCTCAATGCTCGCCGTCTTAGTCTTTGCGACGTACAGTGTTCAATGATTTGTGTGCAAACTTCCTCGTCAGGGTTGGCATAATTGCAGTTTGGCACAAGAAGTTGTAACCGGGCGTGGTACTGATCCGTCGACTCACCATCTTTTTGCTTTGCTTGACGAAACATGTGTTTTTCGTACGCTTTCGTTCGTTTTGGAGCAAAACGTTTGTTGAGAGTTTTGATGAGTTTCTTGACATCGTCTTCTTCGCCGATGTCTGGGAGTGCTTTGATTTCACGTCGTACTTCTTTCCCCGCGTAGTGGATAAGTAGAGCTCGTTGTCTCTTAGTGCTCGTGATGTCACACGCGACCATCATGATTTGAAATCCTTCCAACCATTCCTCCCACCTTTTTCCACAGGTGCTAGGTTTCTCGTGGACTTGGAATGGTTCATAGTGAGGGATGCTTTCGGACGCCATGAGTTCCTGAATCAGTCGTCGCCAATATAACGTATTGACAACTCCGTATAACAATGCCTGGGTAATGGGGAGCAAGTAAGACTAGATACAACCCGTTTCAATGCTAAAGTACAAGTGATTTATTTATAGCAATCACCATGACTCATGCATGCGCCAGATGGCAGGAACAAATACGATATTTACATATCAGATAACAACATTACAACACAGACACAGGTATCTGTTTAAAGACAACATGAACTTTTATTCAATACTCAATAAATGAAGTTACAATCCTCTCATTAAGTGTCATAACTTGATATATCCAAAATAATAGAGAATTATTTCCTAACTAATGCACGTGCACGAATGGATCATTGATACGTACTAATAATCCCTAGCTAACAACTATTACTGATCATTACAGTGAAAGTAAATCAGTAAGTCAAACAATAAAATTTAACAATTATGTAATTCTTTACAATGTTAACAATCTCTGATTAACAATAGTTCTAACAATAATGTACTAATGGTAATGCACCAATTATCATGCACAGTACTCCTTACAAGTAGAGCTAAGCAATGCACCATAGTCACTTAACAGTAATGTTTAACAGTAGTGTAACGATAATACACCGTAACTGCTAACAATAATATTTAACAATAGTGTGGCAATACACTGTAGCTGCTAACAATAATATTTAACAGTAGTGTGACAATACACCGTAACTGGTAACAGTAATATTTAACAGTAGTATGACAATACACCGTAACTGGTAACAGTAATATTTAACAGTAGTATGACAATACACCGTAACTGCTAACAATAATATTTAACAGTAGTGTGGCAATACACTGTAACTGCTAACAATAATATTTAACAGTAGTGTGACAATACACCGTAAGTGCTAACAATAATATTTAACAGTAGTGTGACAATACACCGTAACTGGTAACAGTAATATTTAACAGTAGTATGACAATACATCGTAACTGCTAACAATAATATTTAACAGTAGTGTGGCAATACACTGTAACTGCTAACAATAATATTTAACAGCAGTGTGACAATACACCGTAACTGCTAACAATAATAGTTAACAGTAGTGTGACAATACACCGTAACTGGTAACAATAATATTTAACAGTAGTGTGGCAATACACTGTAACTGCTAACAATAATATTTAACAGTAGTGTGACAATATAACGTAACTGCTAACAGTAATATTTAACAGTAGTGTGACAATACACTGTAACTGCTAACAGTAATATTTAACAGTAGTGTGACAATACACCGTAACTGGTAACAATAATATTTAACAGTAGTGTGACAATACACCGTAACTGCTAACAATAATATTTAACAGTAGTGTGACAATACACCATAACTGCTAACAATAATATTTAACAGTAGTGTGACAATACACCGTAACTGGTATCAGTAATATTTAACAGTAGTGTGACAATACACCGTAACTGCTAACACTAATATTTAACAGTAGTGTGGCAATACACTGTAACTGCTAACAATAGTATTTAACAGTAGTGTGACAATACACTGTAACTGCTAACAATAGTATTTAACAGTAGTGTGACAATACACCGTAACTGGTAACAATAATATTTAACAGTAGTGTGGCAATACACTGTAACTGCTAACAATAATATTTAACAGTAGTGTGACAATATAACGTAACTGCTAACAGTAATATTTAACAGTAGTGTGGCAATACACCGTAACTGGTAACAATAATATTTAACAGTAGTGTGGCAATACACTGTAACTGCTAACAATAGTATTTAACAGTAGTGTGACAATACACCGTAACTGGTAACAATAATATTTAACAGTAGTGCGACAATACACCGTAACTGGTAACAATAATATTTAACAGTAGTGTGGCAATACACTGTAACTGCTAACAATAATATTTAACAGTAGTGTGACAATATAACGTAACTGCTAACAGTAATATTTAACAGTAGTGTGACAATACACTGTAACTGCTAACAGTAATAGTTAACAGTAGTGTGACAATACACCGTAACTGGTAACAATAATATTTAACAGTAGTGTGACAATACACCGTAACTGCTAACAATAATATTTAACAGTAGTGTGACAATACACCGTAACTGCTAACAATAATATTTAACAATAGTGTGGCAATACACTGTAACTGCTAACAATAATATTTAACAGTAGTGTGACAATACACCGTTACTGGTAACAGTAATATTTAACAGTAGTATGACAATACACCGTAACTGGTTACAGTAATATTTAACAGTAGTATGACAATACACCGTAACTGCTAACAATAATATTTAACAGTAGTGTGGCAATACACTGTAACTGCTAACAATAATATTTAACAGTAGTGTGACAATACACCGTAACTGCTAACAATAATATTTAACAGTAGTATGACAATACACTGTAACTGCTAACAATAATATTTAACAGTAGTGTGGCAATACACCGTAACTGGTAACAATAATATTTAACAGTAGTGTGGCAATACACTGTAACTGCTAACAATAGTATTTAACAGTAGTGTGACAATACACCGTAACTGGTAACAATAATATTTAACAGTAGTGCGACAATACACCGTAACTGGTAACAATAATATTTAACAGTAGTGTGGCAATACACTGTAACTGCTAACAATAATATTTAACAGTAGTGTGACAATATAACGTAACTGCTAACAGTAATATTTAACAGTAGTGTGACAATACACTGTAACTACTAACAGTAATATTTAACAATAGTGTGACAATACACCGTAACTGGTAACAATAATATTTAACAGTAGTGTGACAATACACCGTAACTGCTAACAATAATATTTAACAGTAGTGTGACAATACACCGTAACTGCTAACAATAATATTTAACAATAGTGTGGCAATACACTGTAACTGCTAACAATAATATTTAACAGTAGTGTGACAATACACCGTTACTGGTAACAGTAATATTTAACAGTAGTATGACAATACACCGTAACTGGTTACAGTAATATTTAACAGTAGTATGACAATACACCGTAACTGCTAACAATAATATTTAACAGTAGTGTGGCAATACACTGTAACTGCTAACAATAATATTTAACAGTAGTGTGACAATACACCGTAACTGCTAACAATAATATTTAACAGTAGTATGACAATACACTGTAACTGCTAACAATAATATTTAACAGTAGTGTGACAATACACCGTAACTGGTAACAATAATATTTAACAGTAGTGCGACAATACACCGTAACTGGTAACAATAATATTTAACAGTAGTGTGGCAATACACTGTAACTGCTAACAATAATATTTAACAGTAGTGTGACAATATAACGTAACTGCTAACAGTAATATTTAACAGTAGTGTGACAATACACTGTAACTGCTAACAGTAATATTTAATAGTAGTGTGACAATACACCGTAACTGGTAACAATAATATTTAACAGTAGTGTGACAATACACCATAACTGCTAACAATAATATTTAACAGTAGTGCGACAATACACCGTAACTGGTAACAATAATATTTAACAGTAGTGTGGCAATACACTGTAACTGGTAACAATAATATTTAACAGTAGTGTGACAATATAACGTAACTGCTAACAGTAATATTTAACAGTAGTGTGACAATACACCGTAACTGCTAACAATAATATTTAACAGTAGTGTGGCAATACACTGTAACTGCTAACAGTAATATTTAACAGTAGTGTGGCAATACACTGTAACTGCTAACAATAATATTTAACAGTAGTGTGACAATACACCGTAACTGCTAACAATAATATTTAACAGTAGTGTGACAATACACCGTAACTGGTAACAATAATATTTAACAGTAGTGTGGCAATACACTGTAACTGCTAACAATAATATTTAACAGTAGTGTGACAATATAACGTAACTGCTAACAGTAATATTTAACAGTAGTGTGACAATACACTGTAACTGCTAACAGTAATATTTAACAGTAGTGTGACAATACACCGTAACTGGTAACAATAATATTTAAAAGTAGTGTGACAATACACCGTAACTGCTAACAAAAATATTTAACAGTAGTGTGAAAATACACCATAACTTCTAACAATAATATTTAACAGTAGTGTGACAATACACCGTAACTGGTATCAGTAATATTTAACAGTAGTGTGACAATACACCGTAACTGCTAACACTAATATTTAACAGTAGTGTGACAATACACCGTAACTGGTAACAGTAATATTTAACAGTAGTGTGACAATACACCGTAACTGGTAACAATAATATTTAACAGTAGTGTGGCAATACACTGTAACTGCTAACAATAGTATTTAACAGTAGTGTGACAATACACCGTAACTGGTAACAATAATATTTAACAGTAGTGCGACAATGCACCGTAACTGGTAACAATAATATTTAACAGTAGTGTGGCAATACACTGTAACTGCTAACAATAATATTTAACAGTAGTGTGACAATATAACGTAACAGCTAACAGTAATAGTTAACAGTAGTGTGACAATACACTGTAACTGCTAACAGTAATATTTAACAGTAGTGTGACAATACACCGTAACTGGTAACAATAATATTTAACAGTAGTGTGACAATACACCGTAACTGCTAACAATAATATTTAACAGTAGTGTGACAATACACCGTAACTGCTAACAATAATATTTAACAATAGTGTGGCAATACACTGTAACTGCTAACAATAATATTTAACAGTAGTGTGACAATACACCGTTACTGGTAACAGTAATATTTAACAGTAGTATGACAATACACCGTAACTGGTAACAGTAATATTTAACAGTAGTATGGCAATACACCGTAACTGCTAACAATAATATTTAACAGTAGTGTGGCAATACACTGTAACTGGTAACAATAATATTTAACAGTAGTGTGACAATACATCGTAACTGCTAACAATAATATTTAACAGTAGTGTGACAATACACCGTAACTGGTAACAATAATATTTAACAGTAGTGTGGCAATACACTGTAACTGCTAACAATAATATTTAACAGTAGTGTGACAATATAACGTAACTGCTAACAGTAATATTTAACAGTAGTGTGACAATACACTGTAACTGCTAACAGTAATATTTAACAGTAGTGTGACAATACACCGTAACTGGTAACAATAATATTTAACAGTAGTGTGACAATACACCATAACTGCTAACAATAATATTTAACAGTAGTGTGACAATACACCGTAACTGGTATCAGTAATATTTAACAGTATTTTGACAATACACCGTAACTGCTAACACTAATATTTAACAGTAGTGTGGCAATACACTGTAACTGCTAACAATAGTATTTAACAGTAGTGTGACAATACACCGTAACTGGTAACAATAATATTTAACAGTAGTGCGACAATACACCGTAACTGGTAACAATAATATTTAACAGTAGTGTGGCAATACACTGTAACTGGTAACAATAATATTTAACAGTAGTGTGACAATATAACGTAACTGCTAACAGTAATATTTAACAGTAGTGTGACAATACACCGTAACTGCTAACAATAATATTTAACAGTAGTGTGGCAATACACTGTAACTGCTAACAGTAATATTTAACAGTAGTGTGACAATACACCGTAACTGCTAACAATAATATTCAACAGTAGTGTGACAATACACTGTAACTGCTAACAGTAATATTTAACAGTAGTGTGACAATACACTGTAACTGCTAACAGGAATATTTAACAGTAGTTTTACAATAATACGCTTGCATCATTCACACTAAGCTCTATCCATAAGGCAACAATACATTGACAATAATACACCCACAGTATTGCTCAGCAATATACTTTAACAATAGTCGGCATAACAATACATTCACAGATATATATCAAGCCTCTCCTTGTAATATATAGTTCTACAACACTGACGATGAGCATAATAGATGATGTGGATTTTGCAGAATCAACGGATAGCGACTACCCAAAGTTAAATCACTACGTGAATAAAATTGATATGGGCACTAACATATCGTTGCAATCACTGGATGCGATGTCCGATGCACTTCAATGTTACTTCATAGAACAGATGTTGTAATGATATATGCGATTGACCACCGCTGTTGCTGACTCCCTATTTGCCGGCGAGTTGTCAGTCCTTGGATTATTACATCACTGGTGTGTTGCTATCTTGGGAATTACCGACGCGGCAACCCGCTAACTTCAGAGTCGGCAAACAGTCATTCTGCTGAGAGTTGCTTTCCCCAGACGGGAACCAAACCCTTCACTAAGTGTTCATCTGATACAATTCAGCCGGTTTGAACAACCACAAGCACTTTTTGTATAAACATTTCAAATAAAGTACAGGTAGACATCAGACTTTCACTTTAGACGCATCTCAGTTTTACACGAGAAACTTGTATACTGATCAAGGCGCAACAGTAAGTTGGCATAAATAGTGCAACCATGAATTGTACATACTGAATAGAAGCAAGCATTAGAACGTCTTTCTACAGCTAAACCAAACATTAAGTATATAATTTTAAATAAATAATACCAAGATACCAATTAATTTATAGTTGACTGATAAAAATCCGTTGGCGGATGCATACAACGGTGATCAACTTTCACCGGAAATGGCGGTTAAATGAAAAGTGCGCCACTAAAGACTGACATTGGGCACTATTTGTTTTCATAGCGCTTCTGTAACTGTTCAAATGCATCAAATACAATACACAAAAATAACACTATGTTTAACAGTCTATATCTCTCTCCTGGGACAGAGAAGGCTGTCTCAGCCATAACACCACATAAAAATTTGTGACCATTGGATAACAATACAAATAGTTCATCAAAACAGTACCATCCTTACATGCGTCACCTTCAATGTGGGTAAACCAAGTAACTCAGTTCCAGTTCACATGAAATACTGTGTCACATTAAGCCCTGACCTAGCAGCCACATCACTTGCACCACGGCAGGATGCCAGCGACTGTTGCCACATAGATGCCAAGTTACATTAGTCAGTCTTGTCCAGTATGAGTTCACAACAAGGCAGCTCATGTAGTATCTCCTGCAACAATAAGGAGAAAAGAAGGGAACGGCTGTCCCGATTAGTACTTTCACGCACATATCGCATACTGATACACTCCACTGATTATATTCATACAATCCTTCAACAAATTCATTCAAATCCTACTTCATAACATATGTCTATCAAGTATGAAACGAGTGTTATGTACCCTAAATACTTACTCATATGTAATTTATTGAAAAAAAAGATCATATATCCTCGTCATCTGTCACACACTAAACACTAGAAAGAAGGTACAAATATTCACTTCCACAAGATAAGCAAGTTGTTTCTAATCAATGTTGTTAGCTTGGTACCCAGAGTTGCGCAGTTCCCGGTACCATTTTCTGTGAACAGCCGTTTTCCAAGTAATACCTCAGTGAACACTCCTGCAATTCTCTCCAATTTCATCTGGATACAGTATATAGATGTTAATGGGTGAGCTGCATGAGTTATGCATTGCAACTAATGCATGACCATCTTGTTTCTAATCTTGTTTATTTTCTCTTCATTCTTATTCCTGATTAAGATTATTATCTTGATTTCTCCTGGTCTTTATTCAGTGAAAACTTCTTCACAAAACAGTATTGATCATACCCATAACAGAGTAAGGGTCTCCGAGTTCGTGTTGATCGTCTTGGGATATCAGTTTCTTTGCGAATAACTCTGATCACTTTCTATCAAGTTTTCTTCTGTAATTTCATCCTCATCCACTTCCGGATTTTCAATCGAGTCTTCTGGTGTATCAGCTGACCGTTCACTTCTATCAACTGTTTCTATGTCATCTGCATTACTGGCAGCTACATCTCCTGATACTTCAGTGTACTTCTGCTGATTTGAAGACACTGACTCATCTATGGCCAAGGGAAATCAAAACGCAAGGTTTCCTCCCAAGCAGGAACATCAGACGAGTCATCTGTAACAGGACTAGAAGTTTCCAATAATGAATTCCTGCTCCCTGGGCTTCTTCAGAAGATTCTATACTCAATACGTCTTCCACCTGTAGAGGTTCAGTTTGGTTTACCGTCACAGGATAAGTTTCATGTATGATCGGTTCTGCAACAAATATACCATCAACTTCTTCATCAGAGTCAGAGACTGAATGCGAGTCATCCTCAACATCATTAGTCTTCGTGGATGCTGTACCCGATGAATTTCTCTTGGGTGGGTCAGATATGGGATTGGCAGTGTACTACATGGCAACAACAAGTTACGGTGAAGTGTGATTTTTGTCCCACATCGTCCTTCTGATACAACCACATATACAGGTACATTGGGATTGAGTCTCCTCTCTACCCAGTAAGGTTTGGGATCCCAGCGATCCGCGATTTTATGTTTTCCACGCACATTAACCAACACTCTGTCACCATGTCTAAAGACAGCATCCTTAGCCCCGCAATCATATCTTTTTTTGTTCTGTTCAGCTTTATGTGTGGACATAGCGGTAGCTAACTTGTATGCTGTGGCTAATCTTTTCCTCAACATATTCACTGTAGCTACTTGTTTTCTCTGGTTGTAAACCTGAGTAAATATCAATTGGCAACCTTGGTTGCCTTCCATACACCATACATAAGGAAGTATGGAGTATAACCAGTGCTACTATTCTCAGTGCAATTGTACGCATGTACAAGTGGTGCGACTTACTTCTTCCAATCAACCTTTTTCTCTGGAGGAAAAGTGCCAATATGTCTATCAAGGTGCGACTAAATCGTTCACATTTCCCGTTGCCCTGTGGGTGGTAGGAAGAGCTATTCGTTTTCTGTACACCAACATGTTGACATAGGCGCTTGATTAATTTAGATTCAAACTCCCTGCCATGATCGGAATGCAACTTTTCCATAATGGACTAGAAAGTGATTCAACAAATGATCAGTTGTCTGTTTGGCCTTCTGAGAAGTAGCCACAATAGCAACAAAATATCGGGTAAAGTGATCTTTCTTATAGTCTTCTATGGAAAGATAATTAATACATACCAACTCCAGTGGTTGTGTGGTTTTGATATTTACTAACAGGGCTTTAACTCGGTGTGTAGTTTTCGTGCATTACATCTTGGACAGGTTTCTATCTTTTGTTGTACATCACGGTACATATCTGGCCAATAAAATCTTGATCGCAATAATTCCAACACCCTGTCTTTCCCTAGGTGGCCAACATCATCATGTGTTCCCTTTAATGCCACACCACGGTATTCCAAAGGTACAACTAGTTGGTAATAAGTGTTACCATCTTTATCTAGTCTGGTACGATGCAATACGTTCCACCGAAAACATGGACGTTTCCATTCCCACAGTCCTTTTCTGACAGACGGTGTCTCATGTTTGGTGGTTTCCGGGCGCGACCGTTCATTTTGTTTTGCATACCATCTTAAATCTTCTATATCATGATCGCATTCCTACAAGAACTTCCATTCCTGCATAGTCACTGGAGGCAATGCATGCTTCTCAGGCCACATTGGAGGTTCATCCAGACATTCAGGCACAGCAGTTATGACGTGGCTCATAGCTTCAACCCATGGATTACTAGCAACTTTGTGAGCTTGCATGTCCCCAGCTGACATCTGTACTTCAGTAACATCCTGGTCATTAGCGCGAGGCATCCTTGAGAGGCCATCAGAATCTCAGTTCTTTTTACCAGATCTGTAAACCAACTTGAATGTATATGCACTCAAGGCAGCCAGTGGCGTCCAATTTGGCAGTGGTGTTTACATATATAAGGGGATTGTTGTCTGTTAGGACAACAAACTCATTTCCATACAAATAATCATGCATCTTTTGAGTAACTGCCCATTTTAAGGCCAAAAATTCAAGCTTATGAGCAGGATAATTTTGCTCACTGCGCGATAGTGCACGACTAGCATACATGATCACCTTCTTGTCTTTACCATGTTCCAACCTAATACAACCCTTAGCATCTGTATGCAACTCGAAAGGCTGAGTGTAATTCGCATAGGCCAAGTTCGGGCCACTAGTTAATTTGTCAATTATGGTATCAAAAGCTGTTTGACAGGCTTCAGTCCACACGAATTCTGGCAGCTTAAGCTTCTGTGCTTTCTTACTACTCCTTAGTCTTGTCGGCAACCCAGCAGTTAAATCAGTAAGCGGTTTGACAATTCCAGCATACCCTTTCACAAAACAATGGAAATACCCAGCAAAACCTACGGACTTCCCTAACATTTGTAGGTATTCCCCATTCCTTGAGCGCTCTTGTCTTCTCTAGGTCTGTGCCAACCCAATCTTCTGAAACTATATTTAACCCGTTGTTGCAACAACTGACACTTACTAGCTTTAATCTTAAGCCCTTTCTCTCCCAATCTGACAAGTACCATCTTCAATCTTTCCAGGTGTTCCTCAAAGGTCTTGCTAAACACAATTCTATTGTCAAGTTATACTAAACAAATGTTGAAATTTAAGTCCCCCAAACACTTCTCCATACACCTTTGGAAAGTGACAGGGCTATGTAGACACTCATAATGTCCTAGTGGGGTTACGAGTGCCGTCTTCTCAATATCGTCGGGTGCCATATCCTATTGCCAGTACCCCACCTTCAGGTCAATGGATGAAAACCATCAAGCACCAAGAAGGACATCCAAACTCTCTTCGATACGAGGGAGAGGATAAGAATCTCGGATCGTTTTCTCATTTAACTTTCGATAATCAATGCACAATCTCAGCTTATTGTCACGTTTGCGGACAAGAACAACTGGTGCAGCCCAAGGGCTATGTGTTTCTTTGATCACATTGCTCTCTAACATACCATGCAAGACTTGTCGAGCTTCCTCATAATTCCAGGTGGGATTCTCCGGTGTCGCTCTCGGATCAGCTCATTGCTTATTAACCTAATGTGATGTTGTTCTTCTGTACAATGTCCCAAATTGTTGTCACGGTTAGGAAAGACAGATGATTTGCCTTCCAGTAGCTGATGAACCTGCTTCACCTGTGTTTCGGTTATGGGTGATTCCGACCCTGGGATAGATTGATATCTTTCGGGTTGCTCCCAGCATCACTGGTGGTTATTTCTGTAATTTTTTTTACAATTCTGAATCCAGATCATCAGGTTTTCCAATCCATGTTACTGTATATGCTCTTGCTAACAACTGTCCGTGTCTGATTGTGATTCGTCTAGTGGACGTATTATGGAGACAGACTGGCACTCGAGATTTGCCTTGCAAACACTTCAGCACTGCTGTTGTCGGTTTAATTACAACACCGCCAGTTTTCATTGGACTGGGTTCTACAGTCACAACAAATTGATCACCACACGGAACCTTTTTAGTCGACCCCACATGATTCTAGCATGCTGTGGTTCCAATTGAACAGGATGTTTCGTCATAGCACGCACATTACCAATGTCACCACGACACCACGCCAACAAACTTGTCTGAATTATCCAGTCTTTGAAATGCGCATATAACGTGCTTTGCCTTTCCCTCTATTATATGGCTTAGCTTTGTATAGACCCAACAAATTGGTTCCCACCGTCACTGGTACCTCTCTGTTATAATCATCATTTCCCAACACCAATGAGGAATGATACTTACTTTCTTGTGTATCTCCAAAGACATGTCTAGGGAATGACATTCGCACCACAATAAACCCAAGGAAAGGCACTGGCTGTCCTTTGGCTCCTGTTACAGTTAACTGTTCTTCTATGGCACGGATTGGGAATTTTGACAAGTGCTGATCATAAAAGTTCTTGCAAATGGTTGTAACCTGTGAACCTGTATCGACCAGACAACAGCAAGTTATACCTTCTACAAACATTTTCTCTTCTTCTGGATCTCCAACTAAATTTTCTCTGCGCGTTTCTACCATGACACATCGATTTTCATTCTTGACTTGCTTTCTTGATTGGGCAGACCTTGATTGGTCCTGAGATCTTTCTTTCGTGTTTTGTTTAGATTTTGGACATTTATTTGACTTATGGCCTTCCTCCTTGCAATTGTAGCAGCGAATGGGGGTTTCTTGGGCTCAGAACACTCACGTGCCATGTGGCCTTCTACTCCACAGTTGTAGCATCTACATGACCTGGTCTTGTGATCATCATCTGATTGTGAGCGATCAATCTCACTTGGAGTCACACCTGCGTTAGTTCGTTTTGTTGATGAATCTCCAGTTCCAGTTTCTTCAGGGTTTCTGTCACTGTTACCATACCCTCAACACACAGTTTCATCATTTTCATCACCTCTGTGTCTGGTCCAGTAGCTGACCTTTTATACATACTACTCATTGTTGTTCTATCTTTCACCTCCTGTTCAGCACTCATTACATGCCTCTTCATTTCTTCAAATGTAGTACACAGTGCTTTCATTAGTCGAGTGATATCAACAACTCTGTCTTCTCGAATATTTTGTCAGAATACAGTCCTCAGGGCTTCATCAACTGCTGAATCTTTAATACCTCCACGTCTTTTAACAATATGGATACTCCTTTCAAGTCTGTCAGCAAATTCTGCTATAGTCTCTCCCTCTTTCTGGCGACTGTCTCGATAAAAGCGTTCTAATAAAACAGAGCCTTTTTCCATCTCACCAAAACTGCTCTCAAGTTTATTTATGATTTTTGTTTTACGGATGCGTCGCGTGGTAGTGTTTCAAGTTTCCATGCTGCACGCCCCTTCAACGACTGTCTTACTGCTGGCAGAAGTATGCTGTGAGGGTATGTTCTTGATTCCAACAATACCTCCACATGTCTTTCCATATCTCAAATTCAGCATCCCCTTTTCCAGATGGGTCTCCTGAAAATGTATCTAACCTTGGAGACTGGAACATGCCTGCAGCCCACGTCGGATGCAATTACATAATGTTTCGATCATAGTTGTAATTTGATGGGCCATGCAAGTTATCCCTAGCAGTGTAATATTCATCACCATTCTCACTGCATGGTCTTTGAGGTCCCCTGTATAATGATGCGTTAGCTTCTCTGCATATTGGTTCAGCAATGGACTTTCCCATGGCTGATGGGTTCTGGGGAATATGAGGAGTGTCTCTCAACCATTATCACTACCATTTCGCCTATCACCTACTTCCCGAGATTGACTATGAGATCTGGAACTGCTCATGCCCGATGGTGAAAAAGAACATCTGCGATACATCTTAGGTGTCACTTGAACCCCATTTGGCTCTGACCAGACCCCCTCTGCACGCTTTGGAACTGCACCACTTGTAGGAGTGACCATTGGCCCACTTATCTCTGGCCTGCTATCATCCACGTGCTCAGCCATAATACTATATATACATACAGTGAAGGAGCAATCTCACCTTAATTATTATGCTGAACTAATCACCACTGCTACTCTTGAAATTCACTCTCTTCAAATAAGGAAACACTTGTTTGCAGGTAGTCTGCCAACATAAGCACCATGCAGATCCAGTGCCGTCCACCGCCAGATCACAAATGCCTATAACCCCGGAACAGAGCAATATGTGTACACAAATCAAAACAGAATTCCAAGCCCCACGTTTTGGCGCCAATTTTTGTAGCCTGGACAATTATGTAATTCTTAACAATGTATAACAATCTTTGATTAACAAAGTTCTAACAATAATGTACAAATGGCAATGCACCAACTATCATTCACAGTACTCCTTACAAGTAGAGCTAAGCAATGCACAATAGTCACTTAACAGTAATGTTTAACAGTAGTGTAACGATAATACACTGTAACTGCTAACAATAATATTTAACAGTAGTGTGACAATACACCGTAACTGCTAACGGTAATATTTAACAGTAGTGTGACAGTACACAGTAACTGCTAACAATAATATTTAACAGTAGTGTGACAATACACCATAACTGCAATCAATAAGATTTAACAGTAGTGTGATAATACAACGTAACTGCTAACAGTAATATTTAACAGTAGGGTGACAATACACCGTAACTGCTAACAATAATATTTAACAGTAGTGTGACAATACACTGTAACTGCTAACAATAATATTTAACAGTAGTGTAACAATACACTGTAACTGCTAACAATAATATTTAACAGTAGTGTGACAATACAACGTAACTGCTAACAGTAATATTTAACAGTAGTGCGACAATACACTGTAACTGCTAACAGTAATATTTAACAGTAGTGTGACAATACACTGTAACTGCTAACAATAATATTTAACAGTAGTGTAACAATACACTGTAACTGCTAACAATAATATT
Organism: Saccoglossus kowalevskii; assembly: GCF_978046115.1. Taxonomy (NCBI): domain Eukaryota; kingdom Metazoa; phylum Hemichordata; class Enteropneusta; family Harrimaniidae; genus Saccoglossus; species Saccoglossus kowalevskii. The sequence continues at coordinate 24,811,480 of NC_140643.1, read as the reverse complement.
TAACAGTAGTGTGACAATACAACGTAACTGCTAACAGTAATATTTAACAGTAGTGCGACAATACACTGTAACTGCTAACAGTAATATTTAACAATAGTGTTACAATAATACGCTTGCATCATTCACACTAAGCTCTAACCATAAGGCAACAATGCAGTAACAATAATACAACCACAGTATTGCTCAGCAATAGTCTTAAACAATAATCGGCGTGATAATAAATTCACAGATATGTATCAAGCTTCTCCTTGTAATATATAGTTCTACAACACTATCGATGAGCTTAATAGATGATGTGGATTTCACAGAATCAACGGATAGCGACTACCCAAAGTTAAATCACTACGTGAATATAATTGACATGGGCACTAACATATCGTTGCAATCACTGGATTCAATGTCCGATGCACCTCAATGTTACTTCATAGAACAGAGGTTGTATTGATACATACGATTGACCACCGCTGCTGCTGGCTTCCTATTTGCCGCCGAGTTGTCAGTCTTTGGATTATTACATCACTGGTGTGTTGCCATCTTGGAAATTTCCGACGCGGCAACCCGCTAACTTCAGAGTCGGCGAACGGTCGTTTTGCTGAGAGTTGCTTTCCCCAGACGGGAACCAAACCCTTCACTAAGTGTTCATCTGATACAATTCAGCCGGTTTGAACAACCACAAGCACCTTTTGTATAAACATTTCAAATAAAGTACAAGTAGACATCAGACTTTCACTTCGGACGCATCTCAGTTTTACACGAGAAACTTGTATACTGATCAAGGCGCAACAGTAAGTTGGCACAAATAGTCCAACCATGAATTGTACATACTGAATAGAAGCAAGCATTAGAACGTCTTTCTACAGCTAAACCAAGCATTAAGTATACAATTTTAAATAAATAATACCAAGATACCAATAAACTTATAGTTGACTGATAAAAATCCGTTGGCGTATGCATACAACAGTGATCCACTTTCACCGGAAATGGCGGTTAAATGAAAAGTGCGCCACTAAAGACTGACCGTGGATTGGGCACCATTTGTTTTCATAGCGCTTCAGTAACTGTTCAAATGCATCGAATACAATACACAAAAACAATACTATTTTCAACAGTCTATAATAACATAACATCCTAGTCGGCATCACACAACATTCTAATCGACGTAACATAACATAATAATCAACAAATCATAACATAATAATCGACATAACACGATATGATAAACGACATAAAACTTCATAACAATTAACATAATACTAGTCATGACAATAAAAGGAATACGACATAATAATCGATGTAACATCGAGTGATGTGTGTATCATTCTACAGTTGATGTTTATTGCTCCATGCAAATAGTTTCGAATCTCTGTCGACTTTTCGCTGAGATGCAAAGAGCGAAATATATTGAGAACGTCATATAATCATACGCGCTCGTTTTGTGATAACCATATACGATTTATAATATTGGGATGAAAAACACGCTTCGTATTACGGTTGATCGTATGATCCTTTTCCAAAAGTGCATCGCCACGACTGGCCTCGGGAACACGTGTAGGACGCCAATGAACGCTGTATAAGTGATTTACAAGGACGCAATAGTACACAATGTCAATGAATTGAATGAATAACATATCGGACGCTGTTTGTAGCAGACACTTTTTTTATGCCGGTGAATCACCTTAGCTTTTTTATTGCGAAATATTATAAACAGATCGTACTGTAAAATAAAGGTTCAAGTTACCTCGGCATGGCTTAGCACAGGGTTTCTTTGTATCAAGAGCATTTATACCGGACAACTTCTTGTTACACAATTATTAAGATTATATCTTCTTAGACGGAATTTATTTATGGAATGCGCCCGTGTGTAATCCATTAATTATCTATTTGTGAATTTTCGGGCGTGAATTTTATAATTAGTCAGTTGTCGGACATTGTCAGAAAACGCCTTGGTACAAAGCAGTTGTTGCATCTTTCCGAGATTATTATTTCGAGCCATCGCTGTGATACAACAAATAGCGCCACCAACGTAACATTGACAAATGAATCGGTGGATTCCAGTCTGCGGAAGATCGATTTTAACTCATGTGTACTAATACTACCCTGAACGTCAGCTTCTAGCAAGACTATTAAATATCTGTCATCTGTTACATGCTTGTTTATTCAGCACTGCGCCACCATTTACCGACACGACTGCACATCCCTGATGCCCGCCACATGAGTCATATTTAGTTGCAGGTTTCGCTGTGTTACCGTAAAATACGTTTCAAGCTGTTTATGACCATTTTATCCCGTTTAGCTAACTACCGAGTTAAGGTATGTGGTTTTGTTTTGTGTTTACCCAATCATTTGCTATAAATCCACAATGGTATTGAATTATTATGACGTATAAACATTACTCGTTGCATTGTGAAGCAAATTAATTAATGGTGGCCGTGAATTTCGAAGTCGGTCCAGCGAATTTCGTGAACTTCTTTAAAGAACACTTCCTGTTACTAATCATCCTAATTCTGTTTGCAGAGAAAATGGAGTTGCCGAATCGTCGACAGAAACTGGTACTTCTTGTACTTGGCCTGACCAAAAGCGGTAAAAGCGCAACTGGTAACATCATTCTTGGTGAACACAAGTTTCCATGTGGCCGATCTTATATCTGCACAACCAAAGTTACAGAATATGGAACATGCGGTGTTGAGCGAGAAATCGTATTCATCGACACACCTCCTATTCTGATCCCAGTGATGAGATGACAGCCGAACATGTAATACAAGAGATCGGAAAAGGCATGTCCATGGCGAATGCCGGGATTTGCGGCATTAACGCCATTATTTTGACACTCAACGCCAGCGCCCGACTTAACAAAGAACATGATGCCAGTGTTGAGTGGCTTCGATATTACTTCGGCGATGACAATTTGTCGAAATACGGTATCGTATTAGTCACGAGAAAAGATCAGTTGGACGAAGACAACCTATCAGTCAAAGATTTCTTATTGTTGACGCCACCCTCTGTACGTGGGTTACTAAAGAGAATAGACAACCGCGTGGTAGCGTTTGCAAACAATTCTCGTGACAACGATGTCAGCCAAACCCAAGTTTCAGAGCTCTTATTTATGGTGGAGAGAATTAGAGAAGAAAACACAGACCCTCTCCTGTACATGAGAGGGAATGAGGAAAACGTGTTACAACTGGAAAGACGATGTCGCCTGAGTATCAACGAGTCTAGCAGCGGTCTTGTTCAATATTTAAGATCAGGGCTGTGGCGATTGTGTCACTATGTGTTAGACTATATTGGGTATGGTCGCTAGAAATTTGTTGGAATACAATTAGGCGTAGATGATAAGAACATCTGCGTTGTGCATCTGTGCACAATATTTATTTTATTCGCTTAGTTTTCTGCTATATTTTGTTTGCTTGATGAATTTGCTGTAAATTTTGTCTACAATATCTGAATATAGTTTATTCTTGCATAATTATCTCTGCATTAATTGTGATCCATATTTTTTTCTGTGCAAATTATTATCCAATTCTGCAATCGCCTCGTATATGCGTTTCCTCGTCCCGGGGAATAGAGTACAGAGTGTGAATGAGTGTTTTGTTGAACCATGGTGGCTGGGAGTATAAAGTGTGAAATCTGTAGGTTTCTTAGTATCCAAGTACTATCTGAATTCTCCGAAGTTACACAATGAAACACTTTTTCAATGATAAACTTAAGTTTCTTATGTTTTTCATGATATCACTTTTCTTCTCTAATTCTCTCCACCATAAATAAGAGCTCTGAAACTTGGGTTTGTCTGACATCGTTGTTACATGAATTGTTAGCGAACGCTACCACGCGGTTGTCTATTCTCTTTAGTAACCCACGTACAGAGGGTGGCGTCTTCATTAAGAGATCTTTGACTGATAGGTCGTCTTCGTCCAACTGATCTTTTCTCGTGACTAATACAATACCGTATTTCGACAAATTGTCATCGCCGAAGTAATATCGAAGCCACTCAACACTGGCATCATGTTCTTTGTTAAGTCGGTCGCTGGCGTTGAGTGTCAAAATAATGGCGTTAATGCCGCAACTCCCGGCATTCGCCATGGACATGCCTTTTCCGATCTCTTGTATTACATGTTCGGCTGTCATCTCATCACTGGGATCAGAATAGGAGGTGTGTCGATGAATACGATTTCTCGCTCAACACCGCATGTTCCATATTCTGTAACTTTGGTTGTGCAGATATAAGATCGGCCACATGGAAACTTGTGTTCACCAAGAATGATGTTACCAGTTGCGCTTTTACCGCTCTTGGTCAGGCCAAGTACAAGAAGTACCAGTTTCTGTCGACGATTCGGCAACTCCATTTTCTCTGCAAACAGAATTAGGATGATTAGTAACAGGAAGTGTTCTTTAAAGAAGTTCACGAAATTCGCTGCACCGACTTCGAAATTCACGGCCACCATTAATTAATTTGCTTCACAATGCAACGAGTAATGTTTATACGTCATAATAATTCAATACCATTGTGGATTTATAGCAAATGATTGGGTAAACACAAAACAAAACCACATACCTTAACTCGGTAGTTAGCTAAACGGGATGAAATGGTCATAAACAGCTTGAAACGTATTTTACGGTAACACAGCGAAACCTGCAACTAAATATGACTCATGTGGCGGGCATCAGGGATGTGCAGCCGTGTCGGTAAATGGTGGCGCAGTGCTGAATAAACAAGTATGTAACAGATGACAGATATTTAATAGTCTTGCTAGAAGCTGACGTTCAGGGTAGTATTAGTACACATGAGTTAAAATCGATCTTCCGCAGACTGGAATCCACCGATTCATTTGTCAATGTTACGTTGGTGGCGCTATTTGTTGTATCACAGCGATGGCTCGAAATAATAATCTCGGAAAGATGCAACAACTGCTTTGTACCAAGGCGTTTTCCGACAATGTCCGACAACTGACTAATTATAAAATTCACGCCCGAAAATTCACAAATAGATAATTAATGGATTACACACGGGCGCATTCCATAAATAAATTCCGTCTAAGAAGATATAATCTTAATAATTGTGTAACAAGAAGTTGTCCGGTATAAATGCTCTTGATACAAAGAAACCCTGTGCTAAGCCATGCCGAGGTAACTTGAACCTTTATTTTACAGTACGATCTGTTTATAATATTTCGCAATAAAAAAGCTAAGGTGATTCACCGGCATAAAAAAAGTGTCTGCTACAAACAGCGTCCGATATGTTATTCATTCAATTCATTGACATTGTGTACTATTGCGTCCTTGTAAATCACTTATACAGCGTTCATTGGCGTCCTACACGTGTTCCCGAGGCCAGTCGTGGCGATGCACTTTTGGAAAAGGATCATACGATCAACCGTAATACGAAGCGTGTTTTTCATCCCAATATTATAAATCGTATATGGTTATCACAAAACGAGCGCGTATGATTATATGACGTTCTCAATATATTTCGCTCTTTGCATCTCAGCGAAAAGTCGACAGAGATTCGAAACTATTTGCATGGAGCAATAAACATCAACTGTAGAATGATACACACATCACTCGATGTTACATCGATTATTATGTCGTATTCCTTTTATTGTCATGACTAGTATTATGTTAATTGTTATGAAGTTTTATGTCGTTTATCATATCGTGTTATGTCGATTATTATGTTATGATTTGTTGATTATTATGTTATGTTACGTCGATTAGAATGTTGTGTGATGCCGACTAGGATGTTATGTTATTATAGACTGTTGAAAATAGTATTGTTTTTGTGTATTGTATTCGATGCATTTGAACAGTTACAGAAGCGCTATGAAAACAAATGGTGCCCAATGTCAGTCTTTAGTGGCGCACTTTTCATTTAACCGCCATTTCCGGTGAAAGTGGATCACTGTTGTATGCATACGCCAACGGATTTTTATCAGTCAACTATAAGTTTATTGGTATCTTGGTATTATTTATATAAAATTGTATACTTATTGCTTGGTTTAGCTGTAGAAAGACGTTCTAATGCTTGCTTCTATTCAGTATGTACAATTCATGGTTGGACTATTTGTGCCAACTTACTGTTGCGCCTTGATCAGTATACAAGTTTCTCGTGTAAAACTGAGATGCGTCCGAAGTGAAAGTCTGATGTCTACCTGTACTTTATTTGAAATGTTTATACAAAAGGTGCTTGTGGTTGTTCAAACCGGCTGAATTGTATCAGATGAACACTTAGTGAAGGGTTTGGTTCCCGTCTGGGGAAAGCAACTCTCAGCAAAACGACCGTTCGCCGACTCTGAAGTTAGCGGGTTGCCGCGTCGGAAATTTCCAAGATGGCAACACACCAGTGATGTAATAATCCAAGGACTGACAACTCGGCGGCAAATAGGAAGCCAGCAGCAGCGGTGGTCAATCGTATGTATCAATACAACCTCTGTTCTATGAAGTAACATTGAGGTGCATCGGACATTGCATCCAGTGATTGCAACGATATGTTAGTGCCCATGTCAATTATATTCACGTAGTGATTTAACTTTGGGTAGTCGCTATCCGTTGATTCTGTGAAATCCACATCATCTATTAAGCTCATCGGTAGTGTTGTAGAACTATGTATTACAAGGAGAAGCTTGATACATATCTGTGAATTTATTATCACGCCGACTATTGTTTAAGACTATTGCTGAGCAATACTGTGGTTGTATTATTGTTACTGCATTGTTGCCTTATGGTTAGAGCTTAGTGTGAATGATGCAAGCGTATTATTGTAACACTACTGTTAAATATTACTGTTACCAGTTACAGTGTATTGTCGCACTACTGTTAAATATTACTGTTAGCAGTTACGTTGTATTGTCACACTACTGTTAAATATTATTGTTAGCAGTTACAGTGTATTGTCACACTACTGTTAAATATTATTGTTAGCAGTTATGGTGTATTGTCACACTACTGTTAAATATTACTGTTAGCAGTTACGTTGTATTGTCACACTACTGTTAAATCTTATTGATAACAGTTACGGTGTATTGTCACACTACTGTTAAATATTATTGTTAGCAGTTACGGTGTACTGCCACACTACTGATAAATATTATTGTTAGCAGTTACAGTGTATTGCCACACTACTGTTAAATATTATTGTTAGCAGTTACGGTGTATTGTCACACTACTGTTAAATATTACTGTTACCAGTTACGGTGTATTGTTACACTACTATTAAATATTATTGTTAGCAGTTATGGTGTATTGTCACACTACTGTTAAATATTACTGTTAGCAGTTACGGTGTAATATCACACTACTGTTAAATATTATTGTTAGCAGTTACGGTGTATTGTCACACTACTGTTAAATATTACTGTTAGCAGTTACGGTGTATTGTTACACTACTATTAAATATTATTGTTAGCAGTTATGGTGTATTGTCACACTACTGTTAAATATTACTGTTAGCAGTTACGGTGTATTGTCACACTACTGTTAAATATTATTGTTAGCAGTTACGGTGTATTGTCACACTACTGTTAAATATTACTGTTAGCAGTTACGGTGTATTGTTACACTACTATTAAATATTATTGTTAGCAGTTATGGTGTATTGTCACACTACTGTTGAATATTACTGTTACCAGTTACGGTGTATTGTTACACTACTATTAAATATTATTGTTAGCAGTTATTGTGTATTGTCACACTACTGTTGAATATTACTGTTACCAGTTACGGTGTATTGTTACACTACTGTTAAATAGTATTGTTAGCAGTTATGGTGCATTGTCACACTACTGTTGAATATTACTGTTACCAGTTACGGTGTATTGTTACACTACTGTTAAATAGTATTGTTAGCAGTTACGGTATATTGTCACACTACTGTTAAATCTTATTGTTAGCAGTTACGGTGTATTGTCACACTACTGTTAAATATTACTGTTACCAGTTACGGTGTATTGTCACACTACTGTTAAATATTATTGTTACAAGTTACGGTGTATTGTCACACTACTGTTAAATCTTATTGTTAGCAGTTACGGTGTATTGTCACACTACTGTTAAATATTACTGTTACCAGTTACGGTGTATTGTCACACTACTGTTAAATATTATTGTTACCAGTTACAGTGTGTTACCATACTACTGTTAAATATTATTGTTACCAGTTACGGTGTATTGTCACATTACTTTTAAATATTATTGTTAGCAGTTACAGTGTATTGTCACACTACTGTTAAATATTATTGTTACCAGTTACGGTGTATTGTCACACTACTGTTAAATATTATTGTTAGCAGTTACGGTGTATTGTCACACTACTGTTAAATATTATTGTTAGCAGTTACGGTGTATTGTCACACTACTGTTAAATATTATTGTTACCAGTTACAGTGTATTGTCACACTACTGTTACATATTATTGTTAGCAGTTACAGTGTATTGTCACACTACTGTTAAATATTATTGTTACCAGTTACGGTGTATTGTCACACTACTGTTAAATATTATTGTTAGCAGTTACGGTGTATTGTCACACTACTGTTAAATATTATTGTTAGCAGTTACGGTGTATTGTCACACTACTGTTAAATATTATTGTTAGCAGTTACAGTGTATTGTCACACTACTGTTAAATATTATTGTTACCAGTTACGGTGTATTGTCACACTACTGTTAAATATTATTGTTAGCAGTTACGGTGTATTGTCACACTACTGTTAAATATTATTGTTAGCAGTTACGGTGTATTGTCACACTACTGTTAAATATTATTGTTAGCAGTTACAGTGTATTGTCACACTACTGTTAAATATTATTGTTACCAGTTACGGTGTATTGTCACACTACTGTTAAATATTATTGTTAGCAGTTACGGTGTATTGTCACACTACTGTTAAATATTATTGTTAGCAGTTACGGTGTATTGTCACACTACTGTTAAATATTATTGTTACCAGTTACAGTGTATTGTCACACTACTGTTAAATATTATTGTTAGCAGTTACAGTGTATTACCACACTACTGTTAAATATTATTGTTACCAGTTACGGTGTATTGTCACACTACTGTTAAATATTATTGTTAGCAGTTACGGTGTATTGTCACACTACTGTTAAATATTATTGTTAGCAGTTACGGTGTATTGTCACACTACTGTTAAATATTATTGTTAGCAGTTACAGTGTATTGTCACACTACTGTCAAATATTATTGACTATTTTGGCGCAATTGACCTGCAGACCTTTGATTCGCCTTACTTCTCACAATATAATATAATTGTTAATATTTAATTTAATTTGATGATCGTTTGTTTAAGTTACTTTGCTCTAACTACTGGTTGATTTCACGTACCTAGCCTGGGTAAACTGAAGTCTATTTATAGTATAGGCGAAAGGTCAATCTGTCCTGCATATATTGAAACATGTTTTGAAATAAACAAGGACTAAGTACTAGATTCCGAATAAAGGATGATGTCATGCGTGGTACGAGATTGTCTGGTACTGTCGTTTGAAACAATAGCGTTCATATGTAAATTAGTTCTCCGTAGATGTGCGTCATGAATAAACTAGAATTTTAGTTGAGTAAAGAGCAGATGCCTTATTTTCGGTTTCGCCAGCAGTCGAGTATAATCATAGTAAATGTTTTATGTAATCATATACACACCAACACTATATAGCGCTATCAACGTCTTTGAACTTACTATTAAATGCCAGTGTCCTGTATGCACCTCTGCCAATAAATTAGAGTTATTGGATACGACTTGCATGTTACGTTTAAAGGTTAATAGTTTGCTTTTTGTCGTTTGATATGGCATAGGTCAGGGCGCTTGCGTATAGTCGTGGTCACGAGGTATAACTGACAGTATCGTAATAATTTTGTTGCATTCACGACGTATTATCCTTTAAACTCACCAACGCTAGTCGCAAGTAAACACATTGCCTGATTAAGACTTTGTATACTGTTAGAACAATTCCACTGGGTTTACATAATAGCCATGAGTATCGATAGCAGAAGTCCATTGAGGAAAGACACCGTATCTATGGTGTTGGTCGGTATGATAGGAAACGGTAAAAGTTCGAACTGGCAACAACCTACTCGGCGTGGAAAGGTTCCGTAGTCGGCGTTCATTGGTGTCTATCACGCAAGAAACAGATTGGGGAACACACATCGGTGAAAATAACTTGATCGTCATCGACACCCCGCCTATACTTCTACGCGATGGCAGCACTAATAGAGGGAAGGGTGGTCCGAAGTCTGTGGCTCTAGAAATCAGCAAGTGTACCAAAATCGCCAACATGGAAGGTGGTGGACTGGATGCCATTATTCTGACGTTCAACATCAATGATAGGCTCACGCCAGAACATCAAAAATGTCTGAGGAATCTGGAACTAATTTTTGGACCGGACATTCATCGATATTTGATCGTTCTATTTACAAGGAAAAATCAGTTATCGGACGACGGTGTTTCTTTGACAAATTTTCTGCAAGACACTCCTGAATTTTTAAGAAATTTGCTTTATAAGTGCGGTAACAGAGTATTGGCGTTTGATAACAAGACAAAAGATGAAAACACTCGACAGACTCAGATAATTTTGTTGATGAGTATGATTCACGTGATGAAGAAGAAAAATAACAATAAACCATACGACACTGATATAAGGAAGAACGTTGTTGCGATGTACAGTAGCCGGAATGAGTTCAGCCCTGGCTGATTTGCATGTTGCCAACAGTGTGTTTTTATATGATTTCAAAACACTTCGAGATTGCTTGGAATACTACTACTGCATTTCAGTTCGAATATTTTGTTTTGCTTACCAATGATATTTCGATATTTCCTTCACATGAATGTAAATTCAGTTTGTGTTTACCTAAACACCAATCTAGTGACATAGCTGTGATACTTTATGAGATACGTGTCCAATTATCGAGACATATAAACGTTACACCTTATATATTCACCAACTTATTCAAGATTTAGTCAAATTTCCAGGTAGTAAAATATTGTTTTTAAATATATTTTGTGCGGATTGCCTTGTCTTAGTTCAAATCATATTTACTAGAAGTCTGTATGTTTAATTATGCAATCGATAAAATAATACTTGATTTAGTTTATTGTTTCAGGGATAAGTCCAATTTCATAAACTGTCTGTGTCTGCGTGTTCCGTCTAATGTGTTCTGCAAAGTCAGAAACAACTTCTTTCCCAGATTATTGAATACCATTTTACTCCCTGCTTCTTTTATTACAATCAAAACATCCTTATTTTATAAAAAAATACAAGGAAGGGCGTGTTCAAACGGAGATACGTTATTATTGTATTGTTGGTGTGAAAATATCGTGTATGAATTGTGGCACCAGAGTAAGTAGCGCCCTCTGTCAGCAATTGCATAGATGTGTGCACAATTTACATGCGAGGGCGGTATTACAATTTCGTTTGTAGTCAATAGACTGACGATGTAAATAATATTAAATAGCTTAATTTACATTTATATAATAAACCGGTACTCAAAACGTTCCGGTATAATGCTGAATTAGTGCTTATGCACAAGACAAACCAATCAGCATTTTCTTATCGCCATGTAGTTAATACTTCAGAATTCAACTATGTGTAGCGGGAAATCTGTCATTTCCAACATTATCCCCAGTGTTCAAATCTCTTCGCCTGTAGTATCGTGAGTCCAACATTGAGGGCCCCAATTGTTGTATTCTGCCAAATCGTCTTCCAACTCATATTGGTGCAATCATAGTTTTGTAGCGTCGATTATGTGCACTTTTCACCAATGAAATTCTATTCCTGAGGTTTAATATTAACAATTTTAATACTGAATGCTAGTCTTGCAGGCTCCCTTCAAACCAAGAACCACACTATTTGCAACGCGAACTAGGATTGTCAGAAAACTGATCATACATGCCTCATGCAATGTTCATATCTATTTTTTCGACATTTGTATCTTTAACAATTGCTGCAAAATGTGTTTTTTTATCATAAAAAGAAAAGTTTCGTATAAAAAGTCACAAAATGATGAAATTTGCTGTGCTATGAGGGCCACAGGCAATGTACACAGGACAGATAATATCCAAATATTAAATTATTTTACGAATATTTATTTTGCTTTACAAGTGACCCAGCATTTAATTTGCGTCAAGCCAATTATACTCCCGACAACTGAGGTCATATCTGTGTTGTGGAAGTAGAAATAGTAACATATAATAATAGTAATAATAATAATTATAATATTTAGTATTATTTATTACAAAACATCTCATAAGAAATGTAACTTTGTATACATGTTCACTTTACTATAACAATTTACAGACACCCTGAGACATAACGAAGTTGATGGTACAAACATTCAAAAGTACGACAGTACCACTGTATGTTGAAGATATTGGAGGAATACGAAAGGGAAATGAAAAATATTTTTATTGAATAAGTTAGATAAAAAAATCTGGTGGCTAATATAGTTACGCGCCTTGAGATGTAAAAAACAATCAGAGAGCACCAAGTATTTAAATCAAGTTCCGTAAATGCAAATCAGGTTACAAGGCATGAATTTCAACGAAAGGTTTGCACATGATAATAGCCCAGCTATGTACCAAGTTTCATTGGAAATATATGAGTGGTTCGTAGGATACCCGTGGGGCACTTGAAATTTAGCTAATTTATGCACAATGTCTAATGTCTATACAGGAAACAAGTTAAGAACCTGGTCTTCATCTCAGACAAATCGTATTGGAAAATGCTCCTCATCTTTCATCGTCGGACAGAGTATCCTGCATACACTAATTTTAACAATAACAGTAACTTTATGATTCTAAGATGATGAAGACTGAATTACAACCTAAACCACGGAACTGCCTGGCGATGTTTGGCTATTGACATGAAGGTACTGATACAGATGTCATGCGAGTACCGTAACTGTTTTATTTATTGCACTACACATATTACTTGATATGTCACTGGCTTCAAACACAATTTAAGAAACACTGATTCCCACCATAAACTAATCACGTATGTGAAGTATCCCACATATGTAACAAGTTCCGTTAACATCTAGTTATTGAGATATTGCAAATAAAGTAAATAACATGCATGGTGAAACCCTAAACAAATTACGTTTATGGATTACCTACGAATATCTATTTACCATGTCTCTTTGAAATCTCATGAGTGATTCTCGAGATATTTGATAATCAACTAGTTCATTTCTGCAAATTTGTACATTACCTTTAATACAAAAAATGTTATTGAAGAAAAGCATTTATTACTGTATTTCGGCTGTAGCATGACATTTCCCGCATGAAAGTGAGTAAATATGTAAAAAATATGTATAATTAATCTTCAAAATCAGTTTGACTTAAAATTAAAGGTTACTCTCGTAACGTAAACTGTTTCGTATGGCTGCTTGATAGACCATATCAGTTTTCAACGAAAGTATAACACAGAATAATATCAATGAGTAACCTATTTAAGAACACAGTTTCATCAATGCAGGTCGCAGATTATATGTTATATCCTGTGACTGAAAAACCAGCGATTTTGAACTTCACTTGTAAGTATTTTGACCTGTTTTCAATTCAAAATGGCTATATATGGAAATCACGTGGTTTGCATATACATTTTCTGTAATTGAGCCGTGAAATAAATGCACGTCCATATGTGTGACATAATATATGAAGCATGTGTAAAATTTGGAAAATGGCATTCTTTTAAACTAAGGGGCTACCAGACAGCCATTTTGAATCCGATCTGCAAACCAAAGTTACGTGTATCAAATTCGCAATTGTCCAATGTATTATAAAGTTTTAATTAAATCCCACATAATGCGCATGCTCCTTTTACCTGGCGAGTTTGCCGGTGAACACAACGGTTGTTTGTACATTTTGTATTCTTGCAATAAATAGCATTCCACAATGCTTGTTCCATAGGGAATAGCTAGTACACACCGCGGCCCAAGTTTCTGTTCGCCAATGTTTACGCACGATGTATACGAGTATTGGCCTACGCACACTGAGATACAGCAACGGAAATACGATGGTCTGGGTGTTTAGTCTATCTATTATAATATGATGGTCTGGGTAGTTAAGCTATTATAATATTATGATGGCCCGCGGCGGTCTATAGCTATAATATAGTATGGGGACAATAATATGAATGATAAATACGCAGGCCAGGTCGTCGTATCATTCATTACCTTAGATATAATAATAGATAATATCGGTTTGTCATACATGCATATATATTCAAACTGTCACTGTATGTCATTGTATGTTTGCCTACTTGTCCGTTTCCAACATGAATTATTACTTGCATACACCGTGCATAAACATTGACGAACAGACAATAATTGTGGGTGTGGTGTGTACTAGCGATTTCTCATGTGACCACAATATTTGCCAGCAGCGTGATGACGAGAGAGAAAGAAACATTAGTTTAACAGACACAAGCAATTATGGTGATTTGAGATTGCAAGAACGCCATTACATTGTTCATTAATTGTTTTTTTTATTTTGTTTAAGGAAAAGGCTTATATCGTATATTCAAGTTTAATTTTCATTCTCGTTCTTTTTCCAATAAAAGCAATCTCAAATATATACTAAAATAAATAGTAAGATTAAAATTACAAAAGAACTATATGAGATGAGATGCAAATGATAATAATAATAATAATAATTAAACTCTTGGGAAAAACAAATTAAATGTAATTAAAATAGACTAATAAAAAACACCAGCTCAATTATTTAATGAATCAAGATGATACAAAGGTATCTACTTCGAACAAATGAATAAAGAAATATAACAATCATATTGAGTTCCGTATGAACAACAATCATCCAGTGATATTCAAAGACTGATGCAGGCCAATAAAAACTGAAACCATTTCTATGGGAGCAATTGCTAAACTAGATGAAGAATAATCCAATATGTTTGAAGAAGAAAAGAAGACACATAAAGTGTGCTTTTTAAAAAGTTTATATTTTTTTTAAATATGGATTTGAGAATAATAATAGCGTTTGATATTATACTAAATAATTTGCTCAACAAGCAAAATCACAAAATCATTACTACTCGATTTCCCCAAATTCACAACTTTATTTATTTCATATGTTGATTGTTTTTATACTCTGATTTTCAACAATAATATAATCACAAATAATTCAGTTCAAAATGTTACATAGTAGCCTGCCTTTTCAACATCACTGATTTAGAGCTAGAGAGCTATATTATTCAATAGAGACATGTTAGAAATATAATACCCTGTTTACTTGTTCACAATCGATTAACACCTTAAACCATTACATTGTATGTAATTATTAGGTGAACCTAAAAGAATGCTAGATCAATAATTTAAAACCATCTTATCCATTATAGAGTCAGAAACAAAAATAATCTAGTTGACTATCTATTTTAGGGTGAGTGGATTTAGTTTCTCTATAGATGATGGTGTGGTAGCTTTCAGTAATATATGTAATATATTAACATCATTTCAATTACTTGCTAAATAATGAGTGAGCATACACATGCAAGGCAATCTGACAGCTATCACTGACAACAGCCTCTTCGTCATGCAAATATTCTTCCAAGATGTGCGTGCAGTTCTTTTTATCCATTGCTCCCAGAGCAGTCGCACATTCGTGGCGAACGATTAGACTCTCGTTAGAATTCTTCAAAGCGTCAGTCAACACTGTAACTATCGTGTCATCGGCGTTCCTTCCAAGTGCGTCGCCAGCCTAGCTTGTTTCTCATTTGCCCAAATATAAACGCTAATTCGTGTCGTAGCATTACGCTACTGGCTTTCATACCTAGCAGATAAATGGGTTATGAATATGTTTGTGCTTTCGTTCAGTAAACGTACTGTTAAATTATATAGACCTGACCAGTATTATTTACACAGGATATATGTGTGTACGAGTACATCATCATTGTTATTTCGTTCAGCCATGTTCGTGGCCAGCATTGCCACAGCAACTAGGCTCTCAAATTTACTTGTAACGTAAACGGCAAATCTTAACAGTGGTGCATTACAAATAATGCATCGATCGAAACAATACGTACCTTCGGCAAGTGCCAGAACTGATTCTTCGCTTATCTTATTCCTTAATGCAAACATAGCTCTATATCGGTCAAACAATGGTAACGACTCATCCAGCAATGCGCTTTTCAATGACTGAACATTATCGTCATCTGATGCTGGAGCAGGATCAACACATTTGTATTGATTCTCGACTTGACTATGTTTATTACTATTCAACCAGTTGATTCTTGCCAGGGCCAATTGACAGGTTTCAGCAATCTAAGATCAAATAAAATAAAATTAGTAAACGATTTTAGTGGTAAATGTGTGTGACTGTTAACAAAGTAGATTGTGAACGAACTAATGTGCTTCCCGCAACAGAATATTAATAGCCGTTCGTTGTTTCGTCCAACTGAGTCTGTATGTCCAATTAGTTTTGCTCGAATCCATTATTCGGCTCACTAATTTAAATAAAAACTGTGTATGTGTTTTAATATGCGTCTGACTGTCGCGCATTCAAGCTGTTCAGTTACAATTCGAATTCTTTAGTTTTTGTTCTGTTTTTCATTATTATTTTTAATATTATTCCAAAACTTTCAAAACCCATGAATTACTACTTTTCAAGTCTGGAAATGTAATATAATGACCGGGTCATCTATATTTAACTGCTTTTGGGAAATATGATCAAATTACCTGGGATTTTTCAAGAGCAAAAGCTGTTATTATACCTCTTTTTCAAAAACCACACTATATTGCCACATTGTTATGATTTCAGTCTCTATAACGAAATTTTAACTATGAAACCTTTTTCTCTGTTTACCCCTAAAACGTATTTCACTAATTTCTGCGAGTGTATACTTTCGACATGATGTTTCTGTTTTCATTGTATTTCCTCACAGATATATAGATTATACATTCAAGTTCTGTACAAATACTGGTACTACTGCAGAAATATCAATCTAAGCTGACTTAACGTGATATCATGACGGCCATTTTGTTTTCAAGCCTGCCACAAACCATACATATTACAGAAAACTTCTACTTATCACCTCGATCACCGGATCGAATCTATACTTTTCAAGTATATTAAACACTGCATTCGAACCGATAGCACCAAGTGCTTCACCTATAATAAAAAACAAGAACATAATTTATTTGTAAGTTGATAAAAAATTAATTTAGGTTAAACACATATAGTTCATATATCATGGAAAAATAATTTACATAACTTTACTTAATCATTGTTATTGAGCACATAATTTGACTTTGAAGTCCTGTATTGCTGAAAACCTGTCGGAGAAGCAGTTGATTGATATTGACAGATGTTGAATAGACCTTGAGAAACTAATTGCATTTAAAACTTACAGATACAGTAAAACACGAGCGATTAGTGAAAATTCTTACCTGCTTCATGTCGCACTATTGGTTCTTGACTTGTGTCTTCCAGTACATTAATCAGATATGGTATGGCGTATGGGTCTTGCATCTGTACAATATAAAATACTGCCTCGTATTTTAGCAGTGCTGATGGGTCGTCTAGGAATGTGAGCAAACTATCTATGGCTTTCTCGCTGCCTAGATCTTGCAGGGTGAACATTCCCCGAAAACGCTCGGTCACAGAGAGCTCCTTGTTGCAAAACGTCTGTTGCATCTTTTCGACAGTGATATTTTCAGCCATGTTGGAGTAAGTATGATGAATAACACAGAGGGGTAGTTTGTATTGAGACGATTGTGTATCATTGATGTATAAATAGAATGCGTAGGCTCCAATTTTTGTACGGGTTGATCAGTATTATATACGGCTCATGTAATTGTTACTATCAATTTTGAAAGTCATTAACGAAAATTAAGGGCTCCCAAAGCTGTTTGGCTGAGCCCCTCATCTACTCCCTTCGGGTAGTGCCCTCCCTCTACGGTCTTATGATAGCGACTTCATGTTCGCACATTCGGTTCAAACGCTGTTAGACTATTGTTTAGAATCAACAATTTGCTTGTTTAGTGTAAAGATTATAAACATATTTTTAATGAATTTGATAATTAGGTTTTTTTTTTTATTGTATTTAGCAGTGACTACTTTTGCTATGTGCATACGGCAGCACTCTATCGGAGCCGAAGTACTACTCTTACCACCGATTAACAAGAGATTATCTCCAATACATTCACACGGTCGGAGCCTAACGAGTGCCAAGATATGCCAGAGTTTGATTCAGATCGATCAGAGCTGAGCGGAACAGTGTCCCCAAAAAATTAATATGAAAAAACATGGCTGAGAACGATATTGGTATCATGCTTGTATTGTTTATTTACATGGCACGATACTGTTGAGCTGGGAGAAAAAAAGAAACAGTCACGAGTCTGAGGATTGAGGTACAAAAGACTGGTGTTATGATTTAGATACTAGTATCTCGAATAAACAGGAAACATAAACACTGCAGCTAAAATGTGTTACAGCCTATTCTCTTAAGTTATTGTCGTGCAAAATTACCCTTTTGTAATTGTTCAACTGTTGCGACATGTAAACAGTTGTCAATCTGAACCTGAATCTAAACTAGAATCACGTCACCTACCTTGACCACTTCCACGATTTTTATCTTTGGTGTCTTTAAAATAATTCTACAATTTTCACTGGATCTGTTCAATCAATCTTTCCGGTTTTTGTAGCATAATTTCGTACGCTATTGATCCGTTGAGCTATCAATCTATCGCAGTATTTCTTTACGCTGTCAAATAGATATTAGAGCCCCACCTCTTCGTCAAGCCGGAAATTGCGTGAAATTACGAACGATATTGTCTCCGCCATACTTGAAGAAGACGATTGAGGCAGGATTCAGCTCCGTGGCTATTTTTGGTACGGGATCTTAAACAGTCTAAACAGTCATCAAAATGATATTCCGGATTTTGACGACGTGACAATTTTTTCTTGAATCAACATCGGCAATGTGTTCCACTGGAAAATATATTAATTGTGAAAAATAATTTTACTAAACCTTTTTACCAAAAAATATATTATTCAATGACACAATACTGTAAAAGTATGGCATAAGAGTTTGGTTTCCGCTCATATTTCGCGTTTGGTGGCGCTTAGTTTCGGTAGAGTGGGGCTGTCGAAAACCGGAAACAGTCGACTGAGCCAGGATAGGAGGCGTGGCTACAAGACAAGAAATGTATTTGTGGGAATTTCATCGGCACTTTAAGCTTTTGAGTTACACTGAAAATTTTTCAGTTTTTGTTCTGTCTTTCATAAATATTATTGTTATTATTATTCCAAAACTTCCATAACCAGCAATAAACACTACTTGTCAAGTCTCGAAACTTTCATCGTCGGGTCATCTATAGATAACAGCTTTTAGGATAGATGATTAACGTAACATCATAACGGCCATTTTGTATCCAAACCTGCAACAAACGATACGGTTTACGAATTTATACTTTTCAAGTATATTTTTGTTTTTCGTTGGCGCCCATAGCACCAAATGCTTGAGCTGTGGTAAAAAAACAAAAATATATTTTATTAGGAAGTTGATATAAAATAGATTTATATTTCACCTTAAATCAAGCTTTGTTATTGAGAACAAACAGTTATTATATCCTGGAAAAGCAATTTATCATATTTTATTATTTTATTTATTATCATGTTAAGTGGTCGGAGAAATAGTTGAGTGATATCCAAACGTGTATACGTTGAGACTCTAATTGCACTTTAAAACTTATACAGATACTGTAACAGTAAAATATGAGCGATTAGAGAAAAGTCTTACCTGCTTCATGTCGCACTATTGGTTCTTGACTTCAAGTATCTTCATCAGATATGGCATGGAGTATAGGTCTTGTATCTGTCCAATGGATCGTCTAAGCATGTGAGCAAATGTCTATGGCTTCCTCGCCACCTAGATCATACAGGGTCAAGATCAAATTTTCTCAAAAACTCTGTCATAGACAGCTCCTTTTTGCAAAGCATCTGTTGCATCTTTTCGACAGTGATATGTTCAGCCATCGTGGAGTCAGTATTATGAATAACACATTACAGGGGGATGGTTTGTATTGAGACGATGGTGTATCATTGATGTATAAATAGAACGCCTGGGATCCAATACTTGTACTGTTTGATCAGAAGCAACCAACGAGCGATTTTAAATAATTACATCCATTATTATATACTGCTCATTTAGTTCCATTTAAAAGTCATTAACGTAAATTAGAGCATCTCAAAGCTGTTTGGTTGTGCCCTCCCTCTACTCCCTCAAGAAAGTTCGCTCTCACTACAGAATTAAAAATCTGCCCTTCTTTTTAATTGTCATCTTGCTCTTTTACCAACTGTTTGTGATACCGAACGTTTTTTGGCAAACAGCTGCTGCACTAAAGACAGAAAGTGACAAAATAAAGATCATTACGATAGGTAAAGAGAAGAAATGTTCTCCTTCCTGAGGGATCTCCCAATATGCGTGTCCCAAACGTGAACATTGACAACAACATAATTTGTGAAGTGAGCTTCGGGAATTGTTTTGGAAACTACCCACTAAAGGAATAAAAATACACACCCATGTCACCAAAATATATTTTAACCATTCATCTTCGTACATAGAAGCAAAACAGCCCACCTAGAATACAGAAAATATGCCGCATGATTCAGCGAAGACCATGAGACTGTTAAATGTCGAAATGACTATTTCACAACATGAAATACAATTTTCCTGCATACTGGAAACTAATAATCGGCATTACCAATGGACACAACACGACATAATAATCGATACAAAACGACATAATAATCGCCATAACGCGACATAATAATCGCGATAACTCACAATAAGAAATATACGAATCATAGTACTAGCTATATGAACACTTGAACCGTCTAGTGATATTCAAATATTGGGACATGCCAAGAAAAAATAAACCATTTCCATTAGGAGAACTGGATGTACAATAAGCCAAACTATGCGAAGGAGAAGAGAAGATAAAACCTAGAGCGCGCTTCATCAAAAGTTACTAATTCAAAGCACATTGGGTTTATCAAGTGAATCTTATAATCAAATCGGACTTTATAAAACCTCAGTTTTATTCTTAATTCAGTATATCACATACAAGTTTTTTTTGTATAAGAGTAGATCATTTTTATTTGCACGAGATATGTGTGTCTGAGTACGTCATCAGCATTGCCATAGTAACTAGTCTCTCAAATATATACTGACATGTAAATGTTTTTTTAACACTACAAAATCCAGAAAAGTTCGTTGCGTTACAAATAAAACGTACAAATATAAATCTATCAAAACAATGCGTACCCTCAGCAAGTGCAAAGACTGATTTTTGGCCTGCCTTATTCCTTAATGCAAACATTGCTCTATATCGATCAAACAATGGTAAAGACTCATTCAGCAATGTGGCTTTCAATGACTCAACATTGTCGTCAACTGATGCTGGAGCAGGATCAACACTTTTGTATGAATTCTCGACTTGAATATGTTTATTACTATTCAACCAGTTGATTCTTGCCAGTGCCAATTCACAGGTCTCAGCAATCTAAGTTTCAATAAAATAAAACGTATAAAAAATGAGTGAATATTTTTAGTGGTGTGTGACAGTTATAACAAAGTAGAACGTGGATGGTCGACCTAACATGTTCTCCTGCAATAGAATATTCGTAGCTGTTATTTCTTCGTTTTGTCCATCTGTGTCTGTATGTTCAATCAGTTGATTCGTTCAAATTATTTTTTCTGGTCACTAATTTAGTAAGCATTTTGATATTTGTTGACCGTGAAACAAAATGCGGCTGAATATCACGCATTTAAAGATGAAATGTTTGCTATTTCCTTGTCTAAAGCCAATTATAATTGGAGAATGTTATTGTGGTTTATGTGTTTCATGACAAAATTAATTAATTTATGAAAAATGGCTATAAACTCAGTCTACGCCAATGTCATTTTATCTCAAAACTAGGCTCGTCGATATAGTCTTCATTAGCTTGTAATTTACATAAAAAATACTCAGTGACGTCACCAGGGGAAGCAGCCAAAACGTTCAAAGCTGTTCAAAATGGTGGTTTCTAACGTTTTGTGGTTGTTTGGCTACATTGGCCTACATGTGCTTATATAACAAAGAAGATTGTACTATAATGAACACAGACTATCAAGATTGTTGGTATAGGGCTGATTCAGATGCTACATCTGTCAAGTCTAGCATAGATGGTCACTAAGATACGAGAAAGTTACGCACACGAAGCAAGTTTAAACGAAGGTCTTGTGATTGCACAGGTTTAAAATCACCATTTAACACCTATTATCGGTAATAATAATAAACAGTTCACCAATTTGTAGACAACTAAATTAAAATCAGTTACTGGCACGGGTGTACTAACGATTTTTTTCTACGGGATCTAAGTCACACAAGAAGTCAAACAATCATCAACAAAATTCCGGATCTTAAAATTGTTACACAATCAGCACCAATCACCACAGTAGACATACTTGTAATAACTTATTTATTTGCTAACAGAAAGCCCGCTCTGACATTCCGAAGACGTACAAGGAGATATTACAGGATATAACACATACAACTTGGAAGAATGACACAGAGCTTGCAGTACTAGCCATGTAAGAAATTAACGGAAAGCTTCTAATTGGCTGAATATAAAAATTGAAACAAAAGAACACACTGCTGTGGTTTCTACCACATTCGCACTCATGTCATCGTCGCACTTCTGTATCCGTATTTTGAAATATATAAATCAGAATATTATTGAACTTGTATAAAATGAATAAAGCGATCAACAAAAATTGCATGTTTCAATTACAATCATTCTTTACAAATAAATGCTTCAGAAATTACTCTGGCACAAGCCAAGTGGTTTTTACGACTTATCGCTCTTTTCTGAAACCCACCGCGACACTGTACTGGTCTTGAGTCTGTTTCTTTAAAACATGTATGTACTGAGCACATACTATAATACCATACTGCAATACTGCAAAAGTATGGCGTATGAGTATAGCTTTCTCTCATAGTTGGTGTTTCGTGGCGGGAGAAGTCGGAAAACCGGAAACAGTCAACTGCACCAGGGAGTGTGGCTATAACACAAGAAGTATCTCAAGTAAAGTTAATAAATGTGCATTTCGGAGGGACACAGATCGAAAATGAGAAATGTATTTATGGGCATTTCATCTGCACTTTAAGCTTTTGAGTATATTAAGCACTTAGTTGGAACCAATAGCACCAAGTGCTTCAGCTGTAGTAAAAAACAACAACATATTTTATTTGTAACTTGATATAACATTGATTTAAGCTTTACTTTGAATCAAACAGTGTTATTGAAAAAAATAGTTATTATATCCTGGAAAATACTTTATCATATTTTACTTTGAAGTCATGTAAGGCGGTCGGAGAAGGGGTTGAGTGATATCAAAAGGTGGTTCAGTAGACGCTGTGAAACTAATTGCATTTTAAAACATAGACAGATAGTGCAACAGTAAAACACGAGCGATTAGTGAAAATTCTTACCTGCTTCATGTCGAACTATTGGTTCTTGACTTGTGTTTTCCAGTACATTAATCAGATATGGTATGGCGTATGGGTCTTGTATCTGTCCAATACAAAATACTGCCTCGTGTTTTAGCAGTGCTGATGGGTTGTCTAGACATGTTAGCAAACTATCTATGGCTTCCTTGCCACCTAAATTATGCAGGGCGAATATTCCCCGAAAACGCTCTGCCATAGAAAGCTTCTCGTTGCAAAGCATATGTTGCATATTTTCGACAGTGATATTATCAGCCATGTTGGAGTCAGTATTGTGAATAACATATTGCAGGGGGTAGTTTGTATTGAGACGATTGTGTATCATTGATGTATAAATACAAAGTACGGTTTGGTCAGAAGCAACCAACGAGCTCGAGCGATTTTACATAATTTCATTGACATTATTAGATGCTGTAATTGTTCCTATCGAATTTGAAAGTCATTAACGAAAATGGAGGCACCCCAAAGGTTGTGCCATTTTCTTACTCACTTGAGAAACGGTCCGCCAACTCTGGAATTACAAATCCACCCTTCCATTTAATTTTCAGTTCCCATTTTACCACTGAATGTAGTACGTGCATGCCTCCCACACTGGAAAACGTTTTTAGTCAAACAGCTTCTGCACCAGGCGACGGAAAGATGTTCCACTTGCTGATGGATCTCCTGATATGCGGTGTACCGAATGTAAACATTGACAACAAAAGAATAAGCCAAAGTAAACTCCGTGAATTGTTTAGTGGTTCATTGTAAACTTCCCACTATAGGAATAACAATATGCACCCATACAAAAATCCCTTGTCCCTCTCACCAAAATATGTTTTGCTCGCTCAACTCTGTGCAGAGAAACAGCCCACGCACACAAATCTATAGAATGTTTCCCGATAATAATCGATTTAAAACGATAACAATCGACATAGCACGACATAATAATCGACGTAACATATGACAAAATACACAACATAATATTATCAACATAACCCGAAATAATAATTGACATAGCACAACATATACTTGAAGAGTTTATAATCTACATAATCTGTTTTTTTTTCACAAAACGCATCATGTAAAGTGTTTCCAATAGAAACACGTATTGAAAAGTGTTTCGATCAGGAACATATTTTGAAAGTGTTTATTATCACAACACTTTTAAAAGTGATACATACATTTTGTAAAGTGTTTATCGTAACGACTCTTAGAAAAGTGTACCCACAGAGGTTCACTATCACAACTCTTTAAAAAGTGGTTTCACTATACACACATTTTGAAAACTGTTTCCGACAGAAGTGTTTTAAAACAGCTATTTATCATCGCAACACATTGAACAGTGCTTTCAGGCCAAACACACACTAAATATTAACAAGTGATTATAACAGAGACACATTTTTAAATGTATTTCCACTTGAAACATGGTAGAAAATAATTATCATTTTAGAAAATTGTAATGGGCGATATATATCAAATGATGTATTTCATGATCAAGCAATTTGTACTATTGTACAGTAGTGATATCATATGACAAATTACGTAATGAAGCAAGTATTTATTCCTAACTATTAAGATTAATAAGGTAAGTAAAACATTTAAAAAAACAGATATATATATATATAGTTAAATAATATATGAAAAAATAATACCAATCGCATGAAGAAGCGTCCTCGACTTATTTGCAACTGAATAAGTGCGTTTCCTGAAATCCAAAACTTGAAACTGTGGATGCAATACCCGAGAATTGTAAACATTGACACTTCAAAACAGATGAGTAATGAACTGAAATGAACAATAACATCATAACACCCTTCTATCATTAACGTATATCAAATCTCTTCCGTTGTGATAGTCTTGTCTCGAGCAGTTTCCCAAGGCACATCAAATTCCCGGGAAAAAAATATAATTATGCTCTTTAAAAATAAATGTAATCTATTGTTATCCCGTTTACACTAAATTCTCGAATCTGTATATGAGCATATCTTCCATATATCTATGTCAAATGGTTTGACTGCTTATTTTCAATATGCTTATTTATAATAGACCCTTGAAATGGGAAGTGTGGTATTTTAAAACTATATGTATAGAACCAGAGTTCTTCTGGCATAGATTCTGCCCCCTGAACGAATATTACCTCATATCAACAGGACAAAATTTTAACAATATTCATCTCGTTCGCTCTGATTTTTTCTCTCAAAATCTGAAAAATTGTGTAATGTTTAATTAATTATCATTATTGTTTCAAACAATGCGATATTCAAATCCGAAATATGTAAAATATTATTGTAGATATATATAATAAAGATAAAAATGTTGCCTGAATCGAACGAATGGCTTGCTTCAGTGAAATTTTAAAAATGTAATCTTGTGTGAATTATAATCGTTTTTATATAAATATATGCAATGACATGGTTTAAAACGTCCACTGTCATGATTAGAGGCAGAATAGATTAATGAACAATGTTAGGACTATTCCTTTGGACAATGATTAAGACTGATCTCGAATATCATTTTGGCTGGATAATACGAGCGCTTTCTGTCCAAATTCTATAATTATTGAAATGATACTTCTAATGATTTTAATGTTGAATCCATTTGCAATCTCTCCACTCCCTGTCACTACAGCCTGGTCCGCTATAATCTTTTCTTTGACTTTTCTCCTTCTTGCTTCACGATACATTTCTGCGGGAAGCGAACAAGCAAGGAGAGTCGGTCGTGGCGACGTCTAGATCTCTAATAATGAATTTACCCTATTTATACATTGTGTTCTTGACACAGGTGAAAAAGTCGACACGAAACTGGGGGACAAACAGCGGTGAAAATAACCTGATCGTCACTTCTACGCGATGGCAGCACTAATAAGGAACAGAGTGGTCCAACTCCGAAGTCTGTGACTCTGGAAATCAGCAAGTGTACCGAGATCGCAAACAAGGAAGGTGGTGAACTAGATGCCATCATTCTGACTTTCAACATCAATGACAGGTTAACATCAGAAATGCCTGAGGGATCTTGAACAAATTGTCAGACGGATTTCCATCGATATTTGATCGTTTTTATTTACAACAAAAGATCAGTAATTGGAAGACGATGTTTCTCTGACAGAGGTCCTGCAAGACACTCCAGAATATTTAAGAAATTTGCTTTATTTTATAAGTTCGGTAACATAGTATTGGAGTTTAACAAGACAAAATATAAAAACAATCGACAGGCTGAGATTAGTTCCTTGTTGAGTATGATTCACGCGATAAAAAAAATAACAATAAACCATACGACACTGATATAAGGGAGAACGTTGTTGCGATGTACAGTAGCCGGAATGAGTTCAGTCCTGGCTGTTTTGCGTGTTGCCAACAGTGTGTTATTATATGATTTCAAAACACTTCGAGATTGCTTGAAACACTCATACATCATTTTAGTTCAAAATAATACGTTTACCTAAATACCAAACCAGTGACACTGCTTTGACATTGTCCTGTCCGATTATTAATTATTCAATATTTATTCAAATTTCCAAGTCGTAAAATATTGTTTTTAAATATTTAGTGCTGATTATCTTTTCTGAGTTCAAATATTTTTTACTAGAAGTTTGTGTATTTAATTTTGTAATCGATATAATAATACTTGATTTAATTATTTTTTCAGGATGGGTTAAATTGTGCGTTTGCAAGTTCCTTTGGGTGTGTTCTGCAAAGTCAGAAACAACTTCCACAAATTATGGAATACCATGCTTTCTTCATTTTATAGGAATACAAAGAAAGGCGTGTTCAAACAGAGATACGCTATTATATATTGTATTGTTGGTGTGACAATATTGTGTAAGAATTGTGGCACCACTGTATGTAGCGCCCTCTGTCAGCGATTGTAAAGATGTGTGCACAATGTACATGTGAGGGTTGTATTACAATTTCGTTCCAAGTCAATATATTTTAAACCCAGTACGAATAACAATACTACATAGCTCATAATCATTGAACACATATTTGGTAAAGCATTGATAAGTTATAATAAACCGGTACATTGCTGAATTATATATTAGTGTGCACGAACAAGCTGAACCAATCAGCATTTTCGCATTGCCATGTACTTCAGCGTTCAACTATTGGTAGCAGCAACTCTGTCATGTCCGACATTATCCACGGTGTTCACGTCTCTTTGCCTGGCTTTGAAGTAAAATGAGTCAAAATTTGAGGACTCCAATTGTTTTATTCTTTCTGGAAATTAACCGGCCAAGATCGCATCAGTTGAAGTGCAACACGGCTAGGAATACACAGTTGTAAAATACGTGATTTCATTATTTCACCAATAATTATCTATTCGTGAAGTTTATATGAATAGCGCTCAACAGGAGCCGAATGTTGTCCTGTTTTAATACTGAAAGCTAAACTTTCAGGCTCCCTTCAAACCCAAAACCACAATACTTCTAACGCAAACTAGGATTGTCATAAAACGTATTATACATGCCAATGTTCATAGCTATATTTTCGACATTAGTGTCTTCGACAATTGCTGCAAAATGTGGGACTTTTAAATCGTAAAAAAAAAGTTACCTAGGAATTTAATTTGCGTCAAGCCAATTGCACTCCCGACAACCGATGCCAAATTTTTGTTCCCGAAGTAGAAATAGTAACATATAATAATAATAATAATAATAATAATAATAATAATATAAATTCGAAACGCGAAGACTTAATATCTATACAGGAAACAAGTTACTTCCTGGCGATGTTCGGCTATTGACAAGAAGGTACTGACACATATATCTTGTGAATACCGTAACTGTTGTATTTTAAATTATTACACTAAACATATTACTTGAAATGTCGAAGGCTTCAATCCCAATTTTAATGAACACTGATTCCCACCATAAACTAATCCCGTATGTGAAGTATTCCACATATGTTTTATTAATATCTAATTGTTGCGATAATGCAAATTAAGTATATAACATGCATTGTTAAAACCCTGAAAAATTACGTCTCTGGATTACCTTAGATCACCTATAATATCAAGCGTCAACCAATGAAATCTCATGAGTGATATCGATATAACGTAAATAAAAATAGTTAATTTCTGCATATTTCATAATTATTATGCAAGAATTTCAACCTTGAACACATCCGGTATGTAGAGTATCTCAGAGCACCAATGCATAAGTAGTCTTCATTTTTACTGCACCTACAATACAATAAATTTATTGAAGGAAACGTATTTGCTACTAGATTTCGGTTTTATCATTATATTTACCGCACGAAAGTAAGTAAATATGTGAAAAACAACATATTTATATTTAATCTTTAAAATCAGTGTATCTGAAATTAAATATTTAATCGTGTGACTGGTTCTTTGAAAGCCCCAAGATTATGAACCTCAGTTGTAAGAATGTTGACCTATTTTCAAACCGGCTATCAAAGAATGGGTTTAAAAGATATGAGAAATCACAAATCATGGTTTGCATATGAAAACAAGTTATGGTGTTCCTTCTTTTTATTTACATGATGGATTAACTTTCGTATGGTAGGTATTCGTGATACTTTAAACATTTCCGGCTTTTTAGTTTATTAGAAATTACAATATCAGTTGAATAGCCACAGCTACAAGATAGGGGGACAGAAGGGGAAAGAGTGCAGATGGAAAGCAATGAGAGTTTAAAAAAAAAGTCAAAGGTTGTGTTTGAAACAAAATACGATGTCCCAAACACGTGCAATTAATTATTTTACATTGAATTAATTTTACATTGAATTTCTGAATTAATTATTTGATTCAATGGTTGTATGTAACTTCATTCACAGTTCACATTTAAAGGTCCAATGCTTATCGTTTTTCAATTTTATAAATGTCTGGCCAACTAACAGGAAATCAACAGACTTGAATGGTTTAGCGCAATCATTGCCTCGCCAAATAACAATAATCCTCCTATACACATCATGGATGACACGCATATGACACATCACTGGGAAAAAAAGGGAATAAATTAAACTGTGAGGACGCTCAATATTATCTCATAAATTGTTTCCGCACAGAATTCTGACAGGTGCGAGTAGTGATAGAACCTCGATCATAGAACTACCTGTTTAATTATATCAAAAATTGTTTTATAGAATACGTCAACAATATTTACAAATTATAATCATTCTAGCTCCTCAGCAGCTACTTTACGCTATTGCATTTCCATCACGTTGACACTGGTGTTTCCGGTACAATGAGTTATTAAAATAAAATGTATACAACTAATTAACTCAATTATAGAAATGCTGGTAGATGTCTTAAAGTCAAACAATAGCTAAATGTGGTGATCAGTCACACAACTTTCGTAAACACGCTGTGATAATTTATAATGTGACGTTACAAGTAAATATGTTGATGAAAAAAAGTTACAATACAAACATTCAGTCAAATTTGAATTATGTTTGAAATTTGTTGTTCCTACATTAAACGTCTTGTTTTGAAAACTTGTTACCTTAATTGTGTTTGTTGGCATTAATGGTTATCACAGCTATACCGTGTCGGTGCACCTTTATGCGTAATAGTATGTAACGTACATGCAGTTGTTTTACCTTGAATGAGGATTAATATGTAACTGGTGTTTAAACAAAATATGCACGGAATTATTTATTCACAAAAGAAAATAGTTATCTGTGATTCAGACATTCTATAAAAGTTACTAATTTTTTTCAGAGGTTTATCATGAAACATTAATAACGTCTTTCTAGACAACAGGCCAATGTGACTTATTTATTAATCTCTATATCATCTTAATACTTAAATATATGCAAATATGGTTGTGCATTTGACGTAATAATGTTTGTCTAAGGAGGCTTTTGACGGCCAATTTCGTAAGTGAAAGAAATCTGAAGGTCGTTTTACGTTTAGTGACTCCATGTTTTCGACTCCACGTTCATTCAAGAGTGGTGTTTTTGTGGACATTTTGTTCGTAAAAATGTACAAGAAATCTGCATCTCAATATTTTATACATACGGAATATTCAACAGATTGCCAATAGCTTTTCTGTAGTATTTTTGGTCGTAGCGTAGTAACAACAACAGCTGAAGAAAAGAAGACACAAACTTGCATCCTAAAACATTGCAAATTTCCTTGTCATTCCTAATTGACTAATTGTGTTAACACTGTGTTTTCTGTAGTCGGAATAGTCACAAACGACACTGGTAAAATTGGCCGCCAGGTAACCTTTTATATAGCCGTTGGCGCTGAATATGCACTACCATGTTCGCATATTAAAGGAGAAGGCTCACTAACTTTCGAAGAATGTCTGAATCCCAGAACATTTTTCCCTGTTGTCACCTTGAAGGGCCCTGTTTGTCGATTAATCCGTCAACAATCGCATTTCGGCGGAAGAACCCAGTAATATGCGAGGAACGACACCAGTAGCAACGTTAATACTCTGATTACAATTTGTTTTATGACGTCTCTATCACCTATTGTTATGATTCAGATAATTCGCCGCATACGGCACCCATCTTCCTTCGTTACTCGGTTTGTACAGATTTGACTTGTATACACCTAAAACACGTTGCATTTTGTGACCTGCATAATATACGTGCCACTTATCTTAAAATAAATTAAATTATCTGTAAGAGATTTTGTTTTGATCGATATCATAAATTTTATCAATGCTGGTCGCAGATCACATGTTATTTCATGTCATTGGTTATTTTAAAGCCCCAAGATTTTGACCTATTTTCAAATTAAATTGGGTCAAACGATATGGGAAATTACAAATCATGGTTTGCATATGAAAACAACTTATGGTTATTTTACATGATGGACTAACTTTCGTATGTCAAGTATTCACAGTACTTTAAACATTTCCACCTTTTTATTTTATTAGAAATCACAATATTAGTGGAATAGCTACAGATACACGATAGAGGAACAGAAAGGGAAAGAGTAAAGATAGAAAGCAAAAAGAGGAAACAAAATTCAAAGATTTTGTTTGAAACAAAAATACGATGTTCTAAACACGTGCAATAAATTATTTTTCATTGATTTCTGATTTAATTATTTGATTCAATGATTGTATGTGACTGTACGTAATGTACATTCTGTATTCACGTGTATGCTCGTGAATTC
Source organism: Saccoglossus kowalevskii (assembly GCF_978046115.1). NCBI lineage: Eukaryota > Metazoa > Hemichordata > Enteropneusta > Harrimaniidae > Saccoglossus > Saccoglossus kowalevskii. Next base: position 24,779,901 of record NC_140643.1, on the reverse strand, counting down.
AACTCAACTAAATTTTTACATTACATTCTGCATTCTTCTTGTTTATGGGAATAGCTAGTGAACGCGGTCAAAATTATTGTCTGTTTATGCAAGTATTGGCCTACATACAACGACTGAGATGAGATGGTCCGGGACAGTGAAGCTATTATAATACGATGGTCTGGGACAACCAAGCTATTATAATACGTTGGTCTGGGACAACCAAGCTATTATAATACGATGGTCTGGGGCAGTCTGACTATTATAATACGTTGGTCTGGGGCAGTCTGACTATTATAATACGATGGTCTGGGACAGTCCGACTATCATAATACGTTGGTCTGGGACAGTCCGACTATTATAATACGTTGGTCTGGGACAACCAAGCTATTATAATACGATGGTCTGGGGCAGTCTGACTATTATAATACGTTGGTCTGGGGCAGTCTGACTATTATAATACGATGGTCTGGGACAGTCCGACTATTATAATACGTTGGTCTGGGACAACCAAGCTATTATAATACGATGGTCTGGGGCAGTCTGACTATTATAATACGATGGTCTGGGACAGTCCGACTATCATAATACGTTGGTCTGGGACAGTCCGACTATTATAATACGTTGGTCTGGGACAGTCCGACTATTATAATACGATGGTCTGGGACAGTCCGACTATTATAATACGTTGGTCTGGGACAACCAAGCTATTATAATACGATGGTCTGGGGCAGTCTGACTATTATAATACGATGGTCTGGGACAGTCCGACTATCATAATACGTTGGTCTGGGACAGTATAACTATCATATAATGATGGTCGTGGAGCAGTCTAGCTTTTATAATACGATCATGGTAGCCTAGCAACAATATAGTCGCCAGACAATATTATAACTAAACTGGCAGGGCAGGTCGTCGTATTATTACACTCGATATAATTATAGATAATGTAGGTATGTCATACATGTATATATATATTCAAACGTCACTGTATTTCATTGTATGTTTGCCTACTTGTACGCCTCCAATGTGCATTATTACTTGCATACGTGCATAACAAGCATACGTTAATGTTGGTCGCGGTTAGACTTGCATACATTCTCTGGACTCTTGTCTCTTATTTATTGTTTCTTTTTGTTCAATGAAATAAAATATCATGGGAGTGTTAACGCGATATAAACACACGTTGTTCATTTTATGTATGTTTATACACAGATGATTTTTTTTTTGTAATTGCTGTGATACTTTTTAGCACTGTAACTGTTAAGTACAAAATGTGCGGTATACTAGAAACAATATAACTTTAATAACAAGTAACCAGATTGTATATTTTTTTTTTCTTTCTTTTATAATATCGTTATTCAAGACATGTGCCCTAATTCGTATCGCATTACTAGCATGTATATCATGCATGTTCATGTATGTTTTGTCAATTTTCTCGATATCAATGAAATGAAAACAGATGTGATATGTTTTAAAATAAAATGCAATTAAAATTATTCCATGCCTTGGTCCACTTGTATCGACCATTCAGCTTAAAGTGAAGTAACACTCTTAATTATGCCGGAACAACACGACGCTAATAGAACTTGGGGAATCATATAATGTAATGTTCAAATCATCAATGAAGACCTTGTATTTTTGGTAATCAGGAATTTTGATAAAAAAGAGCTAATACCTGAAATAATAAAAGGTTAATTAGACTATTGTATGACCGGTGACTGATTACAAAATGCAAATATAGCATCATGCTGTCTAAAATACCAATTAGTTTTCAAAATACAAGTTGAGTGATTGGAGAGACATTATACTGTTCATTTAATGTTTGTTGTTTAATGATGAAGCTTATATAATCAAAGTTAATTTTAACGTTTTTTTACCGAATAAAAATGATGATTACATGAACTATAAAATAAAATAAAATAAATAGTGAGCTTAAAATTACAAGAGAACTATGAAAAACACTACTACTCGTATTCTACAATTAGAAAAATGTACATTGTAATGGAAACCTGGGATTTGTTATTCTACAAACTAAAGTTAGATTCAAACTGTGTGCAAACTATTATTGAAGATAAGAACTATTCAATGTTACATGCAAGTATATGCCAAACTCGATGAACAACAATTAGATATTATGATCTACACAAATATGTAAGAAAAATAACAATCAACCTTAAACACCATTGCTCTTAAGAGTGACAAAAAAACTATACCTTGCAATACTGCATAGATACTAATTTTCGGTTAATTCAATGCCACAGAGACATGTTCGATACTTTGTTCACTTCTTCACATACGCAATTTCATTTACCTTATCAACTATACTATGTGTGTTAATTATTAGGTAAGCGTTGATAACTAACCATTCATAAACCATGTAATCCATTACATGGACTGGAACAACAAATAATCCAGTATCCAATATCTTATTGTATTTGGGCGAGTGTGTTTAATTTGTCTATGCATGGGAATGTTTAGTGGTTCTTAATGCATTGGATTCATTCCTTTTACTTGCTAAGTAATGAGTGAGCATACATATCCAATGAAAGCTGACAACTTCCAATGACACCAGCCTCGTCGTCATGCAAATATTCTTCCAAGACCTGCATACAATCCTTTTTATCAATTTCTCCCAGAGCAGTCGCACATTCGTGGCGATCGATTGGACTCTCGTTAGAATTTTTCAACGCGTCAGTCAACACTATAAATATCATGTTATGAGCATTCCTTCCAAGTGCGTCACCAGCCTCGTTTCTCATTTGCCCAAGTGTAAACGCCAATTCATGTCGTGGCAGTTTGCTACTGGCTTTCAAACCTAGCGGATAGATATGATAAACGGGTTATCAATATTGTTTGTGTTTTCGTACAGAATATAATATATAATATAAAAGTAGATCATTTTTATTTTCACGAGATATGTGTGGCCGAGTACGTCATCAGTCTCGTTGTCAGCATTGCCATAGTAACAAGTCTCTCAAACATATACTGACACTATTTTTTTTGTGTAACACTACAAAATACAGAAATTGTTGTGCTGTGGCGCAGGACTGATTCTTCGCTTGTCTTGTTCCTTAATGCAAACATTGTTCTATATTGATCAAACAATGGTAAAGACTCATTCAGCAATGTGCCTTTCAATGACTCAATATTGTCATCATCTGATGCTGGGGCTGGATCAACACTTTTGTATGGAATCTCGACTTAAATATGTTTATTACTATTCAACCAGTTGATTCTTGCCAGTGCTAATTGACAGGTCTCAGCAATCTAAGATTCAGTAAAATGATATACTTAAACGATTTTAATGGCAAACGTGTGAGACTGAAGAAAGTAGATTGTAGACGAACTAACATGGAAAAATAAATTATTATAATTTCACTTTGAAGTCCTGTATTGTTTAAAAGCAGGTCGGAAACTTTAACAGATACTGTTGCAGTAAAGCACGAGCGATTGGTGAAAATTCTTACCTGCTTCATGTCGCACTATTGGTTCTTGACATGCGTCTTCCTGGACATTGATATAGTATGGCGTATGAGTCTTGTATCTGTCAATACAAAATATTGCCTCGTGTTTTAGATGTGCTGATGAGTCGTCTAAGCACGTGAGCAAACTATATGTGACTTTCTCGCCGCCTCGATCACGCTAGCTGAACATTCCCTGAAAACGCTCTGTCATAGACAGCTCCTTGTTGCAAAGCAATTGTTGCAACTTTTCGACAGTGATATTTTCAGCCATGTTGGAGTCAGTATTGTGAATAACACATTACAGGGGGTAGTTTGTATTGAGACGATGGTGTATCATTTGTGTAAAAATAGAAAACGTGGGATTCAATACTGGTACGGCTTTATTCGACGGTAATCCTGAGACTGTTAAATGTTGAATTTAGTGTCTCACAAAAAGAAATACTTTTTATATTGTAAAGTGACTGTTGGCAAACAAGTAACTGATAATCGACCATAATAAACGACACAACACGACAAAACAATCGACATAACAAGATTTAATTTAATAACAGTCGATATAACTCGACATAATAATCGTTATAACTAGACATAACATGACATAATTGTCGACATCCTTTACTCTATGTGTTTTATATTACCTGAAACCCTGCAAATAGAAGTGAGCATGGAATCATGAGAATAAACTGTGTGGATTGCCGCGTGATAACTGCCATTAAGGTGATTGCCAGGAAGGATAATTGTGCTTGTGCGTACGTGCTTTTGATTTACATAACTAAGGATGTTCACAATCTACCGACTTGCCTGCCTGCCTGCCTAAGAGAGTGCCTGCATGTCATTGCGCGACAGCTGCTGACAAGACTACTTTCTGATTGGCTCCTGCGGAACCCGGGTATAAATAGGCTAGACTGAGGACAGTTGGGGACCACTGTTTCAACCGAGTACTCTTTGTGTTGCTGCTGGGATATTGTGAGACAAGTGATACAGGTTTCAATCGTCATTCTGTGAGACTTGTATGAACTGCTTTGCGATCTACTGCTATCTACGGTGCCCTCTAGGATAACAGCGTTCCTCTGCAAGCAAGACTCCTGTATCTCTTCGTTGATGTGTTGCAGAATCCATTGACTGTCAACAATTTCTGCATCCTGTAACTGTGATTGAGTTATCACCAATGCACACTTCACTAGGCAATCCCCCATTTTAGTGAATTTATTCATTGTATTATTCCGTGCTTTTTCTTGTAATTATTTTGAAAAAGTATTAAAGCCAGGAGCTTTAACTTGATATTTTGGTGTGTGTGTGTATTTCATTTCCAGTACTATTGTGATGTCTACCCCATTCTAGCAGTGAAAGAAACCCCTGCCCAGTTTGAGTTCTGTGGGTGTCCCTCGCAACATCAACAAGGAGGCCTTACACAGTGACAGTAATAACCCAAACAAGAGGTTGGCGTTGCCCAATTTAACTTGCCAATGTGCGTATAGTAAAGGCTCTTACGCATGTTAGAGAAATATTGTTAATAACCTTATGACAATAACAAAACAAGCAGCCTCTCGGCTGAGATAGCTCCGCTGTTAGCAATGCACATTTCAATTAAAGAACAGAAGATATCATTAGAAAATGAACAATATGCATAGTATCAATGCAATGGAACTTGCTGTTTTCAACAAGAATTCAAAAATATCATTTTTCACCATAAATGATTGTGGTTTTTAACAAGAAGAAAATATCACTTTTTACCAAAAATGACAAAAATATTCACCAAAATTAGAGAATTAAAGATATCATTACAAAATGAATAAATCTGAGAAAGGTCCACATGTAGTACCTATATGTGTAATATCAAAGCAATTGGACTTGCGGTTTTTAACAAGAAGTCGAAAATATCACTTTTTACCAAAAATGACAAAAATATTCACCAAAATTAGAGAATTAAAGATATCATTACAAAATGAACAAATCTGAGAGCAGTCCACATGTAGTACCTATATATGTAATATCAAAGCAATTGGACTTGCGGTTTTTAACAAGAAGTTGAAAATATCACTTTTTACCAAAAATGACAAAAATATTCATTAAAATTAGAGAACTAAAGATATCATTACAAAATGAACAAATCTGAGAGAGATCCACATGTAGTACCTATATATGTAATATCAATATCACTTTTTACCAAAAATGGCAAAATATTCACCAAAATTAGATAATTGAAGATATGATCATGAAATGAACAAATCTGAGAGAGGTTCAGGCTTGTAGTTTTCAAGAAGAAATCGAAAAAGTAAAACATTGACACGGACGACGACGGACAATCACTCATATGATAAGCTCCGCTCGACAAAGTCGACAGAGGAGCTAATAAAAATATAGCATCATGCTGTCTTAAATACGAATCAGTTTTTAAAATACAAGTTGAGTGATTGTAGAGCCATTATACTGTTCATTTAATGTCTGTTGTTTAATGGTGAAGCATATATAATCACGGTTAATTTTAACGGTTTTTTTCGAATGAAAGTGATGATTATAAGAAATATATAATATAATAAATAGTGAGCTTAAAATTACAAGAGAACCCCTAATATAATATAAAAATGATAATAATAATTAGACTATTGTGAAAACAAATTTACTGCAATTAGAAAAGAGTAATATAAAACATCAGCTCAATAAATTAATGGATGACACAGAGGTCATACTGAACATATCAACAAAGAAATATAAGAATCATATTCGTATTTGAACATTTAAACTTTCTAGGGATATTCAAATATTGAGGCATGCCAAGGAGTGAAAGCGAGGCTGTACTACGAAATAGAACTTTTGCTTCGTGTTGAATAATTTAATATAATCGTTGGTGAAATAATCGTGATCGGTAGCGAGAACATCACAATGTAAGAGACAGTTGTAGTCGTCAGACTGGGAGAGAAGCTGAGTGGAATAACGAAAGTGAGAAAGTTAAAAAGAAGAGTGAAAAAAGTTTCACTTTGTTGAAAGTTTGAGAGTGAAATCAGCGCTTACAGTCATTAGCATATCAATGACGTCCAGCCAGAATTACGCAAGAAAGAGGTATACAGCAGCGTTAAGTGGGAGAGAGACCAATAGCAGTGACAACAGTGATGAGGTTAAACCAGTTTTCCTAAAACATGTTGCTGTGGTTACGGAAGGAGCGTTAAATATGTCGTGTTCGGAGTTGTTTAAACCGATATAACTGGTATACAGAGAATACGTAGGCTATGGCGTTTGTACGTCAAAGACAGTTCAGATCGCTTGATTTTATCAATCGAATGCTTAAACCTTCGTGGAAAGCGGGTAGTAATTTACGATGAAAACCCGCATATATCAGCACAGAAAGAACACACCGATAAGATACCTTTTTGGGTGGGGATTATAACTGTGTGCTTGATTCCGACATTGATAAGCGATCGAATCGCCGCAATAATATAATGAAACCAAACCAAATAAATTATATGGCATGATAAAGTCGCTGAAATTACTTGATATTAGGAGGGAAATTAATACAAAAAACACTATGCTAGGTATTGCTTGCAGGCTAGATTTCTGGTTAATTTCAGCACACATGTTATCAAACGTACAGTCCACCCACCGATATCAGACCTGCCATCAAAGCAGATCATAACGCCATTTCACTAAAACTCAATTTAAATAATTGCTCGAGAGGGGCGGGATATTGGAAATTAAACACTGGTTTACTGGAAGACAATAATTACAAAGAAATAATCAAAAAATTAATAAATGTCACTATAAATGAATATAAAAATATCAATGACAACCATATCTTTTTGGATGTAGTAGTTAAGATAAAAATTAAAGAAACATCAATAAAGTATCCAAAGAGTAAAGCCATAAATATGCGGGAAAAGTATAGAATTCTGGAAGAAAAGATTAAACAATCAGAACTACAACTAGATAAGTAGAAGAATAATAAAGAATTAGAAAAAAAACAGCACACAGTCTATAAAGCAGAATTAGACAATCTACATAACCAAAATATGTGGTACACAAGTAAGGTCAAGGGTCAAATAGTACGAGGAAGGAGAAAGACATACCAAATATTTCTTGGGATTGGAGAAGAAAGGCTTCAAGTCAAAACATCTTAATAGATTGAAATTAGGCAATAATATTATTACTGATCAAGAACAAATATTAAAAGAGGAAGTGAAGGTTTATAACGCTTTATATAATTCAAAACAAGTAAAAGATACGGAGTTAGAAAATAAACTAAAACAGAAAGAGGCGGATAAATGTGAGGGGCTTATAACCGAAGAAAAGTGTAGAAAGGCAATTGGTAATATGAAAACAAATAAAACTCCAGGATTAGACGGTCTTCCGGTTGAATTTTACCGTACGTTTTGGGAGGAGCTAAAACATTTAGTAGTCGACGCGTTGAATGATAGTTAATTACATTAATTACAATTATTCATAAGAAAGGACCGAGAAGCGACCTGCAAAACCGGAGGCCAATATCTTTATTGAATCAGGATTATAAAATACTATCTACTGTGCATGCCAGTCGACTTAAAAAGGTATTGCCTCTAATAATTAACAACGACCAAGTCGGTTACATGAAGAGGCGCTACATTGGGCAAAATGTGCGACTTATAGAGAATGTCATAGAGTTGGTGAGAAAAAGAAGAAAGAGGGCGCTATTTTATTTCTTGACTTTTATAAGGCGTTTGATTCGGTAGAAAACAATTTCCTGTTAGCAAGTCTTAAAAACTTCGGATTTGGACAATCTTTCCTTGGATGGATAAAAACTGGATGGATCTGTCCTTTTCGAGGTTAAACGAGGAATTTGTCAGGAATGTCCCCTGTCAGCTCTGTTGTTTTTAATCGTTGCCGAAGTTTTATCTCAGATTGTTAAAAATATTAAAGGAATTAAAGTGAGTAATGGGAAAATATAACAGGAAAAAAGATTAGCCAGTTGGCGGATGATACCCAAATTTACATAAGAACAGACAAATATGTTACGAGTCTGCTCAATTTAATTGACGAGTATGGCAAATATGCTGGGTTAAAATAGAGTAAACACAAATTGGAGGGACTCAAGATCGGCAAGTGGAAAAAGAGGAGGGACTTGGGTATTATATCCTGGCCAAATTCGCCAATAAAGGCACTTGGCATATATTTAGGAACTGAAAGGAAATTCTTTTTAACAGTATTTGGTAGAATAATTGTTCTAAAAACATTAATAATCTCTTTAATTACATACACAGTATCAGTGATTGTTATTCCCAGACATGTCATAGCCAAAGTTAAAAAATTGTCTTACGATTTTTCGTGGGGTAGAAAAAGGGGGAAAGTTAATCGTGGAATTGTGATTAATAAGATAGAGAATGGGGATACAAATGATTGATATTAAAGCAACGATAACAGCATTGCAATGTACATGGGTTCAAAGAATAATTGCAGGAAAGGGTGTTGCCTGGACTGAGATTTTTTCAGTGAGTTTGGGGGAATGATATTATCTTCAGATTAAATTTAAAAAGAGTAATGTTAAATAATTAATTAAGTTTTTACCAGAGAATGTACTTAATAGCTGGTATGAATATAAACTACATGTTGAATGTATGAAACCGACTCCATTAAATGAACAAATAATTTGGGGGAATCACCAGTTAACAGACAATGGAGGGTGTTTATATTACAAGAAATGGATTGAGGTTGGTTTCATAAGTACAGCTGATTTATTCCCAAAAGGCAAGTTCTTAGATCAAAACTACCTTTTAAATAATAAGCTCCCAAATAAAACAAAGTGGATTACACAGTACTTTTCATTAAAGAAAGCAATACCGAGCATTGGCATGATATAATGAAAAACATGAGTGACTTTAATGCTGAAATTGGGGCCAAAGCCATGTAAAGAGTATTATATGCCCAGTTAATTTGGAATAAATTTTGGAATATCAAAATTAAGAAAATGCCATGCAAAAAGATCGCTCAATTTAATTACATGTTACTGTACGACAAGATTCCACATGCGTACAATCTTTGTAAATGGAAGATTTCTAGTACATCACTGTGTGATACTTATAAAGTCAGAGATGACAGCCAGCACTATGTATAATGCTCTTGTGCACACATATTTTGGGAAGCAGTGAGTGGGGGGGGGGCATTACATTTTGCTATAAACCAGAACATTCCATTAAAATTACCAATCATTTTATTTGGTGTAGACACTGTTGGTTAAGAATCAGAAACACTAAATGTCACAGGGTGCTAGTTGGGTTGAGCTAAGGTTTCAAATTGTCCCAAACAAATGACACCCATAACACCCCTGTGAACTGGGTATTTTAATAATTCGAAACTTAAGACAGTTGTATAATTTATATGCGACATAAACAACAAGTACACGCTACATGAGTAAGGGTTAAACAACGTACTTTATTCCACACACCTAAAAGATGGGCAGGAAATGCCTGACCCGTTATAAGGGGTAGTGGGGTACACGTTGTTTTGTTACACAAAAATATAACACTAGAAATATAATTCAGTAATAATATTGTAATATTTCCAGACGGGAAAAGGGTAGGCAAGAAATGCCAAACCCTCTATAAATGGGTAGTGGATTACGTTATACTATTACGGGGAAATGCCTAAATCGATAATGTAAATAATTGTCTAACATAGAATCTTGCATGCATGCATAAAACTAAGAGACAAACATACATAACAAACAACGGACGCAAATAATATACTGGCGATCGGACACAGCCCTACCTACGTACAGTTTCTTCAAAGTAGATGAAAACGGGTCTAATACACGCTGCACACTCAGTCGAGCACGATACCAATCAATTACAGAGTTTATCTGTCCAATATTCGTAACTTGTAGAAGGAGAGTGGTCCGGGTGGATTCCCTTGCACCGCAGTACACCTCCGTAGCCAGTAACATAAATTAGAAGGCACATCCAGTTCAGAACCAAAATCGGGAATGTCATTCACTGGCGAGTTTCCCCACTAGTTAACTGCAGTAGGCCGGAATTGGCCAATAGAATTATCTTTATGATGCACATTCCGTAGATCACAATACATTAATTTGTATGACAATAAACAGTGTATTGTTCTAACGTTACTTGCAAACGCGTGATTAGTAGACACGTAAAAAATTTATACTGCCAGCAACGGCGAACCGACGTCCTCCAGAATAGATCACAAACTCCCATGATGCAATATTATTCAATGGCTTACTGTGGTACCTACAAGATCGGACATCCACATTTGATCACATGAACGTTCAGATCGGGTTCTATCAAAGTCCGCTTCCCTAGTGCTGACTAAAAGAAACATCTTGCCACTCTATATTTAACAATTATCTATCGCCAAAAACAACATTGCCTATCTATCGCCGTAAGACAAACACAAAACGCCACCATCACGACATACAACATAAACATGATTTAATGTTTGACATTCGTGACACTAAATCAAATAATTTCTGTAGCGGCATTTGCTGTCTATAAGTCAACAATTATTAATCAGAAAAATATAAAGAATATTTCAATATAAGAATTATGGTATATTAATTATAGAAAAAAAAACTTATTCAAGAGTTTCTTCGTGTCATATAACAATAATATTATTTTCATTATTAATAGTATTGCACTTTTTTCTATTATAACTTTATAAATGTTATAATTTAGTAATTTACAGAAATGTCAGCTTTCTTTATGGTGTTAATAAAATATTACCAGTTTAATAAAAATATTGAGGCATGCCCTGAAAAATGAGACCATTTCAATTGGGGGGGGGACGAATACTGGGTGAATAATAAGGCTAAATGGAGAGGAGATGATGAAAATTAAGAACGTTTGTTAAGCCACTATTTTGGTATTTGCCACTATTTTGGTACCCGCGAAAATTAAAACCAACGTTCTCTTGCTCTTTGTTATTATTTTTCTTCACAAGTCAATAAATCTCATAATTCTGAATAATTCTGGACAGTTTGTGTATAATTTGGAGTAATTTGTTCTGTTTAATTTAAGTTTTCTTTACTTGCGCATCTTTTCAGACCGAATTGTCATCTTTTTGACGCAGACACAGTGACGCTAACTTAGGGGGTATTACAATCGGCTGTCCTAACAGCCATATCGCGGAGCTCAATTCAACTGTCGTACTTTTAAAAATCAATTGCATAGCATATCCGTCGCCGATTGAAATGCTGTTAGTGTATCGAAACTGTTCGGCGAAGCTGCTAGGTAAGTATATGACGATTCAATACTAATATTGATATTTACTAGATAGCTATCGCACTATGACTTGTTTAGTGTGCCTGCTCAGACTGCTGCGGCGTCTCGAGTCGTCCATTTGATTCTATCATCATCATCATGTTGTGTTCAATTCCAATTTCGAATGTGCATCGATTTCTCAAAACAGTAATTTATAGACATGTATATAGTTCATCTGATCCAGAAAGTGATAGTTTAAACTTCATGTACATGTCCAGCTTGAATTTAAATAATCTATATGCGGACGTTGAGCAGGCGGACAACAACAGAGCCACCGAGCGATATGCTAATTTTCCGTTTTGTGTTTCTTCCATTTGAGATGCATTTCTGTAAAATATTCCGTATATGATGACAGAATTCGCTGGTGTTGTCAAGTTGTAGCATCCATTCTGGAAATTTTTATATTTTAGCAGCTATTTATTTTCTTGAAATTAAAATGTTTTAATACGCAAGATTTAAGTAATTAATGAGGTCTTGATATTAGTAATTTATACCCATAACCTGAATGATATTCTTGTATAAAACATGTCAGTCACTTTCTTATTTTATCATATTTTTTCTCTATAACATGACGAGATAGAACAATTTGTATAATATATTATACACTTGCGTAAATGACAAAGGTGTGTCAATAGTCAATAAAACAGCTAGCTGCGGTTCCGTAGCTCTTTGGTGCGACCTACAATCGAATTTTGCCCTAACAATTTCATTTGAACGTCTTTTTTTTAATTTTGTAGTTGTACGTCGAACATAGAGCTACGGGATCTATCACAGTTTAATAACAGAAATCTGGCATACGTAAATTAAATCGCTTTTGCTTTCGATTACTATGGTGTGACGTACCTTTATTGTGATTGCTGGATGAATAACATACAAACTTTTGTTTGCAATTTGTGTTTATAAATAAGCAATAATTTGTGATATTTTACAATTACCGCGGAAACCAAGCAAATTACGAGAAAACGGCAGCCATTGACATCCCACACTCCCTAGCACAGAATAAATGTAATCTCGTTTGGCGGTCATGTGATACAGTGGTGGAAGAATAAAAATCACTCTTCCTGTTATTCTAATTGTTCCAAGAAAGCAATCACATACAGTATTTATAATTGTATGATTTTTGTTTAATAATAGAAACTAGTTGCATAAACGCAATTTATCTACTGATTTCGGTCACGTGGTACAAAATTATAGGTCTCGCATAATTTGCTATAAACCCTGGAATACAAAATGGCGTCTTTCGTCTTGTTATTTTTCTGCGACTCAGTGGACGGTAAATAAAGTCATTTTTTTATGACCACCGTCATCATTTCACAGTGCAAATAGGTTCTGGTCATTGTTTGGAAGTAAATAAACATAGTGAGTACTTTCGAAGGTCTTAAAATGTGATTTTCGCGACGACCAAATTTGGCATGTGGATTTTAACCGGTATTCAGTCGCACAAGGCCCCATAGCCCTATGGGCCGGCCAGAGTCAGTCACGTAAATAATGCGGTCGGCAACATAGGGCTATGATTCCACAACTATAAAACAGCCTAGGCAATACTATAGTCATTTAGAAAAGACATACAATTTTGTTATTAATCTCATTATACACTTGTTATTAATCTCACTAATAACAACCATTCATGGTTATTTCAATCTTTGTATTACATTTTAATTTGTTTAGTAAGTTTTACAATACAAAAACCATCTTTATTATTGGTGCATTGTGGATACAAATGTAGCTCCAGAATGTGAGTAACCACTTGTAATTCCTACTGAATTTTGGGACGCCACGAATTCACAGAAATGCTTTCTTAATTTCATTTCCAAATACTTGCTGTGATAGATGAATGTTTAAACAATCATTTATACATGTTCCATAAGTGAATAAATAATATTACTAAAAAAAATCCTTTGAAAATCAAAAGTTTACCATTCAATCTATTTGTATCTAACAACGTTGTCCTGACTCACTGCACTAATGATCAATGGGATAATGGCTTCCTATAGAGAAGAAATGTGTTAACTCAATATTGGATTTTGCAAAGAATTGTGGGATTGAAAATTGAACTGAACAATATAACCATAAAATTTTTAAAAATAACTTGCACGTTGCTTGAAAACAGGAGAGGTAAAAAGCTTATTTTAACGGAGGGCTCTATGGAAAAGATGTGAGCCCCCCAAATGCCATCTACAGTTCAATTTTCTATCTCACAACTTTTTGCAAAATCAAATATGGAGTTAACACAGTTCTTCCCTATACATGTATATAACACATTTCTTCCCTACCCTATACATGTACATGTATAACTGAAACTGGATATTATGAATCACTGTCTTAACTATGAAACAAATAATAAGGTATAATTATTCCCTCAGAACCTAACCTGACTCACTGCACTAACAACCAATAAGACATTTGTTACTCATAATTAGGACTAGGTATTATTATTATTTTTAATAATTTTTTTGTGCCAGGCAACAGTTCCGGACATTAAATTTCACTGTTGACTCTCCTGACTTTTTTTATGTGCAAATTGCAAGTGCTGACACATAGTGCATTTTTGCCACAGAAGTCAATATTCAAGTTTGGGACTACATGACAGGGCTGTGCGGCCATTTTCCTATCAAATGGCAATTTAATGCACTATCCGACCTTAATCAAAGTTCCCCCAAAGTCGCATTCGTTAGTGAATAAATCTTGGCCAGTGGAATTGGGCTTTCCGTGTTCAGCCTTAGTAGGATTTGAACTTGGGTCTACAAATCATGAGTCTGATGCGACAACCACTACGGTATACTACCAGTGACCGGTAGGACTAGGTATTATTACCTGGTAATCGAAGACGACCTGACCCGACTCACTGCACTAACTATAAAACTAATAATAAGGTATTATTATTCCCCTAGAACCTAACCTGACTCACTGCACTAACAACAAATTGGACATTTTTACCTACATGTATAACAACAGTGTTCTCTCCACACCTCTAAAGCGTAATGGTACAGTGATGTGACCCTGTGAGATGTTCTTTCAAGGGTGTGGCCCCTCTAAATCCAAATCAAATACTAGAATATTAATAATTTGCCCATTGCACGTAACAGCAACAATGTGACAAAACAAGTCTCACAAATCACAAATGCTGCATATGTCCGGAAAATATACTGATTTGGTACACTGCTGCTATTATTTGCAGTTTGTACTTTAATTCAAAAAAAAACAAGTGAAATTAGGTCCCATTGAAAATAAAACTGTACATAAATCGAAGCAAAAATTATTCAACTGCAGGCGTCGCCAAAGAAAAAAAACTGACTGGCAACACTGTTGTTTGGAGGTGTCCATCTGCCTAACGATTGTGTGTCTCGGCTACGCTGGTGGCTCATGCTTTGCCAAATTTTGCCGAATGGCGAGTTGAGTTTTAAGTTGATTTGCCAAATAATATATTTTATAGCCAAAATTGACCATATTTTAGGAAAGTAATGATTATTTGAATGTATAAACCATCTTTATAGTAATGTTCTTGAATGTATAATAAAGAAAAATGAACGACTTTTACCTTAATATTTTTTCTGATAGTTAGTCGATTTTTCTAGGATAGTTGACGTCGCCATGTCTACAACAGAGCTGGTATTATGTCACTGTATTTCGCTGATCATGTATTAAAAAAACTCTGGAAAAATATGATACATCAGGGCAAAATGTAAGATAAAATATGAAACTTCGGTCTGACCTTTTGCATCACTTCCTGTTGAAACACCATAGTTCCTCACAAAGTCGTATGTTATCACATGACTTTGTGGACATTTTTTTTTATCATCCCCAGTTCTTTCTAAGATTAAAACATTAACTCGAGACACACG
Organism: Saccoglossus kowalevskii; assembly: GCF_978046115.1. Taxonomy (NCBI): domain Eukaryota; kingdom Metazoa; phylum Hemichordata; class Enteropneusta; family Harrimaniidae; genus Saccoglossus; species Saccoglossus kowalevskii. The sequence goes on along the minus strand of NC_140643.1, from coordinate 24,764,373 downwards.
TTAGATCAAAAGAAATACCTGGATTGCCAGTCTGCTTATTAGTGGTTCTAAGATAATCGCCAATGAATCATTTTCAGGAATTTTTTTAAACAAGAAACAGGGGTGCATCGCCCTCATGCCATGGCCATGTGCCCCTTACCCTAGGGGGCAGATTTTCTGGCAACCACAAAATTCTGAATGACAAGGGATCACAAGTGGCTTCAGTCTTCAACTTTGACCTGTCTGACAGAAATGTTGGTCCAAAGGAAGCCAGAGAATGTTCCACACCCTGATAGGGAAAACCCCATCTCCCCTACTTGGTGGTGCCGCTGAATTGCAGTGCTCCCTCTTGCAGTTTTTTTCAAGAAAAAACCCTGATTTTAATTAACAAAACATTCTAAATTTGTTCAATGCAAGAATGTTACGGTTCAGCTGACAAGGTTAGGGTGATCATAGCATTACACATAAGGTATAGATCAATGAAAAATCGTTGACTTTAGTTTGAAATTTTGTCATTATTGATTTATTATTTTCATCCTATTTTGATAACTCGCAATCTCACAACAACAAAATGTTTGCCCTAATGTCTCATGAACCGACAGTGACATGGGCACTAAAACTGACTGTACTTGTTGACACGAAATAATGATAAACAGTTATCTCCATGGATAACAATATATTTACTGACTGGCTATAACATATTAACTATTTCTATTGCATTTTAGCTCCACTGTCGACAAAGTCGACACAGCTAGGCATTAGTGGAATGGTGCATAGCAGACTGTCAAAACCTAAAATTCTCTAATTTTGGTGAATATTTTTGTTATTTTTGGTAAAAAGTGATATTTTCGACTTCTTGTTAAAAACCGCTATTCCGATTGCTTTGATATTACATATATAGGTACTATATGTGGATCTCTCTCAGATTTGTTCATTTCATAATGATATCTTAAATTCTCTAATTTTGGTGAATATTTTTGGTAAAAAGTGATATTTTCGACTTCTTGTTTAAAACCGCAAGTCCAATTGCTTTGATATTACATGTATAAGTACTACACCTGGACCTCTCTCAGATTTGTTCATTTTGTGATGATATCTTTAATTCTCTAGTTTTGATGAATATTTGTGTAGTTTTTGGTAAAAAGTGATATTTTCGACTTCTTGTTGAAAACAGCAAGTCTGATTGCTTTGCTATTATATATATATAAGTACTACATATGGACCTCTCTCAGATTTGTTCATTTTGTGATGATATCTTTAATTTTCTAATTTTAGTCAATATTTTTGTAATTTTTGATAAAAGGTGATATTTTCGACTTCTTGTTAAAAACCGCAAGTCTGATTGCTTTGATACTATACATATATGTACCTCAGGTAAACCTCCCTCAGATTTGTTCATTTCATGATGATATCTTCAATTATCTAATTTTGATGAATATTTTTGTCATTTTTAGTAAAAAGTGATATTTTTGAATTCTTGTTGAAACAGCAAGTCCGATTGCTATACAATACCATACATATTGTTCATTTTCTTATATGATATCCTCAGTTCTTTAATTGAAATGTGCCTTGCTAACAGCGGAGCTATCTCAGCCGATAGGCTGCTTGTTTTGCTGTTCTATTTCAAACTTTATTTGACTTGATAAATACATAAAAGACAATGGAGTAAAATGATATAAAATATCAGACTGTCTCGTCTTTAATTAATTGTAGATAGTTTTTTAACTAATTTTATACTAACACAGTTATTGTTTCACAATATTCAATGGGAAAATTATGCAAATTAGATACAGTGTTTGACTTGGGGTTTGGGGAGAACACTGAACTTGGACTGAATTTTTTTAATCCTGAGGCCCTGACCTGAATCACTACACTAACAAGCAATGAGACATTTGTTATCTATAACTAGAACTGGGTTTTACATGTATTAATCCTGAGGCCATGGCCATAATCATTGCACTGATGACCAATGGGACACATAACTAGAACTGGGTATATTAGTTTCAGAGGACCTAACTTGACTCGGTGCACTAACTACCAATGGGTCAATTGTTATCTATAACCAGGACTGGGTATTATTATTCCCAGAAAACCTGACCTAAGTCACTGCACTAACTAGCAATGAAACTTTTGTTACTTATAACTAATACTGGGCATTATTATACCCAGGGAACCTGACCTAACTCACTGCATTAACTAGCAATGGAACTTTTGTTACCTATATCTAGGACTAGGCATTATTATACCGAGGGAACCTGACCTAACTCACTGCATTAACTAGCAATGGAACTTTTGTTACCTATATCTAGGACTAGGCATTATTATACCGAGGGAACCTGATCTGACTCACTGCACTAACTAGCAATGGAACTTTTGTTACCTATATCTATGACTGGGCATTATTATACCGAGGGAACCTGATCTGACTCACTGCACTAACTAGCAATGGGACTTTTGTTACCTATATCTAGGACTAGGCATTATTATACCGAGGGAACCTGATCTGACTCACTGCACTAACTAGCAATGGAACTTTTGTTACCTATATCTATGACTGCGCATTATTATACCGAGGGAACCTGATCTGACTCACTGCACTAACTAGCAATGGAACTTTTGTTACCTATATCTATGACTGGGCATTATTATACCGAGGGAACCTGATCTGACTCACTGCACTAACTAGCAATGGGACTTTTGTTACCTATATCTAGGATCAGGCATTATTATGCACAGGGAACCTGACCTAACCCACTGCACTAACTAGCAATGGGACTTTTGTTACCTATATCTAGGACTAGGCATTATTATACCCAGGGAACCTGACCTAACTCACTGCATTAACTAGCAATGGGACTTTCGTTACCTATATCTAGGACTAGGCATTATTATACCCAGGGAACCTGACCTAACTCACTGCATTAACTAGCAATGGGACTTTCGTTACCTATAATGAGGACTAGGCATTATTATACACAGGGAACCTGACCTAACTCACTGCACTAACTAGCAATGGGACTTTTGTTACCTATATCTAGGACTAGGCATTATTATACACAGGGAACCTGACCTAACTCACTGCACTAACTAGCAATGGGACTTTTGTTACCTATATCTAGGACTAGGCATTATTATCCACAGGGAACCTGACCTAACTCACTGCACTAACTAGCAATGGGACTTTCGTTACCTATATCTAGGACTGGACATTATTATACACAGGGAACCTGACCAAACTCACTGCATTAACTAGCAATGGGACTTTTGTTACCTATATCTAGGACTAGGCTTTATTATACACAGGGAACCTGACCTAACTCACTGCACTAACTAGCAATGGGACTTTTGTTACCTATATCTAGGACTAGGCATTATTATACCCAGGGAACCTGACCTAACTCACTGCATTAACTAGCAATGGGACTTTTGTTACCTATATCTAGGACTAGGCATTATTATACCCAGAGAACCTGACCTAACTCACTGCACTATCTACCAATGGGACTTTTGTTACCTATATCTAGGACTGAGCATTATTATACCCAGGGAACCTGACCTAACTCACTGCATTAACTAGCAATGGGACTTTTGTTACCTATATCTAGGACTAGGCATTATTATACCCAGAGAACCTGACCTAACTCACTGCACTATCTACCAATGGGACTTTTGTTACCTATATCTAGGACTGGACATTATTATACCCAGGGAACCTAACCTGACTCCCTGCACTAACTTCATGTACAAATCAGACTTTTGTTACTTATACTAATACTGGGTATTATTAATCCCTGGGGCTCTGTTCTGGCATTTGTTAATGAGGACTGGGTTTTATTAATCCCAGAGAACCTGACCTAACTCACTGCACTAATGACCAATGAGTCATTTGTTACCTATAATTAGAACTGGGTACTACCGGTATTAATATTAATTCCCTGACCTGACTCACTACACTAACTACTAATGGAAGACTTGTTACCGATAACCCTTAGGCCCTATACTGGGATAAATTAGCATAACATACAAGCTTTGTATTTTGATGGATATTTTAACAATTTTTTTTTTATTATTGTAGGAAACTTGGAAATACTATACAGAGAAATGAAAGAATATGGTATCAATGGCTTCAGTACCTGTAACAATGATTTATGACTTTTTAGTAATTGTATTTGTATACCACTTTTTCAGTTTTCTGATTATTTTGTGACTCTATGGTGTATTTTGTTATAATGATAATAACAAAAATATTATAAAACTGTATTACAAAGGTACCATACAGTATAACAACAAGAATTAAAGTGTGATTATAAATTTATACTTAATTTAGAAATAACGTTTCTCTTCTGGACCCTTGTCAGTGTTGGTCACTTTGTAGTAAAGCATGTGATCATGTCAGCATTATGCATATTGTCAACAATTATAATATTTGAACTCTCAATATTTTCCAAATGAGTGAGATGATAAGTAAGATGGTGCATTGTTTATTTTCAAACATGCTATATATTAAATTGCTCAGTACTATGGAAAATTCTATAATATTTGAAATTGCAGTGTTAGATTCTTTAATTGGGCAAATAATATAGTTTGTACAACTACAAGACAAAAATATATTATTTCTGCTTCTTGCAATACCACATTGTGTTGTGTTTATATTCTACAAAATGTTTGCTTTAAAAATTTAAACTTGATTGAAGCATAAAGCTTTGATCTCTATGATTTATGTCTAATAATTTAAAAACAACTGTTCATGTGTAGCACAAATTAGGGGCTTACAGTTTGACCTAGGTTCATGGTGTACACTAATTGTGGTTGGCATGGTCACACAAATTTCCCAGCTGTGTAAAGGCAGATTACAACAAACTTGATATGAGCATCATACATAGTGGGTTGTTATGTCACATTGTTTTGTTCAAAAATGGGAACTGATTGGGATTGATCTTTGTGTGTGTGTACAAGCGTACATCTCAAGCTGCATCGTTAACATGCCAGGACTGCTAACATTCTAACTGTACACATGCATCAAACATCTTGTGATATACCGGTATATATCAATATGTATGTACCGATATATACATTGTCCTGAAACCAGATCTTGGTCGTGTGTATGGGATTCTTTCAAATTTGGTTTAAACATGGGATCATTCAATATGACAATAAAATTGATCATGTGTGGGGTCCAGTGCCCTTTAGTTTAGTTCTATATTTTCTGATGAGTCAAGTCTACTCAAAAAATGTAGCCCAAATAGAAAAATTCTTGGGATAGATAAGTATATGAGGTGACTGAGATGGTACAATAACCTCAGTGTAGATCCACTGTTATACCACTTCCACCTGCTGTTGATTCATTCGTCGAGCAGAGGGCAGGGATATTAGGTAGGGTTGCAAATTCCACACCACGCCAAAGCACCATTTGATTACAAGTGGGAACATCAGTACTGTATTTCTGGTGACAAACCAGATTTTAAAGGGGACCCTGTATCATATGATCCAGTACTGTTGGTGGGCCCAGATGTACCATTCTTTTGCAAGGAAGAATGTCTAACCTTGGGCACCATGTTAAATAAATTTTAATTTCCACATAAGTTGCATTTTTCTGATTTACCAAGTGCTTGCTGCAGTCTCTGGCTTTAAGCTGGCACTCAATGGACAATACAAGAATTTGCTGATCGTAACGTGTCCCTTTTTTTACATGGCTAACATCACCCAGAATGTTGTATTTATGGTAAAAGGATATTCACTGAACAGGGGCCTGCAAAACTATTTTGATTCAATGGGACCAAATATAAGGAATTAGTTTAGCCCAGTTCTGCCTAGGTAGTTTGCCATTTTGAGGGCCTCAACAGAGGCAGCAGTCAAACATATTGCCAGAACCAATGATGCTAGGCATAGATGCACCAATATAATATGTGTTCTAAATATGATAAACTGAAGACAGATACACACGAACAATAATCTCATTCATAGGGTCAGAATGCCCAATAATGACAGTCTGGTCGAGGGGAATACAGGAACAAACATATCAACCAAGGAAATGATCGTTGAGGTGGATGTGGTTGGGGTCAGGTGTTTTCAGTGGTATGAATTAAAGGATTCATTTTGTTTCCCAACCCTTATTTCCTGTGACGTTAAATTGTTCGGTTACCGTAGCAAACTACCACAATGACCCTGTAGGACCTTTCAGAAGTCAAGCACAGCTACAAGATCAAGTTGGCCAAAAAGCTTCAGTTGACTCCATCACCAGTGTCAATGGCTCTGCCACGAGTAATGGTAGGCATGATTTTCCAGGAAGTGAGAGAATTATTGGCAAATGGCAGAAGTGCAGTGCCTGTTATTCCCCCATATTTTTGGTGAACAATAAAGAACAATATGGACCCAAGCCAACTGAATCAGTATATTCTCTCAGAGCATTTTATGTGATGGTGACCCCAGCAGAGGTACACTGCTGTGTACATCAGGGGATTTCCAGATATCACTCAAACATTTGATTCAAGATATTAGTTCAATGTTTGCCCATTGTAGCCTCACAGTTTTTTTTCCCAAAATTAATGGCAGTGCCAGTTTTGTGGCTGCACAGCAGGCCAACAATGTGAATCCATTTTATCAATATCTGGTTGATACAAGAGCAGTAATTTTAGCACACATCCTTCAAACAATCATATCCCACATTTAGTATTTCCGGGAATGTATTCTTGGGAGTGTTTCAGGTTGAGAGACCCGGCAGCCACACTTTTTGCATGCACGCACAGCTCAGACAATTATTGAGCTTTTTGGAAATGGCTTCATCTATGAGAGGCCTTGTGCCTCAAACAGCTCTCAAAGGTATGCTCGTCCAGGTCCACACACTCCAGTTGTGTGGATCGCCACATGAGAAATATCATGGACCCCACAAAGCTTGACTGCCATCAAGTGGATGGACTTAACCAACATAAGACGGAGATAACAGATTGCTTCATCAACTGCGGCTATAACACTGGTCATGGACGCCTTGAAAATAGAATGGGGAGTGGCTCCCTTGCAAAGCACAGCTCCACATAAACATACCTAATATGTTGGGAGGGCACTAGATTGCTTTCTAGATGAAGTATAGAATAAAACAGTTCCCATCCATTGCGACAACACAACTGTATTAGCATATATTACAAAACATGGGTGGACAAATCCCACAAACTAGCCAGCTAGTGGAGGAGATAAAGAGTGGGAAATTGAGCTGAAGCCCACCTGGCAGGGATTAGAAACAGTGTGGCCAACACAACGCGCAATGCCGTGTTTCACATTCCAATCTCGTTTTTCAGTTTATATGTTCATATATGTGCCTGTAATTTTGAATAGATAATTATTTAGCTGCGCCCCTTTCCCCATTTTGGGATTTACTTGAGGGTCACTAATGGGCTTGAACTCCCGCAGTTCAGCCACCACCAGGGTATACTTTGTACCCATTGAACATGCATACAATACATTGGTTTTGGCAAGGTAGGTATGGCTTCACTATACAAAATTTCGAATAATTCCCCGGGAATCTGATAATGCAATGATCAGTACATTAACAAAGGGAATTAAAAATTGTTAGGGGTCATGTGACAACAAAAGAATGCACACTCCTATGTTGGAACCTTTCGTATATTGAAAGAGAATAATACATGCCACTATTTTCGTACCAATCGTATATTAAATAATAGCAGATCACGACAACAGAATAATACATGCCACTATTTTTGTACCATTCCTATATCGAATAATAACAGATCCCGACAACAGAATAATACATGCCACTATTTTTGTACCAATCATATATCGAATAATAACAGATACCGACAACAGAATAATACATGCCACTATTTTTGTACCATTCCTATATCGAATAATAACAGATCCCGACAACAGAATAATACATGCCACTATTTTTGTACCATTCCTATATCGAATAATAACAGATCCCAACAACAGAATAATACATGCCACTATTTTTGTACCATTCCTATATCGAATAATAACAGATCCCGACAACAGAATATTACATGCCACTATTTTTGTACCAATCCTATATCGAATAATAACAGATCCCGACAACAGAATAATACATGCCACTATTTTTGTACCATTCCTATATCGAATAATAACAGATCCCGACAACAGAATATTACATGCCACTATTTTTGTACCATTCCTATATCGAATAATAACAGATCCCGACAACATAATAATACATGCCACTATTTTTGTACCATTCCTATATCGAATAATAACAGATCCCGACAACAGAATAATACATGCCACTATTTTTGTACCATTCCTATATCGAATAATAACAGATCCCGACAACAGAATATTGCATGCCACTATTTTTGTACCATTCCTATATCGAATAATAACAGATACAGACAACAGAATAATACATGCCACTATTTTGTACCATTCTTATATCGAATGTTAACAGATCCCGACAACAGAATAATACATGCCACTATTTTGGTTCCAATCCTATATCGAATAATAACAGACCCCGTCCACAGAATAATACTATTTTGGTACTATCCCTATAGTAAAGTATAGCAGTTTCCGACAACTAAATTATATGTGCTACTATTTTGGTACCATCCCCATAGTGAAGTATAGCAGTCCACGACAACAAAATTATATGTGCTACTATTTTGGTACCATCCCTATAGTGAAGTATAACTGTTTTCGACAACTAAATTATATGTGCTACTATTTTGGTACCATCCCTATAGTAAAGTATAACAGTTCCTGCCAACTAAATTATATGTGCTACTATTTTGGTACCATCCCTATAGTGAAGTATAACAGTTCCTGCCAACTAAATTATATGTGCTACTATTTTGGTACCATCCCTATAGTGAAGTATAACAGTCCCGACAACAAAATTATATGTGCTACTATTTTGGTACCATCCCTATAGTGAAGTATAGCAGTTCCTGCCAACTAAAATATATGTGCTACTATTTTGGTGCCATCCCTATAGTGAAGTATAACAGTTCCCGAAGTTCCCGACAACTAATTTATATTTGCCACTATTTTGGTACCATCCCTGTAGTAAAGTATAATAGCAGTTCCCGCCAACTAAATTATATGTGCTACTATTTTGGTACCATCCCTATAGTGAAGTATAACAGTTCCCGACAACTAAATTATATGTGCGACTATGTTGGTGCCATTCCTATAGTGAAGTATAGCAGTTCCCAACAACTAAATTATATGTGCTACTATTTTGGTACCATCCCTATAGTGAAGTATAGCAATTCCCGACAACTAAATTATATGTGCTACTATTTTGGTACCATCCCTATTGTGAAGTATAGCAGTTCCCACCAATTAAATCATATTTGCTACTATTTTGGTACTATTCCTATGGTGAAGTATAATTTGTGTTAAAGAATTTTTGTCATCAAATCCATTTTCAAGAAACATTTAATTTGGAACACACCTTTAGTTTATTTTATTTTCATGCTAAACGTTGATACTTTTACAATCCACCAATGTCCAAATAAGCTGCAAGTAATTTGGTTACTAGTGGCGGTCTTTATTGTCGAAGTAGTTATTGTCCGCTTGCTCATTAGTAGTATTCAATAGGCTTTACTGCCACCTCCTAGGCCGCTCATTATTGACACGGTACCAAAATAGTGGCAAATACCAAAATAGTGGCTTAAAAAACGTTTTTAACGAGTTTCTCTTTCACAGAATTCGAGCATTTTGGTCTTATTACTCACACAGTCTTTGTCAAAAATAGATATATTGGAACACAATACAAACCAAACGTATTATTGGTAAATTGACACAGGCGAAAAACACGCGTACGACAGAATCAAAAAAGGATATTACGGATGATTTTGAAGTGCCTTTACAGCATATACATTTTGATACAATTATACTAAATAATTTGCCACATCCCAAAAATCTATTAATAATGACTACTCCATTTCCCGAATTAGAAACTTTATTCACAGCTTTATTAATTACATAAATTGACTGTTGCTTACCCTTCATAACAATCATAAATAAACTTCAACACCACTGGTTTTAAATTGTACCAATAATGGAAGAAGAAAAAAATACCTCATGTGTTGAGAAAGAGGAAACACTACTGCGCTTATTTCACAATTGGAAACATGTACATTGTAATGGGAAGCTGGGATTTGTTATTCTACAAATTAAAGTTAGATTCAAACTGTGTGCAAACCATTATTGAAGATAAGAACTATTTAATGTTACTCAAGCATACCTATAACCCGATAAACAACAATTAGATATTATGATCTATAAAAATATCTTGAGAACATAAGAACAATAACAAACAACTTTAAACACAATTGTTCTTGAGATTAACAGACAACTATACCTTGCAATACTTTATAAATAATACATTTTAGTTGATATAATGCCACGGGGACATGTGAGAAATGCAATAACGTGTTCACAATTGAATAAGAGTGTTCAACCATTATACCCAATTTAATTTACCTTATCAATTATACTGTGTGTAATTATCAGGTGAGCGGTAATAAAACAAATAACGATCAATAAACCAAGTTATCCATTACATGGACTGAAACAAAAAATAATCCAGTTGACTATCTATCTCATCTATTAGGGCGAGTGTGTGTAGTTTTAGTTTCCTATGCATGGGAATGTTTAGTGGTTCTTAATAATATCCGTTGCATTGGATTCATTCCTATTACTTGCTAAGTAAAGATTGAGCATACATATCCAATGAAAGCTGACAGCTTTCACTGACAACAGCCTCTTCGTCATGCAAATATTCTTTCAAGACCTGCATACAATCATTTTTATCCATTTCTCCCAGAGCAGTCGCACATTCGTGGCGAACGACTGAACTCTCGGTAGAATTCTTCAACGCGTCAGTCAACACTGTAACTATCGTGTCATCGGCCTTCCTTCCAAGTGCGTCGCCAGCCTTGTTTCTCATTTGCCCAAGTATAAACGCCAATTCGTGTCGCAGAAGTATGCTACTGGCTTTCATACCTAGTGAATATATATGATAAACAGGTTATCAATATTGTTTGTGCTTTCGTACAGAAAACGTACTGTTATATAATATAAAAGTAGACCATTTTTATTTTCACGAGATATGTGTGTCTGAGTACATCATCAGCCTCGTTGTCAGCATTGCCATAGTAACTAGTCTCTCAAATATATACTGATACATAACTGTTCTATTTGCGTAACACTAACAAATCCAGAAAAGATTGTTGTGCTGTAGCGCATTACAAATAATACATCTATCAAGACAATACATACCTTCGGCAAGTGCCAGGACTGATTCTTCACTTGTCTTATTCCTTAATGCAAACATAGCTCTATATCGATCAAACAATGGTAACGACTCGTCCAGCAATGTGCTTTTCAATGACTCAACATTGTCGTCATCTGATGCTGGAGCAGGATCAACACTTTTGTATGGATTCTCGACTTGAATATGTTTATTAGTATTCAACCAGTTGATTCTTGCCAGTGCCAATTGACAGGTCTCAGCAATCTAAGATTCAGTAAAATGTTATGCGTAAACGATTTTAGTGGCAAACGTGTGGGACTGAACAAAGTAGATTGTAGACGAATTAACATGTGCTTTCCGCAATAGTATATTTAGTTGATGTTATGTCGTTGTTTCGTCTAACTGAGTCTGTATGACCAATTAGTTGATTCGCTCAAATCCTTTATTCGGCTTACTAATTTAAATACAAAATTAAATGTTTTAATATGCGTCTGACTGTCGCGCATTCAAGCTATTAGGTTACACTAGGAAATCTTGAGTCTTTGTTCTGTCTTTCATGATTAATATTTTACAGTTTCATCAATATTTTACAGTTTTGGGGACAGATGATCAAACTACCTGGGATGTTTTATGTTTTTATGGGATGTAAAAACAAATCCTTTTCAAAAACCACACTATACTGTCCACATTGTCAGGGGTAGCGAAATTGCTCAAATGAGATTTTAGCTGCTATGGCGAAATTTCTAATTTTGAAACTCTTTTATTTTTACCCGCTAAACGTATATCACTACTAGTAATCTGTGCGAGCATGTACTCTCGGGAGGGTGACTCTATTTCTCATTGTATTTCTATCGAAATAAGTAGATTATACATTCAATTACTCTACAATGACTGGTACTACTAGAGAAATTTCAATCAAAGCCGATTTAAGGTAGAGATGCAGGTTCGTGGGCACTTTGGAGTGAAACTTTTTTTTTGCTTTTTTTATTATCCAAAAAGTCTTGGCTATAGACTGTTGAAATTGTTTAGAATTGTGAATAGTTGAACATACTCAAAAAACGATTTTAAAATATAGATAATAGGTGCAAAATTATCTCCTTTGAATGCTTAGCAAGATTTAGCAAGGCTGTACATAAATAATATAAAAAAAACATGGTGAAAAAAAGAAATGACGAGATCTCCATATTATGCACTGTATTTAACTTTTTACAAAACGATATTAAATTTAAATTTGAAACTGTAACAGCCATTTTAATTATGAGCATTAGCAAACTTCTTACTGTGTGAATTGTTATGCAAATTAGCAATTATCTCAGCTTCTTTTTAGTGCACATTCCAGAACTTTAAAAAAAATAGCTCCTAGACGCTTTGACTTTTTGTTTTGAAATTTTCACAAATTATTGATAATGTGTTTATCTTCAAAACGCCGTTGGGGCATTGTTTTTAGTTGAATAGTGTTACAGCAATCGTACAGACAACTAGCCTGGGAGTTAATTTATGCATAAACTTGAAGTAGTGAAATTTGAGCTGCTGCCCTACAAAATTGACAACTGGTAGACAGTTTTCAAGACGGCTCTTTCTTTATAGTAAACAGATGTACCCGTAAACCAATTTTGACAGAAAACAGAAGCATGGTTTAGCAGCTAATTCTTTTTAAATCACTTTTGTCCAAATAAAGCACATTTTTGTGCATATTTCAAACTACAGTGTCAATAAAAATAAAATACTAACAAAACTTTAAAATTCATACAATAAGCTTTCCAAAAATATATAGTTTTGTGGACAAGGGAGGTTATCTTGGTTTCCTAATTAACTAATTAAAATACCTGTCAGGTAAACTGCATCTCTACCTTAACATAATATCATGACGGCCATTTTGTTTCTAAACTTGTGACGAACCATACATATTACGGAAACTCGCTTCTATCACTGGATCAAATCTATACTTTTCAAGTATATTATTTCAGAATTATTATCTTTATTATTAATCAAACACTCGAAACTTCAATAGTCGGGTAATCTATAGCTCCCAGCTTTTGTGACAGATGATTAAACTGCCTTTTATGTACAGGGGATGTAAACAAATCTCATTCTTATAAACCACAATATACTCACCATATTGTCAGGGGTAGCAATTCAAGTTTGTTCAAGTGGAATTTCCGTAACTACTAGTATATCGAAAGTTCTAATCATTATGAAACTCCTTTATGTTGTTAACTCCAAACGTATCTCACTAATTTATGCGACGTGTATTCTCGAGAGGGCGGTTCCAACATTTCATTGCATCTCTTCACAAATATGTAGATTATACATTCAAATATTGTACATATACTGGTACTACTACAGAAATGTCATTCTAAGCCGACTTATTGTAATATTATGGCGGCCATTTTGTTTTCAAACATGCAGAAAAACATACGTATTATAGAAACTTCTACTTATCACCTCGATCACTGGATCAAATCTATACTTTTCAAGTATATTAAGCACTTCCTTGGAACCAATAGCACCAAGAGCTTCAGCTGTAGTAAAAAAACAACAACATATTTTATTTGCAACTTGATATAATAATAGACTTAGTTTGAATTAAGCATTGTTATTGAGCACAAACAGTTATTATATCATGGGAAAATGAATTGTCATAATTTTATTTGAAGTCCCGTATTGTTTTAACGTAGGTCGGAAAAGGAGTTGAGTGATATCAAAAAGTAGCTGAGTAGACGTTGAGAAAATAATAATCAAATTCTAAAACAGATACTGTTACAGTAAAACACGAGCGATTGGTGAAAATTCTTACCTGCTTCATGTCGCACTATTGGTTCTTGACTTGTGTCTTCCAGTACATTGATCAGATATGGTATGGCGTATGGGTCTTGTATCTGTCCAATACAAAATACTGCCTCGTGTTTTAGCAGTGCTGATGGGTCGTCTAGACATGTTAGCAAACTATCTATGGCTTCCTTGCCGCCTATATCACGCAGGGTGGACATTCCACGAAAACGCTCTCTCATAGACAGCTCTTTGTTGCAAAGCATCTGTTGCATCTTTTCGACAGTGATATGTTCAGCCATGTTGAAGTCAGTATTGTGAATAACACAATACAGGGGGATAGTTTGTATTGAGACAATGGTTTATAATTGATTTATAAATAGAAAATCGTGGGATCCAATACTGGTACGCCTTTATTCGACGGTAATCGACTGTTAAGTATTGAATTTAGTGTCTCACAAAATGAAACACACTTTATTATAAAGTAACTGTTGGCAAACAAGAAACTAATAATGTAAACTAATGGTGTAACGCAACATATTAATTGACATTATACAAAATCAAACATAACACGACATACAATCAACATAATAATTGACATAACACGACAAAACAATCGACATAACAAGACTCAATATTCGCCATAACACGACAAAACAATCAACATAAAAGAACATCATAATCGATGTAACGTGACACAAAAATGACATAATACAAACACAAATAACACGACATACATTCGACATAACAATTGACATGACACGACAAAACAGTCGACATAAAAGAACATCATAATCTATGTAACGCGACATTATAATTGACATAATAACCGACATAACAAGACACAATAATTGACAGAACACAAGATATAATTGACATATCACCATGTTATAATCTCCATAACACGACAAAACAATCGACATAACAAGATTTAATTTAATAACAGTCGATATAACTCGACATAATAATCGCTATTGCAAGACATAACATGACATAATTGTCGGCATCCTTTACTATATGTGTTTATATATTACCTGAAACCCTGCAAATAGGAGTGAGCATGGAATCATGGGAATAAACTGTGTGGATTGCCATGTGATAACTGGCATAAAGGGATTGACGGGAAGGATAACTGTGCTTGTGTGATTGTGATTTACATACATTGAGTGCCTACATGTCATTGCGAGACAGCTGCTGACAAGACTACATTCTGATTGGCTTCTGTGGATACCCAGGTAGTGTACCTGAAACTGGGCCATTTATTCCCTAGAAATAGGCTAGACTGAGGACAGTTGGGGACCACCATTTCAACTGAGTACTCTATGCGTTGCTACTGCGATAGTGTGAGACAAGTGATACAGGCTTCAATCGTCATTCTGTGAGACATGTATGAACTGCTCGGCGATCTACGGCTATCTACGGCTATCTACGGTGCCCTACAGAATAACAGCATTCCCCTGCAAGCAAGACTCCTGTATTTCTTCGTTGTTGTGTTGCACAAGCCATTGACTGTTATCAATTTCTGCATCCTAGAACTGTGATTGAGTTATCACCAATGCACACTTCCCCAAGCAATCCCCTATTTTAGTGAATTGACTCATTTTATTATTCTGTGCTTTGTTTATTTTAAGTATTTTGAGAAGTATTAAAGCCAATAGCTTTAACTAGATATGTTTGTGTATGTGTATTTCATTTCATTTCCTGTACTATTGTCTTGTCTACCCCATTTTAGCAGTGAAAGAAACTCCTGACCAGTTTGAGTTCTGTGTGTATCTCTCTCAACATCAATCATCAGGTCTTACACTGTGACAATAATAATCGCCATAATTCGACATAACACGACTTACTAATCGCCACAATTTATGTATAAATAGTAACCAGGAGTTCTACACTGGTACAGCTTGACTCGGCAGAAATCGTTAGACTATTGTCGAATTTATCGTTTCACGTTATGAAATGCATTTTGTTGTAAGGTGACAGCGAGCAAACAGGATACTAATAATCGAACATAACAATCGACATAACACGACACAATAATCAACATAATGTAGCCTGGACTCACCCGGCACGAGTCCATACACAAAATAAATACAGTTTCCGAACTAGTTGACTACGCAATTTCCACTGGGTTCAAGGAATTCGTGGTTGGTCTACCTACCCAGTACAAGTAACAGTCTTAGGGGAGAACAACAAACACACTTGTAACGTATTGACAGCCCCGTATAACAATGTCTGGGTAATGGGGAGCAAGTAAGACTAGATACAACCCGTTTCAATGCTAAAGTACAAGTGATTTATTTATAGAAATGACCATGACTCATGCGCCAGATGGCAGGAACAAATACGATGTTTACATATCAGATAACAACATTACATCTCTCTTTATCTTAATAAAAGTTCAACATGTTTCGCATTTCAGTATCTACAGTCTGCATTGTTCCAAAACTCAACTCGTGGTTGCTTGCTAACTAGACTGTAAAAATGTTTGAAAGAATACAAAGTTTAAAACAACAAAACTAACTATGAGAAAAGGATAGACTTTTCCTTTCTCGATATACTAAGTCTGGAGGCTTATTCTGCTCCATCACAATGAGTTAAGTACTTCCTATGATGCTAATTATCTATACTATATGACTGTTACTTTATTTCATTTTTCCCATCCCAAGTATTTTGGAGGATTGCGTTGTCTAGTCGGGTATCTCCTTTCTGGTGTTAGAGGTTTATCATCAGCGATGGGCGATCGTGGTGTCCCGGGGGATAACATTGGTACAGGAGAAATTTCCTCTTCATCCCCAGAGTTGGCAGTATCTCGATCGCTGACACGGTGATCAATTTCAACTTCAGGTATTAATTTGAAGAATGACGAATTGCGCGTAATATTGTGTGCACCGCGTTTAGCTTTTATCATACTTCCTTTCTGTGACCTCATATGGCTTGGCGAGAAACGACGTTTCCAGTTTTCCTCTCTTTGTGTTTTTAACGAGAACGGAATCACCGACACTTATTTCCGACTTTTTCGCATTTCGGCTCTTATCCGCATATTTCTTCATCTTTTGTTTTGAAGTTGTATTTCCCCCCGCTTCTTAGAAGTATTGAAAGTCGGCAATTTTATGTTTATTGGACGTTGAAATACCTCTGTAGCTGGGCATATACCAGTAGAGCTGTGTGGTGTCGCACGATAATTTCTCAGAAATGTGTACATTTCGTGTTTCCACGACTTCCCTTCAACTTGCGCTGTGCGGATGGCTTTTCCTAGCGTTCTGATCATTCGTTCCGCCTGTCCGTTTGCCTGTGGCCATAGGGGAGTAACTTTACGGTGTTTAAAACCAAGATGTCTTGCAAAGTCTCTAAAATCGTGGCCCTGGAACGGCGGTCCATTGTCCGATGTTGCGATTTCAGGGATACCATATTCCGAGAATACTTTGTCGAGTATCGGAATTACGATTCGCGATGAAGTAGATCGTATTATTTCAACAACAACAAATCTGGAATAGTTATCTATTATCACGAGTAAATAATCCCCGCTGGGGAACGGCCCACAGAAGTCCATCGACACGTGTTGCCATGCATAGTCAGGAAGTGACATCATTTGTAACGGTTCGCGCCTATTTTGTGGTGTGGCGGCTTGACAGGCTAAGCAGGTTTTGATTTTATTTTCAACCAGCTTGTCAATGTTGGGAAAATAAACTTTTTCTCTCAGTAATCTTTTCGTTTTGACTACACCCTGGTGTCCTTCGTGGGCAAGACTAACTGTCCGCTCTTGTAACGATTTCGGAATGATAATTCGTGATCCGCGTAAAATTAGATCTTGAGTTGACACCAGTGTTAGTGATTCTCTTTCTTTTCGCAGCATTTCGAAAGAAATTCGGTCGATGTCTGTAGAATCGATGTCTGAAGAATTCGTGTGGTCGTACCATCTACCAGTTTTAATCGCCATGGTTACGGCTTGCAGTGTAGGATCAGATTGCGTTTCTTCTTTGATTTCATCCAAGGTTAGCGCCGTGGGTGCTGCATGACCAGCGATGAAGTTAATATATATTTCAGTGACTTTCTCTTGTCTTCTGTTTGGCGTGCTTTTCGTGTTCGGGTGTCTCGACATGTAATCAGCTGGATTGTCTTTTCCCAGCCTATACACGATCTTGTAACCGTAGAGCCCATCTCTCGATTCTGGCTGGCGGTTTAGCGTTTGGATTGTTGTAGAGACGTTCAAGCGGTTTGTGATCGGTTACTATGGTTACAGGTTTGCCCTATACGTATAAATGATAATGCTCACAAGCCCGTACAACAGCTAACGCCTCGCGTTCTGTCTGAGAACATCTCTGTTCGACTGGAGTAAGTGATCTGCTCGCGTAACTCAGAACTCGTGGTGCGTCTTCATCACCATTTTTCTGAGTGAGCATTGCTCCTAGACCAACAGGGCTTGCGTCTACTACGATTTCAGTGTCTTTATTCGGATCAAAGTATGCTATGAATGAATTGCATGTTAATCGATCTTTGATCGTCTCGAGCACATTACGATGAGTGCTCGACCATTCCCATACCGCGTCTTTTATGGTTAATAATCGAAGGGGTTGCGTAATAGTCGCTAGGTCGGGTATAAATCGTGAGAAATACCATACCGAGTAAACTTCTTACCTCAGTTGCATTTGTTTGCATTTGGGGCTTCGGCATTCTTGACAGCCGCGACTTTATCTGGGTCTGGTGACATACCTTCCGCTGAAAATCGATGACTGTAGAATATGAGATTTGATTTCTTGAATTCACATTTTCGTTTGTTTAGAGTAAGTTTTCTTTCGCGTAGTCATTGGAATACAGCTTTCAGACTGTTTTGATTGTCTTCCTGCGTTTTGCCATGTATGAGTATATAATCGCTAATGTTCTTTGCGCCTGGTATACCCTCGATTGCTTGTCTAATAGCGTTTTGGAATATTTCTGATGCCGATGATATTCCAAAATTGAGTCGCTTATAACGGCGTAGACCAACGTGTGTACTAAACGTAGTAATGTACCTCGATTCCGGTGTTAGCTCAAGTTGATGATAGCCTTGATTCAGATCAAGTTTGGAAAACACTGTGGAGTTGTTCAGATCTTGAATGATTTCATCAGTCGTCGGCATGATGTGTCGCGCGTCTCATGTCAATACATATCCGTATGTCGTCTGGATTCTTTGGTTTAAGAACAACAACAATTGGCGATATCCATGGTGAACACCCATGCATCTATTTTGGGTTTTGTGCATTTAGTCTTTAGAATGTTTTATTATTAAATAAAATGACTTTGAGAACTAGATATTGCCAGCCATGCAAAATATTGATATAAAATAGTGTTTGGTAATTTCTGTTCCTCTGCTATTGAAATAAGTATTTTTCCCTCCTCAAAAGAGTAAATATGTATATCGGAATGAAAGATTGATTAATTAATATGATGTAATTTGAAATGAAGTCCCTTTACTTGCCAAACTAACTAAGTGTGTTTTTTTTTCATTCAAAATCTTATTTGTGAAGGGCCATGGGCTATGGAATGTTTTTTTTTTCTAAAAAAAGCCTGTGGTAAGGATCATGAGAGTTTAAAATAGTTTTCGATCGAAAATCCTCTGGTATAGAACCATGAGAGGATGAAATTGTTTTCAATCGAAAACCCTCTGGTATAATGCCAGGAGTGGATGAAAAGGTTTTCAATCGAAAACCTTCTGGTATAGGACCATGAGAGAATGACATTGTTTTTGATCGAAAACCCTCTTATATATCCATGAGAGAATAAAAAGGTTTTCGGTCGAAAACCCTCTGGTATAATGCCAGGAGTGGATGAAAAGGTTTTCAATCGAAAACCTTCGGGTATAGGGCATTAGAGGATGAAATGGTTTTCGATCGAAAACCCTCTGGTATAGGGCATTAGAGGATGAAATGGTTTTCAATCGAAAACCTTCTGGTATGGAGCATTAGAGGATGAAATTGTTTTCAATCGAAAACCCTCTGGTATAATGCCAGGAGTGGATGAAAAGGTTTTCAATCGAAAACCTTCTGGTATAGGACCATGAGAGAATGACATTGTTTTTGATCGAAAACCCTCTTATATATCCATGAGAGAATAAAAAGGTTTTCGGTCGAAAACCCTCTGGTATAATGCCAGGAGTGGATGAAAAGGTTTTCAATCGAAAACCTTCTGGTATAGGGCATTAGAGGATGAAATGGCTTTCGATCGAAAACCCTCTGGTATAGAGCATTAGAGGATGAAATGGTTTTCGGTCGAAAACCCTCTGGTATAGGGCATTAGAGGATGAAAAGGTTTTCAATCGAAAACCCTCTGGTATAATGCCAGGAGTGGATGAAAAGGTTTTCAATCGAAAACCTTCTGGTATAGGACCATGAGAGAATGACATTGTTTTTGATCGAAAACCCTCTTATATATCCATGAGAGAATAAAAAGGTTTTCGGTCGAAAACCCTCTGGTATAATGCCAGGAGTGGATGAAAAGGTTTTCAATCGAAAACCTTCTGGTATAGGGCATTCATTAGAGGATGAAATGGTTTTCGATCGAAAACCCTCTGGTATAGAGCATTAGAGGATGAAATGGTTTTCGGTCGAAAACCCTCTGGTATAGGGCATTAGAGGATGAAAAGGTTTTCAATCGAAAACCCTCTGGTATGGGGCATTAGAGGATGAAATGGTTTTCGGTCGAAAACCCTCTGGTATAGGGCATTAGAGGATGAAATGGTTTTCGATCGAAAACCCTCTGGTATGGGGCATTAGAGGATGAAATGGTTTTCGGTCGAAAACCCTCTGGTATAGAGCATTAGAGGATGAAATGGTTTTCGGTCGAAAACCCTCTGGTATAGGGCATTAGAGGATGAAAAGGTTTTCAATCGAAAACCCTCTGGTATGGGGCATTAGAGGATGAAATGGTTTTCGATCGAAAACCCTCTGGTATGGAGCATTAGAGGATGAAAAGGTTTTCGATCGAAAACCCTCTGGTATAGGGCATTAGAGGATGAAAAGGTTTTCAATCGAAAACCCTCTGGTATGGAGCATTAGAGGATGAAATGGTTTTTGATCGAAAACCCTCTGGTATAGGGCATTAGAGGATGAAAAGGTTTTCGATCGAAAACCCTCTGGTATAGGGCATTAGAGGATGAAATGGTTTTCGATCGAAAACCCTCTGGTATAGGGCATTAGAGGATGAAAAGGTTTTCAATCGAAAACCCTCTGGTATGGAGCATTAGAGGATGAAATGGTTTTCAATCGAAAACCCTCTGGTATGGGGCATTAGAGGATGAAAAGGTTTTCGATCGAAAACCCTCTGGTGTAGGGCATTAGAGGATGAAATGGTTTTCAATCGAAAACCCTCTGGTATGGGGCATTAGAGGATGAAATGGTTTTCGGTCGAAAACCCTCTGGTATAGGGCATTAGAGGATGAAATGGTTTTCGGTCGAAAACCCTCTGGTATAGGGCATTAGAGGATGAAATGGTTTTCGGTCGAAAACCCTCTGGTATAGAGCATTAGAGGATGAAATGGTTTTCGGTCGAAAACCCTCTGGTATAGGGCATTAGAGGATGACAATTTTTCTATCGAAAACCCTCTGCTATTATGCTCTCGTTTGTTGCATGTGCTCAGTACTTTATATGTTGGAGACATATGGAATTGTTTAGTAATTTGATTCAAAATGGCCGTGTTGACACAGCAGAGCTGTTCATATTACTGATTGTCCGTCGTTGTCAACTTAACAAACTTTAAGGAGTCAAAGACTGCACATCATGCTTGTACCAAAATTGTGTGAAAATGTATATTTATTCATCATTATTTTAATTTTCAGGAATATTACACACTAAACCTCATCGCCATATCTATCTAATGTGGCTAAACCAAATCTGTTAAATTATACATTTCAGGAACTGCATCTATTGCAGCGCTGCAATGTGGAAGGAACACTATTGCCATTGAGAAGAACGACACTATGCATGACCACATGGTGGCAAGGATTATGTCGGTGTTTAAAGAGGAAATGGAAGATAATCGCACCACTGACCCGGAATGAACCATTGATTCAAAATAGGCATGGTCATGTTTTATTAGTTACGCTGTCGACTTTGTCAAGCGGAACTTATTATGAGTGATTGTCGGGCATCTGTGTCAATGTTTCACTTTTTTGACTGTTTTAATTAAAAAAACAAACTTCATATGCATAAATCTAAATCTATTCATATTACCGATATGTTATTTATGACACTTGTTTGCTCAAAACAGAGGTTCATCAAAATAGTCTACTTAATCCATGACAGCATCTCATAGTGTCACGTTCGTGTTTGATGCAGCTGGTGATTTTTTAGCTTCATTGTCGACTTTGTCGAGCAGAGCTTATCATATGAGTGATTGTCCATCGGCATCTGATACTTGATACTTGGTGTATATGTACTAGTAGATTTGTTCATTTTATGATGATATCTTCAATTCTCTAATTTGGGTGAATATTTTTGGTAAAAAGTGATATTTTCGACTTCTTTTAAAAAGACGCAAGTCCAATTGCTTTAATATTTTACATATAGGTACTACATGTGGACATTGCTCAGATTCGTTCATTTCGTGATGATATCTTCAATTATCTAATTTTAATGAATATTTTTGTAATTTTTGGTGAAAAGTGATATTTTTGAATTCCTGTTTTCTTTTGAACAGCAAGTTTGATTGGTTTGATACTATACACATTGTTCATTTTCTAATGATATCTTCTGTTCTTTAATTGCAATGTGCATTGCTAACAGCGGAGCTATCTCTGCTGACAGGCTGCTTGTAATTTTATTGTTAGTTTGATGGCTTTTCCCTTGCTACGAATTGTAATCTGTTACAATAAACTATTTTGCTATTTTAATATACAGTCTTGCAATTATTTACTTGTTTTATGTGGCCTTTAGTTGAGCTTTATACCAGAGAAATCAAAAACATTCCTTATCATATACCTTGTATTGCCAGACCTTGTAACGCTAAAGGAAGTGGGCTCTCACATCTAGACAATATTTTCCTGTGTCGTGCCTGGCCCAGCATGCCCAGCTTTCATCATTCAAAACAAAACTTGTCATTCTAAATTACGTTGTGTGTTTGAAGGTCATGTCGTGGTAAAATTGTAAATGCACATAAAAGTTATATAGTGTGAAACCTTTATAGACTAGATACTGCTTTTGCTGCTCTGTTACGTGCCCTCGCAAGCTTGGGCGCTTCTGCCACACAACCATGGGCCACAAAAGCTGCATCCAGTCCATAAAGAATGATAATTGTCTCACGCCCTCATATCTGGAGTGTTTTGTTAAAAACCGTGTCTAATGCCAGTGGGTTTTTGACCAAAAACTTTTCATTCTTCAATGGCCCTGTAGCAGAGGGGTTTCAATCGAAAACCATTTCGTTCTCTACTGGCCCTATAGCAGAGGGTTTTCGGTCAAAAAACATTTCATTCTCTCATGGCCCTATAGCAAAAGGTTTTTGAGCGAAAACCATTTCATGCTCTCATGGCCTTATAGCAGAGGATTTTCGGTCGAAAAACATTTCATTCTCTACCGGCCCTATAGCAGAGGGGTTTTGATCGAAAAACATTTCTTTCTCTCATGGCCCTGTAGCAGAGGGGTTTCAATCGAAAAACATTTCGTTCTCTACTGGCCCTATAGCGAAAGGTTTTCGAGCGAAAACCATTTCATGCTCTCAAGGCCCTGTAGCAGAGGGTTTTCGGTCGAAAAACATTTCATTCTCTAATGGCCCTATAGCAGAGGGTTTCCGGTCGAAAAACATTTCATTCTCTACTGGCCCTATAGATCGAAAACCATTTCTTTCTCTACACAGAGGCTTTTCTGTCTAGCTATAACTCTGACTAGACATGTATAAGTAAAAATGAATGTATATAACAAATTAGCAAGAGATAATTTCAAAATAAGCTGGGTGGATTGTAATCTCAATTTTAAGGTCAATATTTTTTAGTACTGGCTGTCTAATTAATATAATCCTTTGTCGATCAATAATAGTTAGGTTATATTTTCACATTATAAGTATGCTCTCAATGGAACTTGGCAAAGACTGATAAAAAGCCGCCTATTATTTTAAATTGTGGATCATCAAATTTTGATTTTATAGTGTGGTAGAGCACAATAAGAATAATATGGTGAAAACACAGTATAATGGGCAAACGTGTATTATTACAGAAAAAAAACAATAAACCTAAACTTTCTTTCTGACAATTCTATTAAAATCAATCAGTGTTTTTTATTTCTTTACATATCCATACTAGTAGCAAAATCATTATAGAACAATATGTATATTTCGCTTAAAAAAGTGGACAACTGTAAGAATATGTCACGAGAATTAAGAAAACAGAAAAATGCACAAAACCCAAAATAGATGCACAGGTGTTGGTGTTGCTTCGTCGACCTTTTCGATTATGTCGGCGGCTTCCATTTCTGCAATTTTCTTTTCGACTTTTTTGCGAATATGAAACGGAATGCGACGATGCGGTTGGGCTACGGGCTGAACAGTCTCGTCTATGTGTAGCTTTACTTGGAAATCTGTCATTTTGCCTAGGCCTGTGAATAAATCATTGTATTCGCTTACTAGCTTGTCTGTTGCGGTCTGTCCCATGACTTGTTTAATTATTTGTACGAGTCCCAAATCTTCTGCTGTCTGAAAACTTAGTAGCGATTCACCGAAATTACCATTGCGCTTGACGACATGAATTAATATATTCGATAGCGATTTTCTTCCATTATTCGTTTTACATTTGATGTCTGTCCGGAATTCGCCTAGGGTTTCGATTGGATATTGACTCTTGTATGGAAATACTTTTGTATAAGTCCGTCTCAACTTGACTTTCCCGTTAAGCTTTTCAAAGTCACTTTCATCCATTATGTTGATCGCTGCACCAGTATCAATCAAGAATTTAATTTCCTTACCGTGAATTGTGATGTCAGCTGTTGGAAACTTTGCCCTGGTTGCGTGAATAGTTTCCGTGCGTATACCGAATACGTATTTCGCTTGGTCGGTGTCTTGGCTGGACTCACTACTCGAATATGTGTCAGCGTCCACTCGCCTTATAGATCGTATTGGTTTGCGGTCTCTTTCCTTGTTTGGTTTGGATCTGCAAACTTCGGCAAAATGTCCATCTTTCCCGCATGATTTACATTTCTTGCATTTTGCCGGGCACGGTCTGTCATGAGGATAATCGCCTCCACAAAGGTAGCATAATCAAGAGGTTGATCGCGATTCATTGACAGTCACCCGTTTTGGTTTTCCACGTTTATTATGTTTAGACTTGAAGCCTCGGCTAATTGCGTTGACTGTTGACGCATGCAGGTTGCCCTCGATGTCCGCAGCCTGTGACTCAGAGACTTCCATCGTTCTGGCAAAGTTTAACAAGTCTTCTAGCTTCATGTCTTCTCTCAATGCTCGCCGTCTTAGTCTTTGCGACGTACAGTGTTCAATGATTTGTGTGCAAACTTCCTCGTCAGGGTTGGCATAATTGCAGTTTGGCACAAGAAGTTGTAACCGGGCGTGGTACTGATCCGTCGACTCACCATCTTTTTGCTTTGCTTGACGAAACATGTGTTTTTCGTACGCTTTCGTTCGTTTTGGAGCAAAACGTTTGTTGAGAGTTTTGATGAGTTTCTTGACATCGTCTTCTTCGCCGATGTCTGGGAGTGCTTTGATTTCACGTCGTACTTCTTTCCCCGCGTAGTGGATAAGTAGAGCTCGTTGTCTCTTAGTGCTCGTGATGTCACACGCGACCATCATGATTTGAAATCCTTCCAACCATTCCTCCCACCTTTTTCCACAGGTGCTAGGTTTCTCGTGGACTTGGAATGGTTCATAGTGAGGGATGCTTTCGGACGCCATGAGTTCCTGAATCAGTCGTCGCCAATATAACGTATTGACAACTCCGTATAACAATGCCTGGGTAATGGGGAGCAAGTAAGACTAGATACAACCCGTTTCAATGCTAAAGTACAAGTGATTTATTTATAGCAATCACCATGACTCATGCGCCAGATGGCAGGAACAAATACGATATTTACATATCAGATAACAACATTACAACACAGACACAGGTATCTGTTTAAAGACAACATGAACTTTTATTCAATACTCAATAAATGAAGTTACAATCCTCTCATTAAGTGTCATAACTTGATATATCCAAAATAATAGAGAATTATTTCCTAACTAATGCACGTGCACGAATGGATCATTGATACGTACTAATAATCCCTAGCTAACAACTATTACTGATCATTACAGTGAAAGTAAATCAGTAAGTCAAACAATAAAATTTAACAATTATGTAATTCTTTACAATGTTAACAATCTCTGATTAACAATAGTTCTAACAATAATGTACTAATGGTAATGCACCAATTATCATGCACAGTACTCCTTACAAGTAGAGCTAAGCAATGCACCATAGTCACTTAACAGTAATGTTTAACAGTAGTGTAACGATAATACACCGTAACTGCTAACAATAATATTTAACAATAGTGTGGCAATACACTGTAGCTGCTAACAATAATATTTAACAGTAGTGTGACAATACACCGTAACTGGTAACAGTAATATTTAACAGTAGTATGACAATACACCGTAACTGGTAACAGTAATATTTAACAGTAGTATGACAATACACCGTAACTGCTAACAATAATATTTAACAGTAGTGTGGCAATACACTGTAACTGCTAACAATAATATTTAACAGTAGTGTGACAATACACCGTAAGTGCTAACAATAATATTTAACAGTAGTGTGACAATACACCGTAACTGGTAACAGTAATATTTAACAGTAGTATGACAATACATCGTAACTGCTAACAATAATATTTAACAGTAGTGTGGCAATACACTGTAACTGCTAACAATAATATTTAACAGCAGTGTGACAATACACCGTAACTGCTAACAATAATAGTTAACAGTAGTGTGACAATACACCGTAACTGGTAACAATAATATTTAACAGTAGTGTGGCAATACACTGTAACTGCTAACAATAATATTTAACAGTAGTGTGACAATATAACGTAACTGCTAACAGTAATATTTAACAGTAGTGTGACAATACACTGTAACTGCTAACAGTAATATTTAACAGTAGTGTGACAATACACCGTAACTGGTAACAATAATATTTAACAGTAGTGTGACAATACACCGTAACTGCTAACAATAATATTTAACAGTAGTGTGACAATACACCATAACTGCTAACAATAATATTTAACAGTAGTGTGACAATACACCGTAACTGGTATCAGTAATATTTAACAGTAGTGTGACAATACACCGTAACTGCTAACACTAATATTTAACAGTAGTGTGGCAATACACTGTAACTGCTAACAATAGTATTTAACAGTAGTGTGACAATACACTGTAACTGCTAACAATAGTATTTAACAGTAGTGTGACAATACACCGTAACTGGTAACAATAATATTTAACAGTAGTGTGGCAATACACTGTAACTGCTAACAATAATATTTAACAGTAGTGTGACAATATAACGTAACTGCTAACAGTAATATTTAACAGTAGTGTGGCAATACACCGTAACTGGTAACAATAATATTTAACAGTAGTGTGGCAATACACTGTAACTGCTAACAATAGTATTTAACAGTAGTGTGACAATACACCGTAACTGGTAACAATAATATTTAACAGTAGTGCGACAATACACCGTAACTGGTAACAATAATATTTAACAGTAGTGTGGCAATACACTGTAACTGCTAACAATAATATTTAACAGTAGTGTGACAATATAACGTAACTGCTAACAGTAATATTTAACAGTAGTGTGACAATACACTGTAACTGCTAACAGTAATAGTTAACAGTAGTGTGACAATACACCGTAACTGGTAACAATAATATTTAACAGTAGTGTGACAATACACCGT
This sequence comes from Saccoglossus kowalevskii, assembly GCF_978046115.1. Classification (NCBI taxonomy): domain Eukaryota; kingdom Metazoa; phylum Hemichordata; class Enteropneusta; family Harrimaniidae; genus Saccoglossus; species Saccoglossus kowalevskii. Next base: position 24,736,448 of record NC_140643.1, on the reverse strand, counting down.
AACTGCTAACAATAATATTTAACAGTAGTGTGACAATACACCGTAACTGCTAACAATAATATTTAACAATAGTGTGGCAATACACTGTAACTGCTAACAATAATATTTAACAGTAGTGTGACAATACACCGTTACTGGTAACAGTAATATTTAACAGTAGTATGACAATACACCGTAACTGGTTACAGTAATATTTAACAGTAGTATGACAATACACCGTAACTGCTAACAATAATATTTAACAGTAGTGTGGCAATACACTGTAACTGCTAACAATAATATTTAACAGTAGTGTGACAATACACCGTAACTGCTAACAATAATATTTAACAGTAGTATGACAATACACTGTAACTGCTAACAATAATATTTAACAGTAGTGTGGCAATACACCGTAACTGGTAACAATAATATTTAACAGTAGTGTGGCAATACACTGTAACTGCTAACAATAGTATTTAACAGTAGTGTGACAATACACCGTAACTGGTAACAATAATATTTAACAGTAGTGCGACAATACACCGTAACTGGTAACAATAATATTTAACAGTAGTGTGGCAATACACTGTAACTGCTAACAATAATATTTAACAGTAGTGTGACAATATAACGTAACTGCTAACAGTAATATTTAACAGTAGTGTGACAATACACTGTAACTACTAACAGTAATATTTAACAGTAGTGTGACAATACACCGTAACTGGTAACAATAATATTTAACAGTAGTGTGACAATACACCGTAACTGCTAACAATAATATTTAACAGTAGTGTGACAATACACCGTAACTGCTAACAATAATATTTAACAATAGTGTGGCAATACACTGTAACTGCTAACAATAATATTTAACAGTAGTGTGACAATACACCGTTACTGGTAACAGTAATATTTAACAGTAGTATGACAATACACCGTAACTGGTTACAGTAATATTTAACAGTAGTATGACAATACACCGTAACTGCTAACAATAATATTTAACAGTAGTGTGGCAATACACTGTAACTGCTAACAATAATATTTAACAGTAGTGTGACAATACACCGTAACTGCTAACAATAATATTTAACAGTAGTATGACAATACACTGTAACTGCTAACAATAATATTTAACAGTAGTGTGACAATACACCGTAACTGGTAACAATAATATTTAACAGTAGTGCGACAATACACCGTAACTGGTAACAATAATATTTAACAGTAGTGTGGCAATACACTGTAACTGCTAACAATAATATTTAACAGTAGTGTGACAATATAACGTAACTGCTAACAGTAATATTTAACAGTAGTGTGACAATACACTGTAACTGCTAACAGTAATATTTAATAGTAGTGTGACAATACACCGTAACTGGTAACAATAATATTTAACAGTAGTGTGACAATACACCATAACTGCTAACAATAATATTTAACAGTAGTGCGACAATACACCGTAACTGGTAACAATAATATTTAACAGTAGTGTGGCAATACACTGTAACTGGTAACAATAATATTTAACAGTAGTGTGACAATATAACGTAACTGCTAACAGTAATATTTAACAGTAGTGTGACAATACACCGTAACTGCTAACAATAATATTTAACAGTAGTGTGGCAATACACTGTAACTGCTAACAGTAATATTTAACAGTAGTGTGGCAATACACTGTAACTGCTAACAATAATATTTAACAGTAGTGTGACAATACACCGTAACTGCTAACAATAATATTTAACAGTAGTGTGACAATACACCGTAACTGGTAACAATAATATTTAACAGTAGTGTGGCAATACACTGTAACTGCTAACAATAATATTTAACAGTAGTGTGACAATATAACGTAACTGCTAACAGTAATATTTAACAGTAGTGTGACAATACACTGTAACTGCTAACAGTAATATTTAACAGTAGTGTGACAATACACCGTAACTGGTAACAATAATATTTAAAAGTAGTGTGACAATACACCGTAACTGCTAACAAAAATATTTAACAGTAGTGTGAAAATACACCATAACTTCTAACAATAATATTTAACAGTAGTGTGACAATACACCGTAACTGGTATCAGTAATATTTAACAGTAGTGTGACAATACACCGTAACTGCTAACACTAATATTTAACAGTAGTGTGACAATACACCGTAACTGGTAACAGTAATATTTAACAGTAGTGTGACAATACACCGTAACTGGTAACAATAATATTTAACAGTAGTGTGGCAATACACTGTAACTGCTAACAATAGTATTTAACAGTAGTGTGACAATACACCGTAACTGGTAACAATAATATTTAACAGTAGTGCGACAATGCACCGTAACTGGTAACAATAATATTTAACAGTAGTGTGGCAATACACTGTAACTGCTAACAATAATATTTAACAGTAGTGTGACAATATAACGTAACAGCTAACAGTAATAGTTAACAGTAGTGTGACAATACACTGTAACTGCTAACAGTAATATTTAACAGTAGTGTGACAATACACCGTAACTGGTAACAATAATATTTAACAGTAGTGTGACAATACACCGTAACTGCTAACAATAATATTTAACAGTAGTGTGACAATACACCGTAACTGCTAACAATAATATTTAACAATAGTGTGGCAATACACTGTAACTGCTAACAATAATATTTAACAGTAGTGTGACAATACACCGTTACTGGTAACAGTAATATTTAACAGTAGTATGACAATACACCGTAACTGGTAACAGTAATATTTAACAGTAGTATGGCAATACACCGTAACTGCTAACAATAATATTTAACAGTAGTGTGGCAATACACTGTAACTGGTAACAATAATATTTAACAGTAGTGTGACAATACATCGTAACTGCTAACAATAATATTTAACAGTAGTGTGACAATACACCGTAACTGGTAACAATAATATTTAACAGTAGTGTGGCAATACACTGTAACTGCTAACAATAATATTTAACAGTAGTGTGACAATATAACGTAACTGCTAACAGTAATATTTAACAGTAGTGTGACAATACACTGTAACTGCTAACAGTAATATTTAACAGTAGTGTGACAATACACCGTAACTGGTAACAATAATATTTAACAGTAGTGTGACAATACACCATAACTGCTAACAATAATATTTAACAGTAGTGTGACAATACACCGTAACTGGTATCAGTAATATTTAACAGTATTTTGACAATACACCGTAACTGCTAACACTAATATTTAACAGTAGTGTGGCAATACACTGTAACTGCTAACAATAGTATTTAACAGTAGTGTGACAATACACCGTAACTGGTAACAATAATATTTAACAGTAGTGCGACAATACACCGTAACTGGTAACAATAATATTTAACAGTAGTGTGGCAATACACTGTAACTGGTAACAATAATATTTAACAGTAGTGTGACAATATAACGTAACTGCTAACAGTAATATTTAACAGTAGTGTGACAATACACCGTAACTGCTAACAATAATATTTAACAGTAGTGTGGCAATACACTGTAACTGCTAACAGTAATATTTAACAGTAGTGTGACAATACACCGTAACTGCTAACAATAATATTCAACAGTAGTGTGACAATACACTGTAACTGCTAACAGTAATATTTAACAGTAGTGTGACAATACACTGTAACTGCTAACAGGAATATTTAACAGTAGTTTTACAATAATACGCTTGCATCATTCACACTAAGCTCTATCCATAAGGCAACAATACATTGACAATAATACACCCACAGTATTGCTCAGCAATATACTTTAACAATAGTCGGCATAACAATACATTCACAGATATATATCAAGCCTCTCCTTGTAATATATAGTTCTACAACACTGACGATGAGCATAATAGATGATGTGGATTTTGCAGAATCAACGGATAGCGACTACCCAAAGTTAAATCACTACGTGAATAAAATTGATATGGGCACTAACATATCGTTGCAATCACTGGATGCGATGTCCGATGCACTTCAATGTTACTTCATAGAACAGATGTTGTAATGATATATGCGATTGACCACCGCTGTTGCTGACTCCCTATTTGCCGGCGAGTTGTCAGTCCTTGGATTATTACATCACTGGTGTGTTGCTATCTTGGGAATTACCGACGCGGCAACCCGCTAACTTCAGAGTCGGCAAACAGTCATTCTGCTGAGAGTTGCTTTCCCCAGACGGGAACCAAACCCTTCACTAAGTGTTCATCTGATACAATTCAGCCGGTTTGAACAACCACAAGCACTTTTTGTATAAACATTTCAAATAAAGTACAGGTAGACATCAGACTTTCACTTTAGACGCATCTCAGTTTTACACGAGAAACTTGTATACTGATCAAGGCGCAACAGTAAGTTGGCATAAATAGTGCAACCATGAATTGTACATACTGAATAGAAGCAAGCATTAGAACGTCTTTCTACAGCTAAACCAAACATTAAGTATATAATTTTAAATAAATAATACCAAGATACCAATTAATTTATAGTTGACTGATAAAAATCCGTTGGCGGATGCATACAACGGTGATCAACTTTCACCGGAAATGGCGGTTAAATGAAAAGTGCGCCACTAAAGACTGACATTGGGCACTATTTGTTTTCATAGCGCTTCTGTAACTGTTCAAATGCATCAAATACAATACACAAAAATAACACTATGTTTAACAGTCTATATCTCTCTCCTGGGACAGAGAAGGCTGTCTCAGCCATAACACCACATAAAAATTTGTGACCATTGGATAACAATACAAATAGTTCATCAAAACAGTACCATCCTTACATGCGTCACCTTCAATGTGGGTAAACCAAGTAACTCAGTTCCAGTTCACATGAAATACTGTGTCACATTAAGCCCTGACCTAGCAGCCACATCACTTGCACCACGGCAGGATGCCAGCGACTGTTGCCACATAGATGCCAAGTTACATTAGTCAGTCTTGTCCAGTATGAGTTCACAACAAGGCAGCTCATGTAGTATCTCCTGCAACAATAAGGAGAAAAGAAGGGAACGGCTGTCCCGATTAGTACTTTCACGCACATATCGCATACTGATACACTCCACTGATTATATTCATACAATCCTTCAACAAATTCATTCAAATCCTACTTCATAACATATGTCTATCAAGTATGAAACGAGTGTTATGTACCCTAAATACTTACTCATATGTAATTTATTGAAAAAAAAGATCATATATCCTCGTCATCTGTCACACACTAAACACTAGAAAGAAGGTACAAATATTCACTTCCACAAGATAAGCAAGTTGTTTCTAATCAATGTTGTTAGCTTGGTACCCAGAGTTGCGCAGTTCCCGGTACCATTTTCTGTGAACAGCCGTTTTCCAAGTAATACCTCAGTGAACACTCCTGCAATTCTCTCCAATTTCATCTGGATACAGTATATAGATGTTAATGGGTGAGCTGCATGAGTTATGCATTGCAACTAATGCATGACCATCTTGTTTCTAATCTTGTTTATTTTCTCTTCATTCTTATTCCTGATTAAGATTATTATCTTGATTTCTCCTGGTCTTTATTCAGTGAAAACTTCTTCACAAAACAGTATTGATCATACCCATAACAGAGTAAGGGTCTCCGAGTTCGTGTTGATCGTCTTGGGATATCAGTTTCTTTGCGAATAACTCTGATCACTTTCTATCAAGTTTTCTTCTGTAATTTCATCCTCATCCACTTCCGGATTTTCAATCGAGTCTTCTGGTGTATCAGCTGACCGTTCACTTCTATCAACTGTTTCTATGTCATCTGCATTACTGGCAGCTACATCTCCTGATACTTCAGTGTACTTCTGCTGATTTGAAGACACTGACTCATCTATGGCCAAGGGAAATCAAAACGCAAGGTTTCCTCCCAAGCAGGAACATCAGACGAGTCATCTGTAACAGGACTAGAAGTTTCCAATAATGAATTCCTGCTCCCTGGGCTTCTTCAGAAGATTCTATACTCAATACGTCTTCCACCTGTAGAGGTTCAGTTTGGTTTACCGTCACAGGATAAGTTTCATGTATGATCGGTTCTGCAACAAATATACCATCAACTTCTTCATCAGAGTCAGAGACTGAATGCGAGTCATCCTCAACATCATTAGTCTTCGTGGATGCTGTACCCGATGAATTTCTCTTGGGTGGGTCAGATATGGGATTGGCAGTGTACTACATGGCAACAACAAGTTACGGTGAAGTGTGATTTTTGTCCCACATCGTCCTTCTGATACAACCACATATACAGGTACATTGGGATTGAGTCTCCTCTCTACCCAGTAAGGTTTGGGATCCCAGCGATCCGCGATTTTATGTTTTCCACGCACATTAACCAACACTCTGTCACCATGTCTAAAGACAGCATCCTTAGCCCCGCAATCATATCTTTTTTTGTTCTGTTCAGCTTTATGTGTGGACATAGCGGTAGCTAACTTGTATGCTGTGGCTAATCTTTTCCTCAACATATTCACTGTAGCTACTTGTTTTCTCTGGTTGTAAACCTGAGTAAATATCAATTGGCAACCTTGGTTGCCTTCCATACACCATACATAAGGAAGTATGGAGTATAACCAGTGCTACTATTCTCAGTGCAATTGTACGCATGTACAAGTGGTGCGACTTACTTCTTCCAATCAACCTTTTTCTCTGGAGGAAAAGTGCCAATATGTCTATCAAGGTGCGACTAAATCGTTCACATTTCCCGTTGCCCTGTGGGTGGTAGGAAGAGCTATTCGTTTTCTGTACACCAACATGTTGACATAGGCGCTTGATTAATTTAGATTCAAACTCCCTGCCATGATCGGAATGCAACTTTTCCATAATGGACTAGAAAGTGATTCAACAAATGATCAGTTGTCTGTTTGGCCTTCTGAGAAGTAGCCACAATAGCAACAAAATATCGGGTAAAGTGATCTTTCTTATAGTCTTCTATGGAAAGATAATTAATACATACCAACTCCAGTGGTTGTGTGGTTTTGATATTTACTAACAGGGCTTTAACTCGGTGTGTAGTTTTCGTGCATTACATCTTGGACAGGTTTCTATCTTTTGTTGTACATCACGGTACATATCTGGCCAATAAAATCTTGATCGCAATAATTCCAACACCCTGTCTTTCCCTAGGTGGCCAACATCATCATGTGTTCCCTTTAATGCCACACCACGGTATTCCAAAGGTACAACTAGTTGGTAATAAGTGTTACCATCTTTATCTAGTCTGGTACGATGCAATACGTTCCACCGAAAACATGGACGTTTCCATTCCCACAGTCCTTTTCTGACAGACGGTGTCTCATGTTTGGTGGTTTCCGGGCGCGACCGTTCATTTTGTTTTGCATACCATCTTAAATCTTCTATATCATGATCGCATTCCTACAAGAACTTCCATTCCTGCATAGTCACTGGAGGCAATGCATGCTTCTCAGGCCACATTGGAGGTTCATCCAGACATTCAGGCACAGCAGTTATGACGTGGCTCATAGCTTCAACCCATGGATTACTAGCAACTTTGTGAGCTTGCATGTCCCCAGCTGACATCTGTACTTCAGTAACATCCTGGTCATTAGCGCGAGGCATCCTTGAGAGGCCATCAGAATCTCAGTTCTTTTTACCAGATCTGTAAACCAACTTGAATGTATATGCACTCAAGGCAGCCAGTGGCGTCCAATTTGGCAGTGGTGTTTACATATATAAGGGGATTGTTGTCTGTTAGGACAACAAACTCATTTCCATACAAATAATCATGCATCTTTTGAGTAACTGCCCATTTTAAGGCCAAAAATTCAAGCTTATGAGCAGGATAATTTTGCTCACTGCGCGATAGTGCACGACTAGCATACATGATCACCTTCTTGTCTTTACCATGTTCCAACCTAATACAACCCTTAGCATCTGTATGCAACTCGAAAGGCTGAGTGTAATTCGCATAGGCCAAGTTCGGGCCACTAGTTAATTTGTCAATTATGGTATCAAAAGCTGTTTGACAGGCTTCAGTCCACACGAATTCTGGCAGCTTAAGCTTCTGTGCTTTCTTACTACTCCTTAGTCTTGTCGGCAACCCAGCAGTTAAATCAGTAAGCGGTTTGACAATTCCAGCATACCCTTTCACAAAACAATGGAAATACCCAGCAAAACCTACGGACTTCCCTAACATTTGTAGGTATTCCCCATTCCTTGAGCGCTCTTGTCTTCTCTAGGTCTGTGCCAACCCAATCTTCTGAAACTATATTTAACCCGTTGTTGCAACAACTGACACTTACTAGCTTTAATCTTAAGCCCTTTCTCTCCCAATCTGACAAGTACCATCTTCAATCTTTCCAGGTGTTCCTCAAAGGTCTTGCTAAACACAATTCTATTGTCAAGTTATACTAAACAAATGTTGAAATTTAAGTCCCCCAAACACTTCTCCATACACCTTTGGAAAGTGACAGGGCTATGTAGACACTCATAATGTCCTAGTGGGGTTACGAGTGCCGTCTTCTCAATATCGTCGGGTGCCATATCCTATTGCCAGTACCCCACCTTCAGGTCAATGGATGAAAACCATCAAGCACCAAGAAGGACATCCAAACTCTCTTCGATACGAGGGAGAGGATAAGAATCTCGGATCGTTTTCTCATTTAACTTTCGATAATCAATGCACAATCTCAGCTTATTGTCACGTTTGCGGACAAGAACAACTGGTGCAGCCCAAGGGCTATGTGTTTCTTTGATCACATTGCTCTCTAACATACCATGCAAGACTTGTCGAGCTTCCTCATAATTCCAGGTGGGATTCTCCGGTGTCGCTCTCGGATCAGCTCATTGCTTATTAACCTAATGTGATGTTGTTCTTCTGTACAATGTCCCAAATTGTTGTCACGGTTAGGAAAGACAGATGATTTGCCTTCCAGTAGCTGATGAACCTGCTTCACCTGTGTTTCGGTTATGGGTGATTCCGACCCTGGGATAGATTGATATCTTTCGGGTTGCTCCCAGCATCACTGGTGGTTATTTCTGTAATTTTTTTTACAATTCTGAATCCAGATCATCAGGTTTTCCAATCCATGTTACTGTATATGCTCTTGCTAACAACTGTCCGTGTCTGATTGTGATTCGTCTAGTGGACGTATTATGGAGACAGACTGGCACTCGAGATTTGCCTTGCAAACACTTCAGCACTGCTGTTGTCGGTTTAATTACAACACCGCCAGTTTTCATTGGACTGGGTTCTACAGTCACAACAAATTGATCACCACACGGAACCTTTTTAGTCGACCCCACATGATTCTAGCATGCTGTGGTTCCAATTGAACAGGATGTTTCGTCATAGCACGCACATTACCAATGTCACCACGACACCACGCCAACAAACTTGTCTGAATTATCCAGTCTTTGAAATGCGCATATAACGTGCTTTGCCTTTCCCTCTATTATATGGCTTAGCTTTGTATAGACCCAACAAATTGGTTCCCACCGTCACTGGTACCTCTCTGTTATAATCATCATTTCCCAACACCAATGAGGAATGATACTTACTTTCTTGTGTATCTCCAAAGACATGTCTAGGGAATGACATTCGCACCACAATAAACCCAAGGAAAGGCACTGGCTGTCCTTTGGCTCCTGTTACAGTTAACTGTTCTTCTATGGCACGGATTGGGAATTTTGACAAGTGCTGATCATAAAAGTTCTTGCAAATGGTTGTAACCTGTGAACCTGTATCGACCAGACAACAGCAAGTTATACCTTCTACAAACATTTTCTCTTCTTCTGGATCTCCAACTAAATTTTCTCTGCGCGTTTCTACCATGACACATCGATTTTCATTCTTGACTTGCTTTCTTGATTGGGCAGACCTTGATTGGTCCTGAGATCTTTCTTTCGTGTTTTGTTTAGATTTTGGACATTTATTTGACTTATGGCCTTCCTCCTTGCAATTGTAGCAGCGAATGGGGGTTTCTTGGGCTCAGAACACTCACGTGCCATGTGGCCTTCTACTCCACAGTTGTAGCATCTACATGACCTGGTCTTGTGATCATCATCTGATTGTGAGCGATCAATCTCACTTGGAGTCACACCTGCGTTAGTTCGTTTTGTTGATGAATCTCCAGTTCCAGTTTCTTCAGGGTTTCTGTCACTGTTACCATACCCTCAACACACAGTTTCATCATTTTCATCACCTCTGTGTCTGGTCCAGTAGCTGACCTTTTATACATACTACTCATTGTTGTTCTATCTTTCACCTCCTGTTCAGCACTCATTACATGCCTCTTCATTTCTTCAAATGTAGTACACAGTGCTTTCATTAGTCGAGTGATATCAACAACTCTGTCTTCTCGAATATTTTGTCAGAATACAGTCCTCAGGGCTTCATCAACTGCTGAATCTTTAATACCTCCACGTCTTTTAACAATATGGATACTCCTTTCAAGTCTGTCAGCAAATTCTGCTATAGTCTCTCCCTCTTTCTGGCGACTGTCTCGATAAAAGCGTTCTAATAAAACAGAGCCTTTTTCCATCTCACCAAAACTGCTCTCAAGTTTATTTATGATTTTTGTTTTACGGATGCGTCGCGTGGTAGTGTTTCAAGTTTCCATGCTGCACGCCCCTTCAACGACTGTCTTACTGCTGGCAGAAGTATGCTGTGAGGGTATGTTCTTGATTCCAACAATACCTCCACATGTCTTTCCATATCTCAAATTCAGCATCCCCTTTTCCAGATGGGTCTCCTGAAAATGTATCTAACCTTGGAGACTGGAACATGCCTGCAGCCCACGTCGGATGCAATTACATAATGTTTCGATCATAGTTGTAATTTGATGGGCCATGCAAGTTATCCCTAGCAGTGTAATATTCATCACCATTCTCACTGCATGGTCTTTGAGGTCCCCTGTATAATGATGCGTTAGCTTCTCTGCATATTGGTTCAGCAATGGACTTTCCCATGGCTGATGGGTTCTGGGGAATATGAGGAGTGTCTCTCAACCATTATCACTACCATTTCGCCTATCACCTACTTCCCGAGATTGACTATGAGATCTGGAACTGCTCATGCCCGATGGTGAAAAAGAACATCTGCGATACATCTTAGGTGTCACTTGAACCCCATTTGGCTCTGACCAGACCCCCTCTGCACGCTTTGGAACTGCACCACTTGTAGGAGTGACCATTGGCCCACTTATCTCTGGCCTGCTATCATCCACGTGCTCAGCCATAATACTATATATACATACAGTGAAGGAGCAATCTCACCTTAATTATTATGCTGAACTAATCACCACTGCTACTCTTGAAATTCACTCTCTTCAAATAAGGAAACACTTGTTTGCAGGTAGTCTGCCAACATAAGCACCATGCAGATCCAGTGCCGTCCACCGCCAGATCACAAATGCCTATAACCCCGGAACAGAGCAATATGTGTACACAAATCAAAACAGAATTCCAAGCCCCACGTTTTGGCGCCAATTTTTGTAGCCTGGACAATTATGTAATTCTTAACAATGTATAACAATCTTTGATTAACAAAGTTCTAACAATAATGTACAAATGGCAATGCACCAACTATCATTCACAGTACTCCTTACAAGTAGAGCTAAGCAATGCACAATAGTCACTTAACAGTAATGTTTAACAGTAGTGTAACGATAATACACTGTAACTGCTAACAATAATATTTAACAGTAGTGTGACAATACACCGTAACTGCTAACGGTAATATTTAACAGTAGTGTGACAGTACACAGTAACTGCTAACAATAATATTTAACAGTAGTGTGACAATACACCATAACTGCAATCAATAAGATTTAACAGTAGTGTGATAATACAACGTAACTGCTAACAGTAATATTTAACAGTAGGGTGACAATACACCGTAACTGCTAACAATAATATTTAACAGTAGTGTGACAATACACTGTAACTGCTAACAATAATATTTAACAGTAGTGTAACAATACACTGTAACTGCTAACAATAATATTTAACAGTAGTGTGACAATACAACGTAACTGCTAACAGTAATATTTAACAGTAGTGCGACAATACACTGTAACTGCTAACAGTAATATTTAACAGTAGTGTGACAATACACTGTAACTGCTAACAATAATATTTAACAGTAGTGTAACAATACACTGTAACTGCTAACAATAATATTTAACAGTAGTGTGACAATACAACGTAACTGCTAACAGTAATATTTAACAGTAGTGCGACAATACACTGTAACTGCTAACAGTAATATTTAACAATAGTGTTACAATAATACGCTTGCATCATTCACACTAAGCTCTAACCATAAGGCAACAATGCAGTAACAATAATACAACCACAGTATTGCTCAGCAATAGTCTTAAACAATAATCGGCGTGATAATAAATTCACAGATATGTATCAAGCTTCTCCTTGTAATATATAGTTCTACAACACTATCGATGAGCTTAATAGATGATGTGGATTTCACAGAATCAACGGATAGCGACTACCCAAAGTTAAATCACTACGTGAATATAATTGACATGGGCACTAACATATCGTTGCAATCACTGGATTCAATGTCCGATGCACCTCAATGTTACTTCATAGAACAGAGGTTGTATTGATACATACGATTGACCACCGCTGCTGCTGGCTTCCTATTTGCCGCCGAGTTGTCAGTCTTTGGATTATTACATCACTGGTGTGTTGCCATCTTGGAAATTTCCGACGCGGCAACCCGCTAACTTCAGAGTCGGCGAACGGTCGTTTTGCTGAGAGTTGCTTTCCCCAGACGGGAACCAAACCCTTCACTAAGTGTTCATCTGATACAATTCAGCCGGTTTGAACAACCACAAGCACCTTTTGTATAAACATTTCAAATAAAGTACAAGTAGACATCAGACTTTCACTTCGGACGCATCTCAGTTTTACACGAGAAACTTGTATACTGATCAAGGCGCAACAGTAAGTTGGCACAAATAGTCCAACCATGAATTGTACATACTGAATAGAAGCAAGCATTAGAACGTCTTTCTACAGCTAAACCAAGCATTAAGTATACAATTTTAAATAAATAATACCAAGATACCAATAAACTTATAGTTGACTGATAAAAATCCGTTGGCGTATGCATACAACAGTGATCCACTTTCACCGGAAATGGCGGTTAAATGAAAAGTGCGCCACTAAAGACTGACCGTGGATTGGGCACCATTTGTTTTCATAGCGCTTCAGTAACTGTTCAAATGCATCGAATACAATACACAAAAACAATACTATTTTCAACAGTCTATAATAACATAACATCCTAGTCGGCATCACACAACATTCTAATCGACGTAACATAACATAATAATCAACAAATCATAACATAATAATCGACATAACACGATATGATAAACGACATAAAACTTCATAACAATTAACATAATACTAGTCATGACAATAAAAGGAATACGACATAATAATCGATGTAACATCGAGTGATGTGTGTATCATTCTACAGTTGATGTTTATTGCTCCATGCAAATAGTTTCGAATCTCTGTCGACTTTTCGCTGAGATGCAAAGAGCGAAATATATTGAGAACGTCATATAATCATACGCGCTCGTTTTGTGATAACCATATACGATTTATAATATTGGGATGAAAAACACGCTTCGTATTACGGTTGATCGTATGATCCTTTTCCAAAAGTGCATCGCCACGACTGGCCTCGGGAACACGTGTAGGACGCCAATGAACGCTGTATAAGTGATTTACAAGGACGCAATAGTACACAATGTCAATGAATTGAATGAATAACATATCGGACGCTGTTTGTAGCAGACACTTTTTTTATGCCGGTGAATCACCTTAGCTTTTTTATTGCGAAATATTATAAACAGATCGTACTGTAAAATAAAGGTTCAAGTTACCTCGGCATGGCTTAGCACAGGGTTTCTTTGTATCAAGAGCATTTATACCGGACAACTTCTTGTTACACAATTATTAAGATTATATCTTCTTAGACGGAATTTATTTATGGAATGCGCCCGTGTGTAATCCATTAATTATCTATTTGTGAATTTTCGGGCGTGAATTTTATAATTAGTCAGTTGTCGGACATTGTCAGAAAACGCCTTGGTACAAAGCAGTTGTTGCATCTTTCCGAGATTATTATTTCGAGCCATCGCTGTGATACAACAAATAGCGCCACCAACGTAACATTGACAAATGAATCGGTGGATTCCAGTCTGCGGAAGATCGATTTTAACTCATGTGTACTAATACTACCCTGAACGTCAGCTTCTAGCAAGACTATTAAATATCTGTCATCTGTTACATGCTTGTTTATTCAGCACTGCGCCACCATTTACCGACACGACTGCACATCCCTGATGCCCGCCACATGAGTCATATTTAGTTGCAGGTTTCGCTGTGTTACCGTAAAATACGTTTCAAGCTGTTTATGACCATTTTATCCCGTTTAGCTAACTACCGAGTTAAGGTATGTGGTTTTGTTTTGTGTTTACCCAATCATTTGCTATAAATCCACAATGGTATTGAATTATTATGACGTATAAACATTACTCGTTGCATTGTGAAGCAAATTAATTAATGGTGGCCGTGAATTTCGAAGTCGGTCCAGCGAATTTCGTGAACTTCTTTAAAGAACACTTCCTGTTACTAATCATCCTAATTCTGTTTGCAGAGAAAATGGAGTTGCCGAATCGTCGACAGAAACTGGTACTTCTTGTACTTGGCCTGACCAAAAGCGGTAAAAGCGCAACTGGTAACATCATTCTTGGTGAACACAAGTTTCCATGTGGCCGATCTTATATCTGCACAACCAAAGTTACAGAATATGGAACATGCGGTGTTGAGCGAGAAATCGTATTCATCGACACACCTCCTATTCTGATCCCAGTGATGAGATGACAGCCGAACATGTAATACAAGAGATCGGAAAAGGCATGTCCATGGCGAATGCCGGGATTTGCGGCATTAACGCCATTATTTTGACACTCAACGCCAGCGCCCGACTTAACAAAGAACATGATGCCAGTGTTGAGTGGCTTCGATATTACTTCGGCGATGACAATTTGTCGAAATACGGTATCGTATTAGTCACGAGAAAAGATCAGTTGGACGAAGACAACCTATCAGTCAAAGATTTCTTATTGTTGACGCCACCCTCTGTACGTGGGTTACTAAAGAGAATAGACAACCGCGTGGTAGCGTTTGCAAACAATTCTCGTGACAACGATGTCAGCCAAACCCAAGTTTCAGAGCTCTTATTTATGGTGGAGAGAATTAGAGAAGAAAACACAGACCCTCTCCTGTACATGAGAGGGAATGAGGAAAACGTGTTACAACTGGAAAGACGATGTCGCCTGAGTATCAACGAGTCTAGCAGCGGTCTTGTTCAATATTTAAGATCAGGGCTGTGGCGATTGTGTCACTATGTGTTAGACTATATTGGGTATGGTCGCTAGAAATTTGTTGGAATACAATTAGGCGTAGATGATAAGAACATCTGCGTTGTGCATCTGTGCACAATATTTATTTTATTCGCTTAGTTTTCTGCTATATTTTGTTTGCTTGATGAATTTGCTGTAAATTTTGTCTACAATATCTGAATATAGTTTATTCTTGCATAATTATCTCTGCATTAATTGTGATCCATATTTTTTTCTGTGCAAATTATTATCCAATTCTGCAATCGCCTCGTATATGCGTTTCCTCGTCCCGGGGAATAGAGTACAGAGTGTGAATGAGTGTTTTGTTGAACCATGGTGGCTGGGAGTATAAAGTGTGAAATCTGTAGGTTTCTTAGTATCCAAGTACTATCTGAATTCTCCGAAGTTACACAATGAAACACTTTTTCAATGATAAACTTAAGTTTCTTATGTTTTTCATGATATCACTTTTCTTCTCTAATTCTCTCCACCATAAATAAGAGCTCTGAAACTTGGGTTTGTCTGACATCGTTGTTACGTGAATTGTTAGCGAACGCTACCACGCGGTTGTCTATTCTCTTTAGTAACCCACGTACAGAGGGTGGCGTCTTCATTAAGAGATCTTTGACTGATAGGTCGTCTTCGTCCAACTGATCTTTTCTCGTGACTAATACGATACCGTATTTCGACAAATTGTCATCGCCGAAGTAATATCGAAGCCACTCAACACTGGCATCATGTTCTTTGTTAAGTCGGTCGCTGGCGTTGAGTGTCAAAATAATGGCGTTAATGCCGCAACTCCCGGCATTCGCCATGGACATGCCTTTTCCGATCTCTTGTATTACATGTTCGGCTGTCATCTCATCACTGGGATCAGAATAGGAGGTGTGTCGATGAATACGATTTCTCGCTCAACACCGCATGTTCCATATTCTGTAACTTTGGTTGTGCAGATATAAGATCGGCCACATGGAAACTTGTGTTCACCAAGAATGATGTTACCAGTTGCGCTTTTACCGCTCTTGGTCAGGCCAAGTACAAGAAGTACCAGTTTCTGTCGACGATTCGGCAACTCCATTTTCTCTGCAAACAGAATTAGGATGATTAGTAACAGGAAGTGTTCTTTAAAGAAGTTCACGAAATTCGCTGCACCGACTTCGAAATTCACGGCCACCATTAATTAATTTGCTTCACAATGCAACGAGTAATGTTTATACGTCATAATAATTCAATACCATTGTGGATTTATAGCAAATGATTGGGTAAACACAAAACAAAACCACATACCTTAACTCGGTAGTTAGCTAAACGGGATGAAATGGTCATAAACAGCTTGAAACGTATTTTACGGTAACACAGCGAAACCTGCAACTAAATATGACTCATGTGGCGGGCATCAGGGATGTGCAGCCGTGTCGGTAAATGGTGGCGCAGTGCTGAATAAACAAGTATGTAACAGATGACAGATATTTAATAGTCTTGCTAGAAGCTGACGTTCAGGGTAGTATTAGTACACATGAGTTAAAATCGATCTTCCGCAGACTGGAATCCACCGATTCATTTGTCAATGTTACGTTGGTGGCGCTATTTGTTGTATCACAGCGATGGCTCGAAATAATAATCTCGGAAAGATGCAACAACTGCTTTGTACCAAGGCGTTTTCCGACAATGTCCGACAACTGACTAATTATAAAATTCACGCCCGAAAATTCACAAATAGATAATTAATGGATTACACACGGGCGCATTCCATAAATAAATTCCGTCTAAGAAGATATAATCTTAATAATTGTGTAACAAGAAGTTGTCCGGTATAAATGCTCTTGATACAAAGAAACCCTGTGCTAAGCCATGCCGAGGTAACTTGAACCTTTATTTTACAGTACGATCTGTTTATAATATTTCGCAATAAAAAAGCTAAGGTGATTCACCGGCATAAAAAAAGTGTCTGCTACAAACAGCGTCCGATATGTTATTCATTCAATTCATTGACATTGTGTACTATTGCGTCCTTGTAAATCACTTATACAGCGTTCATTGGCGTCCTACACGTGTTCCCGAGGCCAGTCGTGGCGATGCACTTTTGGAAAAGGATCATACGATCAACCGTAATACGAAGCGTGTTTTTCATCCCAATATTATAAATCGTATATGGTTATCACAAAACGAGCGCGTATGATTATATGACGTTCTCAATATATTTCGCTCTTTGCATCTCAGCGAAAAGTCGACAGAGATTCGAAACTATTTGCATGGAGCAATAAACATCAACTGTAGAATGATACACACATCACTCGATGTTACATCGATTATTATGTCGTATTCCTTTTATTGTCATGACTAGTATTATGTTAATTGTTATGAAGTTTTATGTCGTTTATCATATCGTGTTATGTCGATTATTATGTTATGATTTGTTGATTATTATGTTATGTTACGTCGATTAGAATGTTGTGTGATGCCGACTAGGATGTTATGTTATTATAGACTGTTGAAAATAGTATTGTTTTTGTGTATTGTATTCGATGCATTTGAACAGTTACAGAAGCGCTATGAAAACAAATGGTGCCCAATGTCAGTCTTTAGTGGCGCACTTTTCATTTAACCGCCATTTCCGGTGAAAGTGGATCACTGTTGTATGCATACGCCAACGGATTTTTATCAGTCAACTATAAGTTTATTGGTATCTTGGTATTATTTATATAAAATTGTATACTTATTGCTTGGTTTAGCTGTAGAAAGACGTTCTAATGCTTGCTTCTATTCAGTATGTACAATTCATGGTTGGACTATTTGTGCCAACTTACTGTTGCGCCTTGATCAGTATACAAGTTTCTCGTGTAAAACTGAGATGCGTCCGAAGTGAAAGTCTGATGTCTACCTGTACTTTATTTGAAATGTTTATACAAAAGGTGCTTGTGGTTGTTCAAACCGGCTGAATTGTATCAGATGAACACTTAGTGAAGGGTTTGGTTCCCGTCTGGGGAAAGCAACTCTCAGCAAAACGACCGTTCGCCGACTCTGAAGTTAGCGGGTTGCCGCGTCGGAAATTTCCAAGATGGCAACACACCAGTGATGTAATAATCCAAGGACTGACAACTCGGCGGCAAATAGGAAGCCAGCAGCAGCGGTGGTCAATCGTATGTATCAATACAACCTCTGTTCTATGAAGTAACATTGAGGTGCATCGGACATTGCATCCAGTGATTGCAACGATATGTTAGTGCCCATGTCAATTATATTCACGTAGTGATTTAACTTTGGGTAGTCGCTATCCGTTGATTCTGTGAAATCCACATCATCTATTAAGCTCATCGGTAGTGTTGTAGAACTATGTATTACAAGGAGAAGCTTGATACATATCTGTGAATTTATTATCACGCCGACTATTGTTTAAGACTATTGCTGAGCAATACTGTGGTTGTATTATTGTTACTGCATTGTTGCCTTATGGTTAGAGCTTAGTGTGAATGATGCAAGCGTATTATTGTAACACTACTGTTAAATATTACTGTTACCAGTTACAGTGTATTGTCGCACTACTGTTAAATATTACTGTTAGCAGTTACGTTGTATTGTCACACTACTGTTAAATATTATTGTTAGCAGTTACAGTGTATTGTCACACTACTGTTAAATATTATTGTTAGCAGTTATGGTGTATTGTCACACTACTGTTAAATATTACTGTTAGCAGTTACGTTGTATTGTCACACTACTGTTAAATCTTATTGATAACAGTTACGGTGTATTGTCACACTACTGTTAAATATTATTGTTAGCAGTTACGGTGTACTGCCACACTACTGATAAATATTATTGTTAGCAGTTACAGTGTATTGCCACACTACTGTTAAATATTATTGTTAGCAGTTACGGTGTATTGTCACACTACTGTTAAATATTACTGTTACCAGTTACGGTGTATTGTTACACTACTATTAAATATTATTGTTAGCAGTTATGGTGTATTGTCACACTACTGTTAAATATTACTGTTAGCAGTTACGGTGTAATATCACACTACTGTTAAATATTATTGTTAGCAGTTACGGTGTATTGTCACACTACTGTTAAATATTACTGTTAGCAGTTACGGTGTATTGTTACACTACTATTAAATATTATTGTTAGCAGTTATGGTGTATTGTCACACTACTGTTAAATATTACTGTTAGCAGTTACGGTGTATTGTCACACTACTGTTAAATATTATTGTTAGCAGTTACGGTGTATTGTCACACTACTGTTAAATATTACTGTTAGCAGTTACGGTGTATTGTTACACTACTATTAAATATTATTGTTAGCAGTTATGGTGTATTGTCACACTACTGTTGAATATTACTGTTACCAGTTACGGTGTATTGTTACACTACTATTAAATATTATTGTTAGCAGTTATTGTGTATTGTCACACTACTGTTGAATATTACTGTTACCAGTTACGGTGTATTGTTACACTACTGTTAAATAGTATTGTTAGCAGTTATGGTGCATTGTCACACTACTGTTGAATATTACTGTTACCAGTTACGGTGTATTGTTACACTACTGTTAAATAGTATTGTTAGCAGTTACGGTATATTGTCACACTACTGTTAAATCTTATTGTTAGCAGTTACGGTGTATTGTCACACTACTGTTAAATATTACTGTTACCAGTTACGGTGTATTGTCACACTACTGTTAAATATTATTGTTACAAGTTACGGTGTATTGTCACACTACTGTTAAATCTTATTGTTAGCAGTTACGGTGTATTGTCACACTACTGTTAAATATTACTGTTACCAGTTACGGTGTATTGTCACACTACTGTTAAATATTATTGTTACCAGTTACAGTGTGTTACCATACTACTGTTAAATATTATTGTTACCAGTTACGGTGTATTGTCACATTACTTTTAAATATTATTGTTAGCAGTTACAGTGTATTGTCACACTACTGTTAAATATTATTGTTACCAGTTACGGTGTATTGTCACACTACTGTTAAATATTATTGTTAGCAGTTACGGTGTATTGTCACACTACTGTTAAATATTATTGTTAGCAGTTACGGTGTATTGTCACACTACTGTTAAATATTATTGTTACCAGTTACAGTGTATTGTCACACTACTGTTACATATTATTGTTAGCAGTTACAGTGTATTGTCACACTACTGTTAAATATTATTGTTACCAGTTACGGTGTATTGTCACACTACTGTTAAATATTATTGTTAGCAGTTACGGTGTATTGTCACACTACTGTTAAATATTATTGTTAGCAGTTACGGTGTATTGTCACACTACTGTTAAATATTATTGTTAGCAGTTACAGTGTATTGTCACACTACTGTTAAATATTATTGTTACCAGTTACGGTGTATTGTCACACTACTGTTAAATATTATTGTTAGCAGTTACGGTGTATTGTCACACTACTGTTAAATATTATTGTTAGCAGTTACGGTGTATTGTCACACTACTGTTAAATATTATTGTTAGCAGTTACAGTGTATTGTCACACTACTGTTAAATATTATTGTTACCAGTTACGGTGTATTGTCACACTACTGTTAAATATTATTGTTAGCAGTTACGGTGTATTGTCACACTACTGTTAAATATTATTGTTAGCAGTTACGGTGTATTGTCACACTACTGTTAAATATTATTGTTACCAGTTACAGTGTATTGTCACACTACTGTTAAATATTATTGTTAGCAGTTACAGTGTATTACCACACTACTGTTAAATATTATTGTTACCAGTTACGGTGTATTGTCACACTACTGTTAAATATTATTGTTAGCAGTTACGGTGTATTGTCACACTACTGTTAAATATTATTGTTAGCAGTTACGGTGTATTGTCACACTACTGTTAAATATTATTGTTAGCAGTTACAGTGTATTGTCACACTACTGTCAAATATTATTGACTATTTTGGCGCAATTGACCTGCAGACCTTTGATTCGCCTTACTTCTCACAATATAATATAATTGTTAATATTTAATTTAATTTGATGATCGTTTGTTTAAGTTACTTTGCTCTAACTACTGGTTGATTTCACGTACCTAGCCTGGGTAAACTGAAGTCTATTTATAGTATAGGCGAAAGGTCAATCTGTCCTGCATATATTGAAACATGTTTTGAAATAAACAAGGACTAAGTACTAGATTCCGAATAAAGGATGATGTCATGCGTGGTACGAGATTGTCTGGTACTGTCGTTTGAAACAATAGCGTTCATATGTAAATTAGTTCTCCGTAGATGTGCGTCATGAATAAACTAGAATTTTAGTTGAGTAAAGAGCAGATGCCTTATTTTCGGTTTCGCCAGCAGTCGAGTATAATCATAGTAAATGTTTTATGTAATCATATACACACCAACACTATATAGCGCTATCAACGTCTTTGAACTTACTATTAAATGCCAGTGTCCTGTATGCACCTCTGCCAATAAATTAGAGTTATTGGATACGACTTGCATGTTACGTTTAAAGGTTAATAGTTTGCTTTTTGTCGTTTGATATGGCATAGGTCAGGGCGCTTGCGTATAGTCGTGGTCACGAGGTATAACTGACAGTATCGTAATAATTTTGTTGCATTCACGACGTATTATCCTTTAAACTCACCAACGCTAGTCGCAAGTAAACACATTGCCTGATTAAGACTTTGTATACTGTTAGAACAATTCCACTGGGTTTACATAATAGCCATGAGTATCGATAGCAGAAGTCCATTGAGGAAAGACACCGTATCTATGGTGTTGGTCGGTATGATAGGAAACGGTAAAAGTTCGAACTGGCAACAACCTACTCGGCGTGGAAAGGTTCCGTAGTCGGCGTTCATTGGTGTCTATCACGCAAGAAACAGATTGGGGAACACACATCGGTGAAAATAACTTGATCGTCATCGACACCCCGCCTATACTTCTACGCGATGGCAGCACTAATAGAGGGAAGGGTGGTCCGAAGTCTGTGGCTCTAGAAATCAGCAAGTGTACCAAAATCGCCAACATGGAAGGTGGTGGACTGGATGCCATTATTCTGACGTTCAACATCAATGATAGGCTCACGCCAGAACATCAAAAATGTCTGAGGAATCTGGAACTAATTTTTGGACCGGACATTCATCGATATTTGATCGTTCTATTTACAAGGAAAAATCAGTTATCGGACGACGGTGTTTCTTTGACAAATTTTCTGCAAGACACTCCTGAATTTTTAAGAAATTTGCTTTATAAGTGCGGTAACAGAGTATTGGCGTTTGATAACAAGACAAAAGATGAAAACACTCGACAGACTCAGATAATTTTGTTGATGAGTATGATTCACGTGATGAAGAAGAAAAATAACAATAAACCATACGACACTGATATAAGGAAGAACGTTGTTGCGATGTACAGTAGCCGGAATGAGTTCAGCCCTGGCTGATTTGCATGTTGCCAACAGTGTGTTTTTATATGATTTCAAAACACTTCGAGATTGCTTGGAATACTACTACTGCATTTCAGTTCGAATATTTTGTTTTGCTTACCAATGATATTTCGATATTTCCTTCACATGAATGTAAATTCAGTTTGTGTTTACCTAAACACCAATCTAGTGACATAGCTGTGATACTTTATGAGATACGTGTCCAATTATCGAGACATATAAACGTTACACCTTATATATTCACCAACTTATTCAAGATTTAGTCAAATTTCCAGGTAGTAAAATATTGTTTTTAAATATATTTTGTGCGGATTGCCTTGTCTTAGTTCAAATCATATTTACTAGAAGTCTGTATGTTTAATTATGCAATCGATAAAATAATACTTGATTTAGTTTATTGTTTCAGGGATAAGTCCAATTTCATAAACTGTCTGTGTCTGCGTGTTCCGTCTAATGTGTTCTGCAAAGTCAGAAACAACTTCTTTCCCAGATTATTGAATACCATTTTACTCCCTGCTTCTTTTATTACAATCAAAACATCCTTATTTTATAAAAAAATACAAGGAAGGGCGTGTTCAAACGGAGATACGTTATTATTGTATTGTTGGTGTGAAAATATCGTGTATGAATTGTGGCACCAGAGTAAGTAGCGCCCTCTGTCAGCAATTGCATAGATGTGTGCACAATTTACATGCGAGGGCGGTATTACAATTTCGTTTGTAGTCAATAGACTGACGATGTAAATAATATTAAATAGCTTAATTTACATTTATATAATAAACCGGTACTCAAAACGTTCCGGTATAATGCTGAATTAGTGCTTATGCACAAGACAAACCAATCAGCATTTTCTTATCGCCATGTAGTTAATACTTCAGAATTCAACTATGTGTAGCGGGAAATCTGTCATTTCCAACATTATCCCCAGTGTTCAAATCTCTTCGCCTGTAGTATCGTGAGTCCAACATTGAGGGCCCCAATTGTTGTATTCTGCCAAATCGTCTTCCAACTCATATTGGTGCAATCATAGTTTTGTAGCGTCGATTATGTGCACTTTTCACCAATGAAATTCTATTCCTGAGGTTTAATATTAACAATTTTAATACTGAATGCTAGTCTTGCAGGCTCCCTTCAAACCAAGAACCACACTATTTGCAACGCGAACTAGGATTGTCAGAAAACTGATCATACATGCCTCATGCAATGTTCATATCTATTTTTTCGACATTTGTATCTTTAACAATTGCTGCAAAATGTGTTTTTTTATCATAAAAAGAAAAGTTTCGTATAAAAAGTCACAAAATGATGAAATTTGCTGTGCTATGAGGGCCACAGGCAATGTACACAGGACAGATAATATCCAAATATTAAATTATTTTACGAATATTTATTTTGCTTTACAAGTGACCCAGCATTTAATTTGCGTCAAGCCAATTATACTCCCGACAACTGAGGTCATATCTGTGTTGTGGAAGTAGAAATAGTAACATATAATAATAGTAATAATAATAATTATAATATTTAGTATTATTTATTACAAAACATCTCATAAGAAATGTAACTTTGTATACATGTTCACTTTACTATAACAATTTACAGACACCCTGAGACATAACGAAGTTGATGGTACAAACATTCAAAAGTACGACAGTACCACTGTATGTTGAAGATATTGGAGGAATACGAAAGGGAAATGAAAAATATTTTTATTGAATAAGTTAGATAAAAAAATCTGGTGGCTAATATAGTTACGCGCCTTGAGATGTAAAAAACAATCAGAGAGCACCAAGTATTTAAATCAAGTTCCGTAAATGCAAATCAGGTTACAAGGCATGAATTTCAACGAAAGGTTTGCACATGATAATAGCCCAGCTATGTACCAAGTTTCATTGGAAATATATGAGTGGTTCGTAGGATACCCGTGGGGCACTTGAAATTTAGCTAATTTATGCACAATGTCTAATGTCTATACAGGAAACAAGTTAAGAACCTGGTCTTCATCTCAGACAAATCGTATTGGAAAATGCTCCTCATCTTTCATCGTCGGACAGAGTATCCTGCATACACTAATTTTAACAATAACAGTAACTTTATGATTCTAAGATGATGAAGACTGAATTACAACCTAAACCACGGAACTGCCTGGCGATGTTTGGCTATTGACATGAAGGTACTGATACAGATGTCATGCGAGTACCGTAACTGTTTTATTTATTGCACTACACATATTACTTGATATGTCACTGGCTTCAAACACAATTTAAGAAACACTGATTCCCACCATAAACTAATCACGTATGTGAAGTATCCCACATATGTAACAAGTTCCGTTAACATCTAGTTATTGAGATATTGCAAATAAAGTAAATAACATGCATGGTGAAACCCTAAACAAATTACGTTTATGGATTACCTACGAATATCTATTTACCATGTCTCTTTGAAATCTCATGAGTGATTCTCGAGATATTTGATAATCAACTAGTTCATTTCTGCAAATTTGTACATTACCTTTAATACAAAAAATGTTATTGAAGAAAAGCATTTATTACTGTATTTCGGCTGTAGCATGACATTTCCCGCATGAAAGTGAGTAAATATGTAAAAAATATGTATAATTAATCTTCAAAATCAGTTTGACTTAAAATTAAAGGTTACTCTCGTAACGTAAACTGTTTCGTATGGCTGCTTGATAGACCATATCAGTTTTCAACGAAAGTATAACACAGAATAATATCAATGAGTAACCTATTTAAGAACACAGTTTCATCAATGCAGGTCGCAGATTATATGTTATATCCTGTGACTGAAAAACCAGCGATTTTGAACTTCACTTGTAAGTATTTTGACCTGTTTTCAATTCAAAATGGCTATATATGGAAATCACGTGGTTTGCATATACATTTTCTGTAATTGAGCCGTGAAATAAATGCACGTCCATATGTGTGACATAATATATGAAGCATGTGTAAAATTTGGAAAATGGCATTCTTTTAAACTAAGGGGCTACCAGACAGCCATTTTGAATCCGATCTGCAAACCAAAGTTACGTGTATCAAATTCGCAATTGTCCAATGTATTATAAAGTTTTAATTAAATCCCACATAATGCGCATGCTCCTTTTACCTGGCGAGTTTGCCGGTGAACACAACGGTTGTTTGTACATTTTGTATTCTTGCAATAAATAGCATTCCACAATGCTTGTTCCATAGGGAATAGCTAGTACACACCGCGGCCCAAGTTTCTGTTCGCCAATGTTTACGCACGATGTATACGAGTATTGGCCTACGCACACTGAGATACAGCAACGGAAATACGATGGTCTGGGTGTTTAGTCTATCTATTATAATATGATGGTCTGGGTAGTTAAGCTATTATAATATTATGATGGCCCGCGGCGGTCTATAGCTATAATATAGTATGGGGACAATAATATGAATGATAAATACGCAGGCCAGGTCGTCGTATCATTCATTACCTTAGATATAATAATAGATAATATCGGTTTGTCATACATGCATATATATTCAAACTGTCACTGTATGTCATTGTATGTTTGCCTACTTGTCCGTTTCCAACATGAATTATTACTTGCATACACCGTGCATAAACATTGACGAACAGACAATAATTGTGGGTGTGGTGTGTACTAGCGATTTCTCATGTGACCACAATATTTGCCAGCAGCGTGATGACGAGAGAGAAAGAAACATTAGTTTAACAGACACAAGCAATTATGGTGATTTGAGATTGCAAGAACGCCATTACATTGTTCATTAATTGTTTTTTTTATTTTGTTTAAGGAAAAGGCTTATATCGTATATTCAAGTTTAATTTTCATTCTCGTTCTTTTTCCAATAAAAGCAATCTCAAATATATACTAAAATAAATAGTAAGATTAAAATTACAAAAGAACTATATGAGATGAGATGCAAATGATAATAATAATAATAATAATTAAACTCTTGGGAAAAACAAATTAAATGTAATTAAAATAGACTAATAAAAAACACCAGCTCAATTATTTAATGAATCAAGATGATACAAAGGTATC
The DNA here is from genome assembly GCF_978046115.1 of Saccoglossus kowalevskii. Classification (NCBI taxonomy): domain Eukaryota; kingdom Metazoa; phylum Hemichordata; class Enteropneusta; family Harrimaniidae; genus Saccoglossus; species Saccoglossus kowalevskii. The sequence continues at coordinate 24,709,536 of NC_140643.1, read as the reverse complement.
TACTTCGAACAAATGAATAAAGAAATATAACAATCATATTGAGTTCCGTATGAACAACAATCATCCAGTGATATTCAAAGACTGATGCAGGCCAATAAAAACTGAAACCATTTCTATGGGAGCAATTGCTAAACTAGATGAAGAATAATCCAATATGTTTGAAGAAGAAAAGAAGACACATAAAGTGTGCTTTTTAAAAAGTTTATATTTTTTTTAAATATGGATTTGAGAATAATAATAGCGTTTGATATTATACTAAATAATTTGCTCAACAAGCAAAATCACAAAATCATTACTACTCGATTTCCCCAAATTCACAACTTTATTTATTTCATATGTTGATTGTTTTTATACTCTGATTTTCAACAATAATATAATCACAAATAATTCAGTTCAAAATGTTACATAGTAGCCTGTCTTTTCAACATCACTGATTTAGAGCTAGAGAGCTATATTATTCAATAGAGACATGTTAGAAATATAATACCCTGTTTACTTGTTCACAATCGATTAACACCTTAAACCATTACATTGTATGTAATTATTAGGTGAACCTAAAAGAATGCTAGATCAATAATTTAAAACCATCTTATCCATTATAGAGTCAGAAACAAAAATAATCTAGTTGACTATCTATTTTAGGGTGAGTGGATTTAGTTTCTCTATAGATGATGGTGTGGTAGCTTTCAGTAATATATGTAATATATTAACATCATTTCAATTACTTGCTAAATAATGAGTGAGCATACACATGCAAGGCAATCTGACAGCTATCACTGACAACAGCCTCTTCGTCATGCAAATATTCTTCCAAGATGTGCGTGCAGTTCTTTTTATCCATTGCTCCCAGAGCAGTCGCACATTCGTGGCGAACGATTAGACTCTCGTTAGAATTCTTCAAAGCGTCAGTCAACACTGTAACTATCGTGTCATCGGCGTTCCTTCCAAGTGCGTCGCCAGCCTAGCTTGTTTCTCATTTGCCCAAATATAAACGCTAATTCGTGTCGTAGCATTACGCTACTGGCTTTCATACCTAGCAGATAAATGGGTTATGAATATGTTTGTGCTTTCGTTCAGTAAACGTACTGTTAAATTATATAGACCTGACCAGTATTATTTACACAGGATATATGTGTGTACGAGTACATCATCATTGTTATTTCGTTCAGCCATGTTCGTGGCCAGCATTGCCACAGCAACTAGGCTCTCAAATTTACTTGTAACGTAAACGGCAAATCTTAACAGTGGTGCATTACAAATAATGCATCGATCGAAACAATACGTACCTTCGGCAAGTGCCAGAACTGATTCTTCGCTTATCTTATTCCTTAATGCAAACATAGCTCTATATCGGTCAAACAATGGTAACGACTCATCCAGCAATGCGCTTTTCAATGACTGAACATTATCGTCATCTGATGCTGGAGCAGGATCAACACATTTGTATTGATTCTCGACTTGACTATGTTTATTACTATTCAACCAGTTGATTCTTGCCAGGGCCAATTGACAGGTTTCAGCAATCTAAGATCAAATAAAATAAAATTAGTAAACGATTTTAGTGGTAAATGTGTGTGACTGTTAACAAAGTAGATTGTGAACGAACTAATGTGCTTCCCGCAACAGAATATTAATAGCCGTTCGTTGTTTCGTCCAACTGAGTCTGTATGTCCAATTAGTTTTGCTCGAATCCATTATTCGGCTCACTAATTTAAATAAAAACTGTGTATTTGTTTTAATATGCGTCTGACTGTCGCGCATTCAAGCTGTTCAGTTACAATTCGAATTCTTTAGTTTTTGTTCTGTTTTTCATTATTATTTTTAATATTATTCCAAAACTTTCAAAACCCATGAATTACTACTTTTCAAGTCTGGAAATGTAATATAATGACCGGGTCATCTATATTTAACTGCTTTTGGGAAATATGATCAAATTACCTGGGATTTTTCAAGAGCAAAAGCTGTTATTATACCTCTTTTTCAAAAACCACACTATATTGCCACATTGTTATGATTTCAGTCTCTATAACGAAATTTTAACTATGAAACCTTTTTCTCTGTTTACCCCTAAAACGTATTTCACTAATTTCTGCGAGTGTATACTTTCGACATGATGTTTCTGTTTTCATTGTATTTCCTCACAGATATATAGATTATACATTCAAGTTCTGTACAAATACTGGTACTACTGCAGAAATATCAATCTAAGCTGACTTAACGTGATATCATGACGGCCATTTTGTTTTCAAGCCTGCCACAAACCATACATATTACAGAAAACTTCTACTTATCACCTCGATCACCGGATCGAATCTATACTTTTCAAGTATATTAAACACTGCATTCGAACCGATAGCACCAAGTGCTTCACCTATAATAAAAAACAAGAACATAATTTATTTGTAAGTTGATAAAAAATTAATTTAGGTTAAACACATATAGTTCATATATCATGGAAAAATAATTTACATAACTTTACTTAATCATTGTTATTGAGCACATAATTTGACTTTGAAGTCCTGTATTGCTGAAAACCTGTCGGAGAAGCAGTTGATTGATATTGACAGATGTTGAATAGACCTTGAGAAACTAATTGCATTTAAAACTTACAGATACAGTAAAACACGAGCGATTAGTGAAAATTCTTACCTGCTTCATGTCGCACTATTGGTTCTTGACTTGTGTCTTCCAGTACATTAATCAGATATGGTATGGCGTATGGGTCTTGCATCTGTACAATATAAAATACTGCCTCGTATTTTAGCAGTGCTGATGGGTCGTCTAGGAATGTGAGCAAACTATCTATGGCTTTCTCGCTGCCTAGATCTTGCAGGGTGAACATTCCCCGAAAACGCTCGGTCACAGAGAGCTCCTTGTTGCAAAACGTCTGTTGCATCTTTTCGACAGTGATATTTTCAGCCATGTTGGAGTAAGTATGATGAATAACACAGAGGGGTAGTTTGTATTGAGACGATTGTGTATCATTGATGTATAAATAGAATGCGTAGGCTCCAATTTTTGTACGGGTTGATCAGTATTATATACGGCTCATGTAATTGTTACTATCAATTTTGAAAGTCATTAACGAAAATTAAGGGCTCCCAAAGCTGTTTGGCTGAGCCCCTCATCTACTCCCTTCGGGTAGTGCCCTCCCTCTACGGTCTTATGATAGCGACTTCATGTTCGCACATTCGGTTCAAACGCTGTTAGACTATTGTTTAGAATCAACAATTTGCTTGTTTAGTGTAAAGATTATAAACATATTTTTAATGAATTTGATAATTAGGTTTTTTTTTTTATTGTATTTAGCAGTGACTACTTTTGCTATGTGCATACGGCAGCACTCTATCGGAGCCGAAGTACTACTCTTACCACCGATTAACAAGAGATTATCTCCAATACATTCACACGGTCGGAGCCTAACGAGTGCCAAGATATGCCAGAGTTTGATTCAGATCGATCAGAGCTGAGCGGAACAGTGTCCCCAAAAAATTAATATGAAAAAACATGGCTGAGAACGATATTGGTATCATGCTTGTATTGTTTATTTACATGGCACGATACTGTTGAGCTGGGAGAAAAAAAGAAACAGTCACGAGTCTGAGGATTGAGGTACAAAAGACTGGTGTTATGATTTAGATACTAGTATCTCGAATAAACAGGAAACATAAACACTGCAGCTAAAATGTGTTACAGCCTATTCTCTTAAGTTATTGTCGTGCAAAATTACCCTTTTGTAATTGTTCAACTGTTGCGACATGTAAACAGTTGTCAATCTGAACCTGAATCTAAACTAGAATCACGTCACCTACCTTGACCACTTCCACGATTTTTATCTTTGGTGTCTTTAAAATAATTCTACAATTTTCACTGGATCTGTTCAATCAATCTTTCCGGTTTTTGTAGCATAATTTCGTACGCTATTGATCCGTTGAGCTATCAATCTATCGCAGTATTTCTTTACGCTGTCAAATAGATATTAGAGCCCCACCTCTTCGTCAAGCCGGAAATTGCGTGAAATTACGAACGATATTGTCTCCGCCATACTTGAAGAAGACGATTGAGGCAGGATTCAGCTCCGTGGCTATTTTTGGTACGGGATCTTAAACAGTCTAAACAGTCATCAAAATGATATTCCGGATTTTGACGACGTGACAATTTTTTCTTGAATCAACATCGGCAATGTGTTCCACTGGAAAATATATTAATTGTGAAAAATAATTTTACTAAACCTTTTTACCAAAAAATATATTATTCAATGACACAATACTGTAAAAGTATGGCATAAGAGTTTGGTTTCCGCTCATATTTCGCGTTTGGTGGCGCTTAGTTTCGGTAGAGTGGGGCTGTCGAAAACCGGAAACAGTCGACTGAGCCAGGATAGGAGGCGTGGCTACAAGACAAGAAATGTATTTGTGGGAATTTCATCGGCACTTTAAGCTTTTGAGTTACACTGAAAATTTTTCAGTTTTTGTTCTGTCTTTCATAAATATTATTGTTATTATTATTCCAAAACTTCCATAACCAGCAATAAACACTACTTGTCAAGTCTCGAAACTTTCATCGTCGGGTCATCTATAGATAACAGCTTTTAGGATAGATGATTAACGTAACATCATAACGGCCATTTTGTATCCAAACCTGCAACAAACGATACGGTTTACGAATTTATACTTTTCAAGTATATTTTTGTTTTTCGTTGGCGCCCATAGCACCAAATGCTTGAGCTGTGGTAAAAAAACAAAAATATATTTTATTAGGAAGTTGATATAAAATAGATTTATATTTCACCTTAAATCAAGCTTTGTTATTGAGAACAAACAGTTATTATATCCTGGAAAAGCAATTTATCATATTTTATTATTTTATTTATTATCATGTTAAGTGGTCGGAGAAATAGTTGAGTGATATCCAAACGTGTATACGTTGAGACTCTAATTGCACTTTAAAACTTATACAGATACTGTAACAGTAAAATATGAGCGATTAGAGAAAAGTCTTACCTGCTTCATGTCGCACTATTGGTTCTTGACTTCAAGTATCTTCATCAGATATGGCATGGAGTATAGGTCTTGTATCTGTCCAATGGATCGTCTAAGCATGTGAGCAAATGTCTATGGCTTCCTCGCCACCTAGATCATACAGGGTCAAGATCAAATTTTCTCAAAAACTCTCTGTCATAGACAGCTCCTTTTTGCAAAGCATCTGTTGCATCTTTTCGACAGTGATATGTTCAGCCATCGTGGAGTCAGTATTATGAATAACACATTACAGGGGGATGGTTTGTATTGAGACGATGGTGTATCATTGATGTATAAATAGAACGCCTGGGATCCAATACTTGTACTGTTTGATCAGAAGCAACCAACGAGCGATTTTAAATAATTACATCCATTATTATATACTGCTCATTTAGTTCCATTTAAAAGTCATTAACGTAAATTAGAGCATCTCAAAGCTGTTTGGTTGTGCCCTCCCTCTACTCCCTCAAGAAAGTTCGCTCTCACTACAGAATTAAAAATCTGCCCTTCTTTTTAATTGTCATCTTGCTCTTTTACCAACTGTTTGTGATACCGAACGTTTTTTGGCAAACAGCTGCTGCACTAAAGACAGAAAGTGACAAAATAAAGATCATTACGATAGGTAAAGAGAAGAAATGTTCTCCTTCCTGAGGGATCTCCCAATATGCGTGTCCCAAACGTGAACATTGACAACAACATAATTTGTGAAGTGAGCTTCGGGAATTGTTTTGGAAACTACCCACTAAAGGAATAAAAATACACACCCATGTCACCAAAATATATTTTAACCATTCATCTTCGTACATAGAAGCAAAACAGCCCACCTAGAATACAGAAAATATGCCGCATGATTCAGCGAAGACCATGAGACTGTTAAATGTCGAAATGACTATTTCACAACATGAAATACAATTTTCCTGCATACTGGAAACTAATAATCGGCATTACCAATGGACACAACACGACATAATAATCGATACAAAACGACATAATAATCGCCATAACGCGACATAATAATCGCGATAACTCACAATAAGAAATATACGAATCATAGTACTAGCTATATGAACACTTGAACCGTCTAGTGATATTCAAATATTGGGACATGCCAAGAAAAAATAAACCATTTCCATTAGGAGAACTGGATGTACAATAAGCCAAACTATGCGAAGGAGAAGAGAAGATAAAACCTAGAGCGCGCTTCATCAAAAGTTACTAATTCAAAGCACATTGGGTTTATCAAGTGAATCTTATAATCAAATCGGACTTTATAAAACCTCAGTTTTATTCTTAATTCAGTATATCACATACAAGTTTTTTTTGTATAAGAGTAGATCATTTTTATTTGCACGAGATATGTGTGTCTGAGTACGTCATCAGCATTGCCATAGTAACTAGTCTCTCAAATATATACTGACATGTAAATGTTTTTTTAACACTACAAAATCCAGAAAAGTTCGTTGCGTTACAAATAAAACGTACAAATATAAATCTATCAAAACAATGCGTACCCTCAGCAAGTGCAAAGACTGATTTTTGGCCTGCCTTATTCCTTAATGCAAACATTGCTCTATATCGATCAAACAATGGTAAAGACTCATTCAGCAATGTGGCTTTCAATGACTCAACATTGTCGTCAACTGATGCTGGAGCAGGATCAACACTTTTGTATGAATTCTCGACTTGAATATGTTTATTACTATTCAACCAGTTGATTCTTGCCAGTGCCAATTCACAGGTCTCAGCAATCTAAGTTTCAATAAAATAAAACGTATAAAAAATGAGTGAATATTTTTAGTGGTGTGTGACAGTTATAACAAAGTAGAACGTGGATGGTCGACCTAACATGTTCTCCTGCAATAGAATATTCGTAGCTGTTATTTCTTCGTTTTGTCCATCTGTGTCTGTATGTTCAATCAGTTGATTCGTTCAAATTATTTTTTCTGGTCACTAATTTAGTAAGCATTTTGATATTTGTTGACCGTGAAACAAAATGCGGCTGAATATCACGCATTTAAAGATGAAATGTTTGCTATTTCCTTGTCTAAAGCCAATTATAATTGGAGAATGTTATTGTGGTTTATGTGTTTCATGACAAAATTAATTAATTTATGAAAAATGGCTATAAACTCAGTCTACGCCAATGTCATTTTATCTCAAAACTAGGCTCGTCGATATAGTCTTCATTAGCTTGTAATTTACATAAAAAATACTCAGTGACGTCACCAGGGGAAGCAGCCAAAACGTTCAAAGCTGTTCAAAATGGTGGTTTCTAACGTTTTGTGGTTGTTTGGCTACATTGGCCTACATGTGCTTATATAACAAAGAAGATTGTACTATAATGAACACAGACTATCAAGATTGTTGGTATAGGGCTGATTCAGATGCTACATCTGTCAAGTCTAGCATAGATGGTCACTAAGATACGAGAAAGTTACGCACACGAAGCAAGTTTAAACGAAGGTCTTGTGATTGCACAGGTTTAAAATCACCATTTAACACCTATTATCGGTAATAATAATAAACAGTTCACCAATTTGTAGACAACTAAATTAAAATCAGTTACTGGCACGGGTGTACTAACGATTTTTTTCTACGGGATCTAAGTCACACAAGAAGTCAAACAATCATCAACAAAATTCCGGATCTTAAAATTGTTACACAATCAGCACCAATCACCACAGTAGACATACTTGTAATAACTTATTTATTTGCTAACAGAAAGCCCGCTCTGACATTCCGAAGACGTACAAGGAGATATTACAGGATATAACACATACAACTTGGAAGAATGACACAGAGCTTGCAGTACTAGCCATGTAAGAAATTAACGGAAAGCTTCTAATTGGCTGAATATAAAAATTGAAACAAAAGAACACACTGCTGTGGTTTCTACCACATTCGCACTCATGTCATCGTCGCACTTCTGTATCCGTATTTTGAAATATATAAATCAGAATATTATTGAACTTGTATAAAATGAATAAAGCGATCAACAAAAATTGCATGTTTCAATTACAATCATTCTTTACAAATAAATGCTTCAGAAATTACTCTGGCACAAGCCAAGTGGTTTTTACGACTTATCGCTCTTTTCTGAAACCCACCGCGACACTGTACTGGTCTTGAGTCTGTTTCTTTAAAACATGTATGTACTGAGCACATACTATAATACCATACTGCAATACTGCAAAAGTATGGCGTATGAGTATAGCTTTCTCTCATAGTTGGTGTTTCGTGGCGGGAGAAGTCGGAAAACCGGAAACAGTCAACTGCACCAGGGAGTGTGGCTATAACACAAGAAGTATCTCAAGTAAAGTTAATAAATGTGCATTTCGGAGGGACACAGATCGAAAATGAGAAATGTATTTATGGGCATTTCATCTGCACTTTAAGCTTTTGAGTATATTAAGCACTTAGTTGGAACCAATAGCACCAAGTGCTTCAGCTGTAGTAAAAAACAACAACATATTTTATTTGTAACTTGATATAACATTGATTTAAGCTTTACTTTGAATCAAACAGTGTTATTGAAAAAAATAGTTATTATATCCTGGAAAATACTTTATCATATTTTACTTTGAAGTCATGTAAGGCGGTCGGAGAAGGGGTTGAGTGATATCAAAAGGTGGTTCAGTAGACGCTGTGAAACTAATTGCATTTTAAAACATAGACAGATAGTGCAACAGTAAAACACGAGCGATTAGTGAAAATTCTTACCTGCTTCATGTCGAACTATTGGTTCTTGACTTGTGTTTTCCAGTACATTAATCAGATATGGTATGGCGTATGGGTCTTGTATCTGTCCAATACAAAATACTGCCTCGTGTTTTAGCAGTGCTGATGGGTTGTCTAGACATGTTAGCAAACTATCTATGGCTTCCTTGCCACCTAAATTATGCAGGGCGAATATTCCCCGAAAACGCTCTGCCATAGAAAGCTTCTCGTTGCAAAGCATATGTTGCATATTTTCGACAGTGATATTATCAGCCATGTTGGAGTCAGTATTGTGAATAACATATTGCAGGGGGTAGTTTGTATTGAGACGATTGTGTATCATTGATGTATAAATACAAAGTACGGTTTGGTCAGAAGCAACCAACGAGCTCGAGCGATTTTACATAATTTCATTGACATTATTAGATGCTGTAATTGTTCCTATCGAATTTGAAAGTCATTAACGAAAATGGAGGCACCCCAAAGGTTGTGCCATTTTCTTACTCACTTGAGAAACGGTCCGCCAACTCTGGAATTACAAATCCACCCTTCCATTTAATTTTCAGTTCCCATTTTACCACTGAATGTAGTACGTGCATGCCTCCCACACTGGAAAACGTTTTTAGTCAAACAGCTTCTGCACCAGGCGACGGAAAGATGTTCCACTTGCTGATGGATCTCCTGATATGCGGTGTACCGAATGTAAACATTGACAACAAAAGAATAAGCCAAAGTAAACTCCGTGAATTGTTTAGTGGTTCATTGTAAACTTCCCACTATAGGAATAACAATATGCACCCATACAAAAATCCCTTGTCCCTCTCACCAAAATATGTTTTGCTCGCTCAACTCTGTGCAGAGAAACAGCCCACGCACACAAATCTATAGAATGTTTCCCGATAATAATCGATTTAAAACGATAACAATCGACATAGCACGACATAATAATCGACGTAACATATGACAAAATACACAACATAATATTATCAACATAACCCGAAATAATAATTGACATAGCACAACATATACTTGAAGAGTTTATAATCTACATAATCTGTTTTTTTTTCACAAAACGCATCATGTAAAGTGTTTCCAATAGAAACACTATTGAAAAGTGTTTCGATCAGGAACATATTTTGAAAGTGTTTATTATCACAACACTTTTAAAAGTGATACATACATTTTGTAAAGTGTTTATCGTAACGACTCTTAGAAAAGTGTACCCACAGAGGTTCACTATCACAACTCTTTAAAAAGTGGTTTCACTATACACACATTTTGAAAACTGTTTCCGACAGAAGTGTTTTAAAACAGCTATTTATCATCGCAACACATTGAACAGTGCTTTCAGGCCAAACACACACTAAATATTAACAAGTGATTATAACAGAGACACATTTTTAAATGTATTTCCACTTGAAACATGGTAGAAAATAATTATCATTTTAGAAAATTGTAATGGGCGATATATATCAAATGATGTATTTCATGATCAAGCAATTTGTACTATTGTACAGTAGTGATATCATATGACAAATTACGTAATGAAGCAAGTATTTATTCCTAACTATTAAGATTAATAAGGTAAGTAAAACATTTAAAAAAACAGATATATATATATATAGTTAAATAATATATGAAAAAATAATACCAATCGCATGAAGAAGCGTCCTCGACTTATTTGCAACTGAATAAGTGCGTTTCCTGAAATCCAAAACTTGAAACTGTGGATGCAATACCCGAGAATTGTAAACATTGACACTTCAAAACAGATGAGTAATGAACTGAAATGAACAATAACATCATAACACCCTTCTATCATTAACGTATATCAAATCTCTTCCGTTGTGATAGTCTTGTCTCGAGCAGTTTCCCAAGGCACATCAAATTCCCGGGAAAAAAATATAATTATGCTCTTTAAAAATAAATGTAATCTATTGTTATCCCGTTTACACTAAATTCTCGAATCTGTATATGAGCATATCTTCCATATATCTATGTCAAATGGTTTGACTGCTTATTTTCAATATGCTTATTTATAATAGACCCTTGAAATGGGAAGTGTGGTATTTTAAAACTATATGTATAGAACCAGAGTTCTTCTGGCATAGATTCTGCCCCCTGAACGAATATTACCTCATATCAACAGGACAAAATTTTAACAATATTCATCTCGTTCGCTCTGATTTTTTCTCTCAAAATCTGAAAAATTGTGTAATGTTTAATTAATTATCATTATTGTTTCAAACAATGCGATATTCAAATCCGAAATATGTAAAATATTATTGTAGATATATATAATAAAGATAAAAATGTTGCCTGAATCGAACGAATGGCTTGCTTCAGTGAAATTTTAAAAATGTAATCTTGTGTGAATTATAATCGTTTTTATATAAATATATGCAATGACATGGTTTAAAACGTCCACTGTCATGATTAGAGGCAGAATAGATTAATGAACAATGTTAGGACTATTCCTTTGGACAATGATTAAGACTGATCTCGAATATCATTTTGGCTGGATAATACGAGCGCTTTCTGTCCAAATTCTATAATTATTGAAATGATACTTCTAATGATTTTAATGTTGAATCCATTTGCAATCTCTCCACTCCCTGTCACTACAGCCTGGTCCGCTATAATCTTTTCTTTGACTTTTCTCCTTCTTGCTTCACGATACATTTCTGCGGGAAGCGAACAAGCAAGGAGAGTCGGTCGTGGCGACGTCTAGATCTCTAATAATGAATTTACCCTATTTATACATTGTGTTCTTGACACAGGTGAAAAAGTCGACACGAAACTGGGGGACAAACAGCGGTGAAAATAACCTGATCGTCACTTCTACGCGATGGCAGCACTAATAAGGAACAGAGTGGTCCAACTCCGAAGTCTGTGACTCTGGAAATCAGCAAGTGTACCGAGATCGCAAACAAGGAAGGTGGTGAACTAGATGCCATCATTCTGACTTTCAACATCAATGACAGGTTAACATCAGAAATGCCTGAGGGATCTTGAACAAATTGTCAGACGGATTTCCATCGATATTTGATCGTTTTTATTTACAACAAAAGATCAGTAATTGGAAGACGATGTTTCTCTGACAGAGGTCCTGCAAGACACTCCAGAATATTTAAGAAATTTGCTTTATTTTATAAGTTCGGTAACATAGTATTGGAGTTTAACAAGACAAAATATAAAAACAATCGACAGGCTGAGATTAGTTCCTTGTTGAGTATGATTCACGCGATAAAAAAAATAACAATAAACCATACGACACTGATATAAGGGAGAACGTTGTTGCGATGTACAGTAGCCGGAATGAGTTCAGTCCTGGCTGTTTTGCGTGTTGCCAACAGTGTGTTATTATATGATTTCAAAACACTTCGAGATTGCTTGAAACACTCATACATCATTTTAGTTCAAAATAATACGTTTACCTAAATACCAAACCAGTGACACTGCTTTGACATTGTCCTGTCCGATTATTAATTATTCAATATTTATTCAAATTTCCAAGTCGTAAAATATTGTTTTTAAATATTTAGTGCTGATTATCTTTTCTGAGTTCAAATATTTTTTACTAGAAGTTTGTGTATTTAATTTTGTAATCGATATAATAATACTTGATTTAATTATTTTTTCAGGATGGGTTAAATTGTGCGTTTGCAAGTTCCTTTGGGTGTGTTCTGCAAAGTCAGAAACAACTTCCACAAATTATGGAATACCATGCTTTCTTCATTTTATAGGAATACAAAGAAAGGCGTGTTCAAACAGAGATACGCTATTATATATTGTATTGTTGGTGTGACAATATTGTGTAAGAATTGTGGCACCACTGTATGTAGCGCCCTCTGTCAGCGATTGTAAAGATGTGTGCACAATGTACATGTGAGGGTTGTATTACAATTTCGTTCCAAGTCAATATATTTTAAACCCAGTACGAATAACAATACTACATAGCTCATAATCATTGAACACATATTTGGTAAAGCATTGATAAGTTATAATAAACCGGTACATTGCTGAATTATATATTAGTGTGCACGAACAAGCTGAACCAATCAGCATTTTCGCATTGCCATGTACTTCAGCGTTTAACTATTGGTAGCAGCAACTCTGTCATGTCCGACATTATCCACGGTGTTCACGTCTCTTTGCCTGGCTTTGAAGTAAAATGAGTCAAAATTTGAGGACTCCAATTGTTTTATTCTTTCTGGAAATTAACCGGCCAAGATCGCATCAGTTGAAGTGCAACACGGCCCGGGACACACAGTTGTAAAATACGTGATTTCATTATTTCACCAATAAATATCTATTCGTGAAGTTTATATGAATAGCGCTCAACAGGAGCCGAGTGTTGTCCTGTTTTAATACTGAAAGCTAAACTTGCAGGCTCCCTTCAAACCCAAAACCACAATACTTCTAACGCAAACTAGGATTGTCATAAAACGTATTATACATGCCAATTTTCATAGCTATATTTTCGACATTAGTGTCTTCGACAATTGCTGCAAAATGTGGGACTTTTAAATCGTAAAAAAAAAAGTTACCTAGGAATTTAATTTGCGTCAAGCCAATTACACTCCCGACAACCGATGCCAAATTTTTGTTCCCGAAGTAGAACTAGTAACATATAATAATAATAATAATAATAATAATAATAATAATAATAATAATAATAATAATAATAATATAATTTCGAAACGCGAAGACTTAATATCTATACAGGAAACAAGTTACTTCCTGGCGATGTTCGGCTATTGACAAGAAGGTACTGACACATATATCTTGTGAATACCGTAACTGTTGTATTTTAAATTATTACACTAAACATATTACTTGAAATGTCAAAGGCTTCAATCCCAATTTTAATGAACACTGATTCCCACCATAAACTAATCACGTATGTGAAGTATTCCACATATGTTTTATTAATATCTAATTGTTGAGATAATGCAAATTAAGTAAATAACATGCATTGTTAAAACCCTGAAAAATTACGTCTGTGGATTACCTTAGATCACCTATAATATCAAGCGTCAACCAATGAAATCTCATGAGTGATATCGATATAACGTAAATAAAAATAGTTAATTTCTGCATATTTCATAATTATTATGCAAGAATTTCAACCTTGAACACATCCGGTATGTAGAGCATCTCAGAGCACCAATGCATAAGTAGTCTTCATTTTTACTGCACCTACAATACAATAAATTTATTGAAGGAAACGTATTTGCTACTAGATTTCGGTTTTATCATTATATTTGCCGCACGAGAGTAAGTAAATATGTAAAAAAACAACATGTTATATTTAATCTTCAAAATCAGTGTATCTGCAATTAAATTTTTAATCGTGTGACTGGTTCTTTGAAAGCCCCAAGATTATGAACCTCAGTTGTAAGAATGTTGACCTATTTTCAAACCGGCTATCAAAGAATAGGTTCAAAAGATATGAGAAATCACAAATCACGGTTTGCATATGAAAACAAGTTATGGTGTTCCTTCTTTTTATTTACATGATGGATTAACTTTCGTATGGTAGGTATTCGTGGTACTTTAAACATTTCCGTCTTTTTAGTTTATTAGAAATTACAATATCAGTTGAATAGCCACAGCTACAAGATAGGGGGACAGAAGGGGAAAGAGTGCAGATGGAAAGCAATGAGAGTTAAAAAAAAGTCAAAGGTTGTGTTTGAAACAAAATACGATGTCCCAAACACGTGCAATTAATTATTTTACATTGAATTTCTGAATTAATTATTTGATTCAATGGTTGTATGTAACTTCATTCACAGTTCACATTTAAAGGTCCAATGCTTATCGTTTTGCAATTTTATAAATGTCTGGCCAACTAACAGGAAATCAACAGACATGAATGGATTAGCGCAATCATTGCCTCGCCAAATAACAATATTCCTCCTATACACATCATATATGACACGCATATGACACATCACTGGTAAAAAGGGAATAAACTCACAGTCAAATTAAACTGTGAGGACGCTCAATATTTTCTCATAAATTGTTTCCGCACAGAATTCTGACAGGTGCGAGTAGTGATAAAACCTCGATCATAGAACCACCTGTTTAATTATATAAAAATTTTTTTTATAGAATACGTCAACAATATTTACAAATTATAATCATTCTAGCTCCTCAGCAGCTACTTTACGCTGTTGCATTTCCATCACGTTGACACTGGTGTTTCCGGTACAATGAGTTATTAAAATAAAATGTATACAACTAATTAACTCAATTATAGAAATGCTGGTAGATGTCTTAAAGTCAAACAATAGCTAAATGTGGTGATCAGTCACACAACTTTCGTAAACACGCTGTGATGAAAGAACTCGATTTTTTCATAATTTATAATGTGACGTTACAAGTAAATATGTTGATGAAAAAAAGTTACAATACAAACATTCAGTCAAATTTGAATTATGTTTGAAATTTGTTGTTCCTACATTAAACGTCTTGTTTTGAAAACTTGTTCCCTTAATTGTGTTTGTTGGCATTAATGGTTATCACAGCTATACCGTGTCGGTGCACCTTTATGCGTAATAGTATGTAACGTACATGCAGTTGTTTTACCTTGAATGAAGATTAATATGTAACTGGTTTTTAAACAAAATATGCACGGAATTATTTATTCACAAAAGAAAATAGTTATCTGTGATTCAGACATTCTATAAAAGTTACTATTTTTTTTTTCAGAGGTTTATCATGAAACATTAATAACGTCTTTCTATACAACAGGCCCATGCGACTTATTAATTAATCTCTATATCATTTTAAAGCTTAAATATATGCAAATATAGTTGTGTATTTGACGTAATAATGTTTGTCTTAGGAGGCTTTTGACGGCCAATTTCGTAAGTGAAAGAAATCTGAAGGTCGTTTTACGTTTTGTGACTCCACGTTTTCGACTCCACGTTCATTCATAGGTGGTGTTTTGTGTAGGCATTTTTTTCGTAAAAATGTACAAGAAATCTGCATCTCAATATTTTTATTATAACCTGTATAAGGAATATTCAACAGATTGCCAGTAGCTTTTCTGTAGTTTTTTGGTCGTAGCGTAGTAACAACAACAGCTGAAGAAAAGAAGACGCAAACTTGCATCCTAAAGCGTTGCAAATTTCCTTGCCATTCCCAATTGATTAATTGTGTTAACACTGTGTTTTCTGTAGTCGGAATAGTCACAAACGACACTGGTAAAATTGGCCGCCATGTAACCTTTTATATAGACGTTGACGCTGAATATGCACTACCATGTTTGCGCACTAAAGTAGAACCTCACTAACCTTCGGAGAATGTCCGAATCCCAGAACATTTTTTCCTGATAGTTATACTACCCCTACGAGTAGATTGACGGGAAATAGCGGCTCCTTTTTGAGACTCGGTCAGGTGAAAGTCCTCGGCGCTGCGCGCCTCGGACTCAAAAAGGAGCAGCTATTTCCCGTTAATCTACGATGAGGAGTAGTATAACGAAGTTATACTGCGAATTTGACGAGTTTTGCACGGCTTATTTTAAATCCTGTGGTCATGGCGGATGTTTACAGCGCTATTGTGTAAATCGCAATTCTAAACCAGGTGTAGTCAACCGCAATTATCAGCCGTGCTCATTGGCTATAACAGATGTGTTGAAAAACTCTAGCCAATCGGCATTTACTCAGCAGAGTTTGTTTTGTTTAACAATAGAATCCACCAACAGTGGACTTTATTGTATTACCATAACCAACACTGATTGGACCACGTAGAATTGCATATGAAACATTCGATCACGTGAATTTGGTGCTTATTTGTGAGAACAGTGTAGCACGTTGTTGGATAAACTCCGGAGATCCGCCAGAATCATGTCCGCTCAAGAATTTGAGAAATTGACTGGGATTTGGAAAACTGGTTGTCCCAAATTGATGTGGACGACGCCGAGGACTTTAAACTGAGCGATATTCAGAAAGAATTCCGTTTTTTGCCTCCAGTTGACAGCAAACAAGTCAACGAATACCAGCAGTCACGCAGACAACCAGACAACTCGCAGCGCTACAAAATGGGGCGTCAAAACATGGAATGAGTGGAAAGAGCAAAGCAGATGACTGATATCGCTGGGATAAAAGGTTATCATACTGGGCATTCAGGAAAGGTGCGTATTAGAATTTGCACTTTAGTAATGCAATGTTCGATTTCCCCGCTGACGATAAATAGTCATAACTTTATGTCGAAAATAATCACTACTCGTTAACTCAATTTTTTCATGCAAACTGTTTGGTGAAATACCATTTAAATATTATATTCACTGGCACGATATGTCGGATTCATTTCACGCGATAAAGATTTAATGCAAACGGCTTTGGCGTGTTTTAAAAAAGCTGAACGATTGAACGTACTATAACAATATATTGATATTTTACATTGCTATGAGGTGGACTGTTACAAGCTATTGTACTTTCATATTGATACATTGTATTTTATTTTAATTAAACAGGTTACACAGGCAACCACACTGTTCCGGCAAAATTTCGACGAGCAGCTAATAGCAGAAAGAACGGGTCACTCCAGTCTAGCAATTAGAAGCTACAAGCGGACGAGCAACGAGCAGACGAAAGCGGTGTCAGACGCATTGCAGCCACCCAAACCGAAAGAAGCGAAAACGCATGACATATCCACCACCCCAACAGACGAGGACAAATCTAATACCACTGTCATAACCGATTCTTCCCAAGTGTCCGTGAATTTTGTAAAAGGAAATATGAAACTTGAAATATGTTTTTAAAATGTATTGTATAATCGTCATTGCGTATTTAAATAATTAAATGAAAATTCCACCTTGTTCTTTGTTTTCATTCAGTGGCCACCTGTTATGTTAATCAGCTTTTCACTCCTGTTGTGCTCATGAATACTTAAATTAACCCATTCATTATTAACAGTCCTGGCTTGTTAATCTGTTGATAAAACAGTACCGTTAACAAGAATGCATAATAAATTAGGTTGAAACTGTCCGCTAACGAAAGTAAGAAACATAGAACAATGGGGACGAGACAAAAAGTATAACTGTTGTTACCTTGAAGGGCCATGTTTGTCGATTAATCCGTCAACAATCGCATTTCGCCGGAAGAACCCAGTAAAATACGAGGAACGAAACCCGTAGCAACATTAATACTCGGATTATGATTTGTTTTATGACGTCTATATTACCTATTTTTATGGTTCAGATAATTCGCCGCATACGGCACCCATCTTCCTTCGTTGCTCGGTTTGTACAGATTTGACTTGTATACGACCGAAAACACGTTGCATTTTGTGACCTGCATAACATACGTGCCACTTATCTTAAAATAAATTAAGTTATCCGTAAGAGATTTTGTTTTGATCGATATCATAAATTTCATCAATGCTGGTCGCAGATCACATGTTATTTCATGTCATTGGGTATTTTAAAGCCCCAAGATTTTGACCTATTTTCAAATTAAATTGGGTCAAACGATATGGGGAATTACAAATCATGGTTTGCATATGAAAACAACTTATGGTTATTGTACATGATGGACTAATTTCCGTATGTCAAGTATTCACAGTACTTTAAACATTTCCACTTTTTTATTTTATTAGAAATTACAATATTAGTGGAATAGCTACAGCTACACGATAGAGGAACAGAAAGGGAAAGAGTAAAGATAGAAAGCAAAAAGAGGAAACAAAATTCAAAGATTTTGTTTGAAACAAAAATACGATGTTCTAAACACGTGCAATAAATTATTTTTCATTGATTTCTGATTTAATTATTTGATTCAATGATTGTATGTGACTTCATTTACAGTTCAATTTAATACCAAAGATCAAATGCTTATCGTGTTGTCATTTTATAAGGGCAATAGTTTCTTTCTGACAGAAATCTTAGATTGTTGGGGTGTGCAGTACAATGGGATTACTACTAAATCATCCAAGTAGTTGATGAATGACCCATGACAGAGAATAAAATGTTCCTCCTCAGTGAATGAGTACAAAAGGATAACACATTTTATTGTACTGTTGGAATTATGTATATAAATTATACATTTCTGGTCAGCTCGTATGAAATCAACAGACTCTAGCTGGTATATACACATTCGAATGGATTAGCACGATCATTACCTCGCCAAATAACAATAATCCTCCTATGGATGACACGCATTGAAAGCATGACTGGAAAAAATGGGGAATCCACTCAGTCAAATTGAACTATGAGGGCGCTAAATATTCTCTTCTAATCGTATACGCACGGAGTTTTGACAGGTGAGAATAGTGATAGAACCCCAAACATAGATTTTATTATATACAAATTTGTTTTATAGTATACGTCATGCAATGTTTACAAATTATAATCATCCTGGCTCATGAACAGCTTTAGACGGTGTTGCATTTCCATCAAGTTGACACTGGTGTTTCCGGTACAGTGAGCCATTAAAATGAAATGTATGCAATTAATTAACTCAATTATAGAAATTTCTTGGTAGTCTATTTTTGATATCAAACAATAACTAGTGATAAATGTGGTGATCATTCACGTAGCTTTCGTCAGCACGCTGTGATGAAAGAACTTACGGTGGCCCATAGCGACAATCATCGATATGTAACCAACTTCCGCGCCGACTCAGCAACTTTTCGCGCAGACTTAGCAACTTCTGCGATATGTAAGCAAGTTTCTCGCCGATTTAGCAAGTTCCGCGCCGACTTAGCAACTTCCGCGATATGTAAGCAAATTTCTCGCCGACGTAGCAACTTCCGCGATATGTAAGCAAGTTTCTCGCTGACTCAGCAATTTCCGCGCCGACTCAGCAACTTCCGCGATATGTAGGCGAGTTTCTCGCTGACTTAGCAATTTCCGCGCCGACTCAGCAACTCACCCCACGCAATCAAAGCAGCGACCTCCGTAAAGAAAATGGTACAGTCGAACAGGCATGGCGGCCTGAGCGTAATTCCGTGAAGTTCTTGGCTCAATATAGTAACCTAGTTTACCCTCTTATTTTCCAACAACAACTAGTATATGGCTTCACATGTACAGGAGGAGGTAGGTTTGCTCTAAACGGTCAAGTTCTTGCACCAGGCAGTCATTTTAGCGCCTTGACAGTACCACAGTCTCTCTATCACTCTCTCTTAGCCTAGACCGGGCTCTGTCTTTTGAACTTTTATTTACTGTTCAATCTTGTTTCATATGTATTCCACTGACCATTTGGCATTGAACCCCTTAAATGAATATAACACATTGTAACAAAGAATAATCTGCTTATGTGTTTATTTTATTTTGTTCTGTTGTTATCTTGGATTTTTTACGTTTTAATTTGACACTAAATTTAGGTTTCAATTGAAGTGCCTGTGAAAAACATTATATAACAATGCCTGTTTCGAAATTGTGAAATTGTATAAATATGATACACGTTAGCCTTAAAATAAAATGGCTGTCATTCAGCCATCTTAAATCAGATCATGAAACAAACACATGTGCAAATGTTCGAAATGATGTATTGAAGTTTTAAACTTTGTCAGTCCAGATACATGAATTCGGAACACCGTTCTTTCAAAACAAAATGGTCACCAGACTGCAATTTTGAGAATTCAAATAAAAAAATTAAATTAAGTGCATCTAGATCTAATTGTGTTAAATATAACATAATATATACATTGTATACATACATGTATATATATACAAGCTTAAAACAAATTTGTTGTAAAACGACTGAGATCTGGGTCTGGAATAGTGAAATGCATCAAGTTTCATTTGAATATGTTTAGTAATTATTTCATTTGAGTAATTGCTAATTTCAATTAATATGCAAATTTTGACCTAAAACTTATTAAGTTGTGCTTTACCTTAAAGCTTTAATATACCAAGTTTCATTGAAATCAGATGTGTTAATAGTATACACAGAAGGGTGACAGCTTAGACTCTCATTGTGTGCTTCATAGTGACTTATTGAGATTGTAATAAAAAAAATCATGTACACATTTATAAATAAATAAGTTATTATACTTATATTTATATTTATATTTATACTATTACCTTATTATTTCATCTTTCATTATAGTATTCTACTGACATGCAGTTCACTACTTTTGCCTACCGCCCTTGCTCAAATCTTTCAAAAATGTGAAATAATTACAACGAATAACTGTAATTTAACAGCCATTTACATTGTTGCTAAGTCAGCGCGGAAAGTTGATGAGTCGGCGCGAAAGTTGCTGAGTCAGCGCGAAAATTGCTTACATATCGCGGAAGTTGCTAAGTCGGCGCGGAAAGTTGCTGAGTCGGCGCGGAAATTGCTGAGTCGGCCCGAAAATTGCTTACATATCACGGAAGTTGCTGAGTCGGCGCGGAAATTGCTAAGTCGGCGATAAACTTGCTTACATATCGCGGAAGTTGCTAAGTCGGCGCAGAAATTGCTACCCCGGGTAAGTCGGCGCGAAACTTGCTTACATATTGCGGAAGTTGCTGAGTCGTCGCGGAAATTGATTAGTCGGCGAGAAACTTGCTTACATATCGCGGAAGTTGCTGAGTCGGCGTGGAAATTGCTAAGTCGGCGAGAAACTTGCTTACATATCGCAGAAAGTTGCTGAATCGGCGCGGAAGTTGGTTACATATCGACGATTGTCGCCATGGGCCACCGTCTTTAGACAAATATTAGTACAGAAAAATATGTGTGCATACGTTAAACCGTGTTGAACGTGTTGGTCGTGCATTGTTATACTTCGAATTTAAATTACTGTACAAAATTGGTGTTCTGACGTTAAACGTCTTGTGTGTGTTGGCATTACGATGCTCCATTCTTCACACAGCTATACCGTGTCGGTGCAACTTCGTGCATATGTATTGTTCATACAGTGGTTTTAATTTAAATAAAGATTAACATGTTACTGATATTTGAATAGCATATGCACGGAATTTATTTATTTACAACAAAAATATCTGTGATTCGGACATTCTATAAATGTTACTAATTTTTGTTTTCAGTGGTGGAAAATAATTTATTTAAGAAACTTTTTTGACGTCTTTTTAGACAACAGGCCCATATGACTATAATACTAATAATTCTACTACATCGATCCATACATCACCGTAAAGTTATATATAGGCGAATACGGAGACTCTCGACGGCCAATTTCGTATGGAAAAGAAATCTGAAGGTGGTTTTACGCTTTGTAACGTTTTCGTTCCACGTTCATTTAAAGGGGGTGTTTTTGTGTGTATTTTTTTTGGTAAAAATTTACAAGAAACCTGCGTCTTGATATGTTATATTATAACCTGTAAACGGGTTATTCAACGGATTGCCAGTAGCTTTTCTGCTGTTTTTTTGGTCGTAGATAAGAAACAACAACAGGTAAAGAAAAGAGGACGCAAACTTTCATCCTGAATAGATTTAAACTTCCCTTGCTATTCACAGATTTTTCGTTTGAGTGAGGTAAAACGGTGATTTCTGTAGTTGGAATAGTCAAAACGACACTGGTAAAATTGGCCACCAGGTAACATTTTAGATACGTTGACACGGAATGTGCACTACTATATATGTATATTAAAGAAGAAAGATCTGATTCAGTAAATTTCGGTGACTGCCTGAATCACAGAGCATTTTGTCCCTGAACGGCCCTGTTTGTTGATTAATCCGTCAACAATCGGATTTCGCCGGAAGAACCCAGTAAAATACGAGGAACGAAACCAGTGGCAACAATACTCAGATTAAAATTTGTATTATATCGGCTCTAGTACCTATTTTTACGTACGGTTCAGATAATTCTCTTCGCATACAGATTTTACTCGAAGGGTCAGGTCTATACAATTGTACGACCTAAAACACATGTCATTTGATGACCTGCATGATATACGTGCTACTTATCTAAAAATCAATTAAAATTATCTGAAAGAGATTTGTTTTGATCGATATCATTAATTGTTCGATGTTCATATATGTTCGTAAAATACATAACTCCGACTTCACGTCAGGCTGAATAACATTTTAATCAAAAGTAAGTTTTACGCGATGCCAGTTTTTATTTTCTGAAAGCACATATCTCGAAATACCCGGCGAATCGTCACGAGTGAATGCCAGCCATGTACGCAATCATTTGCTGCTAGTGCCACCTCATTTCTATCATGCGTGTACGGTTATTAGTTTAACAGCGACACAATGCTATACTAGACTGCTAATCATTGCCCTTTTGTAGCTGATACGTGTAATCTATTCACATATTTGTTTCCTTAGTGGAAGTCAAAATTAATTGTCGTTTAACCCTGACGCGTGTATTGAAATCGACGTATATGTTCATTTCCTTCGCCAGCTGATTCTATTTAATAAGTTAAATATTGTGCATATAACAAAAATAGTCGTTGGACGAGGTCATTAGCCAACGCAAGATAACGTTACTTTAAAGTCACTTCCACTATTGGTGTATTTGAAGGACCATTATGTAAAGGTGACTCTATCATTTGAGAGGAAATGGATTTTTATAGATTTACATCGTCACTAATGTACTTTTAATAGAATATATCATATCAGACGAGCGTAATTAATCTGATCTCCACCTGCGCCAATGTGGATCCAACCATTTTAATTCCTAGTGGGAAGCTTAGGATATTGTCTGGTAAATATATCGTTATAGCGTCCCTCGGATTTATTAATTTATTTATTTACTACTGGCTGTAACTGTAATTGTAAATGTATTTGTTACTGTGATTGTAACTGTGATTGCAACTGAATATCTGTAACTGTGTACATGTATGTGTGTTCTTAACTGTAATTGTCATTGTGATTGCAACTGTATATACGTAACTGTGTAAGCGTGACCGTAACTGTAATTGTTACCGTGATTGCAACTGTACATATGTAACTGTGTAAACGTGACCGTAACTGTAATTGTTACTGTGATTACAACTGTATATCTGTAACTGTGTAAACGTGACCGTAACTGTAATTGTTACTGTGATTACAACTGTATATCTGTAACTGTGTAAACGTGACCGTAACTGTAATTGTTACTGTGATTACAACTGTATATCTGTAACTGTGTAAACGTGACCGTAACTGTAATTGTTACTGTGATAACAACTGTATATCTGTAACTGTGTATGTGTTATCATAACTGTAATTGTTACGTACCGTGATTGCAACTGTATATATGTAACTGTGTATGTGTTATCATAACTGTAATTGTTACTGTGATTGCAACTGTATATCTTTAACTGTGTAAACGTGACCGTAACTGTAATTGTTACTGTGATTACAACTGTATATCTGTAACTGTGTATGTGTTATCATAACTGTAATTGTTACGTACCGTGATTGCAACTGTATATATGTAACTGTGTATGTGTTATCATAACTGTAATTGTTACTGTGATTGCAACTGTATATCTGTAACTGTGTAAACGTGACCGTAACTGTAATTGTTACTGTGATTACAACTGTATATCTGTAACTGTGTATGTGTTATCATAATTGTAATTGTTACTGTGATTGCAACTGTATATCTGTAACTGTGTACATGTATGTGTGATCTTAACTGTAATTGTTACTGTAATTGTTACTGTGATTGTAACTGCATATCTGTATCTGTGTAATTGTGACCGTAACTGAAATTGTTACTGTGATTGCAACTGTATTTCTGTAACTGCGTATATGTTATCTTAACTGTAGTTGTTACTGTGATTGTAACTGCATATCTGTAACTGTGTAATTGTGACCGTAATTGTAATTGTTACTGTAATTGTAACTGCATATCTGTAACTGTGTAGGTGTGACTGCAACTGTAATTTTTACTGTGACTATAACTTAAACTGCATAATTACATAGTTACATTTATACAGATACAGTAACGCAGTTTCAGTTACACGATAACAGTTACATTAATAATACAAAAACACAGCATACGATTTACTATTTGTTTGAAACTTACTTCCCCAATTGTCACAATTAAAAAAAATGAAATATCGACGTACAAGTGTGTGGGTTATATTTTATTACAGGTGCTATGTTTATTTTTCTGCAAAAAATAAAAGTGAAACATTTGCTCTGTGACATGCGTTATGAAGTATCATATGGCAAACATATTTCAGAACAGTCAGACTAGAATTAATGTCATTAGACAACGCACGTCATGCATGCACGTTTTGTTAGCTAGACGTCGCAGCTATGGGTGCTCTAGGGCATGAAGCTGTCTCAGCAACCGCAGTTGAGTTTCTCGGGAATTTGCTTCTACTGTAATATCAAAGTTGTAATTCACACTGAAATAACATACCCGCGGAAAATGACGCGCAGATAGTTAAGTTTCTTCATGTATGTTGTTTTATAACCGATGTAAGTTTCAAACAAGTAAAGATGTTGTTCGTTCGGACAAAATTGAACATCAATGCCTACGCTGAGAAGATTCAATAAGCTAGCACGTATGCAAATAAGGTGTTTGAAATTCAAGTAAGGTGGGCATTCAACTATCAGTGGCATCCATGTTGACTATTCTCATGAATAGCTATGTGTTGACTAATTTCGTGCACAATAAACTTCTTGGCTATTCTTATTTACGTACAGGTACTTCTTGACTATTCTCATTCCCAGGTACGTGTTAACACATCCCATGCACATGTACGACTATTCACATAGACAATATACGTGTTGACTATTCTCATGCACAGGAGCTTGTTGAATATTATTATGCATAGTATACCTGTTGACTACTCTCTGATACAGGTACGTGTTCGCTATGCTAATGCACATGTACTTGTTGTTGACTCTTCTCATGTTCTTCTTCTTCATGCGCAGTATACATGTTACTATTTTTATGAACAGTTTACATTTTGACTATTATCATTATCATATTCGTATGGACTATTCGCATGTACAGTATTCGTGTTGATCACTTTGATATACAGGTACGCATTGACTATTCTAATGCATATTCTTTTATTTTTCAATGGTGAAAGATGCAGATGTGTATGCAAACAAACAGACAAATACCACTACGTGAAAGACTGAAACGGCTTGCGCATACTCCCTAACACGCAACACTACACTGCTCCAAAAAAACGCAATTCGAAATGACGTGCAGTGAATACAGCCCCCATAGAGTGACTAGAGTGTGTAATTAACATGTCGAATCCCCGACGTCGTAAACAATTCAACATATAGCTGTAACTATAGCTATGTAGTCAAGGGTTGAATGAACTTTTTAATTACGTTGCTTTACTTGCATGTAAAATATAGTATTGTTTTTTTGTCAGTAAAATTTCCAGAGTATAATCAATTGAGCTGTTGAATAAATACTAATATTTTAATGTTTGTAAATAATATTTTGGTATGTAAATTAATAAATATATCCCGATATTAGTTAACGCAATGTTGCTTTGCGTTTTCAATGAAGAGACAGGCAACATACGATTATAAAATTAAATATCCAATGATAAATGGTGACAGACTTGCGAAGCGTATACCAATTGATGAGAGGAAGTGAGGAAAGTGGCAGCTATAATTATATCTATCACTTCCTGCACCGTGATACATCCCTATTAACTTACCCTATATTTATAACGTTCAATTTATACATTTTATTTATAATATTAAATAATTTGTGAGTCATACATTTCTATCAAATATTAAATATTTACAAATATTTTACTGTATGCATTTATCTTAGTGTTCTCCAATTAGTTTGATTGATCATGATCATACTTCGCCTATTTTATTCCTGCACGTTTTTGTCTTGAATTTGCCCCTAATCTGACAAAATATCAATCTAATTAAAATAAGATCCCGCTTGGGTGATATTCCGTGAAGTGAACATGACTGGATTGATTACATTCCTTATAGTTAACATGATGGGT
The DNA here is from genome assembly GCF_978046115.1 of Saccoglossus kowalevskii. Classification (NCBI taxonomy): domain Eukaryota; kingdom Metazoa; phylum Hemichordata; class Enteropneusta; family Harrimaniidae; genus Saccoglossus; species Saccoglossus kowalevskii. The sequence goes on along the minus strand of NC_140643.1, from coordinate 24,682,959 downwards.
TGGTGATATCCCTTATAGTAGACAGTATTGGAACATGACTGCGTGGGTGAGATATGACTTGGTTGGTGAAATCCCGTATTCTGGACATGACTACATAAGTGACATTCTGCATAGTAGATATGAATGGATTGGTGACAATTCGCTGAGTGTTCATGACTTCATTGTGACATTCCGCATAGTGGGTGTAATTACGTGGGTGGCATTCCTTATGGTGAGAAATGCCTGGGTTGGTGACATTACGTATCATCGACATGATTGGGAGGATGACATTTACTGGACATACCTGGATGATTACGTTACGTATACTGGCTGGATGACCCTCAGTTAATTTGTGAAGTGTGGGTTAATTGAATTACGAATATTATATACCTGAAACGAGTTGTGATATACCATGTAAGGGAACAGGATTACAACGTTATTTGAGGGAATATGCAATAATAAAAAATATTAATCCCGAGATAGTATTTTTGAAATATTATACCAACATAACATCCATTTAATTCCTGAAAGCAGCCATAAAACGCCCAAATTGGTATTTCTAATGTATACATCTGTGTTTTCACTATAATTAAACTACAACTATTCAGTAAAAGAAAGAAATGGTATTTGTTGATCGTCGCTTTAGCGTAGAAATAGTTAGCTGCAATGGTGAAAGCGTGCTGCTTCTCTTGAAATGGGACTATATGTTGGTGACGCTGATGTTTTTGTTAAATTATATACATTTGACAGAACAGCAAATAATAAGTTTTTTGTGTAAACATACACTGTATTTTAAATACCTTCTATTGGACACAAACCAAGTGACGGCGACCATCGTCAATTAATAGATAAACGTTTAACCGGATATTTTCAATTTTTTTCTAGTTAGTTTATATATAAACTTTACATTGGTGTCGTTATAAAGAAGCCTAAGAGAGTTAAGTGTTTATCTGGGGGGGGGGGTGTCGTATTGTTCATTGTATGTGTTTTACTGAGAATCATTCCGCTAAATATAGAGACACCAATCAATTTAATAGCACATGTCATGATCGCGGGTGTTTTCATTTAAATCACGAACCATGCTGTTACATAATAGCAAGGCGATTAGTTTCATCTCAGCACGTGCGCATCGTTGTCAGGTACCGTTCTTTCCAGTACAATGCCCGTCTCCATGGATCGGGTATCCAATTTATAATATTTCATGACACGGCTGTCTATGCATAGAGTATTGAGTCGGACTGCTGCCGTCGTCAACAAAAGAATCCCTGATCTATTTAGCGTACATAGAATGGCATATTGTTATATTATCATCATCGCTAGATATTAAGACACATAAATACGGTGTTCATTTCAAATGTCACCGTTGTGAATTGTACTCATATTCATAACAACCGCATTTAATCGATGTGTAGACATAATAAGAGGCTGATCATTTAAAAACATAATTTTCTTAATATTTACTGTGCTGGGAGCTTACAGACGTATCATTCTCAATGATATTTAACCACTCAATTCAAACAATATTTTTTTATGTATAATGTTGAACATTTTATTTTACGTGTATGATATTTGCTTAATTATTATTCAATATTTCGAATTATAAATTGTTTATAAGTCGCCCATTTGTTCAGAATATATGTATGGTTTCTCCGATAGGAGTGCACACGTTATAACTGTGGAAACATCAATCAACCCAGGTTTTTTTGTTATTGTAATTTATGCTATCCACGTCATTAATATCTTTTCGGACATGTGTGGTTATGCGTAATATAATGTATTGCCAATAGTAGTTTTAGTCTATTTGAAAATAAATCTTTTTATTGTTCGGTCTAATAATATAACATGTACCGCATGCAACAGTAGTGTACTAATAACACTAGCAATTACACGAGGGAACAATGTAGCTGCATCCCGCCGGGTGTATCAACTTATTTACACAGCGTAGAACGAGCGAGACATAGACCTTTGCAGGCGTCACATTTATTGTACGTACCCCCCACTGATACCTTTAAGTATGACATGTGCCCAGTTTTTAATTGGTTACAGTCTCGGTTGAGGCGTAATGTCCACAGTTTGCAGGTATTTTTCGTTTGTTAGCCGTTTTGCTTTTTGTTGCGGAATGCAGTAAGGATACCTCTCCGGACGTTCTTTAGATGATAATGTGAGTTTCTGACAAGAGTTGCGCGATTGGACATTCATTGGATTAACCATGTTGAAGGTGGGTCGTTTTTTTAAAAATTGGTGAAATGTGGTCAATGAGTGGAATAGAAAACGTATGTTCGTGTCGTGTCGTAGAAAAAAACAATATTTATACAGCTAACCATGTTTCCCCTAATACAGTCACCACAGGGTATCATCCACAGAAACATGTGTGAATAATTCCATGTTTCCAATTATATTGAAAAGGAGAAATATGAACATTGAACTATGGTTTAATCAGCTCATAGGCTTATGCGCACATGCGAGTTTGACACTGCAACAATTAGGGCTTCGGAGTGTCAACCGTAGTTAGAACGACGCGATAACACTCTATGTGATCCGTATTCCATTATCATACAAGACATTCTTAATCCGTTTAACTCGATCAGTGTCTTACCCCGGCCCGTTATTTTGTTATACGAGGTGACGTGATATATACATCAGGGTAATTAGAAATTGAATGTACCGACTTTTAATTAAGGTAATGTATTGTACAAATCCAATTTAATAGAAACTGAAGAGGGATATTGTAGAGAGCAATCAACTTTATGAGGTGGTATTAATGGCGAGTGAATTTCAGAAATGGGGTAGATTCTTTGTCGAGGATTCATGACGTTACCCATAAGCGTTATCAAGGTCGAAACAATAAATGCTAGAACCCACGACTAATTTCAAAATTGGTCATTTTAAATAGTTAGTAACAAAATTGCAAATCGAATGAAATAAATTTTTAATGGTGTTTGAAGATCTAAATTATATAACCAACAATATATCACTTACAGAGAAATAAATTTGAATGTAGCACACTTATGTGCAAGGAAGAATCATTAAAAGGAATGACTTGTCGTTGCGAGATGAAAAGCAGCATTTTTACACCGTCAGCGATGTTCAGCTCAGGGTCGCAAGGTCAGCGCAATGATTCACAGCACTGCTGAGCATATAATGGATCATCGGTAATTTCCAAGGATGATACTTGATGGAATCATTGAAAATGATACTAATTTAGAAATCTTTAACATTTATCGCGAAATGTTATAAATCTTCAGTGACATATATTTGTTTATCTTGGACCGAAATCGACGTCAATGACATGTATATTTCAAGCCGCTTGTTAAGAGGAACATTTCCCAAACTCTATTAGCGACTTTTTTCTGTTGGCCAGTAAACGTGGGGGTAATTATGCTCTTCCATTTCAGTGTCGTGTGTGTTGCTCAGAGCAATCGTTCATCGTATCTGCCGTTTCATGACTTTGACCTTAAGCCCATACACTGGCTAATAAAGAACCACCCTTGTAGGTAACACTATAACCGTACTCTAGAGACAGGCAGTAAAGTCACAACTATTAAGCTTTACTCGGCGGGCACTTTGTGTTTCTAAAGTGATTAATTGAAATTGCTTTGAACAGTTAAATCTGCGTTCATTCTAACCCAGTTATTGACATGTATAGAATTCAGTACAGCATATACCTACAGGTCGTGAACAACAGCTCGCACAACCATGCACTAGAAATATAAAACATAATAGTCTCGGCCATTGTGTTTATTCTGCTATAGCGTTTGTGTTAACGGCTTTTATTTGAGAGACGGCAGGTAACGATCGAGGATTTCAATTTCAACCATCGGTAAGTTAATGATATTTCGTATGATTTAGAATCCACCGAGATCGTTATATTATTAAAAAAATATCTTTACTCAATGTAATGAAAACATGATATATTTCAAATATTGCTGGGCTACGTGACCGATATAAAATTAAAAAGGAAGATGAAAGGATAGTCGTTTAGATATTACTCCGTTTTCTGCACGACTGTGAATGTCTCTATATCTTACAGTCTTATTCATTCGAGAGCTTTAAGTAAAAAAAATAATACTTTGCCATTAATGACGCCACACGGCACACACTAAAAGGTCTGCAATCTGCCTATCCTCAGGCAGATGCAGTGAGCTTACTATACATAACTGCCATATTCTTTAAAATTCTCCGTAGTTGTGACGCAACGCAAAAGCTCTCGTCGCTGTATTTTATATCTCGTGTACTTCCTGTCATGCATATTTTATTTGACGCGGGAGATGATATTACATATTTTCTCGAAACGATGAAATACGTCGCCATGATAATCGGCAGTTATATTGCCAGTCGATAATAGATTCGTTTCCGTGCGCCCCCCAGCTTCGCGCTGTAGCGTAACCGCCGGTGTCTGTCCTCTCGCACAAGTGCAAAACGAATAATATTTGGTGCTTGTATTTAGTATTACAAAGTAGACACTTGGAATCATCTTAAAACATAACAAAGCTGTTCTACAGCATACACAAAATGTAATTGGTAAAATAGTAAGTTATACAACTGGTGTTGCTGGTACTGGTACTGGCAGCGCTTGTGCATTTCTGTGAATCAACATGCAACATCGGCAGAACATACTTAAACGTAATCGTTCATACGCCATATGGCGACTAAAACTAAAAGCAGCATTGTGATTATAAGTGAATATCGAAGTTAATGTGTTGATTGTTGTCTGATTGTAATCGGTCTGAGTAGAGTGTGCGCCAAATTATATGTTAGAATACCCCTAGAATAAACGTATTTTTATTGGCCTAGTATGAAGTTTAAAGCGCCACTGACTCAGCAAGTGTGATCATTTCTAATCAGTAATTACAACTAATACAGTAAATATAAACACTGTATTTGTTGTGTTTTTTTTTTGTGAAATGTTACGAGCGTGCGGTCAATGTTTCCAACGGTATATAGAGAACACAAACAACTCTTCTTGACGACTTTGTGTTTGAGCTGCAATTCAAATAAATATAACTTGACCATTTCATTGTTGCGTACACCTGCTTTATTTTATATGTAAATGAATGCCACGGTGTAGTGTTGATTACCTGAAATCAGACACAATGTATCTATTTCATCGATTTCTTACATTGTTATCAGCTAATATATTCCATTGATCACTTTTCTTTCTGTTTTGAGCGTTACAGCATGTCAAGAATCAATAACTAACTAGGAATAACAACAACAACAGCGTATCTTTATGTCACAGCTCTTTCAATGAACATTAACAATGTGAATTAATGTAAATTTTGCTTCATTCGTCGCTTCATGGCATTGCTGTATGACTATTTTATTGTGGTACTATGGTGAAAAGTCAAACTTAATAATAATGACCTTTTTTATTGGCGCGTGTTGTTGAATGAAATTTAACACCCTGTTTGCGTCAAAGCCTCTTGAAACACAACTTTAAATACAATAAATACCTTCTTCGCTCAAATACTATATCCTTAAAGTAAAAATTGCGTAATGTGGCGTTCCAAAACTTGTACCCTTAATAATTCCGCGTGTTATAAGTGTGAACTATCATTCAGGCACGCCGTGGACATAAAGATACTACGCGCAACAATATAAAAGCCGTTATTCATCAAATACGACACATATTCTTTCATCAACATACATTCCCACAAACCCAGTCTCGTTCCAACTATTTCCATTTCATTAAATCACACTAGGTTTCATTTGTCGTTTATTTATTTGTTCATACGTTGATTCAAAAATCATTGATTTGCTGATTTAGATGTCAAAACACAATTATAGATTTATAATTATCCCATTTATATTTCGAATTGCTTCAACATAATAATTAAAATCATTAAAAATAAGCATTAGACTGCCGATTAGAAGTTGGAATAGCGAAACTTATTGACATGTTGCAAGTACTTTAATCCCCAGTTTAAACCTTTGTGCCAAATAAGCTTTCCTTGGTTAAAACGGCACTATGTGTAACTTGGGGAGCAATTAAAATCACCGTGACAGCGGTAGCGAATTTCGACAAGGTCTAATCGATTCCCCCTTCCGTCACGGTGCCATGTATGTAAAGTCGTGTCATCATATTGTAACTGTCGTAGAACAAGTGAAATATTCAGTCCATGCGTATATGCCATATGTATATGTATAAGTATTCTGAGTTAGTTTCGATTTCTTTCACAGTACTAATATTTCAGACCAGACGTGCACTTTGTGAAGGGAGAGATGGAATGCTTTTTAAAGACACTCGTCACTGTGACAGCGATCGCTGGAGGAATTGTTACACAATTTACGGTACACTTTGAGCGATGACTTAGATATAACCTGTCTAAACATGCGACTTAATGAATCAATGAGAGTGATCGGTTTTTTTTGTCAGTGTTTAAGACTGGTATTTTAGCAAAACCTGCGTAGACAAAGAAAAGGTGACAGGTATAGATGCGTTATAATCGCAAGCAGAGTGTTTCACTGGAAGTGTGTACTATCCGACGAATGTAAGATAGATGAAACTATGATATGCAGTATCACGATCCTGGGCATCATCAAATGTCATGCAAATGTCAAAAAACGATGCATAACTAGAAATGATGATCGGGGGTAATTGAATCTGTCTCATTCGTTCATTCGGCAACAATTTCTTTTAAAATCTTCTGAATATAATTTTTCTAAAGATTTCGCCTCTTTTTCTTATTCATATTGGCTCACTTCAGCAAAATCTTGTCATCCGCGTGATATACAATTTTAGCAATTTATCTTTCATCGCACTTGTGTCAATTTAAACATATTTTACCCGCTGTAAGCAAACAACAAACAATGCATGCTGGGAAAGGATGAACCGCTTCACGCCTCCGCCCATGTGATGAATGACGGTTTGTATATCCGCCATAACGGTACACTTAGCTGCGTCTCGAGCTGCAACGCACTGTTTTGGTCACGCCACTTAACGTGCACCATACCGTCCACGATCAGTGAGTTTAAATAGTATTATCCTCCTGTAACAAGTGACACATTGCAAGAGTAACTCTGCTTAGATTGAGATAAGATAATAGTGCGATGGAAGCGGTAAGTCTTGGATATGTCGTATTTGTTGGATGTGCCGTGTTGTCTTATCGCACGATTACATTATGAATACAACTCAAACACCCACACTTGCATGAGATATCGTGTCGTAATACATGCTCCAATAAAAAGCACAACAATTGCTTAATGATAATACATCAGACAGTATATTTATCTCCTCTGCGACCAAGTGATGCATGTGATGCTGGTTAGACTGGAAACAACGGAAGGCGTCAATGATTATCATAGATGCCAAAATTAGCCACAATCAATTACTCTATAATTTTCTAGCCGTACGCTTTGCATTAACGTCTGTTACCGTGTCATTCAGTGGCAGATTCAAACCGTTTACACGTGAGATTTTAATGAGTAGCTAGACGTTAGTGATCGATGCGATCAGACCAGTGTCACATTAAATGCGCATATATACGTGATGTGAACTTTGGTTGAACTCGCAACTGCGAACTCTCGTTTTGTGAGAGTCACTATGTTTGATATTTTCCCAGCATTAATGTCAGAAAGTTTATAATATTATGATGGCATCCAGTTAAATAATTAATATTTTCATTAATATTTTGTCTTTTAATTGATTAGCGTTTGTTTTGGTTTATTTATAAGTATGTTTTTTTTTTAAGTATTGACATTTATAATAAACTAATATATCGCAAATTATAGTTATACACTGTATTTAAATCTAACTCAATTGTGATACATAGTTTAGATATTACGTTTTCGCTATAAAACTGTCACAGTAGTTGCCTTTAGCGTGATACACTGATTACTTTTTTTATATATATCTTTTAATCTGACGTTATTTGCTGGGCAAAATAATACCCATCGAACATATTGAATTCAATTCGGTTAAATGAATATAGTTTAGTCTGTGTGACGAATAATTGAAATACATACCTGTAGTTTCTGCAAAAATGACTAAGCTATGCATGCGTGCATGGGTATCAGGATTAATTCACGCTGGTCACTGGAATATTTGTTCCAATTGTTAACTTAAAGACGATCTCACGAAAACTAACAGTACAAGTATTAACGAACTTATACACACAAAAATAAAACTTCCCGGTGAGGTGTACTGTGCAACCTCTTGATCTGGGGACATGTCTGGACGAATTCACTTTCACACGTGACTCCACTGTTCAAATAAATGTCCTAAAATTATTTTAGTAATACCCCAGATTGTTGGGGTATACTATTTCATTATAGATTTCATTAATAAAGCTGAATTATACACATATCAGTGTGTTCAGTTTTATAAGAGCACACCGGCAGTATTACATATTGATATGTGAAATTTAATTTGAGTATCTTAAAAATTAAATTGAATTATATTTTACTTTAAATTTAGGTATCTCTGCAATGTTTATAATACACGACACGAAACATCCAATTGCTAAATATTTTCCCGAACGTGTCTTACAGCTGTAAAACTAGACATGGTGACACACACCGATGTTAATATAAAATATACATAATATAATTGACAGGAAAGGCAAGCTCCAAATTAAATCCAACCATTTTCTTATCAATGCATGTCAGTTCAACCAACTATTGGTTTTACTCCCCACGTGATTACTTAAAATACATCGGATTGTGTGATTTATAATTACAAAGGACAGGTAGATGTATTACGTGAACACAGTGGGAAAGAGTCTTGAATAACATTACACCCATCGTGTGCCACGGGTCATGGGATTAATGTAATACACAACAAATTCACAACAGGAAATGACCACGCTTGTTCTTTATATAAAGTGTGATTGCTTGTTGCAGACGGCGACGTTTACTCAATTTGTTTAACTAACAAAATAAGAAAAGCACTGACGTCAAGCAAGGTCAAACAATTCATCTTGTTTGTATTAATTTCAACAGAATACATTACTAAAACTCTCTTCCTATATTGTAACAGAAAGAGGCATGGGCAATTAAAGCACCTGTGTTCACATTGATTGTATGCATATACATATCAATTAAAATTGGCGATCAAAATATGATAACATAGAAACAGACCTACAAAGTCATATTTATTGAAATTAAATATCGGTTTAATGGATTTCAATGGTTAGCAGCCATGTCTGCAGGAAATTATATGGCCTAGCAAAGCTAAATTGCTGATTTTTGTTTTCTTCTGGTACGCTCTGTGCTTGAATGATGAACATCCGGAAGAAGGATGGCTAGACGTTCTGGGAGTCACACAGTCTGTCAACGAAAGCTCATTACCTTCGTCTACGCGCTGCAAAACTGTCAATATTTCATAGTTAAGTATAATCTAAGTGCTAGTAAAACGCATTTAAGGACTGTCATCCCAAAACACGACAACACTATCGTTTCTTGTCGATTGTTTTCATTTTGAATTTTAGCAATTGAAAGACAAGTTATTTAATCTTGAATATTTTTTTAAATATTTTTTTTAATTATAGTTAAATATGGCGTATTAAATTAATGTTAATTATTACATATTTAATGTAGATTACAACTAATATGCTAATATGTGATAAAATAGTCCTTTCTAAAATGTATTTACATGCCAAGGTTATTATTGGCAGTCAATCGCCGCCCAAATAGAAATATCGCGTTATATCACGAGTTTTTATGTTCGAAATTCTCACGAGTATTTTCGTGTTAGAGGTAAATAACCTATTATCTTACATCCAACAGCTCATATAATACTTCAAAACAAAAACTAAAAAAGGAAAGGAATTACACAAAACCAGACTTTTTATTAATATTTTACATTGGTATGTAAATATTCGAATGATATAGTGTTAATATAGTATTCTATAAATGTAAACACACGATTGTTATGTTTTTTATTTCAAAATTAAACTACCAAACAACTCGCAATCAGTTGGTCTTCTATCGGTGATATGTTGTACCGCTGTGTTGGAAATAGCGATGGAATTTGAATGATGAAAAGATACTTTATTGTTGTAACCTGACCCGGGGTCATGAAGCTAAAGGTACTGTCGGTGACATACAGTTGATACTGGGGGTCTCGGGAGGTACAGCTGCTCATACGTGAGTGAGAATGCCCGAGTTGTAAACGCATCCGTTGATGGAATCCCAAAACCTGGCCGGTTTGTGTTTTGTTTTCCCAGCGTAATAAAAACAGCGCGCCTTTCATTGCCATCATCGGGATTGGCTTTTCTGAAACACATGCAAACAATTGGGTAACAATATTTTTGAATATTTTTCGTTCTTGGCAAATCACGTTTATTTACACTACCCAGTTGTTTTCATGACAATTTTGGAAGCATATTGATATTTGGAACAGTAACGCAAGATATGTTTACTGCCATGACAATAGAAAGCAATGGACGCTTGCATTTATGATAATTTGGGTAATTTCAGGGCAAAATCTGCTACGAGTTTACTTCAATCTCCGATCTATACAGCACAACCGAAAATAATGTAGTGAGGTTACGTCCCTCTCAATGACATACATAATGACTGTTTTAAATCAAAATATCGTATTTTATATCTGATACAAATCAACACATTAAAACAAATCGTGCAGTTTTAAAAAGCATCGACAACCAACAACGCACGCGAAACAAATTATCATGGCTAACGCTGCGGCATACACTCCAATGAGTGCGCGTCCACCATCATTAGGTATGGATAGAATTGAACCTTGGATGACTGCTGGAGCTAAAAAAAAATGCTCTGTGGACAAAGTGACTAGTGCTTGGGGACACACTTATCAATAACAACACATCGTTGCGTTCTGTCATATTATTTTTATCGACAATGTTTACGTTCCATATAATATATAAATTTTCACATTCTTATATCTGAAAAAAATAACGCAGCGATCCGATATATATGTTTACATCATTAAATCAAAGTGACCATGTCTGTTACTTGCAATTGTACGTGGTCATACATACCACCACGTAATATAATAATAATATTAATAACAATTTATCCATCTTCATTCTTCTGGTGATGTAGCGCTGCTTCGTTTCGATCGACACGATATTGATAATGTATATTGTATTTTATTTGTAATCGTACAATTCGTTTGACATTGTCTTCTACAACTGCTTCAGCCGTCTTGGTATAATCGTATAAAGGCGTATGATGAACAGATGTGACACACACGTAACGCAATCGCGTGATAGTTGTAACTCAATCGAATGTTCGAATAATAGTCATTACGGCAATCTAGCACGTTGTATGTAAAATGCATCAGTTCAATATTTCGCTATACGTGAGTTGGATTTAAGTATTCACTATTTTTGTTTTCAAAGTGTCTTGATGAGTATTAATTCATGACGAGTTGTGGCGCAGAGGGTACGTGCGGACATGGGTGTTATTTGCAGTCAACACAACTAGACAGGCTATATTTCAAGTATGAAAACCACACATGTCGTGTTACATTAGATGGTATGTTGTTGCATTGCTCGAATGGCGTGGAGGTATATTTATATGCGTCTGTTCTCATTTATCATACTAACGATTGTTGAATGCAAATTCAGCAAGGATGCCAAACAGCATAGCTGCCTGTAGACTACATGTTTATTGTGTCACCGTTCCTATATCGATGATGAATCTGACCGTATTCTAATTAATAATATTATACATCTGTCACCGTAATGCCATAAGTTACAGAGAACCGTAATTTTGTGGTATTTTACGGGGTATTTTCATTCTACCATGTAAGGAAATGCGAATTCCAAACATGGAACGATTACGCGCGTAAGCGTCCTCTAATAATAAAAACGAACAGGATTGCCTCCAAGGTTTGAGCGGACTCTACACAGAAGTTCGCTGATTCTGTTCTTAACTTTTGGGATTTCAAAATGTGAGGTATCCTCGTAATAACCACATATTTATGTAGGGACAGTTGTATTGAAATCGATACAACGCATTAAGCCCCATATTGTCCAATGCATTGTGCGGCAACCTATAGCATGTTGTTGAATTATCTTGTGTGTGTACGACCACTAGTCAACTCCATTGCTACCGTGGAACTAGGTCCGTTAAGACAACGAACTGAAGTTAGCAGTACTCTGTGCAAATCTCACTTTGCAGTGAATACGTACTGTACTTAAACAGCTGAGATGTTGGTGTGAATAGTTCCACGTTCCATTTTATTTTGAACTAATGAATAAAAATTTATTGAATTCGTTATGGATTATTTGTGAATAGCTTTGCCACCAGTAGTTGGCGATCATTTATCTCAATGAATATGTGTTATTGAAGGCATTCAATCAAAGTTTAACACCGCCGCCTTTGGGAAATCAATTGGTGAACACTAACGCTAAAGCCTTTGTGAGGGATATGCGTAGAAATACACATATAGGCGTGGCTTAATTAGAAACATATATACACACATGTGCGTATTTTATTGAAGCCACGGTATAGGTAACTGGTGATTACATTGCCAGAGATCTTACTTAGTCATAATGGATATGTGTGAATGCGCTTTTTCTGGCAGTATCTGTACCTGCGGAATCGGGTGTACACAATGCAACACTTGCTAAACCAACTGCGATTGACACCATAAATATTCTCACATATTTATACGCCCCCTCGCGTAATATACGACCGACGAGATCTCGTTGAGAGTGAAAGAACCACGCGACTTGTAATTCTCCTTTCACTAGACATTTCGCAGGACTTTATTTTGCCATGTGTGCACACAGTGATGCTAGTTGAAGGGACTGCGTCTTAATGCACCTAGCATATTCGATTTTGCACCTAGGCATTAGTTAAATCAACTATCGAAATGTCAATGATTGTATTCGTGTCAAGTTTGAAATACCTAAATGCCTTTTCTTGTTTAAGTTACCGTAGAAAAATTAATACAAAACCCAAACCTGTTAAACTTATGGAACACTGACAAGTGATTTTCAATCGTATTGACAAAAGCTTTGAGCAATACAAATCAATACGACGACTTCACAGACCGGATTGCCAAGAATACTATGAGCTCATTTAATTTTCCTTTCGATGAACAATTTTGTGTTGAATGTGTGTCATACAAAATTTATTATTAAATATTTCTATTGCACTACTCTGTGAAAATTATCCCTCATTAATATGCTAAGTGCGATTTTAAAGTTTTGACAGTTACACGAAGCTTGCAGTACGCCACGGCTGTTTTAATTGCGTTCCTTTGACATTTATTAGCGTACTGAAATTATGATCTAAGTTCAGTCAGTAACAGATAATGAAATGGTATATAATACGGCGTCGTGCTAAGCATACGTCTCTACGAACTCTCAAACTTTGCTAAAAGGTATGTCAATTCGTGGCCTCGGGAAAAAATGACCTCTATGGCGAGTATGAATAATAGCGTAGGCTCATTCGAGTCGTGTCGTGACTGATGAACCTAGATCGCGATGACCTATATGATAAGTACACATTCTGAATCAACTTAGATTGGTGATACAGATCAGAGTTTACGTGTACACTTAATAAACGACCAATTAGGTGCGATTTTCTATTCGAGAGGTGATTTTACGCGCAAAATGATTAATACTTTCCTTTGGCGCGACAAAACCATTTCCTTTATACGTGTGTAGATTTTAACATTTTGTAATCCACCTCGGAATGTTCATTTTCCGAATGATAATATTACAATTGGATGATTATGAGATTTGATTACAACCACAATTCCGTTCATATCAACGGCTGGGTACCCGCGAAGGGTCACTAGTCTGAAAGCAATTACATGGTCTCGTTGTAATAGTGTTATTTTAATCCGGCTTGTGAAATATAAAAATGAAACATATGTTTTTGGTATTCGAATAAATATTGACTTCTTTCTGAAGTATCCCGATACCTCAAAAAATATAACTAACATTATAGGCACGTATTTGTGTCTTCAGATGATTGGTTATTGCAGAGACGTTTGCTGTAATGAACGGCCCATGCATTCTTTATTACCCGTCAGTTACATCTCAATATGTATTTGCATGTATACCTTAAGCACATAGTTTACCTGTACCCTGCTGAGATGTACAGGCAGCCATTACTGAACTATTGCTGTGCATAGCCTTGTGTAATATAGCTATGTCAGCAAACCACTAACCACACTGTCTGCCATGGGTAATATTTGTTATTAGTTTCATTATATATTGTAAAGTGAACCTTTTATTGTGACGCTGTTAAATTTCAGGTGAATATCTAGTCAATCGGAAGTTTGTTGAGTGATCATTTCTTCATTAATTGATTGATTGATTAATTTATTTATTGGCTGAATAACTGACTGATAGTGAATAACTGATTGATTGACTGATAATCAATAATCCCCGAACTATATCGCCGTTACCCGGCCTCTTTCTCTAATACCTTATCATGTAATTAAAACTGATTAAAAAAATCCACCTGGTTTTGCCCATTGTGAAAAAAAAAACACACACATTCTATTTGATTTCACATGCGTTCCACCAATTATCATGTCTAAATATAATCCCTTGAGGTTCCTTTCACACGAGATCTACCCCGACAACATAATCAAAAATGATTATTACTTTACCAAATGGTTGATGGAACATGACGTAACAGCTTTGAGTGACGTGAACTAAATCCATAAATTGTGCTGGTCGTCAGGGCAACATTATGCGTCTTAACAACAACGACAACGAATTAATCAAATAGTAAAAAGGCTGCCAGTCATAATATTTCAACGAATTCATATTTTTTTTATATGAAATACATTATTGGGGTACACTTTGCGAATGAGGGCGCACTTCACTATATATAGTGTTTTCATAGATAGCATCCAAAAATTGCATTTATAGAGTCTTCAGTTCCCCCATTGACGCTCGTTGCCCGTGATACCGATAACTTGTCGATTTTTAGAAAAATATATTTTCTTATTTTGACCTATTGGCAACATTAAACTGCCTTTTTGATATTCCGTGAAGTAGCTCCCATGGGAATTGCGAAACGCATTCCAACAACACTCAGACTAATAGACATATGCAGCACATGCGCACCATCGAACCATTCATGACAACCGTCAAGTCATAATACACGCCAATTGCCCATGTAACAGTGTGACCAGGATGGCAATGCACCGTAACAACCGCGTACGATTGTTTGTCAGAGCTGTCATGTATTCTGGCGTGGCGTGTTGTCTGTTCGGCCAAGTGTGGTGCTATTATGTGCGTTAACATATTATATATAGCGGTTTCCCAATCGTTTGAAACGAACACGCAAGGTGTCACTCCTTCGACTGAAAGTTGGTAAGTATTGTATGTATATCAATTGAGCGCATTCTAGTCTGTAGGTTAAATTTGTTTTAATGCACGCGTAAATATTAGGGGAAATAACAGTACATATAATATTTTACTTTGAACCAGACATTGGCTAGGAAATATGCTACCGCATAAATTCTTTTTGAAACGGATATTCCAATTTAACTCCTATGTCATCCCTATGTTTCACCATGTACCCCGAAAGGCAGCATCATTATTCAAACGAGCGACTTAATGACATATGATGTTACTTACTGTAAGCGACATGTTACCTATATCAGCCATACACTATCACCGATAAATTGTGTGAAGCATTATTTGTATACCATCTGACATTTCATGTTTGTAATATCACACCCATTTGCTAGTGCACGGTGACATCCCTATTGGTTCAAATCACGTTGTCAACATATTACGCGTACAAGGCATACAATGCCTGTGCGCATCAATACAATTTAAGTTTCTAAAGAGAGGTAAATTAAATATTCATTATAGGCTGCATGTTCCACATTAACTGTGCTTCAAATGTCACCATTACGACAGACAACTGAAACGGAAGGCACAATCATTGTTGAAATGCAAATATATTTGACAAACCTTTTGTGGCGTTCATATTGTAAAGTATCATGTAAGAATCAGTCCTGTCGCTTGTCAAGTTACTTTCAGTATGTTCAGTGATAAATTGACTTTTATATTCAATAAACACAATTAGTCAAATAGAAGGCTGCTGCTGTTTCACGTATTGCTAGGGGGATCCTTGGATTTTTTTTATTTTAGTGAACATTATCTAATTGATTTTGCCGCTTTGGTTGTATTATGCATGAACTGGGAGATTTCAATCATCGGCATTTATTTTCATCGTTGGAACTAACCCACAGATATATTTAAATAATAAATAACATATTATTTGAAGTTGTTGATAACCTCTAAGCATTGAATAATTACAGTAATATTGAAAATAATGATTTTTTTATGAATACTAATACAGTGTTACTGTAATTTTTATTCGTGAATACACCCCCGCCCCAATCGTGCCGAATGTCACAAACCGACGTCAAAGCGTAAACTAAGCAATTCTAAATATAACACTTTACAATTATCTCAGTTGTCTACCATTATACAGGAATAAAACGTAAAATAATATATACAATGCACATTGAAATAATCGCTGAAGACTTGTTTCGAATAAATTGAGTTACAACAATTTATATCTCTTTACCGCCATACGTTACAATGTGCATACAATGGATATGCGTGGCAGCTTACATGTGATTGTACTAAAACGTTTTATCTGATTGTCATATATTCTCCCGTATTCTACCACGTATGTTTCTGTGATAACATTAGATTGCTGAATCTACTACTGTGCTCAGTTAAATTGTAACTAATATTCATTATTATTGCCTGACTTATAAACAGAGTTAGATATTAAAATGCGGAAATATACTTGTTGACTACAAGTAGTTTCAATGTCAAGCAGAGTATATGGTTTTTGCAACTGTGCAGTACTTTCGTGAGATTAATCCCACAAATTCATCACAGAAATGCAATAGCAAGTGACAACCTGGGGTTATCTACGTGAGTGGTATACATTCATGAACATACGGTGAAACAGTACCATTATATAAAACCTTGCTGTGATCACTACTGCCATCAGACTTTTGTCCCTTTAAACTCTTTCCCGACACCGCGTCTACAGATCCGAATATAAAGGCTACACAGTGGACACGATGGCTGAAAGAAATATTACACTATTTGAAGGATGAATGCAAGGTTCGTGACACCCTGCGTAACCCCCTGATGTGAATATGGGTTTACTTTTTGACAAACAAACAAACTGTTATAACATGGACTCTTTAACAGGTGCCCGTAAAGAGTCTGAGGCAATTTTAAATAAATCGTTCATAAATAACTTTTATATGGTTTTATTCATTTGTTCCGACGTAAACAATTATTCCTTCAAGTCTGTGGTAATTCTTCAATGCATAGTCATAACTAAAACATCAACAGTCGTAGTTGAATTTAGGTGTGTAAGTATTGTTCACCAAACACACTAATTGCTTGAATATGTTATCGTAAAAGTTTTGACTCCGCATTGAAAGCTGTACAATTTTCGCACTCTACCAAACTGTGAGTGTAATGTCCTATCGCATAGTTCTGAAACTTGAGCTTTATTTGAAAAATTGCATCGGCAGTTGACAGTTAGCTTGCGGTTCATTTTACTTTCTTGTATATAATATACTTTTGGCTTTTCCCTTTTAAATATATACTAAAACATACGCACTAAGGCAGACAACATCACATTTGTGTAGCACGTGCCTTCGTTTAAACATATACACTGTTTGGCTACAATATCAACAGTATTCACCTAGAATATATTCTAACAAAAAGGACAACCTTAAGATTGGTATCTTCGGTATATATTCAAACGCACTTATTTACTTACTTACTTAGAGTATTAATAACGTGTAGAAACTTGTGCACGAAATAGATTATTATTTCATCAAAGGCAACACGTGTGTAGGAGTAGAAAAAGGTTACCATGATACATCATACTATAACCTTTCAAATCTCTATACTCATGACACAAATGTGTGTAAATGAACTAAACTTTGACTTTCTAAAAAATATACTCTAGGTGAATTTAGGCTTGATTAATATTAATGATATATGTCATTAATGTGAACGTTATTTTCATGTAATAATGTATAACATAAATAAATGTTTTGTACACTAGCACTGAACCTTTCAGTTGAATTTCGATGATAACACTAAATTTTCTCGTAGAATTCCAAGAAATACAGAACCTTGGAAGCGGTTACTGCTTTTTACTTCTTTAAGTAATATATTTAGTTCTGAACAAAAGCTTTATAATCCAAATTCTGGATTCACGTCATCACAGATTTGCAGCCTGTAAAAGCTTACCACTGCATTGCCACAAAACGACGATTAGCTAAACTACGAGGCCACTAAACCGCTAAACCACTAAGTCGGGATAGTAAAGTTTCTAAATCGGTAGTAACTAAGGCGCCGATGTCATTGTACAGATGGTGTCAAGCATCACATGTGTATGGGCAAAGTCGAAAATAAATTGTTTGTTTGACTACTGTGAGTAAGCAACACAAATAGAATATATCTTGCACAACTGAATCAGATATCATCCTCATAGCATTTAGAATTATGTGAGAGATCCATGGTGTAATTCGTGTCATAAATGTTTAATTCCTGAATAAGCCGTACTTGTCGTACTGTGACATTTGAGTGAACTATACAATATTAATATGTGACCATTTGTTACAATCTATTGACGCATGTTTTTATTTTATTTTTTGTAAACCCCGGATTATATTTTTTGCATTATTTGACCGCGTCGCTCAAATTAATGACTAATTGAACACGCATCAAATCGCCTGACTCGGTTATGAATTTACCGCATGGGAAGATGATTTTATAATAATAATTTTAACAAAGATTTGATAGTATCATAATTATATAAAGATTAGCATAATCACACCATAATCACTTTATCAAGCCTGTAAGCATTGGGTTCATTATGAATCTCTGAACGCTGCTATACATAGCTGTTATCATGTTAACGTAACTAATGCCACTCCATACATGCTCTGGTGGACATGTTTGCTATCAAGGCATTTCACCTCACCCAGTCCTTACATATATGTAGTCAAATTTGATACAAAATAATGTGACGACTTTCTGTCTATGATGAATTGGTCATAATTGTATCACGTGTTCAATGACAACGATTCCACCGTAACTCTACACTTTCCACCTCGTACGTGGATATATGTTATCCCATCAAGACACCTTCATCGATCAGCGTTTTGCCTTCCTTTATCTCATACCCCTCGCATCATCATCTATCTCTGTTAAATCCATATCAAGTGTTAACGTGGTGGGACATATTCGGTGCTGCTCGATATGAAATATTATATATTTACTGCAGACCTCGGTGACACTATTAAAAGTGTGCTTTTGTTTCACCGATTATATTCATGTTGATGGAATTGCCAAAGTGTGTGATGTTACATTGAGTATAATGTCTATATTGATTCGTGAAAGCTCTTTCAAGAAATCAATACATTTGTCTTTCTACTAAATCAGAATATATATATATACCTTTGTTTACAAACTACTGATTCAATATTACTCGCGTGTAGTTTTACAGCGCAGCGGTTTACATTCGATTACGCGGGATATTAGATAGTGTCGATGTAAACAATCTTTAGTGCAAAGACAATTATTATGTTGTCTTAATTATTTATTTATTTATTCAAAACACTGATACAAACATAATAATGTATATCTTGTAAGCTTTGCAATTAAACTAAGCTAACCAATAGGGCGTTTAAGAAATTATATGGACGCATAGTCGTACAAACTCCAACCTCTAACAGTTTATCATTTGATACGGTTCATCAATTTGTTTGCGCTAAGCTTAGTAAGCCATGGTTTCGACATTTATGAAATCTTGAAAATTTAAGCTAAAATGTTTTAATAATATTGAGCTTGTTTTTATACTCTTCTAATTAGAATATTTTATATACTAATTGTCTTATCTCATTTTTTTCACTGACAGACAAAATAATATTGTGTGTAGTAAAGAGCAATTGCAAGTAAAGCCGGAATCAAGCTGAACTAATCTTCACAGAAAACAACTCAGAATGAACTACATAATCCACGTTGATGATCAACAATTTTTGAAATCTAGAACATCAGTCGACCGATAATGTGGACTTTGACTTCGCTGATGATGATTCCAGACAATGGATAGTATTAGAACTTATGAACACAAATCAGCTTCTTGTTCTTACGTAATATTCAACTTTTTTGAAGGATTAAATTTACTGATCTAAAGATTATTAGATTAGTTGTCAATATCAGAACTCGGATTAAATTGATTCTCGCAGTTGGTTTTAAATTATTCATGCACAGAAATTGTGTCTCCAACATCCGGTTACGTATTGTGTTGCAGGCGTGAAATATTTATCACATTTTCCGTCTGTGAAGTTATGGATACGTCCCCATTACCCACGGACATGTCTTCGATGATAAGAAATCGTCAATATACGCACTGTAAACCGAAGGCTCGTGTAATCAATATGTTACTGAAAGCCGCCGTTGCCGCTGGTGCTGGATGTATTTGGTCCACTTTATGTACAGGTAAGTCAGTCAGTCACTCGAAGTACAAAAAAATAACATTTATGGGCTGGGTCGTCGCGCAGCGCGTGTTCGAATTTCATGTAAACAAACAATGTATTTTACAGGCGTTGTATACGTTGTATATCGAACAGGAGGCGGCGCGACGACCATCGCGCTTTAATTTTATGTGATGATTTGTGTTATCTAAGAACAAGAACAGACATAGTTTGCACACATGCGCATCAGTTACGTAATTTTAATTCCGAAAAAAATAATTGTTTTTATAATTGCATTTTCTAAAGTTCACATCAAATACGCTTCAAAAGACTAATAAGTGTGACCCGCATGGCGCGACTTGTTCTTTATAGGCGATTTCGAATTATACTAATGCTTTACGTAATTTAATAAAGCACGTAACTAATGTGGTGCTACAATCTTACTCAAACACATATACAATTATGAGGTAGAATTCTCTGTCGTGTAATTTATGGAATAGAACAAGACACGCTGCAGTCAATTATGCTTACTCGATGTTTAGTTTCACTTTCTATTCAACTATATAAAAACACGTTGCGCTTCCTCGACGCTGACATAATTTAATGCAAGTATCGTGATAGCAATAGCGACTGAACTGAATGTCACCATACACAATGTCGTGAACAAAACGCCAGTTGTTTTTGCAATTCGCAATTTATATATTCATATTCATTTTGATGACGCAAATCAAACTGCTCATGTGTTACTGCTTGGAGTGTGTATACTGAAGCATTATTGTAAGCAATAATATTTAATGTCTGCATTAAATACCATATATATTTTTCTTGATAACTATAAAAGTATACATTGCCAGAGAACGATAAGTCAGCAATTGGTGTATTCTCTCGGGTATCCAAATGTTCTAACCTATCTAGCTGCATAGAAGTATATTTGAAAGGTACTTATGCGTTGGTAGACTACATTGTATGGCGCCATTTATTTATTTTTCCCAGTCCCCGTCAGCTGTATTCGGAACGGGGACTTATGTTTGTGTCATTTCTCGACGGATTTTATTCAAAGTCGCTACAAAAATAAGTCATTACATATACACCTCGTTTCGTTGTTCTCTTCTTTTCTTTTAACGACTGGCGGCAATTTTCGTACATACACAAATAATATCAAATCATCCATAGCATTAATAAATAAACATAAAACAAATGACTGACAAACAAAAAAACAAATCAGTAAGATGCAGATATATGAAACCTATTGTATTATACATATGCTTCAAATAAACATTGAGCATTTCAGTTCCACATGTGACAGCTTTCATATATAATTTACTCAGTGGTTTATGTTTGAAACTGTGACATTGATGCCTCGTTCTGAAAAACAATTCTTTTCAGTAAACAGACGTTGCTGAGAACAGAAAAAAAACTAGTAAACGGATACTGTTTGGAGCAAAGAAAGAGTATTTTCCTTTAAATATTGGACGGAAATTCTCCGATACCAAAGTTTAGGGGACTGTTAGAACAACGGAAACGAGCAGAAATGTAGTATTACTGTACATAAATTCATTGTTGTCGCTTTAGTCAAGATGCAAAACTTGACGAAGTTTTCCTTCAGCTATTTGAAAGGTTGAGCAAGATGCGGTCTGAACTTATAACATC
This sequence comes from Saccoglossus kowalevskii, assembly GCF_978046115.1. Taxonomy (NCBI): domain Eukaryota; kingdom Metazoa; phylum Hemichordata; class Enteropneusta; family Harrimaniidae; genus Saccoglossus; species Saccoglossus kowalevskii. The sequence goes on along the minus strand of NC_140643.1, from coordinate 24,660,893 downwards.
GAATACAAAAGTCGAATCTCTAACAATTGAGCTATAACGTATTTCCCTGGAAACATAGGCCGTAGTTTGTTCTTTTCAATCGCTACGTTGTTATTGAATTAACCATGAGCAATCAACAATTATGTCTACAATACGTTGTATTTATGTAGATTAAACCCCGATTCAATGTTGTGCACAGGCAATGAAACTTCTATTTTGTGGTATAAATTTGGTTAAATATATACGGGTTCTTGTATATTTACAATTCTAAACCTCGCGGTCGTGAATACTGTAAATCTCACAAGGGCAACCCTTATCCACAATATTAAAAGTTCTGAACCAAAGAGAACCCGAGCAAATGCCAAATTTGTAATGTTACGGCTAATTACAAAACCATTAGTTTAATCAAAAACAATTTACAGGCATATTACGACCATGTAAACACAAGATTGTATCGCCCAAGTACAGCAAACGCGCCTCGCCACTGTCAGCAGCCGGGCAACCTCACTACACCACAGTAACCACCCAAAATAAGATGAATCCCGAATAAATCTGCATGATTACTTCATACACTAGGATAATGAATGAGCTAGAAAATGCATACCAAATTGGTGGGGAAAAATGTTGGGATATTGTTATGAAAGTGGAGGAATTGGTAACCGTAAAATCAGAGTTATCTTTTGTTATGCAATTAGATAAAAATTGAATATTCATAGTAAAAATTCAAGGCACAGATGACATTGGAATAGATTCACTAAATTCAGAACGGTTGATGCTAAGAAAATTATCAAAATAACTAATTTCTCTTCATAGGAGTAAACAATTCAATTGCCCAGCAAAGCAACACAATTTGTTTCCACTGGGATGTTGATAGTTTGTTGAAAAATATGTCATTCATTACTAACAGTAACTGTCGCCGATTTACGTTTGGCACACTGCTTCCATTAGAGCTATAGAATGACCCTGTGTATGATACAAGTAATTTATATTATTGACTAAATTGAATGCCACCATACATCATGTTGTGAACAAAACACTGGTAGTTATTGCAATACATACTTACTATACGTATACACTCGACGTCGCAAATTAAACTGTTCATGCGTTACATTGTGAATAACTCAGCACGACCTTTAGCGATAATATTAGTCTGCCTAAAATGATTACCATGTGTCTGCATTAAATATCACGATAATATATTCTCTCCGCAGTTTGAATGAATTTATCTACATTTATTTTTTCAAATGTACAATTTTAGTCCCGTCAGACACAGTTTTGTTGGTTCTGTGTGTGCGTTTGTGTATCTGACGTCACTTTGTAGAAATTGGCTGATTTTGTTCACAGTAGGCACATAATAATATTTACGTACCTACAATTGTATTATATATTTGTAGTTGTTGACCGTCTCGCGGCAACCATCCCTCCAATTACTTCACAGCATTTGACCTTATCACCAACCGTTTCTCGGGCATGCCAATGCAATTTTAAGGATAGGTTACAGGTGTACATTATTTTGTTTTGCAATTTTATTCATATGGTTAACTGGCGGCCATTTGGTTCAACAGACGGCATTTATTCATGCGCCACACCCGTTCATAAGATACACTTTCACTGAACTTTTTTACTGAATATTTGGTACTGTGATTTACGTAAGACATAATAGTGTGTATATTCTCTATTTATTTTAGGGTTTATATAAACTCTAAGTTGCCTGTGACCAGTTTACTCCAAAAGAATACAAATTACATATCATTGTTCAAACTCGGTACAAACACCACACGTGATACCTTTGTTTTGTGACATAATGTTGTTGAAGTGACAACCATAATCATGTCTGTCACAGCAAAAGAAGATTGCAAACGAAATTGTGTATTAATATTTTGGTGCTGGTGGGTACCATGCATACATTATGAAGCTAGACACAACAAACTTTCGTTGTGTATCAATGACGACACGTCTGCAATTAGATGCCAGACGCAGTGCTATTGATATCGAGAGTGGTACTACTGCCGGCTACTAATGACTTGTAATAACCCACAATGTACCAGATGTTACATTATAAGTAAATTATACATTGAACTGCCGCCAAATAAAATAGTAATGAAACACACTTAGAATCATTCATATCTATTCAATTGTACTGAACCTTAATACATGTTTCAGTCGTTTTAATAATTAATATAGCAACGGAACTGTACATCAATTGATAAGCAAAGGAGTGTACATCATTGTTTTTATCGCCAAACATGATTATTAAATAATTTATCTCTGAAATATTTTACAGGATAGGCTTTATTCTTAAAACTGTTACTGTTAACATTTCTGTAATATTATTTACCTGATCGTTTCCTCCAAGACTATTCATAAAACATGAAAGTAATTGATCTATAAAAAAGGACATACAAAAAGTTCAAGTGGGATAAGGTTGAAAACGAGTTGTTAAACCAATATATAGGTTAAATATCGCAAAATATTCTGATACTAATATCCCTCAGAGTTTGCCGTGAAAATTACCACATCTGTAACTATATAGAAACTTATTGATCTATAATTCGATTTTTATATAATTCCATTATTTGTTTAAAAAAACGATAGATATTACTGTGTTAGATTATTCAATTGTTATCGAGACAAATTACGCAAATACAATGTCTTAACGAAAATATTAAATATTATGTAAAAAAATGTGATCTAATGAAATTTTCTATTGAATGTGTATGAATCACGAGGATCGGTTACTTTGTTCTATCCTGTCCTGTTAGTGTCATTTGCCTCCGGTGATGCCTGGTTCAACAGACTCGTACCCGGAAGCGCACAAGGCAACTTCGAAAAGATAATTATAAATAAACTGGGGACAGATTATTATAAGTAAACTGAGGACAAATTATTATGAGTATACCGAGGACAAATTATTATAAGTAAACTGAGGACAGAATCGCAATAGGTAAGCCGAGATATATTAATATCAGTTACATTGACGACAAATTACAATAGGTAAACTGACTGCTTTTCGGAACTTGGTTGTTCTCACGTGACTCAAATGAATGGTTCAACGTCCCCCAATCAATTACAAATGGTACTTTTTAAGCAACACCTTGGATTCGAAAAAAAAAAGATTTCAGGTCGTCGAGATGTATGTTTCCATGGTCACTCTAGTGATTGGAGTATGGAGCTAGATTGTGAATAAAATCAGCGTATAGTTTATTATGCTATGTACATGGATTATATCCGATCATTGACCTCTTGTTCTCATAAACTGAAGAGTTACGTAACACAATTACATAGTGACAGCACACAACCCGCGATGGGGCTGCAACACACTCGCCAAATCCACAGTATTACATCGTTAAAGTACGGGAACTCAAACAGATCGTTATCTACCATTTGCATTCTTCTTAGCCACATGTAAACTATCAGTAAACCGAGGACAGATTATTATGATTAAACTGAGAACAGATTAAACTGCAGATACATCATTATGCGTAAATAGATTATTACAGATCAGTACAGATAATTATACGTCAACTAATGACAGATTATTATGAGTGAACAGAAGAGCATAAAAAGACATGAAAGATAACATCGAATGTAACGTCTATGAAATTTGATTTGATGTTAATGAGGGTGGCAATTTAGTTCTATTCCCTAATGGCAATAATGACTGTTATACTGTTAGCTACGCTTAATAGTAAATTTGAACTGTTTACCGAATTATATTGCAATATATTTATAATTATTTAAGTCAGTATACATGCAAGGATATTCCTACAGTAATTGATATGCGTAGCCATTTGCTTGTCATAACATTATGCACTAGACCATATCAGCTCTTTAATATGGCAACACATTGAGATTGCATAGTGTTGTCAACATATAATTCCGTGTCCCAATCGTGTTGTTAAGTCCGTTGCTAGGTTAAAATACATTACGTATCTGGAGTTGGTAATTTAAGGACAACATGCTGGTACTCGTGTCGTGCATAAGTGGTTACAGTAATTTGAGTCATCACTTGATGGTAGACGAGTGGCTGATATTCATAAATGTGTAATATTACACATTTATGAAGACCTCATAATATATGTCATATGAATTGCAATGCAATGTGCAATTGTAATGATAAATCTTTCATCGAGTCCCTGCAGTGTTATGTACGTGACAATACACTAATTATATCCAAATAAGTTTTAAGCGCAATTGTGGTTTCCCAGGAGGAAGTTTCCACACTGATAGCATGACACCCGGAGGACGAACCATGCTAACAAGGTTTACCTTTTATTACAATACCGCGTGTAAGTCTGGTATATTCTAATAATAGTACATTATGAATCCACGTCACATTACTGCTTTACGACGAATCGTTGAACTTCCGCTGAAAAGAAACATGTCGCAGCAATTGATCCTCATTTATTTGATGCCGTAGTTTCACTAAGATATTGCGGTGTTCAGTTTGCCTGATAGACAGTAGTTGTCGCAACTCATTTGGAAATTAATTTAGTGGAGTACATGTGCGTGAGCCAAGACAACACGCTAAATGACAGTCTTACCGCTATATAACAATGCCGAGAATAAAATGTATAACCTTATTTGTCTAAAAAGTCTAAAATATGTGTATTGCCTTGCAGGTGTTGCCGGTGAAACGTGTCCTCACTATAAAGATTTTTTAGGTAGAGGTCACAAAGAGATGGACTGTACGATTGACGAAAACGGACCTTATTGTTGTGGACTAAGAAGCCTCCTTTACTGTTGTAAAGATTATAATTATTCGATATCGAATGATAGGCACGTAGCTAATATAGTAGATAGGTAAGTCGTATATATAATTCGTCACTTTCACGGAAAAGTAAAACGACGTCAGCTCGGGTTATGTCCGGACAGAATTTGAAACATCTTGTTCAAGTAGTAATCTACCAAGACAGGGTAGACTGCCAAACCACTTCCGGGTATTAATCTGCCCATACAGTGTGCATTACTACGCTAATCCTAGTTAGTAGTATTTTTCCATGACAGTGCCCATAACGAAGTCACTTCCAGTCGGTAATATGTCCTGAAAAGATGATTGAGTTTAAACGGTATAACAATTGACATTGCTATTAAAAAAACAGTATTATCCATTATTACAATCTCTTATAAAAATCTTCTATTCTATAATATATAGTTTACTAAATAGGTTTATTTGGTAATAATTGTACCAATAATGTGTACAGGGATTCATTTGTCACGATCCACCGTTTTTGATTCTCTCGGGAATGCACGTACGCATGCGCGCTATTACCCTATGTACAAATTACATGCAATCTCATCTAAAAAAGTTAATTGTGTGATGACATACATACGCAAACGTCCAGACGTTCTCAGATTAACTGTAATCACCAGTTAACGGCATTGCGTTGAAGTAATATACGTTTACTACAAACCCCAATAGCATGACATACAACCACAGTCTTTAATTACATATCAATAACAAATAAAACTAAAAAAACACACATGGAAAGCACAGACCTTTGCCAAGCAGGTAATACGCGACAATCAGATCCACATCTCTTCAAACATATTTAATAGATTCTTCAAAAATGACATTGCATCTAGGGCACCTTATCCTTAAATTGTCATGACAATGCGTTTATAATTGGTTGAGTAATCCATCAATAACCCCATGAGATATAAATAAAATATCATCCCCCAAACTGCTGTTTCCATGGTAACTACACCCTTACCTGCACTAGAATATTATGGGTTCGTGGCTGTGTCAAGGTGAATCTTTCCTGATAATGTTATGAAAGTCCGTCAATAATCTTTCGAGTAAAATAAAATGTCATTCTCGAAATTGCTGTTTCCGAAGTAACCATTATTACATCTATACAGAAATGCAATTAGTTTATGCTTGCATCAATGGGCAACCGCCATGGGCAAACATTTTATGAGAATCCATCTATACTTTTTAAGCTAATAGTCAGACTAACGTTACCGAAAACATAAGTTCGGCTTTTTTTCAGCTAACCTGCTACCAATCAGACCTACGCTACTGAAACACTTAAAACAGTCACCACGTTTAGTGTCGAAGATGTTAATAGTGTTTTTCAATTAGTAGCATGCCGTCTACAATCGTAAAATCCAGTTCAAGTTGTTGCTGTTATCATATCGTCTTATATTTTATTTTTTGTCTTAATTTCATGTTTTGTGTACACATAATATTGCCATCTGAGTGGCTGATGGAAGTGTTTTATATCTTGCATTAGAAAACCTATGATTCTGCCCCGAAACCTCCATATGAGTAATATAATTGGATCATAAACGGTATGCTCGTGAATGTTGTCGCTTATTCTCCCGCCATTTATACTGATTTTCCCCAAAGTGTTCTTATATTTACTACATACCATTGGCTTGCCGTTCAGAACCAATGAAAAATCAAATCTAATTTGCGCTATCCTCAGCATTATGCTCATCATGAAAAACAGACTCGTTGACGCATAGTTGAGTCAAAGCATTATAGTTTACTCATATGTCATTTTAATTGTACGTACACGATGATTCTGCACTGCAACTATAAGCCATTAATATTTGCTAGGCACAGTGCTTGTGTGAGGTTTAAAGTGAAGTGCCCGTCATCTGGGACCTAGTGCTAATGAATGGCAATGACCTTTTTCACCTTCACTGATCCTACACTGCCAATTATCTCGCCCCATTTAGTACCTAGGCGTCTACGGATATTTATTGAGATACTAAATGTGTCATTGCAGTACGGTGTTTGGAGTGATCTGTCAAACACAAAGATCGGGTATTAACATTATGTAGACATACATTTTTCCCAACGGTACACTGTGTAGATATGATCTGTAGCACACGCTGTAGCATTGATAGAGCGCATAAACTCTCCCTTGTAAAATATTGCTGATAATTATATTACAACTATGCATTATGGGGCTGATCGGGTAATCTTTAAAGTCCATCTTTTAGACATCTTCCTGGAAATGACTCATTGATGAGAGAGACTTGGTAATACTATCTCAATCATCAACAATACCTGTCGCATTCATAAAAAAACGTGTCACGCTTTAATGAGATTCGCTCGATTTCTTAGCAAATCATTTGAAATCTTTCGCTTTATCAAACCTTGCATCTCGCCATGGTGTCATTAGTCTCTCGGATGCCATGTGTCTAGTCGTGTCGTTTTAACAGTATAATTGTATGTATCTGCCGTTGCAAACGCCAACGAGTGTAGGTCAATTGGCAAAGCCTTTTTGTCTTGCAGTTGTTTTGCCATATGAAAGACTTGTTCTCCGATTCAGTTGTCCATTAGGGAAATATTAACATTTCCCAATATTTCTGATATATTTGATCGGGTAATATCGATTACTCAAAAGCGCACATTCAAATCGATGCTTTCTTTAACCAAGCTTTGCGGGTTATTGTGATATCACATTCTCCTTCTCTGCGCCTTACACATGGTACACGTAAGTATGTGTGCGAACTAAGAATGTGGTATGATAGCGTATATTGTCTTCAGTGTAATAGGCATGTATGTTTTCTTTATTGCTATCACGTACGATGTAATGAGTTATATCATGTAGTCAGTATATGTTATTGAAAATAATGATTCGACAGTGACGTAACAGTGTGTCGAATACGTCGTTATAAAAATGTTATCCTGATTTGATCAGTAGAGATGAGGATGATGACGTCATCTAGAAAATTGAGTAAACAAGAAAACACAGAAATACTAGTGTTTTCAGAATTGCTTGAACAGACTCTGTAATTGTCAATCGGCGTACAAGACTGGGTTGTCATGGCAATACAATATGGAAGTAGAATAAGAATGAACAAGAATGCGTTTTTAAGAGTACTTCATCGAACGCAAGAACATAAACGACAAACCGAATGAGTGTCTCGTTCGCCCGTATGTGAGATCAACAAAAATAATTGTGAAGATTCATTGCAATGCAAAATAAAAAAACGACACCGCCAGTAATTATAAATAATACACATATGAAATGCATCGCATCTAATTTACACCGCCGTGTAAACTAACTGAAGCATGCGCATGTATGTTAGATACTCTCACTTATTCAATAACATAATAAACGGATCAATTACGGGTCACTGATGAGGTCAAATTTAACACGCTTTTTCCAATAAAAGTAGTTATCTTGATAAATAAAGAGAGAATTAAGGTATATTAGTATATAATCAGTGTTATTGGATCGATTCAGTCATGCGTTGCGTTTTTCAAAGTTTAAGTGTGTTTCCGCGCACGCGAGACATTAGGTTACTTGTACATTCTCACATATCGCTGCGTGCACATCAATGAATAACTTTTCGTGCAAAAGTATTTCAAATAATAGTTATAGATTAATAATTTCCAATATTATTTGCTAGTTTGTTTGTTTTTTTAGTTTTTTTTTATTCTTAATACATGCTTCAAAATAAAACAATTGTACTCAATTACTTTATAAAGAAATTAAATGCCCACATTAAAAGAAGCGAAATGACGATGAATTAAGCTATTTATAGCATTTTTAATAAACATATGTCAATATAGATATGTCTCATATAAAATAATATTATGTTTTAAGTGCATTTGTTCGTATATCTCCGTAGAAATTTTAATTAAATGATTTTTTTGGATAATCGAACTGTATATTGTCAATATTTTAGAATGTTCACACCACTTACAAATTAGTCCCTGGTTATATACTAAACCGCTACCTGCCTTACTATCGATAGAAATGCGCATCCAGTAACACGTAATTGCAAACTAATAACACATACAATTCAATTATACCACAGGTCATGTGCAACGTAATATACCCATTCATTTCTAGAAGACTCTCCTGGCGACACTGATCATGGTCGCGGGTGGCATTCATGAATGCTGAGCGAGTAATTCCACCTTGCCAGATGCACATTTCGACAGTATTGTCTGCTACGTTATTTTAATATTCTTCTTTTCATGTGACCCATTATAATCTATGTTATAATATAATTAAAAAATGTGCGTTTGATTTGTAAACCCGCAACTCAATTACGGTAGGTAATTGTTGACGATATTCCCCGGGAAGGTGTTTAATAACACAAAATTACTTCCATTCATGCGGTTGTCTTGTTCATTGTCTCGTGTAGACACATGTGGGAAGACGATGCGTGTATTGCAAGCTATTTAAATGGTATGCACCACAGAGTGTAATACTCGATGTCACAGTGTTCAATTACTGTACATATTGTTACTATAAATGCAATTCATCCTTGGTACTGTGTAATTTACACGACAAATACATCATGTGATTGCATTTTATACACATGTGTTGTAAATAAATAAATGCTTCACGCGAATTGAAAAAATACAAACATAGAATTAGTTTTCTTACGTTACAATATGGCGTAACAGCAGCACAGATGTATGCCCACCGACTTTGAACCTGTATCTGATAATTATTCGGGCGAAAAAACAGGATCAAGATTGAGAAATAGTTAAACATGTAATACTTGGATAGAATATACGGCCACCGTGTCATATAGACCATAAGATTAACTGGCTAATCTGCCCGGTGATTTTATTAGAGTGTATAAAGCATTATTAAAATATTAAGTTCAAGTAAATTCAACATACATGCGTATTTACTATTTAGTAATTTTATAGTTCACCATTAACTATATCGTCTGTATATTTGCTATTATAACACTAACCAGTTATCCATATAACTGATTATTATAGTACGAAAGCCGTGTGCTTTGTCGTGGTCATGAGTTTAAATCGTTGATGGATATGTATATTTTGTGACGAGCCTCATGTTACATGCAGTTCGGAAAACAATCAACAATTCAAAATGTGTGAAATGTCATCAAGTGTCGGTCTAAAAGACGAAATTTAAAAGCGTCTGTACATTTGTTAGCATTTTTTTTCCCTTTTCATCTCAGTATATATAATTGCACTATTTGGTGTGAATAATTATAAATTATGAAAAACCATTTTATTAAGATATCACGCATATGAGAGTGCCGAGACTCTACTATAATCCCAAAAGTCCACTGCACACAGCACGCATCAAAGATGAGAATACATTTAGGTCTAATCCGCTTGGTATTACACTGGTATTGCGGCTGTTCTCGTGAGAAAAAAAATAGAAACCGTCTCAGCGATTATATTTGACATGCGACAGGTAATAATACCCCCGTCATTATACGTCGAATATATATATATAACATTACATGTGTACAATATTTCATCAGTCTATTCAAATACGGATTTTATCGAATAGTCTACGCACAAAAAGAGCTAGAATAAAATCTAATTGTATTGTATTATTTTCCATGTTGACTGGTCAACAAAAACATTTGTGGTAACACCGACTTTAATTTACAAATAACCAAAACAAACATTTTTTTATGTATATTTTAAAATCTCCATTTTACAGTCATTATATTATTCCCTACTGTAGTGATGTTATAGGAGCCTAGAACTCGTATTTTGCGACAGCAACGACATACGAATACGTGATGATGATGACATACAAATCCCAATATGAAAATACCTTCGGCAGTAATATTAAAAATTTAGACTAATATGCAACAGAGCACAACGTACGCGTGTATGTTTTGTAATAATCTTCGGCTCTCTGATATCACCGACTTTGACTTGGCGCTCATTGTCTAGACTAGTCACGACAGACGCAAGTCCTAATAACCATTTACTCAAATGTTCGACGCAGTCCATGAAGTCGACGACTACAGTACTATACCAGTATATAAAATACGAGCACATCTCCCAATCCACCTGTCCTTGTACTAAAGAAATACATTGGCACACTTTGAGTGAAATAATTTTAAATGAATTCACTCTATTCTAATTCCATTGTTCTAGGCCTACATACTTCCTCCATTCCAGGAGTTCTTTGTGAATTGTGGACGAGGGCAAGCAAAAATACTCTATTATAACACAGCAAAATTATTTCCCTATATCAGCTAAATCGACTTTTCCGCTCCGATTTAATTTCCTCTTTAATCTGAAAAGTCTAATTTCGAGTATTTATAACGACGTATGTAATAATGAAACGCGATTGTAATGTGGAAATGAATATATACCTACACACGAGTAACACGAATGCAACTGCAGTGTATCTAATTCTCATATAATTTTCTTTACTACCTAAGCTCATGTCTCTTATGCATGTTGGCAAGGCAATTTGTGTAGGTAAGTATGGAATTCTCAGATCCTGCAAAATTCATGAAGTTGAATTGAATTTATCGTACGAGCCCGCACACAGTGAATTGAATAAAGCCTCTGACTTGAATTGGATCATTGATGCCCATGCTCAAAAACTTTAAATGCGTACAAACATCTGCGAATAATCCATTCGAAATACGTACGAAAATTTTGAAAGAAACACTGTTTTCGAGAGGATTCTCCGAAATCGTCATGAGTCATAAGGGATGCAGATTTACCCCGGGGCTTCATTGGCGGGTTCGGGAGATTGACAAAAGAAAATAAGACGTAGAGATTGAAAAATAATCCTTTTTGCATTTGTCTTATTTGGGAAAAATATATCTTTATTTTGTTGTTGTTCGTCGATTTTGATAACCATAAACACCGCATGTATGTAGACGTATTTGAAAACCACTGTGTTCAAAAATGCATTAACAACCTAAATTGTTTTTTCAATTTTAATTTTCAAATTGTATTGTATTGTATTGTATTTAGAATAGCTTTAAATAATAGTAAAATGTATTATTATAGACGTACTTTATTTTTCTTATATATTTTCCGCAGATACAACAATCTGACATAAATTGGAATACATTGAAGTGAGCTGGAAAACAGCGAAAACACTAATAGAGTCCAGTTCCCGACATTCATAACTACTATTATAATTTTATGGGCACTGAGTCATAATTATAAACAAACAAAATTATAAAAACTCCAGACGATCGAATAAGTGAATAACTGCTTATATAAACAAATATTGTTTGTAATCTTTTCCTAAAAGTTTACATTGCTGTCTGATCTTTGATATCTTATACTTACTGCATCACTCTAATACTTAGGAATGAATAATTTCCATATTGATTGAGAAATTTCACGAGTAGATATTTTGGAATAATAACAATATTGAGGAATTGTTTTTATTGATACTATTAAAAACAAATGGCAATAGCTGAAATTTATATTGTCGGTAAATATAAATTATTCCGAGCCTCATAAAAAGTGGAGACGCATGTGCAAGTCTGTCTGAAAGTCTTAAGATTCGGGAAATATATTTTAATTGATGTAGATAGGTTTTGAATAGGTTTGGTAATTGTTTCTTAAGCATATGATATGTAAGGCAAAATGAATCTATTGTACAATAGTAATACTGCAGTCGATTGAGAAACGATGTGTTTGTTTAAAATATAGGTAATGACATGGATGCCGATACTTCTGACATTAACCTGCCACTCACCACTATGTCAAATATCACTTCATCTACCATCTCATCTTTCTAGCCTACCTCATCAGATGAAATCCATAACATCATCACGAAAGCACCATCTAAGTCCTGTTGTCTAGATCCCAACACATATTCTCAATAAGCTTCAAAGCATAATTATTCCTCTAATCACCATCATTATCAACCTTTCGCTTTCCCAAGGAACTGTTCCAGCTTCCTTTAAATCTGATATTGTGACACCTCTTCTAAAGAAAACAGCGCTTGATCCTGATATTCTTATAGACAGTTCCACAGCACAGCAACAGCACAATGACATTTGTTCATCATTGATGTAGGAAAATATGCCATCCTTGTTCTGTTAGGTATATCAACCGCTTTTGACAATGTATACCACACTATTCCTTTACACAAATGAAACACTGTATACATGACATCAAGAAGTGGATGACACTCAACAAGCTACAACTCAACTCAGTAACAGCTGCACGTAACTTTAGAGTTATGTTTTATAATACTTTTTACTTTAAAAAGTATTTATTTCAACATTAGATGTATAGAATTTGTCCTATACATCTAATGACAGACAGTACTTATCTGCAGAAACATGCCTCAAGCTGATTCCAACCCTTGTCCCTAAACTGGACTACTGTCTGCTATATGGCTCACCAACTACACAACTAAACCTGTTACAAAAAGCCCATAATAGTGTTACTCGTCTTATTACTTGCACAAACAATTTTAATCATATAACACAATTATTCTAATAGTTGCACTGGCTTCTAGTCACTTACAGAATCCAATGCAAAATACTCATCATTACTTACAAAGCTCTACATCAGTTGGCCCCACCATACATTTCGGATCTTATACAACAAAGTAATCTTGGTAGAACTCTTCGCTCTAGCAACAAGCAATTACTCAAAGTACCAAACACCAGACTTAAATTATATGGTGACCGACCATTCTCTCATTCATCTCCTTCAATATGGAATCATCCACCAAATAAAATTCGTACAGCACCAAATGTTAACACATTCAAATCCAGATTGAAAACTCATCTGTTACTCCGATTAAACACAAATGTGTCTTAAACATTTTGACTTTGTTAAATCTTTATAGTCTGGTGATAAATGTGTTTCCTCTCTTTATAATCCGGATATTAAACAGTTTCTGTGAGAAAATTGTAAATTACACCTGTAAGTAATGTTGAAACTAAAGCAACATTTGATAACATAATAAATTTAGTATACAAGAATACTATCATAGGACTCAGACACCACTACCACCTATAATACTAAACTCGATAAGACCGCAATGTACTACGGTACGTTTCTCGATTTCTAGTTGTACTTATACTATTTTTTTTCTTAACCTGGAGACTACAGTGGTACAGATGTGTTGCTGGCTGGTGAATTCGAAACGTCATAACATTATTTTCTGATTAAAGTTTTGTCATGACTTTTATATCATGCATTGAACAACGTTATAATTGGTTGATCTTCTAGTTAGCTTAATGGTATATATAACGTATCATTTAACTACGAATCTCCGATTCGAGGACTATTGTTTAATTGATTGGGATTTGTTATTTTACTTGAAAACATTTTTCTTATATTCATCCATATTTTGATTATCGGGTTTTATTGAGTTTGTTAGGATTTACTATAGGCGGGGTTCATTTAAAGATCAAACAAGCGGGTATTGTCTTATATTGTCTTATATAGGCTAACATTATATGCAGGATTTAAAAACAGATTATTGCTGAGTGAATTGCGCTGAAACTAGTACATCACTTTGTTTTGTTTTGCGAACAATTTAATGTAATGATAGAAAATGGTGACATCGTCAAATCGATATCGTTTTCACTGTTGTGGAAATCTTGCTATATTGTTATTCTTCTGTGATGCGTATTTTACTGGTCAGACGATACGGCGATGTATGTTTTGCTTAATTTTATTTCCGCCTGTTTGTATTGTGATATAAAGACGAGATGAAATGTTCTTACAATCCATGCACATGATTTATGGATTTTTGTCTTTCTGTTTCCCTTTTATTTATTGAGTGTAATGTGTTATTGTGACAGGTTTATTTTACAGATTTCTTGTTAGCGTAAATTTCAGTGAGTGAGCAAATCGTGTCAAGAATACTGTGATGTGTCATATACTCTGTTCACAGAACAAAATAATCAAAATAAAGATAATTTAAAAATCACACTAAAAGATGTACAAATGTCATCGATGGATATAGTATTTTACTAGGAACACAGTTTGAACGCAGTTAATTATACTAGATATGGTGTCATTCTGAAATACTTGGCTATTAGTAGAAGTACAATGCTTCAATTTCACATGCATATATTTTCAGAATTAGAAAACCACACTATACAAATTTTAGGCTACATCAGTATGATTACAGTATAATTGCAATTACAACGTCCAACTGTTTAGTGAAACGTTTTCAAACATTAATTCTGTCAATAGCAATAGCAATTTATTTACCAGGAGGTAAGGGAGTATTTGAATTATATTTATTATTCGAAGTTGTACCAGAAAATAAGATCTCCCAGTGACAACGTCGTCCAGGCACGTTCCAACTGAAACTATACTCATGTGATGCATGGTGCATGGTGGATGTTGAGACACAATTCCTACATATATTATTGATAGTCATTTGAACTACAACTCCTTGTGATGCCAATGACATCACAATTATATCCGTCTTGAGATTTCACAATATTTCATCTTTATTAACAAAGTTACCAATCACAGAGTTTCGGACGGCGAGTACACTTAAAATATCTCGGAGATCAGCGCATAGTAGAATTTCAAATATTTGTTTGCAATTTACACTACTTAATTAATAGGATGTGAATTGCGGTAATTTGTACAGCTGTTGGGCAATAGGTTGTTATTATAAACTCACGACTTTTATTTAAACCATCGTATATATTTGTATTATTTTTTCTTCCCAGTCAATATATTTCGTTCAAGATTGTTAACTTAATGATCATCTTAATTATTACCTTTGAAAAATTATTACAACAACAACAATATTACCTTTGGTCTTTGGCATATCTGTTTCTATGATTGCAAAATATGAATGTATTACTCTGTATGGACATGGTTTATATCATGTACAGTGTGTATCTTCTATCCTAATTTTTTTAAATAGTGAGAAGTGTGTGATGACGTTTCTAATTTTATTCTATACACAATTTTAATTTACCATATGTTTTAGAAGGCTCGGGTATAAATGAACAAATCACACATACCAGAAAATAATAATATTGCTGTATTACCTCCAAAGGCCTCTGGCGCATTCGCAACTACATATAATTTATCGCCGTCAAAACGTCTTGTCAAATATGTCAGACAGACACAACAAAAACAAACATCGAGCTAACTGAAACTATAGATTAAGATAACTTATTGCAGCATCATACACGCAAAATACTCTCTAGAGAACTCATTAGGTGGTATTCGGTTTAAAATAGTATATTTGTTGGCAGATATGTTTTCAAGTCATAATATGTTTGTCAAAAATACGTAGTGGTCATATAATTCACATATTTCACAGACAGACTGTGGTCCATTACCACAGGATTAATGCAAATCTAATTACGAGATTGGTTACCCTGACGCCAAACAGTCAAACCAATCAGAAAGCAGCATGTTTGTGGTCAGATTGGTCGATTTATCTTGTATGTGACTTATTCCTCAAGTGCTAGAAGGGAAAGTTGGTAATGTAGACTGAAAGAATATCGTAATAAAATGTGCCAGATCTTGTCAAAGCTATTAAACCAACGATTGCTCTGAAACACTATAGTACTCGGGGCTGGATATACCGAGTGTTACTAAAAGCCATTTAAGATTGACGAAGCTGTTTTATTGAACCTGTTATTAAACGTTGTGTTCCTTGGACAGGCAATTTTCTATGTAATAAATTTGATAAACCATTGTTCCATCACAAAGCCATGTATTTCAAAACCAAGACGCATTTCTCATTGCTAAACACGTGGCATTATCGCAGTCGATTTTACAAGTAGTCCCAGAAAAAGAATTACATTCATTTTTGAAAGTTGAGAAAACATGCCAGTGCTACTGCAGAGCATATTTATAGTATTTTTAAAAGAATAGTTCCTGAATAATGTCAAATTGGTGGCAAATGTTGTTCATCATCAAAACCATAACCCACTCTATGACATTCTGTCTCCAGCCATTCCTGTATTCAGCTCTTTTCTTCATACAACTTTAACCCTGAATAATCCTTCAAATCAACAGTCTATTTTTCTCTCGGTCTATCTTTTCTATCGCTCTCCTTCTATCTTTCCGTGAATCAGCACCGTTGTTAATTCTTCAGCTCCGATCTTGTGTCCAACGAACCCGAACAACCTTTTCTTAATTGTATTCAGCGGTATTTTTGGTTTTTACTATCTTCTTCCAAACATATTCATATTTGTTTTTAATATTTTTCTGTAAATTTTAAATGAAAAAGCTTCAAATTTCCTTGAAGAAGCCTTGTCTAGAGTCAAATTACAGCAACATATGGATGTTGCTGTAATTTGACTCTAGACAAGGCTTCTTCAAGGAAATTTGCACAACAGAATTTACCAATAATCGCCAAGTTTCAGTTTTACTCCCAATCTGATGGTTATTGTTTTATATATTGTACCTAGTCATAAAACTGTTCTGCAAACTAATCCTATTCCAGTTTTAATCTCTTTATTACAACTCAAGCCACTACCTATGATTGAATCTAAATATTTAAATTGTCAACTTGCTCAAGGTCTTTAACTGAAATATGTATTTATCTTTCCTTTCTTTTGACTAATACTCCATTAATCATTGGTTTGCCATTTCTATACTTATTTCCATTCCATATCTTCTATCCAAAACTTCCATTCTATGTATGATATCTTTCAGATCATCCTCACTTTCAGCCATTAAGTCAATATCTTCAGTAAAGTACAAATTGTTGATGACCTCTGCTCCATAGCGAACTCCTACTGTAAAATCTTTCAAAACATCCTCCATAATATTTTCAAGAAAAGTATTGAAAATTGTGGGAGACAGGATACTTTCCTGTCTAAAACAAACTTTTGGCCAAACAAACCACTATATTCATTTCCAATCATCACAGTAGAACGTGATCTTTTGTATAAATGTTTTTTCAAGTTGGTTTCTGTCTTTCCTGTGTCATAATTATGTATAGGAGCATTGTGTCATACCCTAGCAAAAGCTTTAAAAAATTAAGTTTTTCAAATAAAGTTGTGAAACACAATTTTTTAGTGATCTCTGTACCAATTATCTTTGAAGGACCTTACTTGCATGACTTATTAAGGAAATAGTTCTATAGTCTTCTCACTTTTTACTATGTTCATTGGGTATGCCACATTGGAATCATGTTGCATAGAAACCGAAGAATGTTGCTGGATCTGAATGTTGAATTAGTTCTGTAGTTTAACTGTCAGACATTAATTGTCTTTATAGCTTCTTCATCTTCGCTTCTTAATATCTCCTGTATTTCTGCAATATTTTTGGCTGACATGTCCTTTTTTTTCTTTGAGCTGGTACAGTTCGCAGCATTCTTTGGTTCTCGTCAATCGCAAGATATGTTCATTCTTGTCCTCAATTACATATGTCTTACAATTAATCTGTTAAGATGTCAATGTTTTTATTGTATCAAAAGACTTCTTTGTGTTATCGTGTTATTTTTTTAATATCATTTGTTTGCTCAATTAGTCGGCCGTTTTTATGCTTTCCAGTTAGATTTCTTCACATTCTTGTTGGCCTGATTATACTTAGACTCTTCACCCGTGAATCTATTTTTCTTATATAACACTAACCAACCACTAGTCAATCACATTCAACTGTATTCAACTGTATTGGTATAAATAATAATCATGCTTTGTTTCAATTGTTCCCTATTAAATATGTCGCAGGTGGACGACGTTATTCAGCCTAAACATCTTATGGATACTCATGACTTTATTTTGTACGTGACAAGATCATAGAATAAAATACATACGATTTATTCAAAATTTAATATTTTATAAATATGAAATTGGGTGTTAACTTTATATCTAGAAGATGCCTCACAGTGAGATAATGCCTCGCACTGAGTGAATCGTTGATGGAATGTACGCGACAACAATAATATAGATCACGTAAAGTATGTAAATGACTACGCAAGGTGGTATTCATTAACACACATTAGTCCTCAACAGTATTCGCTGACTGTTGCACTTGATGGGCGTCTGATACAATATTATAAACAATCAAAGATGAACTCTATCTAAGTCAAGGACAAACTATAATAATGTATATCTCTTTGCTATATATAACACATATTCATCCATCAGATCTGATTGTAACGAATGTTATTTAGTTTTAAATGTCAGATACCTGATCCCCTGACAGTATTTGTAAAATTATATCACCCATAATCACTCTGCATGCAAATTGCGAACTTGCAACGTTTATGAAGGAGCTCACGCAGATTGTTGTATCTTTGGTGATAATGTACAGTAATCATGGTATATGGTTTTCATTTTCAAAATGTCAATGTTTAGTAAGATAACAAAAATAGCTTTCAAAAGGTCATTTTTTATTGGATATTGTGTGGTATGATATTTGCCTGCTCGACGGAACCTTATCCCGGGCTTCTCCCTGACAAAAAACATCAGTAACCCGATACAATAAGCCTTAAACGAAGAAACAAATGCTCTGTCTGTAAAATATAATATGTTAGTGGTATGATAGGATTTCGACTGAAATATCAAAATACACCTGAAATTGATACACCCATCTCAAATCTCAAAAACATATTTTATTATAAACCCAACAGTGAAAATAATATAGTTCATTCTTCCTTTAACTGACGTACGTAACTATATTTAAATGTTTCACGGACGTGTTCGAATCTTCACTTACTTTGGAAAATGAACATCGTATTGTCGTCACATTCAAACACTTTTTTACGTTTTCATTGAACGCAACAATAATGTAGAACATGACTTGAAAATAATATGAAACAAACAACACAAGGTATGACACAAGTTGTACACAACAGCTATGAATATTTTATTACTATTAGTGTTACTACTATTACTGATACTTTTAATAATGACAATGAGGGCATTAATCCTAATAATTCAACTTTAAATATGACATCCTTATATAGTGTGTCTGGTAGATTATCATGATAATATAGGTAGGATGTAGGACGTGTACGATTTGGCGACTTGATTCTTCTAGCCAAAATGAATCAAGATCAAAAAGTACTTCAAACATAGCCGATATTACATGATAGGAACACGCAATGGTGACGTTGAAATCGCACAGCATTCAAATTATTATCAGGTCTTTAGCCCCTTTCACAATTGGTGCCAAACAGACTACAACGGCTTGCGACTCGAAATTTTTCCCGTTGTACGACTCGTTGTAGCTGTTGTACCACTTATTGTACGATCCAGATGCGACAAAATGGTCGCATCTCGGTCGGGAAAAAAAACGTGCTGCTCTGATATTTTGAGCGACTGACGCGATGAATTGCACGACAGGCAGTACGAGTGTTGTGCGACTTTGCACGCACTCGTAAGACCCTGAACGAGTGTTGCACAAGTATTTTCATGTTGTACCATGATGCGTCCTGTCGTACGAGTCCGTTGTACCACCCTAAGACTATTGGAAGACCTGTCTTGCCATCTTTGCAACGTTGTACGATTTTTTTTCACCCCCAATATAAGCTCGAGAATTCCTGAGCTTTCATCCCAAATGTCTGGACCATCCATACTGTAAACATGGCTGCTGCTCGACCAATAGCTCCTGGGAGGCTCTTGCATTTGCTAAGTCTGAGAAGGCAAATCCAAAACGTTCAAAACAGACATGTCATATTGATGGCCGTACTCATCCGTAGACGTCAAAGACATGCAAGGCAAAGAAGGTGGTGGATCAAACCCTGGATTGAGAGACGTGTGCTGTTTCGACAGTATGATAATCTGATGACGGAGTTGCAGAGAGAATGTCAGGGTGACTTCCTGAACTACATGAGGATGCCACCAGAAACGTTCCTTGAACTGTTGCAGCGCATCACTCCAAGGATAGAGAAGTCTTATCGCTACTGGCAGCCACTGGATCCTGGGCTCAAACTGGCCATCACCTTCAGATATCTTGCAACCGGCAACAGCTACAAAACCCTGCAGTATGCATTCCGTGTTGCCCATAATACCATCTCTCTTTTTATACCAGAGGTGTGCCAGGCCATCATCAGTGAATACCAAGATGAAGTATTTTCCTGTCCAATTACCCCAGACGAATGGAGAGAAGTGGCCCGGACTTACGCTGACAGATGGAACTTTCATCATGTCTGCGGAGCCTTGGACGGAAAACACGTGGCCATCAGAAATCCACCAGGCTCTGGTACGATCTACTACAACTACAAGGGTTCTACAGCCTCATCCTCTTGGCCCTAGTTGATGGCAATTACAAGTTCCTCTGGGCTGACGTTGGTAATCCCGGTTCATCATCGGATGCCCAGGTCTTCAACCACAGCCCGCTGAAACGTGGACTGGAGAATGGTACTCTTGGCCTGCCAGATCCAGAGCCCCTGCCAGATGATGACCGAGACACCCCATACTTCTTAATTGGGGACGACGCCTTCCCTCTCAGGATATGGATGCAGAAGCCGTACTCCAACCGTGAGCAGACCGACGAGAAGAGAATCTTCAACTACCGTCTCTCGAGGGTTCGTCGTGTGGTGCAGAACAGCTTTGGCATCCTTGCCCATCGCTGGAGATGCTTGTTGAGTACCCTACAGCTTGATCCAGAAAAAGCCAGGACAGTCATTATGGCCTGCATGTGCCTCCACAACCTAATGAGAGATCGTTTTCCTGGGCTTCAGAACATTGACGTTGACCATGAAGATGAGTTGGGCAACCACATCCCTGGGGCATGGAGAAACGCAGCAGTTCTGCAGGATGTTGAACGAGTTGGCGGAGGCTACCAGGCAAACAAAGAGGGCAAGAAGCTGAGAACTTACCTGAAGCACTACTACAACAGTCCAGTCGGAAGCCTGCCCTGGCAACAACACATGATATAGACTGCCACTTGGCGCACTACTTGAGATTTATGAGAATAAAAAAGATGTAGAGATATAATAAATTTTATGTTGTCATTAATCATGTTGTTTTAAAAATTATATATTTTTTCCAAGAGATTTTGTTAACAAAAATTAATTCTATTCACCCGAGTAAATGTTTGAAATAAATGTTCCAAAATAGTCAAATTATAATTATAAGCCGATGCTTGTATTTTGGTTCTGTCTTGTTCACTGTAGCAGCGTCTCGTCAGGCATCAGCGGTTGTAATGAAGAAAGTCGCATCGCGTGTCATATTTATAGGCCAACACCTCACGCGACAGGTGGTGCGGTGTGTCGCACAATGGGTCGTAGCCTTGTACGATCGGTTGTAGTAGTCGTGCAACGGGTCGCTAGGTCGCGCGACATATGGCGCTACAAAACGCATATGTCGTGCGACTTGGTCGCATCATCGTTCAACCGTTGCAGCCGTTGTACGACTGTTGCACCCGGAAACATGAAAATAATCGCACGATTACGTCTCACAACTGTTGTATCCTGGTGCAGTGGTCGTTCACCTCTCGTACGATTTTATATATTGCTTGCGACTCAAAGACAACACTTCTACAACAGGACGGAAAACAATATTTTCGAAAAAAAATTATCGCACGAGTGAGGCACCACTTGTGAAAGGGGCTTTTAGCACGCGTGGCGTATGCTGGAATAAACCATCTTTTTGAGGGAGCGCTCGCATCAAACCTATTCCTAAACTTTCTAACCATTCCTGAACATGATTACTGAACTGTCTATTCACCCTATTCCAGTACTATTTTCCAGTCCCGTTCTAGAGCACCTTATTCCTGAACTGACGGTCTTATTCCCGAGCAGTCTACCTACCATATTTCAACTGTTCACCACATTAGTCTATCTCTATAACAATGTACACACCTTGTTCCTATGCGCTTTCTTCTCATATCTCCGAACAATTTTCTATTGTGTGCCATGTCAATACTCAATAGAAATAAAAACACGAGTTGACGGCAATGAAACTGTCCTTAGCACCACATCTTAGATCCCTGCGTTGCTGAGTGCTGCTATATTTTTCAATCATTTGTGTTGGTATTGCGATGCGAATATATATCTTATAAATGAACACGACCCTCCCGCTTTAAATACTCAAGCAAAAATACAAATAGTTATTTTGATATATGTTTTGATGAGAAGTAAATCGTTACAGTGTAGTGATCTTGCAAAATTTAAAGTTCATCGTTTCTACTCACAAGGCGATTATCGCACACTGACACATCCCCTCTCGTGTAATTTTAGTTGTAGTTATTCTGTTAGTGACATGTACTGCAGATATATCAGTGTCGGTCACGTTATAAATACATTTTATTTTAGAATAGTTCTCCAAGCCTGATATCAGCAAAGGTTACACGTCATGCGCGTCCATCACGGTCTACAGTTAGAGATAGATAATTATACGTTTGTTTGTTTTCACAAGGGAATCAATTGGTAGGCGTAACGTAGTTAATAAATGCTTGTGTAATGCCTATTGATAATATGTATTATTGATATTATGTATTATACTACATTTACAGTCATTCCTATCTACCAGATATAACACTAAAAAAAAAATATTCAAACCTCAAACATCGCTACTTCTTTTGGGAAGGGATCATTTAAAATTTGGAGAATTTGTCGTCAAATACCTATTGCTTTTGTGATTTCATTTTATTTTTGCACAACTTTGCATAGTTAATTAGCTATTACTATTCAATGTAGTCAACATAATAATATTCTCAAAAGTGCGTACCATATACAGTCACAATTGTGCAGGATAATATTATATGGAATGCATTCTACTTTCTTTGTGGCGACGATTTTTGGAGAAAAATGTTCAAACTCATGTATATGCCCGAATTATTACCATGTCGTAAATACTTAATACGAGTATATTCATGTATATTCCCACGATATTTGTTCGAAGGTGGACGTCGGAAGAGAAGCGCAAAGTGATTGTCGCAAGAGTTTTGTATTAATCCGAGCCGTGGGCAAAGATTGGTGCTACACTATTGATAATCAAGGTGTATTATAGAAAAGACTCTCATACTACCAGGGTAGTAAACACCCCGGGGTTATATGCAGTATACATATAGATGTGTTTTGAAATTAGCTTCTTCCAATTATTCTATAGATAGCATGTACCAATTGTTTGTTTCACCTGAGTGTGTTTGAGTGCAGTGAGAAAAAGCGCGCGGTGTTTCCCTTTGAAGTGTGAAGACAGTAGTGGATATGAAGAAGGGGAGCCAGTGGGATAGCTGGTACAGGTTACAAGAAATAAAAAAAGGCATTTTACGTTTTTACAGGAAAATAAAATGAAAGTTCCATTTACAGTAAAAAATAGGTCTTTACACTATACAGATAAAACAAATTCCTAATTACATTTAACATTGTTATAATATATTTGATAATTTGTGTTTAAGAATTAAAATTGGGAATTGCGTACGAATTACGACATTTAATGGGGAAAATGATTCATCCGCTTAAAAAAATAACAAATTACGGACGAATAAAATAGCTGATTACATTTTTCACCTTGCCCATGTCTACGAATTTACTTTTTTCTATTTATTTAAATTACATTATTATGAAAATAAAAACAATTGATTACAGCTTACGAAAATACCCCTTGCCGACCCTCTATGAACACCTGTGTATTAACCATACACAACGAATTATGTACCCCATTCATCGGAGATAACATGTCGAGTGGCACAGCAAAGACTGGATACACATGTTGTCACTAAGAAAAAGAACACACACATGTTTTGAACATTAATTGCTAGATAACCTTGAAAACTCACATCGCAACAACGACTCCTCGTTAAATGTTTAATTTCCATTAACGTTGAACGACTGTTATCGGGAAAGCAAATTTATGATTGATTAACCTGTATTAATAACTCGTTACCGAGACGTCTTTATGTTTTATTGTTATCATGTGTGAATTCTACACAAGTATAATTAAATATTCAGTACGAATCAAGTCATTTGATTTGACTTCGCCGTCAAGAAGATAAGACTCTAATTATTTCGTTTAAGAAGCTTTATCTACTAAACGAAAACGTGTCTGTCATATAGAACACATTAGTACTAATTATAATGCGTCGTTCTCAGCCTAATGTCATATATTTCTCCGTGTCTTTATTATTCATTAATTATGTATATATATATATATATATATATATATATGCCAACATTACAATTGCCAGGTGTAGATGTAGAGACAATCGTTAAGGTGAAACTATGAAAATTTGGTTGTCCAGATACAAAAGAAAATCTATATTTGTGTTTACGATTATGCTTATCAGCGCAAAGCTCCTCCACAACTACAAAATACTAACCTTTACAGTGACCCTATAACGCAATGATGGAGAATCCTTTCAAGAAATCTGTCTTCTTGGAAACCAGATACAGCTCTCGGTTGCTCCGAATATTAAAAGCAACGCACTTTCCCAAATATGTAATGTCAATTGATCGACAACTTATTTAGTTATCCTGCTAACAGACAAACAGCCAAACAAATCACAGCAGTGAAAATAGTAACCACTTTACAAGACAAGTTAATCTAAACAAAATTCGAATTGTCGTTTGAGTTTACTCTAGTATTTTACATTGTTAGTATCATGTAATGTATCACTATGCCAAATCTCCGATAGAATCACTGATGTCAACCCTTAATCGTTAGGGATAGAATGGTATTGACATAAAAACTAAAATATTCTCGTTGTTTTCTCTCTTCAGATCATTTAACAAAGAAGACGTGCAAATGATTCTGTTATACATGGGTATTGGTGTAATATTTGCAATGGCAGTGTTTTTCTACAATCATTGGTGCGGCAATCGGTCGAGTACAAGGCCATAACAGTCACGGGAAAATAAGAATCTAATTGTTGTGATGAAGCATTCCAAACTCCGGGTAAATTTGTTGCTTAGTACTAGATACTCACAGTGGTGGAACCTCGGTGTATATTGTATCAAGCCCATAGTGAAAGTTTTTCCGAAGATTCGGAACCACCGAAACCCCATGTCATGTTGATTGTTATACTACATATGGGCTAATTGTTTTTTCCACAAAGTCCCCTTACGACTGCGATTAATTAATAGCAGTTACACCAGAGCGGGCGAAACGACTACTCTATGTCTTCTGCCGATTATAGAAATACGAGAATCTAATTTAGAAAACTAGTATACTAACAATCTAGTCAAATGAGCTCAAAAATAATGTCATCATGTAGCATGTGTACATGGATGTTTATCTTGTCAATCGGCTGGAGGCGTCAAACATTTGAAAACATTGCATTTCAAATGTTTATACCAAGAATGAGTCATTAAGTTTGACTAATTATATTTTCGCAAAAAATGTGTGTTTAATACAATATTCGATGCGTTTGAGGGAGTTGTTTTGCCAGTATAAAATGCATATACTTGTCGCATAGTCTCACTGCAGATTTGTAACAAAAAGATATTAATGAAGAACAACTAACATACAAGTTAGGAAATGTAAGTAATGTAATGTATTATTGATATATCTAATATGCGCATGTCTTTTGAGTTGATAGAGTGTACCAGAAATGTTATTATTTTATCAATCGATCACTGTTTTGTAGTTTAACAATTGTAATAACGGCTGCAATTTCTACAATGCAGAATCTCCGTTACCTATTCAAATATGTTGAACAGAAACCAATTTACACGTGAAAGAGATACTCACAATTGATACTTCATTGTGTTTGGTGTATCCATGGTGCGGCTAATGTATTGTGGTTTTATCACGCCACCGTGCTTGTACATGTTGCTTATTTTAATGGTGCTTCATTTTTTTCTCTTGATTCCGATTTTTGATATGTTTTGTACTAAATAGAATTCAATCGATATAATTGCTGTCAAATAAGTACCACACGTCAAAAAGTGTGTATGTACAAAGTTGCAATATATCGCAAATCAATAGATCGTTAGTGGCAACAACCTTTTAAACGCCAGCCCAAACAGCTCACACAACATTTTTGTCCATAAAATATCAAATGTACCAGTTGAAATATGCCTTGGTAAATAACGCAGGTTGTTTGTAGTGTATTTTTCAACGCGACCGATTTAAGTTTGGTCTCCGTGTTTTACACATGAAATTAATCTACTTTAGTATAACTATGGTTTCGTCACGGCTACACATGTTGAAGATTGAAGAAAAGATGGTGGCTGCGATGTTGATAATTTAAGCGTATATTTTATTCAAGGATATTGGTATATCAAATAACATGAACAGTTATGAGAGCTTGGAGTCAAACATGAAATTTATAAATAAAATACAAGGTAACTGATAAGTGTGGTAGCAATTTGATGCGTGTGTTGACAGGAAATTGTATATATCTCACACAAAGTGTCGTGATTCTGTGCAAAATACGAACAGCTACTGTAATTGTTTTATTTACCCCTTTTTTCGCCATGCACAAATATTTTTGAAGGGAAAAAATCCCTTTTGTATCCCCACCCTTGACCCAAACGTTAACCCTCACTCCCAGCCCACGAATTGTAAATGATCTTGTAGGTGCAATATGTGTCCTTAAAAGGGGCTTTCAAAATTAAATTTGGGAACGCCACGGGAAGAAGTGGGGTTACAGTTAGGGTCAGGGGTTGGAGGCACAAAAATAACTCTAATGATATGTCATGTGCCAAGTGTCATCGGACTCCTGACGACACCCTGATTCCTTTATTTTGAGCCACTTTTCAGTTTTGTGTTTATACATGTTTATTATTTGGTGAAGCTACCAGGTGTAGTGCTCTTGGAAAGTAAATGGTGAAATTATACATCAAAAAGCGAAATTACGTCACACATGTCCGGATTCATGTGATGTTATTGTCTGGTATGGGTATATATTTGTACATTGTTATATTATTTCTAACTTCCAAATAGAAAATTGTCTATAATTTCTAAAAATAATTAATTGCAGATACAGGCATTAGTAAAAAGCAGGTGTTTATGATCCCACAGTGTGCCTGCATTGAGAATTCAATAAAACATATTTTTGAAATTAAACATTTCCGACTTCAAGACTGTCCTTGGAATTTGTGTCATAAATAAGAGATACAACACAACTTCCATAAAGACAGATTTTCCACCAATCACGATTTGCAAATTAATCAACTACGGTTTATGGTCGACATCAGCAACAAACAAAACTGAATAAGTTCACTGTTACAAACATCGGCACTGAGATTAAAATATATTTAACAATGGCCAATCAGTGAGGCGCTTTTATAACGAACACAAGTTGGCAATATTCAACTCCTTTCTACTAAAGCTATTTTCGCAATTCCATCTGTAATGTACACGTTCTTTTCATCAGCAACTACAGTATCGTTGATCATACTTTTGGAACGATGGATGGATTCCCTTGACGTAATCCTTTTTGTAGTTTAATAAAACTTAAAACATTGTCCTGAATCGCATCTTTATCGATGATCCATCAAGTGAAAATACAACAATCTTACTTTCCTTCATGTATATGAGGGTTGAGTATTTCTGGTTATCAAAGCACACCAAGTGGGGAAGTCATCACACTGCAAGACACAACCGCCTATACACATAATATTGTCTCTATTATTTGGGTGAGGGGGCTGAGAAAACTGATAAACTGGTATTACCCGCAATCCAAGTTTTATTAGTTGAAATGCATTATAGATAGAATTGCCCGAGGTAAGGCACAGAACAAATGCAAATTACGTGCTTCACATTCACTGGTGTTCATGTAGGATATAGTTTCTCCTCAAATCAAACAGGAAGTATTCATAGAAAAATTGAAGTTGTTAGATGAGATGAGTTAGATGGTTAATACATGCGACGCTCTTAATGTGATGTGTTGTTGCAAATCGATGATTGTACAGTAGAGGGCAATGAGTAAAATGTTTGTCTAACCATTAGACATAACGCAATCCTCCAGTGATAAATCTCAGGTTACAGTCATATTGATGGCACCTCGGCCTCGGCAAGAAAGCCGACAGTGCCAGCTCCAATGAAATTGACTGGACACAAAGCATCCAGTCAATTTCTAACGGGGATGCTGGTATTGCCTATTTATTTACCTCTACATCGCATCATCCTTGTGGATTAAGAAATACACTATGAATTCAAGTACAGAACAAGCACTGATGATTTGATTGTATAAGACCAGGCCGATTGCACGGAGTAAGCCAGCAAAATAACTGTAGATGATGGAGATAGAATGTTCATAATCGCCCTAATAGCATTTTCCATGGAGAGTATTTACCATTGCGTTGGCATTTTTTCTTCTTCTGCAGCAGAATTTGTTTAATGTTATTGTTATTTCTGAAATGTGTCACATTGTTGGTCAATTCAATCTGGTTCTGGAATTGCCATCACCAAGCTACTGTAATAAAGCTGTGAACGATTGATATAACTATTTGAAATCATGGTTTATGTTGGAAGCGTTTGAGGCGACAGAAATTTGGAAAACAAAGATTGAGTCGAATCTTCCACAATACGAACTATATCCATCTCCAACACTAATGATTTCACTTCTGCTTGGTAATGATGATGTTACTACATGGTCATGCTGCCGACTATTGGATGACATTAGTGATGATAAGCCTTACTCACATATAGAGGCACCTGGAATCCTGTTGATCGACGTTGGGTATGGTAATGCTTTCCATGTTAATTTGTTCCTTGTTACTTGCCGCCAATATTCACAGTCACTATAAGTCACACCACTTTCATATAATCTCCGCCACATAAAATACAATACGTGTTTTAAGTTTACAGTATAAGATTCTTGCTCTGAGTAGAAATAGGCGGCCAGGTTGTCTGACCGTGTGGGCTCCTGGGAATCCTTGTGGCTCTCTTCTAAATTGTCATCCTCTTTAACAATTATTTCAGTTGCTAATTACAAAATTCACAATCAGTGTGAAGATCAAATTTAACTGCCATTTTTTGATTAATTAGCTTTCTGGTCGGGAAATTGTCCCATCAAACTCATAACATTATTGCGTAGCCAATGAATGAATCACATCTATCATTCTAAGATATCTCCCCACGCTCAATTATATCAAACAATCAAACACTCACCTCTAACTTACAATAATAGCACTAATATTTAGTGTAATATTTTATTTCGTGTTATGTTATAATATCCAGTAATAATTATATGTACTTACACATATTGCTAAAACAAATCAGGCGAACAATGTAATTTTATTGCAAACACACGTGTCAATTCTTACAGAGTGAAAGAGAATTGCGTTTTTTTGAAGAGCAATACTTTTCATCACTCACTAAATAGTATTAAAGTGACAGATATTGTAATGATATTTTACCGTCTCGCTTACCCCGTTTAGCTTCGATCAATCTCGGTGAGCCCCAATGACGTAGCATGTACCAGCACAATGCAATGCTATCCCATGGCGCCGGAGACAAATTAGTTTCATAGGAAGTAAATCTCAAATATCAAAGCCGCGCGGTGAACACAATTTGTTTATAGGAAGACACAATGTTCTGTGTTCGATATTCCATCTTTATAACACTGTACTAATTTAACGTGCTATTCACCGACAAGATCACCTGGCACCATGTTGACCACTTTTGTTCAATCCCACGTGTTAACCGTTTGCTAATCGCAACGCTTTTAAAAACAGTGATAATACGTAATAGTTCATAGATGGTTATTCATCCAGTCATTTCAGAAAATACTGTAACCAAACATGATATTCGCTTCCCGTACGAAATGATGTTATTGAACGACTTGGGAATAATAACATGGTTAAGATTGTGTAATAATATTTGTAATAAACAAAATCAATAATGAATATTTTTTTAAACATAATCTACACGTCGATCATTTTATCTCTAAAACTGGGATCTGATATACTAAAAATGTGCCTATCAGTGAACAATTGATTAAATATGGATTAAATTCTATTACAAATATACTGATTAGAAAACATAACTACGTCGATCAGTTGGTGATATATCTTGGTCTTTCTTGTGATGCGTCTGAAAATATGCAAGTTAAACCATGGGTGACAACTAAGTACTGCTTGTCAATATGCACACCTAAAAAAATATTGCAACATTATAACCATATTTCCAGCAAAAGAAGCACCACAATTTCATAACACCTTTTAAAAATAGCCAACTGATCGAATTCAAACGCACCTGACAATATATTTATGTTGATCATGTTTAGGTCATTTTTTAGCAGATTGAAGGTCATGTGGATTTTTCTGCACGAACTCTTGTGAATGTACACATGCATTCTTGTGTAAAGACACGTACTTAAATGATACCGCTGCCGATTCATCGAAGCCGAATGTAGCGAATATATAAAAGAAGTATTTTACGAGAGAACTAGATCATATTGACAACGTAACTATAGTTCCCGTCTGTAAACTGTTTAGTAAACTGTAATCTAAAGTTATGGGAGCAGGTCATGTGCATAGTTTCTTCGAAAGGTCGGATATTTTGTCGACGGTAAAATTATGATCTCACAGCTGAATGAACAAGCTGTGTCAAAGTTCAATCGTAATATATAAATATACAGTAACTATATTTGTAGTAATATTTATTTACATTTTACATTAAATTGATGGTATATGGCATCAACCTAGCCATAAAGCCTCTTACAGGAAAATGGAATGGCAAACACTCCAAATAATATGTTTAGCATGTGGTTGTTTGTGCAAAGCACTAATACATGTTCCGCATATACATCAATTATATGTTTTCGTCGAACAAATTCTTGCTCTCACTTGAATGTGTAATCTGTGCAGTGTTTTGGTAGTTCAAGAAGTCAAGTGCATTAGTGATTTGCCTGGAGCGAATTGAACATGTTCAGCGTGATATAAGGCGCCGCTTAATCTGGGATAAAGCTTGAAAAATCGATAAACAATGATGATAGCTGTATAACAATGTTCCTAGCAATGTAGAGCGATATAAATTGCAACATTTCCCGAAGGATTATCCTCGCGACAAATGTAAAATCCACATGGCTAAGCTGACCAATACAAGTCATGTATTTGTATAAACTCTGTAGAGATTCTATTTTTGTCAGTGTTGAATTGATACGGCATGCGTGTGTATTTGTAGAGTCACAAGATTATTTAAATAATTCAGATGTAATACTAGATTTATTCCATTTTCGCTCGTAATAACCCATCGCACGTAATGAATCGCCTGTGCTAATTGTCTAAAATAACATGCTTTAAATTCCCATAGTGTCATATAATTTAATTAAACACTACCTATATAATGACTGAGGTTGAAAAACTACATTATTGCAATAACAAAACTCTCTGCTATGTATGTAATGTTTATAATTAAATTATGTACTTCTTGAACTCATAATATAATATATACAAAACGCACTGTATTCGCTCGGTCTCAGATACAAAGACAACAACAGAACTTGCGGCATAAGAATTGTAATAGAACGGGACAACTTAATTTAAATGGTTTGGAAAAAGTTGTGAATGTTCTATTACCGACTAGTCGCCGATAATTATTTGTAATTAACGTAGAATGTGCCATTCAAACTGCACGTCGTCGCTGACCTTGTTCACAGTGTCACCGACTCTAATAATTTAATGTCATACTGTAATTACTGAAGTGAAATGTTTTAAAATCTGTGTTAGGAAAAAATGTAGCATCAATTATAACCATAGTCAATCAAAACGGCAGTGTTTTAATTATCTGTGTGATATGTCCTACTCAATCATTTTCAGGAAACATCTATTCAAGCCAACACGCATTTTAAATTATGATTTTACATATTTTGTAATTAATTATAAACTGTCATTCCTTGAAGCGGTTACATACTCGGACAATAACAATAATATGTGGTGTTATTTTGTGTGAATGTCAAATAGGATATGTCATTCATGCGCATGCTCATGTAAAATGGAATATAAACGTTTGTGGCTACTCGTACTACATCGGTATCTGGAGATATTCGTGTGAATATTAAATTCAATATGCTGAATTATTATACAAATCGAACTGCAGTCAAATGGATTGCCACACAGTTTTAACTGCTTTATAATGGGCCATGGTGGATGCGCAAGTGATGTGTTCTTCTTATTTTAGATGAGTTCATTATGGTTTGTATAAGCAATATCATCATCATAAATCACAGCTGCGCATCCGTTGTGTCATGACAACTCAATCATTGACAGGAAATAGTACGTCTACGTACTACCAAGAGCAATAAAAAGTAGATTAATTGCTGTCATATGAATTGATAGGGAGGAAGCGAATTTGTTCGCCCAGCGCATCTTCTTTTCTCATGATGAGTGAAAGGAATTTGCAGAGTCTTATCATGATGTCATTTTGACGGATAAAACGACAATGGGTAAATTAAAGACAAGTACTACGGTTCTTCGAGTGACAGTGTTGAATTCATGTTCAGTCACGTAAGACAATGATCTATACGATTGCCGAAATTAGCCGGAAAGTCTACACGTTGTGGACCTACAGAGGAAATTGACACATGTTCATTGTTAGGTTAGGACGGTCAAGTCAGAGATATTAGCGTGAGTGAGTTCTATTACCAGAATTTACTAATAATGTGATTTCTATAGGCCACAAAAACAATTGCTCTGTCCAACGCTTTTGTTTCATAAAGATGGATAACAATAATATCAGAGACTTATATGATATAAAAAAAATGTACAAAATATAACCACTGAGTATTGGTTTTATTCCATAAGAATGCACGAAGTTCTCTCTATAAACTCAGTCATAAGGTGTAAGGTGTGTAAGGTAAAAGAAAGTTTCCAATAAAGTCTCATGACAATGGATTACTTGGCATATATAATTCAAAAATTGTTATTGTTAGTAAAGTCCGTTGAGCACAAAATTAAATTTGTTGTCACTTTTGAAAGCCAACATCTAATGTATCAACTCTACACATTATGGCCTCGGGGTCACATATCATTTTCATATTACAAGATGTTGTCACCCAGTGAATACGAAAAGTGGTATGTATTAGCAAAATCAGTTACTCCGTACCAGTCGTTAAATATTGATTAGAACATTTGTGAATAAGGTTCTACCTTAGGGAGAAGATGCACAATCTGTGAAAATCCAACTCCTGACTTTGATAAAAGAGTTGGATGGTCGGCCGATCTAATCTGATGATAATGAAATATCTCTCAAAAGAACGAGTCCATGAGATAACAGATGACAACAATAGATGCATTACCTTGAGGGTCAGTTGATGATTACAAATTCATTTCCTCCCAGTAATACAATTTGAAGATTGTACAGTCTTGAACTGAATGGCTGCTTTTCAATCAGATAATGGCTATCAACAGACAAATAGTAAAACATATCATTTCATATCAGTGCATTTATGTGATAAATAATCAGAAACATTGTGGCTGTACATGGGGAGGGATTCGCGTCCAGTACATAGGAATAATCTGAAATAGACATGTATTTGTCAATTGCACCCATAGTGTGCCATGGAGGATATACAATGCAATAATTGGAAAAAAAATAACAAAGTATAATTATTCAATGTACGATGTTGTTTAAATGTATGCTGTTGGTCATGTAGCGATCGGAGTTTCACTTCAAACATTTGTTTTATAATCTTTACGTGGCTTTGTTTTCACCCGCTTATATTGCATATATATATATATATATATATATATATATATATATATATATATATATATATATATATATATATATATATATATATATATATATATATATATATATATTTGCGAAAACTTGTGAAACGCTAGCTTTTCAACTACCAACTTTGAAAAGAAACGTAGATGTGTTATTGTGTCAGAAGGTACAATTAGTACATGAAGCGTCTTTATCTAATTAAAATGGGCATTCCCCCAAATTCGAGAATCTATTTTTTCTGTGTGTGTTTTTTTTTAATATTTTTTCTATTACTTTAGCCATTTACCTATGCCAACTATATGTATTATTTATTTTATCAATTATTTAGATATAATATTCTGGTGTTGAAATTAGTGGAGAAAAAACAAAAATGAAATTACGTTGTCTGTGAGTGCAAATTTAGTCTTTTTTCATATGAATAATTATAAAAAAATATATATCATGGAGGACCAAAACTACCATCACGTTAATGTATATATGGCTATATTGACCCGTCATTTCCCGGTGTTTCATATGAAGGCATCGATGTATTAATTAAGCCATTTTAAACATTCATCAGTGGTGAGTGAACCATCGCATTATAATTTGTGGAATGCAGTTAATTCTATTATTATTTATTCATATTCTGATGACCTCCCCAATACTGCCAAAGCTTTGTTTTTATGAAAGGCAGTAACGCTGTTCCCGTTGATATGACAGTCAACGGGGGCTTATGTTGTGGTGCTCTATGTATGTATGTTCGTCTGTGCAGCATATTTGTGAACGCGATATCTCAGGAATCAGTGATCAGAATCAGATGAAACTGAGCAGTCATTTGCATGCTCTGGTTAGGTTCTGGTAAAAACAAATCACATATAAATGGAATTTCCCTTTCATTGACGGGAACCGGTGACTTGATTCAAAAGAAAGAATTCTTGGAATTTGTTGAAATTTTCTAGAAGCATATTTCACGAACCTTCCTGTTAGCTAGTTTTCCTTCTGCAAATGCACTTGCTTGACAAGTTCTGTTGGAAGAATTATGTCTCGTACTAAAACTATATTTAATTGGAATTAAAAATGTATCTATTGAAATATGCGAGACATAATCAATAAAATGTTTCCCACTACAATGTTCCGGAATCATTTGTGGCTGGCAATTGTGTGACTAGTGTTTTCAATGCAAACATGAGTTGGCGTTGTGTTACTGTACGTATCTGTAATAGAATATACTACGTCTTTGGAAGTAAGTTGTAAAGAACCTGACATTTTAATGGTGTTTATATATTTTAAATTTGTGATTGGTTCTCCATCAACATCGCACCGTAGTTTGGCGCGGCTGACAACTGACAACTTTGATATAGTGTTTTTACGTGTTTCGACCGTGTTATTATTAACACTAGCTCACGACAGTGTGGTACTTTCTCATGATATTGGAAGATGCCTGGAACACCTTGCAATGTTTAAGTATGTAATTTTTATGATATTTTTGTTATGTTTGTGTCATTTTAAAATAAAATTTTTCCTTGCAAGAAATATTTCATGTGCATATTTTATGGTGTTTCTGAATATTAACGGACGATAAACTTATTTGGTTCCTTACAATTACTGAAATCTTTATATTAGTGCGGATATGGGTTTGTTATCCGAATAAAGTTACATGATGCCGTGATAGCTCTCTTTGAATTGTATGCATGTGTCACATGTTTCATTTTATTAATGAATTGGCTCCCAACCAACTAACCTTCCGGTCCAACCCTGTTGAATTATAAGCTATATGGGTCAGTACTTCTAGTGCATTATTATAGATATGTACATTGTGAATTATTTAATGATGGAAAATAAAGAATTAATTTTACACCTACAAAAACGACGCCATGGAGCACTAATACATATGTAGTATATGTACCCCTGCAATATGTATAATAAAACAAGTGGACTATGCATTAATTTGTTTAATGTTTCTTTTCAAGGAAAGCCTTTTAATTTTTTTAGAATGCAAACAAATTTCTACGTGTGTATGTTTTTCTTTTTTTTAATTTGAATATCATTATTTCTGTTTATATCAGCCACTCAGTGAGGAATTTATCTGATGAATTATATCCAGGCATAATTTGTTTAACTTTTATATTCATTGATTTCTTCTTCCTGTGATCAATATATGTTATCCAAAACGCGGAGTACTTCTAGAATCTCCAGTCAGTTTCATCAAGCTCCTCAAATTCGTTCTTAAGTTGTCAAAACTGCATTTATTGCTTCATAGCTCGTGGTAATTTCTTTTCGATATCATTCTCTTTATTTCAATTTAGTGTCACTTTATTTGACTATAACTAATCGAATTCTATACTTCAAAAACTGTCATTTTATCATTGCATCATTAATGTGATT
Source organism: Saccoglossus kowalevskii (assembly GCF_978046115.1). Classification (NCBI taxonomy): domain Eukaryota; kingdom Metazoa; phylum Hemichordata; class Enteropneusta; family Harrimaniidae; genus Saccoglossus; species Saccoglossus kowalevskii. Next base: position 24,624,344 of record NC_140643.1, on the reverse strand, counting down.
TATTTCAGCTTATTTGTTCATTCTCCGTGGATTTTAAATGCTCGGTCTCTTTTGAATATGATGAATTTAGTTTCCAATATTCACGTCCTTTTCTCAAGAATTAAAGCTATTTAAAGACAGAGAGGGAAGAGGGAGTATATTATCTACCTTATTAACGTAATCGTAGAATTCGTAGGAAATTAAACAAGAATCTAATCTTCATGGGATTACACGTTTCTTCCTTTCCATCTTAATCTATTCAAACTGGAGTTCTTTACTCTCGAAATATAATTAAGATTAAACAAGGTAATTATACTTTTTTAGACACAATTGCGCTTTCCATCTTATCCTTACATGGATTCAATATAATCTTCACTTAATAAGCGCAATTTTACAGTGGGCTGAATAATGAATTAATTAATTTGCTAAAGTCAAAGCTTACAATGATAAACACTTTAAATCAAGACTAAACCGAAACCACAAAAGACATAGATAAAGAATTTACATTTACATTTTTTTCAATGCAATAAGTTGTTTGTTTGTTTTTTGGCAAGGAACATGATCTCGTTATGGCGTGTACCCATGTCTTATCGTAAAACAGAGCCACATGGTAGGCCTATTTATAAGAATCAGGTACCGACAACATATCTTTAATTAGTTCTTTAACAGCTCCGTGTAACGTCAGATGCGACGTTTTTTTGTATTGGTTGTAATTTATAATTTTTAAATATTTACTTCTTTCTTTCAAATCATTTGCTAATAATGTTATGAGTACAAAATAGTTTGTATTGTAAACTGCTCTCCCTCCTTTTTCCCGCACGTTGTTTTTGTTTTGTTTTTTATTTATATCAAAAGTTGAGTAATGTTCAAAGAATTCAATATTTTGTGTGTTTTCGGTTTGTGACATTTAGTCCTTATTTCATGTGCTTATCAATATATGTACTGTAAATCATTTTGAAACATTTGGTGTATCGCTGTGTTAATCGATCAGTATGTTTTAAGAGGAAACGTTTGGAAGCTAACACGGTAAAACAAACCTAATTTAATACACAAATTCTTTTAGGTAAACTATTATCTATGACACAACAACTGGTCGACACTGCGACTAGTTCAAAACAGATAAGCTTCACGAACACAAAGACGATATTCACTATAACAGAGAAACCTTTAACACCCTAACACACGTATCACATGACGGATAAGGTGATAAGATATACTCAAATGTCACCCTGAACGAATACTAATATTACATTACACGTTGTAAAGATAAGATTCATAGCTCAACAAAGGCTTGTAATTCACAGGTGTGTACAACGCTAATCGTTGTCAGTGTATTACGTAATACATACTCGACATTTCAATATAATATCAATTCTAGCAAGGAGAAATATATACGATTTTAAATATCTGAATCGTTCAATACAATGGTCGAATTATGTGGTCGAATATTCCTTAAAAGACTCAAATATGAAACGTCGCATTTCAGTAAACATTTTGTTTTGTATGATGTATTCCTATACAATGAGAATACAAAGCCAATTTTTAGGTGTAGGCAGATTAAGATTGCCGAGCCCTTGATGATAAAACGACATCACCTTCTGGGTGAACCAGATATTTCTAAGTAAGGGTGTCGAACTCTCGGTCGTATGGCATGGATACTAAATGTATAATCTTTAAAATGCTAGACATGTCGTGGCTGCAGACCAAGTCAAAATGTCGAACTATATTCACCCATTCTACCGATGGTTGAGTGGTCTGTCATTGAGCCCATACACTGAAATTATTACTATGACGAGGTACTGCATAACTAATATCAGATGACTCAAAGAGCGAATGCTTGTAATATGACTATGAGTATGTAAACAACCGTTTCATTTCAGATCAATAGACAAGAGAGGGCACTGTTTCTATGAAGTAAAAATGTCATGTCATGATAGTGCAATATTAGATCGCAGACCACGCACACTCGTCAACTCGTTTTACATTTGACAGAGAAACCATTATATTGGCTATGGGAACAAGAACCGTGTCAGTGTGACCGTGCAAAATCATTGTATTATATAGTTTGATATTTCTCAATAGTAGAATTCCTGTAAAACTCAATGATCTAAACATTTCGTAATTTGTGTGAATTGAAATTTAACGATTCCATATTTTGTATGAATACCGAAATATTGTCATTAGACATTTTTTTCTGTTTATTAGATGCTTTATAAATAGTACACTATTCAAATTAACCTGGTAAATCATTAACCATTGTAGTCTAAAGCCTGGGAATAGGGGTGTGTACAAATGACGTCAGCTAGAAGAGATCTAGACAGAATCACTGTCTGCTACACTGGTTATATGTCTCATTACGGAGCCATTGAGATTCCAGGGTTTCGGGTCACGCCAGTGCAGATTACGTGTCAATATCTCAGATTTGAAACACTCTGCATCCTAATTAAATGGCAACGAAAATAATTGGGGTGTATTTGCCTTATACTAAAAACGTCTACATGTTCTCTGACTCCGTATAATGTATGTATTAAACTGCATAGTATCAGCGGTCTCCAGATCTTCGAAGGGGAATTATTTGTATACTTGAACAAAAAAATGGCCAAGAAAGTTTAATTCGATTTGCAAAACATACGAAACACCTTCACAGTGCGATGTTGCAATAGTATACAGATTAGACGAAATATAATCAATCCAGCCAACTGAACAAATACGATAATTGAATCAGTGAGATACCCGATATACGAATAGATGCCGACTGCGGTATTATGCAGAATAGTGGTTGAACTACTGGAACTATGCAAATAAATGTCCTAACCCGTTCAATAGGCATACTTGAGCCAATTTAATTCAAATTTGGTATAAACCTCACACATGGTTACCGGTGCACATGAGTTTTTTTTTGTGATTTTCGTCTTTCGGTGGTATATGGATTTATTTTGTTTTATTCTAAGAAATTATACACACTTGATCAATTTGACATACCGGTAATCATCATCAGCCGTATCGCTGAGTGGCTGATTTGGCTGTCAATCACTAGGCTGGTCTATAAATAGCAGAATCAAATTCTATCCAAAAAATACATTTATGCGTGCTACAACATGTATTTGCTCACGTGAATTTTTAATCGCAATACCTTTCATTTCGTTATATCACAATTTGGGGTGGGGGTTAAACAATTATATTCAATTATATAGTATAAGCAATTAGGAAGATTACGTAGATTGTTTATCTTATTATTCAATTTTGCCCGGACCTCTAATACAAATGCAGCAAATTTATTAATATAGCAGCCCTTCTCTGTGAATGCAACACAAGTCTTGCAATGAAAATATTTCGATTTTAAATTACCTATTTATCTTTATTTTTCTTTAATGGCTAATAATTTTGAATCAAATAAGACATAATATAATATTGGTTTCAGGTCAAGAAAAACACAATCGTGAGAGTTTTGGTTTTTTAATAAATGACCAAAGTTTACTCAAAGAATTAAATTCAAACTCTGATATGTAAACATTATATATATATATATATATATATATATATATATATATATATATATATATATATATATTGTATGTTCTCACAACACATCTTCGACACCACGCGTTAGTTATTTCAAACGCATTAAAAACGGCATCGATCGGATGTCATTAAATATGTCATGCTTAAATGTGGATCGATTAATGTATATCGCTGATTGCCGAACCATCAAAGCTGTGTGCAATATTCGGTATTTTTTATGAGCGCATAACGCAATTAAATGTGATTTTTACTGAGAATATTACATGATCCAGTCTCTCCAGACTGTCACGTGTTTTAAGATGTAAAATTGAATCCAGGCACGTGCTAGGCACATGATGAATAATGATTTTCGATCAACACACTTTTTCCGTAAGTAGCGCCCTCTGGCGATGAGGTGGTATATTAACATAGCGTACAAGCACTTCAAAACGACGACTTCGAATATTGTAGATATAGCACTGTATGATGCGGATAGGACATTACGTGGTGTCCACTTTAAAAACAGCGCTCCGAGGGAATAACAAAAATTAAAATTGGAGAAACCAAATAAATTCCCTATGTTGTGATAATGATATTGGTTTCTCGACCAACTGGGTCGTATCACTACTCGTAGTGACACACGGCTTCTTATGTGATTTTGAATGATATAATTATTTGTTAGACAGAGTCACTATATATTATGATAAGTTGATATGTCATGTGATTTGTCATCACGTCGTGTATGTAAATTATGACGTGGTGCAGCTTCGTTAAATGATTAAATGCGCAGTGCCCAGGCCTAATTTAACTGAAAGTGGCCGCGTGGTGGCGGTATTTGGAATAGCGAATTAACGTTCTCCTATTATGAGTATCATAAAAATAAAACTAGAAATTGATCAATTAGTCTTGACGCTGCACTAGTAGTTATGACCAACAACATATGTGAAAAAAAATATGTTATCCGCGCAGGTAACATGTTTTTAGTTAACTGTTAAATCACTAACGACCTTAGATTGACAGCACATTGAAAACAAGAGTACATGGCGACAGTTTACTTGAAACAAAATTTGATAGGTCAACAGCTCACAGATTAGCTTGGGTAAATCGAAGGTACGAGGCAAATAACAAATATTTGTAAATAAGTGTTGCTATTGTTCTAAAATGACCAAGTCTGAGCAAATGCATCGTGAGTGATAATCAGCTTAACAGTGAAAGTAACATATTTTGTGACTGTCTCAACGTTGACATATTGTAAAAAAAGAAAATCTAGTGTCTTGCGATGTACTTTTTGACGTCTACAACTGATTCACGGACAAGAATGAATGCGACGCTTCTTTCAAAATTTACCTGATTGGCTGCCCATCCTTAAAACCCACAACGTACCAAATCCTGCGTTGTATATATGCTTCGACTTTCGATATCCGAAAACTATGACTTGTGTAAGGCACAGTTTGCGTCTGGGTATATTCGTCACCGAGGGCGCAAACACTATCACCGATAATGTCAGGCTAACATTCCCCTTTAAGGTAGAAGCCTAGTCATAATTTCTGACAAAATTGATCATAAAGCGCATGACAATGTTAATTAGTTTATTATTAAAAATCATGAAGCTAATGTCCCGTGGTACAGTGAAATAGCATTATTTTGTGTGTTATAGTTAAGCTTTTTGAGAAACGTGTCCTAATATTTCTTGAAAATTGCTATTTTTAGAACAATTCCATAGAACACAATGTTAAAGAAAAATTGCATTTTTTGACACTTTTAAAAAATCAGATTTTTTAAATAATTCAGAACAACAAAATGTACCCTATCATTAACAATATACGACTTTTTCAGCTTATGTCACCAGGCTAGATTTTGAGATATTGCATAATATCTCTGCCATAGGAACCTGTGGTAAAAGTGTTATAATAGTGTCAAAATGGCGACTTTCCACTAAGATACAATCATCAATTTCTCAAAAAAAAGGCTGGTGACCCCCAACTTTTTTAGGTCAATATCCTTATATTGCCTTGGAGTACAATTTATTGCATAATGAATAAATTCCGAGTTTTTTTTAATTTATGAGTAGGCTTCTACCTTAAGGTGTAGGAAAACTGTTTCAGGGCTCGTTTTGCCGTCATTTACAGTGGATTCTACCTATAAACGTTACATAATGTTATGTTTAGGCAATACGAAATGTCATCTCCAAACCACGAAACGTTTTATCCACATTACATAATTTTTAAACTTCGAAGATATTCTTATTTTGCATTAAGTAATCAAAGCTGATTTGAGTATCCAACAATCTATGGTTGATATGTTATTTATAATTTTGCTGTGCTTATGTACAAACTTGAATTTAGGGAAATAAGTGACATCTGGTGAGCATATGTTATAATTAGAATCGGCAAACGTTTTGTTTTCCATCTTCAGGCAGTAAATACAAATTAAATAAACACAATGGCAACAGATTGGAAAAATTTTCATTTGCCAGAAAGTAACCTCAGAGCCATTGAAGTGCCCATTGAATACTCCTGGAAAAAGTGGTGATGATAATGATACACATCTAAAATTCCTGGCAAATGTCGAGCAGTCCAAATCCATCAATCGTTGTTCTGTTGACCTTCATTTTGAGATTTCATAGTAGCACAAATCGCGTCACTTAAAATTTAACAATTCCAAGCTACACATAGATCGGTCTGAAACTGAACCACAGAGTAGTAAGCGCAAGATCCAAACCATGCAAAGATACAGAGGAGCATCTTCTGTGAGCAAGAAGAAGTTTTCTACATTTGATGCATATACACATTTGCAGGACATGCTTCTTTGCATCTGATTATCTTAGAAACAATATTTCATCTGAGAAGCTTGACTCATGGACCATTAAAACAGAATACCAAATGAACGAGTCCATGGCATGTGTGGAGCTGACAAGCTACATTGAGAAATGTGTAGATACTGATACGTTTTGTGTTCAAACTATCTGAACTCCATACTTTGTATGCAATTTGTCACAGGTCAAATCAATCGTGCCAATACAATACATTACTACCAATTGTAGTAAACACATTCCATTTGTCACCCAATAACCAAGAATATTACTTGTATAAGCACAAATCACATGCGAACGTACGTTACGGTACGGTACGTTAGGGGGGAAATCACAACTATGTACACGTTGTTATACCCATCTATCCACTATGAGATAGATACACCATTAGCAATCTATTTCAATAGAACAGGACACAACGAGTTGCACCTTTGTTTTTTGCATTGACTCATGTCAATTGTGCCAGGTGATGACAATTCATATTTGCGACACGAGAGCAATGCCAATTGCCATCAAGTCCTAAACTATGTCGCATGATAGTCAAATGCACAGGTGGTGCAGTTAGATCAACTGCTTTCAGGTAATGATAACTGCTATTGAGAGACAAACACTTCGATATAATGTAATGTGTGTATGCATTTATCTACATCATCAATGAATTAGATTAACATATTTATTTCTCATCCAATATTCAGGCATTGGGTGCTCTCGGGGCTATTTCTAGATGATCCGGAAACTCCAAAGCATGTTTTACACCATGAACATGGCCTGTTAGCACAGAAGTCTTTTCAAATGTCTAACTAATATTTTTGAAATTATGGGCAATCATTTCTTGGATGCCTTTCCAATGCTTGTGACACTTGACAATAGAAATTATATGAATGGGTCAGTGCTGGAAACAGTGCATATATTGGAGCATGTAGGCAGTATCAGCACTTTATTTGTCAAAAGTGTAATTGTAGATCGGACCAAATCAATGAATGAACCAATCAAAAAGACTTCCCTGGCTTCTTCTGCTTCGACTTCGACAGACATCACCAAAACGAGAGAAAAGTTGCCAATAATAATGTGTCTTTGTTTGGATACATATTAATGCAAACTTGGGATGGGAATTTGCGTGTATTTGCCCATAAAATCAATTATACCTTATAAAATTTTGGGAAAGTCCATTTATCTGACTTATTAAAGTGTTTAGGGCATCCTGGTCAACTCAAAAACCACTCAAATATGACTGCAAAATCCCAGATTGTACAGTCATTGTTCACTGTCTGGCTCCTACTACTGTAGTCAACACTTTTGATGATTACCAGATACAAGCAGGGAAAATTTGTGTGTAGAAAAGTATCAGGCCAGACCAAGCTATCCGGGAACTGGATGAACTTCCTTCATCTCCTGCTTTCAGCAGTGCCCTCCAGAATACCAGAGTTTCCCTTCAAGCAAGACTCCTGTATTTCTTTGTTGTTGTGTTGCATAAGTCATTGACTGTCATCCATGTTTACATCCCGGAACTGTGAGTTATCACTAATGCACACTCCTTTAAACAATCCCCCATTTTAGTGACTTGTATTTGTATTTTGTATTTTGCTGTGCTTTATTCCTTGTAATTATTTTGAGAGGTATTAAAGCCAGGAGCTTCAACGCGACATTTTGGTGTATGTGTATTTCATTCCCAGTACTAATGTCTTGTCTACCCCATTCTAGCAGTGGAAGAATCCCCTGTCCAGTGTGAGTCCTGTGGGTGGCCCTCTCAATTGCAATAAGCAGGCCTTACACTGTGACATACATGATGAACGAGAAGTTAACTATTAGCCTTCTTGGCCTTGTAGAATTTAGACCACAATCATTGCCAATGTACCATACATATTCTGGCTTGATACAACATCCTCTTTTAATGGCATAAGTAAGAAATCACAAAGACATTTGTAGATCTTGCTTGCAACCCATTCAAGCACTGTCTTCTCATCCTATTAGGAAATATGCATACAGGTCATTTTTTTCTACATAGGTAAACTATTCTCCTAATCTTATCTAATGTGTAAGAAGAAACACATTCAAATCCCATTTGTTCTAAGAACTCCATCACACGTTCCTTGCCCCACATTGCCCCTAAACCAAAACTATTGTCAAAATACAGTGATGTTGCCAAGCAACGAAACATACTCCAAGTGTAACGCCAAGCAGCATGATGCATGCCAATATTATCAGCATGGTTGCTATGACCATCAGGTTCCTCAATAATATATATACCATCATCTTTCATAATGCGCATAATTTCGTTATGAACAAGGTCAGGTCGAGGAAGATCGTGTACGACGTCAATTGTGAAGACAATGTCGAACTTGGATTTCCAGTTATCCGCCATTTTGGATGCGTCGCATTGGAGGAAAGTGACGTTTGAGAGTTTCATTTCAAGTGCTCGAGTTCGAGCTGCAGCGATGGTCCTCTCGGAAAGATCAACACCATAGAATTGGCATGCAGGATACAACTGTGCTACTGTACACATAGGCATTCCACTACCACAACCAACATCACAGACAACAGTCCCTGGAACTATGAATATAGTATAACATTTCTGAATCCGCTGTTAACTATAGCAGAAATACTCAAAAACTTGAAACAAGCAAACAAAAAATCAAACAGAAAAAATGGATTGTCACCAATCTTACCTAGTTTGGCTTTGACTTCCTCTGATGTAAACAAGTAAGCCTTGGGCATTTCCTGAAGTTTTAGTGATGCCATTTCATCTGAATGTTTTTTTATGAGTTGGATATCGAGAGTATGGCACACCTAGCGAAGATAAAATAGTCATTGTTTATTATATAGACTTGCACCAGACACATATTTAATGTTATTAGAAATTATGATAATTGAACCAGAAATAACGAAATGATTATTTAATTGCTAGGAAAACTAGTAGTTCGAATGAGTTTTAGTACAAGGACAAGGATTAACCCAGATTTATTGGGGAACCAGAATTGTAATTACATATTACAGAGCATTGTAGGAGTCGCTGGAATGGCGTGGCTTGGTAGCTTGTGTATATATCAGACAACTTATGTGCAGGCTTCAAATACGAACACAACATTCGGCACCATCAATGAGGTTTGATTGACAAACCTAATTGACAGTGCTGAACTTCACTTACCTGGGCTCTCTCTGGAATTTGCTAGGTAATAGTAAATTTACTAATCAAGAAAAAAAAGTATTAGTAAATTTTGTCTGGAAACTGGGGAGCATTTTCCCGTGACAGAGCACAACGAGGAAGAGAGAAGGAGAGGTAGGTGTCCCCTCTGTCGTCCGCCGAAAACAAGAACAGCATGCTGAAAATGGTGCTTGCTGGTGCAACCTGAGCTCTAATTTTGTGTGTAATTTCATGGCATCAAATTAGGCAGTCTGCTTCACAAAATGTACCATTATGATGGTACAACAAAACATCACAACAAAATATGCAATGTAGACAGAAGAACCTTTATTTGAATAACTCAGTATTAATTAAGCATATTCATAATAAGCTCGCATTGTTAACAGTGGGAAAAATAGTCATCATTCAAAAGTTCACTAAGTTCACTGCCTAGAACACAAATCATCCTGTGAATAAATTTTCACGGGAAATTTCTCAGAAAAAACTCTATGCCAATCAAAAAGCTGTATATTATTATGAAGTAATCTCCCATGTTCATCATGCAAAACCCGCATGTTGACGTTTATGACGACACAAAATGACTATTTATTTTCATCGAAATTTCTGAATTAAAGTGAAAAAGTAACTAAAGTAACTTTCGGTCTCGTAATTCGATCTCAATGCTAAGAATGCCCGGTAAGAATGTTACACAAATTATAGTATTTTTCGATCGATTCGCTAACATTGTCTCACCTTCCATTAGCTGTGGAATCATAGCCCTTTGTTACCGATCGCATTATTTACGTGACAGACACTGACCGGCCCATGTTCGACATACAACAACAAAAATAAAAACAAGACGTCCGAGTGAAATTGTTAGGGCAAAATTAGATTGTATGTCGCACCAAAGAGCTACGGAACCGCAGCTAACCTTCCATTATTTCTGAAATCGTGCTGCAGTACGATCAACTTTCCGTTTCTTGGTGATGTCAGGGTTAGGACACCCATGGGTTTCTGGTTCTGAACACGATTTAGCGGTTTCTCCTGAGTCCATCTCGTCGTGAAAAATACTCGTCGAGCAGTTGTCTACTCCTTTTTGACGTAGTCTCCATTTTTAATAAATAAACAAATCACGTGTTTGATAAGGGCGACACGAAACCGTCCCATACTGAGAGTAATGTCGCGGGGTATCTTGAAACGCATGTCGATTAAACTACGCATGTGCTATGACACCAAAATAACTTTAGAGTGGAAAAATACATTCAGTGGCAGTTCCGTGTTGATCGCGATCACCATGTAACAATTGTTGCAATCTTAGAAGTAACGGGACATTGTTTAACTTTAAAATGGCAATCACTCAAACCGTAACACGCGTGATGATCACAGTCGAGTCTTGACAATTAAATGAGGGCGATTTGCGAGGGTATTTTGTACAAAATGTGTTCGTAAATCTTACTAATAGATATTTATTTTGTTCGTAAATCTTGTCCAAATTTCGTAATTTACGACATTTGCGAGCGACAGCGAGAGCACAGCTTACATACTTACATAAAAAGTAAATTGCAATTCACCTCACTGTGATGACGCATTGGTTGTGGAATAAAGAAAAGGGACAGAAGCATGCGCACTACGTACACAATATGCTAATGACATATAAAGAGATTATGACGTATGAATATTATTTGTAAGTGCAGTTATTAAAAGAAAGGATTTATAATTTTATTATGAAACGACGGAAACATGTATATTCGGTCTTAACCCCCACTCCGTCTATTGTGGTAATTTGAAGTCTGTACACGCTTTCTATCATACTAAACTGGCCATCAAATTTAACAACTGTTTCTGGCCTTTAAAATCAAGTGTGAATGAGCGTAGGCAAGCCTCAATAGGTTTCGATTGTATACAGCGCCACCAGTGGCTGTTAACAACTCCATGCGTCCAGACTCATAGTTAGTACTTCATTGCAGTTTTAAACGACTTTTGATAGCTACGACATTGTCCCATAAGTGCAGTCATGTTATTCTACAACTGCTATTTCTATCGACAACAAGTAACTTCGAGCGTAATCCATATTAAATTTCAATATATTAAACATGGCAAGTTTTAAGTACAGGTTGCAAATTTGATCAAAGGAACATAAATATACATATTGTAATTATAATGTTTGCCCTATTTTGGTAATTTAGTTTTCTCTCAGAAAAATAATATACCCCGGAATGTATTTTTTTTAATTGAAGAAAAAAATATTTAGCGCAATTACGCTCCGGCTGTATAACCCTTGTCATAATCTAGATATTACTGTACGAAAATAATTCATACCATGTGAGAACAAAATAATATATATATATTATGACCTGTTCAAATAGAATATTTATTTGAATTCAAGATAATAATTAAAATTTAATAGATGATACATAGGAAATACCCCGTGAACTACCGCACAATTACAGCACGGTGTAACTTATGGCGTTACGGTGACAGATGTATTATAATAATCAGAATTAGTACGTTCAATGTTTCGTGAATGACACTTTCTATGAAGGACCATCAATATCTAATTACAAGTCTAATTTCAATATTCAATTTATAACACAGAATTATTTAGAGAGTATGTTATTGCACTGTTCACTCTGAACAACCTATTCAAATATTAATCCTAATATTACTACTGGACATTGCAAAATGTTGCAAGTATTTGGTGTTTAGGTAATATGTATTGTGTTATCGATGCTCATGTACTAACAATGGAATTTGTAAAAACAATGAAGCAAACCTGATTGTGGTAAGCTTATTATTACGCTCGGGTCTTCTAACTGGGTCATACAATACAAATAAACTTTTTACAGTTGAAATATGTGACCAAAAATAACCTCAGAAACTCCGACAGATGAACTGGGTGATAAATGTGTTTGCCGAACTATCTTAATATAATTATTGAAATGATGATTTATTTCAAGTACTAGCTCTTACTTTTAGTTGAAAGGGGTGGTGGTTCGAATGGCATGTAAACAAACAATGTATCCTACACGAGTTTTGTGCGTCGTTATGAGTCCCATGTATTGGGGGGTCCAGGCCTATAGGTCGAATACACGGGATCGTGCGACTCGGACGATGCTATGCGTAATCCAGATGCATTTTCATGCGTTTGGAGGGGGCCATGGCCCCCCTTGGCCCCCTCTGGATCCGCCACTGACATCAGGTGTCATGTAAAAACCAATTGTGACTCAGAATGATATACATGTATGACGGGTGTCACATATGTAGAGCAGGATGTGCTCACTCTCAACTCTAACAACGCGTTATGGATACCTTGGAGTCCATATAATTTTCTCCCGTAATGTATTCTCAGAAGATTCTCCTGCTCAACTATTTTCTGTTGAGTGTTTAATTGTTGTTAACTAGATGACTGACAAATGTATGCCCGCCATGACCACCGCAAGGGCACCTCTTCGTTTGAAATAATGAAAATGCATTTATAAATGAATTGAAATTCTATTTCATCTTGGACTACTTTACAATGTCAAGCTTCGTGAAGGAATATGGGACGACATGGTATGTATTTTTCTTATCACATTAACTAAGCATCTCTACTACGACCGATGCACCACCTACTCACCTGCAGGTCCATCTTTTTTCATACAATTTAAAATGTCTTGAAAGACGCCGGCAAGTAACGGAACACCATCTGATACAGTGGCTACACAACCGTTCCCTCTGTTTCTTGACAGAGACTTAGCTCTATAAGGTGGAAGGAAATATGTATGCTTTTTGGGGTCGACTTCCACTATATCACTGGTAACCATGGCACCAAGCCATTCTCTGACGTACCTGTTTTCAATTGTGAGATAATACGGGGTTACAAAAACATGTTCATATAATATATATATATATATATATATATATATATATATATAACCACAATCCAAACATGAATGAATATGCATCATAATTATATAACAGTAACACAGTAATTTTAGTACAAAGCAATGTTGTGTATTTCTTTAGCTGGTTGTTCAGGGATGAATTCAAGCATACACGAACGGTAATCAGATTCACTAAAAACGGTGAATTCAGAGTGCCCTTCCCAAATATCTCACGATACGGCATCTAGTCTAGTCTCGGGTCAGTATCCAGTGTCCGATCCTTGATTCTCCTGATATTATAATCTTTAATACCTATGTCAAAGGTTATATATTTATAATATACCGCCGATCAATTTGCGTGGCACACCAGAACAAATACTGTGTGAAACCACTGGAAGAATTTCAGTCCCACACATAGCTTGTAGTCACTATGACGAACTACACACCTTGCAAGAATACACGATGTGTCATGATTTCATAATTTACCTTTCCTTGAGACCAGCTGCATCAGCAATTTCAGACGATGATCTAGGCCCGTTGAACTCCGCCATAGTTTCGAAAAGCCCGGAAGCAGAACCGATAGAAAGACCGAGAGCGATAACCCCATCGTTCAATATTTTCATCATTCGTTGTTCAAACTCTTTCTCCTCCGATGACCGCGTGTCTGCGACGACTGCACTCGCCATACTGTCTAAAACACCCTGTGTACGTCTTTCAGTGTGACCCGCAGTTAGATCAAAACCAGACCTGTGACCTTTGATTGCGTGTCACGCTCCTTGGGAAGGAACCATTATTTCAACGGGGATGGCAAGTTAGCTTAGTGTGGTTAACATATCTACCGTTTTACATTTTTACATTTTTAGAGTAGACCATGTAGGCACATTTGTGCATGTGCTTTGACATATTTTGCTGTGTATGAAAACAATGCCATTATTAATACTGTTAATATCGTTAAACCCACAACTACAAAATCAAGACAAATACGTCAGCGAATCGTGTACATTCATTCTTACTGTAACAGTTTTCTGAGTACCAGACATCACCAGGTCTGGTGAAATTACACAGTCAATTGTGAAGTTGACATACTTTGAATGATCAGGCGATGATCAAGGTTCTAAACGTGTTCCGTGTCTCTTGTAATGTAATATAAAATAATGCGTACAGGAACGTGATAATAGTATTGAAAATTATGCGTACACGTACATTGTTATAGTAATATAAATTAAGCATACGTTAAAGTAATAAGGAATAATGCGTACATGAACGTAATAACAGTACATGTATTAGAAATTACGCGTACATGAGCGTTATAGTAATGGAAATAATGCGTACATGAACGTAATAACAGTACATGTATTAGAAATTACGCGTACATGAGCGTTATAGTAGTGGAAATAATGCGTACATGAACGTAATAATAATGATTATTATTACACATATGTCACTGTAACGCCATAAGTTACAGAGTGCCATAATTTTGTGGTATTTTACGGGGTATTTTCATCCTACCATATTAGGAAATGTGTATTCCGAAGATTGCACGCGTAAGCGTCCTGTAAAATTAAAAACAAACATGGCCGCCCAAGGCTTTGGTCGGATACAAAACAAAGCAGTTCGCTCAATCTGTTCTAAACTTTTTTCTATTTCGGCACTCCCATGATGTATCCTTGGGAGGAGAAGATGTATAATAATATTATTACGAGAATACCGAAAGTGTGTACTTTTCGGTATCCTCGTAATAACCTCACATTATATTGCAAATCACGCGTACATGAGCGTTATAATAGTATCATTGAAAATTATGCGCACAGAACTGTTATAATAATATAAGGTTATTACGAAGATACCTCAAAGAATGCACGAAGAAGGTACAGCGGCGCAGTATCGACCGACGCGCAGCGGAGGTCGATGCGACAGCGTACTGTCTGAGTGCATACTGTGAGGTATCTGCGTAAAAACCTTATTATTATACATCTAAAACGTTTAGAGCAGAATCAGCGAACTTCTTTGTATGAAGTCCGGTCAAACCCTGGTGGCAGCCATGTTTCTTTTTATTATTAGAGGACGCTTACGCGCGTAATAATTCCATATTTGGAATTTGCATTTCCTAATATGATAGGACGAAAATACTAGTACCCCGTAAAATACCGCAACATTACGGCACGCTGTAACTGATGGCGTTACAGTGACAGATGTATAATAATACTATAATTAAGCGTGCGTGAACGTAAGAGTAATGATAACAATTCGCACAGAAACAACAATAGCAACGATGCGTACATGAACGGAACAATAACAATAGTTGTAGAAATTGAGTGTACAAGAACGTAAAAGTAATGAAAATAATGCATACAGAAACATACTGGCAATAGTATAATGCGTTTGTGAACATATTTGAATGTAATACTAGTAATAACATTTTTGCACCCAGAATTGAAATAAAGTATACATGAACGTAATAAGAGTACATGTAATAGAAAACATGCGCACATGAGCCTATACTAGTATTAGTAATTAAGCGTACATGAACGTAATAGAAATAAAAATAATGCGTACATGAACGTAATTATAGTATTGGAAATTGTGTGTACATAAATGTAATAACAGTAATAGAAAGTATGCGTACATAATATGTTAGTCCTATACAACGATACACAATATAGTTATTAGTAACAATGTGGAAATAAATACACACCGGGAGTGGAATTCTCCAAAATATCGAAAATATATAAATTAAGTAATGAACAAATATTGATAGCGATGATGTAAAATCCCTTTCTACTAAATGTGCGTGTACGAATGTTTTTGTGCGACCTGCTTATTCGCACTTGTCTTGTGTCCGAAAGCCGAAGGTTTCGACACGCGTTCCACGACTTGATTTAACGAGAATTGTTTCTCGACAATCTAGACAGACTGCATGCAATATCCGTCAAACTAAGATTTTTCACTGAAGCCGGTACAATTCCACGTTATCACACGCAACGTAATATTACCGTAATTGGTATAGTACAGGTGTGATGGTTCAAATACCAAAATGGCAACAGCAACAGAAAGACTTCCCTGGCGGCGATGATAACATGCGAACACGGAGCCAACAAATGAGGTTTCAACTGGTACTGGTATTATTATACTCTGCAAACATCAAGTACAATAACGCGATAAAACTCCACTACTCCAATAACTAGATACTTAAACTCCAATACAATTCAACGAGATCTCCGATCTGAACTCAGTGCTTAACAACTCCCCTATATATACCCACACTGTCTATAAATAGACCATTACATCAGCATACATAATGAGTCTGGAATTTACTATAAATTTCTAGAATGTTCCATTACCTTCTATTGCCTCCTACAGTGTTCTATTACCTATTCAACCAGTCTCTAAAAAAAATCTAGAATATTCCACCCAGACACAATACGGTTCTAGAACATTCTCAGTGACACGGAAGTAGTAAATAAGTCGTATGCGACACGCCTTCCCTCTCAAGAATATTATAACATATAATATTACATGACTAGCAACGACGTCAATAATACGAATACGATAACAATTTCAAATAAAACAACAATACCACATATCAAATCGAACTGAATAAAGCTCTGAGTACATAAATTCGAAAATCACAGACAGTAGAATATAATAAAATATGAAATACAGTCATAAACGAATAACATTCTACTATACTGTTCAAAAGTTCATCAGTCCATCAATCTACTCAGGTAGTCCGCTACCACATTGTCCCGTCCAGGAATATCCTCAACACGATAATTAATTATATCCTTGGCTTTATCCAGGTAAGACAATGATTTATGATCCGTCTGCAAAATGAACTCCACACCGGCTAAATATAGGCGAAATTTATTCACGCCCCATACAATGGCTAAACATTCCCTTTTCTACAGTTGAATATTTCTTTTCTGCATCGGATAACTTCTTACTTGCATAAGCAAAATCTAGAATATTCCACCCAGACACAGTACGGTTCTAGAACATTCTCAGTGACACGGAAGTAGTAAATAAGTCGCATGCGACACACGTGTAAAATGCCACGTGCCACGGCCATGAGGAGTCACGGCTTTCCAGACTACAAGGTAATGCAAGGTAATGCAAATATAAATTACATATAGCCAAGATCGCCCGGACAATGGGTATTGAAATTTGCATTTGGTCTGGTACACTCAAGCCTTGAGCCTAGTAGTTACTTCATGCACATACTAGTACCCTTCTCTTGAGTTACCATAGTTAATGAATTAATGTGTGCTGCCCTCTTGAGTATCGACACACTCAAATTCTATATATTCATTTATACATAGTTGTTGTGAAGAAATTAAAAGGGATACCACGATTTTATTTCATGAAAAATGAGAAGCACAATAATCACAGCGATTTTGCTATTTTTTTCTACTTTTACATTTTTATTTTTGCATTTTCACCTGAATATGTTGTTTTTAGTTTCAGATAGTGATCGCAAAACCAGGTATACACCTCAACTACAATCTATGAAAGAATGAAGAAATCTGA
Organism: Saccoglossus kowalevskii; assembly: GCF_978046115.1. NCBI lineage: Eukaryota > Metazoa > Hemichordata > Enteropneusta > Harrimaniidae > Saccoglossus > Saccoglossus kowalevskii. The sequence continues at coordinate 24,606,541 of NC_140643.1, read as the reverse complement.
TGAGTACCTGTTAGGTAGTACTTATTTGATTGGTCATTTTGATGTCAAAATTAAAAAATCAGTAATTTGCCTGTTCTATTTAAAGGAAAAGTAAAACTAGACCTTAGGCATGACTGTTTTACACTATTGATTTTCACTTGCATGAAAAAAGGAAAAATAACAATAAAAAGACTGTGCATAATAAAACTGTACGAGTTCTGAGTAGAACACTAAATCTTGTACAAAAAGGGAAACTTTAATGTTGTACAAAACAGCGCCCTCATAAGGATGTATGAGGCTATAATGCAAGGGATTGTTCGGGAAGTGTGACAAATTTACGACGATGCCTGGTATTAAACAAGATTAATCCCGAAACGAACAAATTTATTTCATGCGAAGCGTGCATATTTATTATTCGTGACTGTAAATCTAAATAAATAATAATCCAAATAATCCAAGTTTCTAGTTTTCTCATTGTTGAAAATAAAACTGACCTTGTCAGGGTGAAGGTCGCCTTGAAATCGATACCTTAAAATGTAAAAATAAATATTACAAAGGCGCGAGGAATATTCGTACGTACGACTTGTTTATTGGTTCGATTTGTTCCTGTTCAGACCATTTTTTCTCAGTCTAATTTGAGTAGACTCAGAATTAATATGTATTGAAAAAAATGAAGAAAGAGCTGATTGTACCGTACTTATCCAGGTAAGAGCCCATGCCTGGGCAAACGCCCCCCTCCCCCACTTTTGACACAATAAAGGAATTGAGGTCATATCCGGGCACACGCCCAGGGGGTCTTTTTCTACACAAAAAAAAAACTGTTTTCTATTCGTTGACTGTGGTTGTATTAACAGTTGACTTTCTTGAAGACTGTCGTGATACTTATAAAAAAATAGCGTAAAAAAAGGGGTGAACGCAAAATAGCTGTGACAGCTTTCTGCCTTCAGGGCAGCGCATTCTGAATCATAACAGTCAGCAAGTCTATAAAAATATGTATTAAAGCAGAAACGGTAGTTCTCTTTTTAAAATATGTCGTGGCCCCAAATATGGCCGGCCGTCTGGTTTGTGCTTCCTTAGTAACTTAGAAACGATTCAGGCAAATCGTACAAGAAGAGCCGCAAGTGTCGCACTCGATCGGCTTTAGCGCCGTCGACAATGAAACTAATGTTGCAATATTGTAGCAACCCGTACCTGGGAGAGTGGTTGAAATCACGTTATTTTGGCTTTATAAAATATTTTGTAGCAGCTTGCGAATGCATAACTGGGGTCAGCAATTTTGAATGTCACGCCGAAGACTGCCAACTTTTTTACCATCTTTCATCACCGTCATGAAAACATTCTTCTGTCCTTCCTATTTCAAGTCCACCGCGATATCCATATAGTGAGACATTCCAACCGCCGGAACTTGCTGAATGATAACTTTCACCGTGATTGATAAGCGTTGAGTTTGATAAAAAAGCAATTTCACGATTTGACCTTTATGATGAAATACTAGTAGTGATGTCATTATTAGCCAATCAGTAAAGCAGATGCATAAAGGTCAAAGACGATTGCTAGACTGTAAACAAAAGCATCGTGTGCCATCGCAGCAGAGCGACCCCATTTTTCTTGTCTCTTTATTATTATTAGACATGAATGAAAAGTGCCAAGCTGACAGACTGTGAAATCCGTGGATTAAAAGTGCTATATGATGAAATTGTTTTCGCGTATCTGTTAATCGACTTAATTAGCTGATTGTTAGCTGAATGGCTGTGTTATGTCTGACATCGTTTAGGCAGGCGAAGTTTTGGACGGAACTTGGTTCAGCAATTTGGAACTAATTACGAGATAACCGTCGCTATTCATACTACTCTTTCTGACAACAATTAATCAAAAGATATGACGTATTCAGTACTTAGTGTGATTGGCTTTATGATTGAAGGTTACGCCCTAGAGTTTTTTCTGCTTTGTAATTGGTTAGAGTTTGGAAAATGAATAAAGTTGTTTTAGTTGGTCTTGGCGAGTACAGCACGAGAGACGAGTCCAGTCCTAGAGAGTCTTGGGGCGAGCCTTGAGGCAGTCCAGTCTTGGGCTAGTCTTGGGTCAGCCTTGCGATAGTCTTGGAGACTTTTCCCCAGGGCGCTGTGTCTTATAGAGTGCTCGAAAGATCGACTAAGACGAGAGTTGAAACGTATTTCGTTGTGTGTGTCTTATTTGACTGTAAAGCTTAAGTGACTTCCCCGATCCCGTACCTTGAGGGGACGCAATATAGGGACGAGACGAGATTCCCCCCGGCACGTGTGGAGAACCCAGAAGAGAAGATTTCCCCCTGATACGTGGTGTGAGAACCCTGGGCATTGCGTCTTACGCACATTGACATCATGTGAAGGAAAGTGAAATGGCGAAGGTGTGTCTTTCTTGTGAACCGAACTAACAGCTCCATGGCAGAGACGACTCAGAAACCGCGCTTGACGACTAACATCGTTAACAGTATGGCACCGATATACAACGCTGAAGAGATGAAGACTTTGGAATCCCTTCGGAAGGACGAGTATCGAATAGGAATGAATAATTAAGAATTGAGCGACATTAAAGACAAGAAGATGATAAAGAACGACCCGGACTAACGCGATGACAAGAGAAGAGACGCTATATAGACTTTGATTAGAACTTTAGCTATCTGTGTATTGCTTAGAGAACCGCTCGTTGGACACTGTAACTGACACTGTGTAACTCAAGACGTTAAACTCTTTTCCAGAACCCTAACACTATTGCTCAGTAATGTAATGTATTGCTTGCTTTTCCTATCGTTTTTACCGTTTTTTTTTGTGATTTTGAATTGTATGTTATGTAAGCGCCCAGATCTTTGTTTTGATATGATATTTAGTGACGTGCGAGGTCCTTTATAACGATTTAAGCGCACCTCAGAGGACAAGTATTTGCAACACAGTGTTTTGAGTTTTGTGAAGTTTTATGGTGTTTTAATGAGTTTATGAGTACGGAATATGATGGGGAAAGTAATGCCCCAAAGAGTTTTTCAGAGTTTTGAGATTTGTCGATGTACAGAGATATCGACGTTTTAAGAGTTGTTTTTGTTTACGTGTTGTTTTCCGGAATACTTCTGACGCTTTTTGAGTTGAGAGCACCTTTGTAACGTTTTTTAATGTCTTTTGGGGATGAGAGTTTGGTGCGCTTATATATGAATTGTTTGATGACGCAAGCTTTTGTTCATGATTGACAGGATTATATGTAACTCAGTAGTGTATATCGTTTTAGCCTTTTTCCGTCATTTTGCCAGAGGAGTAATGTGTTGTGAAAGCGACATTGTCTTTGTATTCCGTTTCCACGCCGTATGACTTGTGTTTAGATTAACGACTTGTGAGTTCAGTTGAAGTTTATAAGCGTATATGACAGGAGTTTGATTAATAGCTTTTTATTCATTGTTTATTAGTTGCCGCTTTGCAATGCTTTAACCGAGAGACGCATCCCTGGTAATCACGTGATCGTGCTGTCGATGGCCGTGATTGGCCGATCGCTTGGTTACACCACCACGCCTTAGTTTTTTGACCTTTTGATATAGAGTTTGTAACCTTAGTAACGAGAGACAGTGCAGCGAAGGGTTACCTCAGCGAACTGTTTGAGAAAAACGAGTCGATTGGTAGCCTTTCCCTTGTTTTTTGATTTATAACCGTTGATATTTGTGACTTTATAATCATTGTATTTAGACTTATAATCAGTTTATTAATTAGTGTGTTTTACTCTTTTGATTTATACCTATTTCTTAGTATTGTATTTAACCCATATGACGACGAGTAGAGGACAGTATCTATGATTTATGAACGCGTTATTCCGGGAGGCATAGCTCAGGTTGAGTGAAGGGATGTATGATGAAATTGTTTTCGCGTATCTGTTAATCGACTTAATTAGCTGATTGTTAGCTGAATGGCTGTGTTATGTCTGACATCGTTTAGGCAGGCGAAGTTTTGGACGGAACTTGGTTCAGTGATTTGGAACTAATTACGAGATAACCGTCGCTATTCGGACTACTCTTTCTGACAGTTGATATTCGTAGTTATTAATGTAGTGAATGATTAATCAAAAGATATGACGTATTTAGTACTTAGTGTGATTGGCTTTATGATTGGAGGTTACCCCCTAGAGTCTTTTTTTCTGTTTTGTAGTTGGTTAGAGTTTTGAAAATGAATAAAGTTGTTTTAGTTGGTCTTGGCGAGTACAGCACGAGAGACGAGTCCAGTCCTAGAGAGTCTTGGGGCGAGGCTTAAGGCAGTCCAGTCTTGGGCTAGTCTTGGGTCAGCCTTGTGATAGTCTTGGGGACTTTTCCCCAGGGTGCTGTGTCTTATAGAGTGCTCGAAAGACCGACTAAGACAAGAGTTGAAACGTATTTCGTTGTGTGTGTCTTATTTGACTATAAAGCTTAAGTGACTTCCCCGATCCCATACCTCGAGGGGACGCGATATAGGGACGAGACGAGATTCCCCCCTGGCACGTGTTGAGAAATCCGAAGAGAAGATTTCCCCCTGATAGCTAAGTCCAAATTGTGTGGGACGATATCGACGAACTTCAGGAATAAGTTGTAGGGATTTTGTTTGACGGCTACAGTGACGCCGACTTGGACTTTGAGGGTTTTGAGTTTTTTTCAAACAGCTATGAATTTTTTTAATTTTGTTTGACGGCTACAGTGACGCCGACTTGGACTTTGAGGGTTTTGAGTTTTTTTCAAACAGCTATGAATTTTTTTAATTTTTACTGCGTAAATTTGTAAATTATTATTGATCTTGTATGATGGTTGATGCGTAATTTGTCGAGACCGAAAATCATTTTACGCAGTTTAACCCCTGACATTTTAATTAATTTTGAGTTCACGCGTGTTTGTCGGCGGTAAAATCCTAATTCAAATGATTCCTCACTGTCGATTTTTATTATTTCTGGTGTTTTGTCACATTATAAGCAATACATTATTTTTGTTCTACTTCTAGTGTTGCATATTGTTCATTTATTTCCGTTGCATGTTTTCATTTGCCGTTCTATTCCCTGCCGCAGTTCGATCGAACTGCGTGTTGCCGATTTTCGCAAATTTTCGTTTTTTTTGCCGAGGATCTCCTGGCAAACGAAATCCACAAACGAAAATAGCTACCACTTGAGACGACGCCTGCACGGGCGTGAATAGGTTAATGCACGCGATTTTTTTTAACACACAAACGAAATAAATCTCTCAAATAGCGCCCCCACAGGCGTAAAAAGGTTAACGCACGCGTTTTTTTGCACACACACACGAAAACAAAAATTATTCAAAACAGCGCCCCCACAGGCGTAAATAAGTTAATGCACGCGTTTTTTCCTTTTTACACACACGAAATTTTCATTCGACCTCACACAAGCCATTTTTAAAAACACACACGTAATGTTTTAATACACACGTCGTTTTTAACACACACGTCATTTTTAAAAACACACACGTCATTTTTAAAAACACACGTCATTTTTAAACACACACGTCATTTTTAAACACACGCCATTTTTAAAAACACACACGTCATTTTTTTTAACACGCACGTCGTTTTTAAACACACGCCATTTTTAAAAACACACACGTTTTTAAACACACGCATCGTTTTTACACACACGTTATGTTTTTAAACACACATTATTTTTAAAATACACATGTCCTTTTAAACACACACGTTTTTTTTTAAATACACATAATTGTAAAACACACACGTCATTTTAAGACGCACATCATTTTTAATTCACGCGTCACACGCCACGGCCTCCAATACGTACGTAATTTTGAATTATTAGCACGTTTTCTTCTTGTACACACAAAATAATAAATTTACATTCCGCGCCTCGTAGATATCGGGGACGGTAAACAAGACGGGTCATTCCAGCTTGAGATTTTGTCCACATCCCCCCTACGGATGGATATTAAGGTTATGAAACCTTATGGATTCACATCCACCATTCAGGTGTCGGATTTTTGTTAACTAACACACACCCAGGACAATTTACTGATTTGACGTATACGGATGGGTATGTGAACAAATATATTAAAAATATGACACCTCTCGGAATTAAACCATTCATACTTTTTGTAGAAATATGACCCCTCGGATTTAAACCATCTGTAGGGGGTGGACAAAAACTGGAATGACCCGACTGGATGTAAAACAGAGAAAGTCACGTGACACGAATGGCGGTACATGTCCACAGAGAAGAGCAGTCTGTTTAGTTTAGTTGAAATCTTGACAGGACAGCATGATAATTAATCCAGTCGTTCTACTGAAAACAATTAATACTGGTGTGCAGAACTCAAAAACCTCCGAGTCGGGAGTACTCACAAGAACCGGGATTCTTGGTTCAACACAATGGGAACAGCAGACTGTAATCTCTGCGGTCGATCCACACAAAAAACACAACTTTCGAAAAAGACTTCTGCCAGTCACTAAATTCTGTGCAAACAGATTACATCCATAACCAATTTAGCTCAGTCTTTGGAAAGTATTCAGTCGATTTAACAGGAGAATCGACCTGCCCACACAAACAGGAAATAATTTCAACATTACACACTAACCGCCATACTGACCGTCACAAGAACGCACAGACTTATTGATAAACAAAGTTATCCCAACACCAAAGTATATATGGCGCTCTCACTATAGACCACCACGAGACAAATCTACACAAACATTGAAGGCCGCGGCCAGCAAAAACGGCGGCCATACTGCCACGTCATAACACAGATTGGACTTTACTACCTGTCCATTTCGGACACTGCCTGAACTTTTAACGATCCACTATACGGGCACTTACTACAATGGGTTCAAGTGGGGGTCAGCTTGATATTGACCGTGTATCTCCAATAATCTAAACTACATAGAAAAATTTGCCGTCATTGACCGTAGTATTATTCCGAGGGGATTGCCGCTATTGTCTCATCTTGGATTGTAACGCAGTTGAGCGTAGTGTGAGATTAAATAAAGTCGGCACACGCTATGGTACGTGGGTATATTCATTTTTTTGTGTATACCCTTTTATTACATAATTTATTTCGACAATTCGTTCTTTGACGAATGATATTTAATCCATATTATTGATTTCTATAGTTAGGAAGTAGGACATTAAAAAGTGTGCAATCGTGGACACTCGACGCTTATATGCTACTATATTGTCGAGTGTTTATAACCCGTGACTCCGGAACTACTTGCTTACCCGTTTATAATCAGCAGTGCAACAACATACTATTGCCGAAAGGACATTCCATTTATTAGATACGGGCTACACATTGAACATGGACGACGAGGGGGATGCCAGTGGCGAGTGGGCGCAGTGGTTCTGTGGAAAGCAGTCTGCTGAAAACGATGCCGGTTGGAATCATCAGAACACTTGTACCGTGGACCTTATCAACGCCAGTATACATTTAGGATTTCTGATCCTGGCTGCGTTGATATTGCTCGTCTGTACTTGCAGTACGCGGTTACGTCGCTGCCGGTCAAAGACCCTGATAACACTCCCATACCACGATGTACGGTACATTCTGGCAGTTGTTTTTTCATTTGTTTTTCTCTGCAGCCTGGGTGAAGGAATCCTAACAGATTTGACGCGGAACACGGCGACGGAACCCCACTTGTACGTGCCCCAAGCGCTGGCATGTGTCAATGGTATCATATGTTTAGTTTACTATCACCACCTCGAATGCTGGGATCTACCTCGACTCGCCTTGCTGCTCCTGATATTCTGGATATCGGCAGTTATCGGCGAGTCTTTAAAACTCTACAGTGCTATTGAGCAGCAATTGTCAAGCGACCATCTCAGATGGTACACGATCAGTGCAAGTATTCTGCTCTACGGGTGCTATGCAATCATCGAAATCTGTTTTATTTTAAGCCAGGTAAGTTCGTCGTAGGGTCATATTTACAATGCTGTAAATATGTCGAATTTCACTTTTATTATTTACGCAGTTCCAAGGTTCACAAAGTTGCACAACTCACTGCAAATCGCCGAGGTCGACGTGCTTAGCACTTGACAATTTAAAAACTTGCACCCTAAGGAGGGGTATTAGCTGTGTGGAGTTTGGGGTCATGGGATAAGACAGAAAGACCTACGGTAAAGTAGCTGCACATTGATCTCGAAATCGGTACACTTGAAACGAGAACAAAAACAGCAGACGTCACTGTTCTAGTTTACATTGTATGTACGAAAACTGCACACTAGGTCACGTGATTGCAATCTGAAGGTCATGATTATATATCTTACATCGCTTAATAATTTACGAGAATTTAACCTTGTGCGTTGTATACTAGAATACATGTTTCATATATTAATTGAACGCACCATTACAACAATGCAAACCCTTGACAATCGTGTGAATGCAAGACGCAGCATTCTTAGCGCCAGGTGGATCAGCTGATTTCGACTGAGGTCGCCTTGTTGCTCCTCTGCATGGAGTGGGTGTCAAAAGTGGGTTTCACGAACGTCAGTGTATAATAGGTGATTTTCCGTACAATTGCGAGATCTCGCGAGATGTATGAAAGACGCGCATCGAACGTCTGCCCCAAAAATTGAACGATTTGATTTTGAACTAGAATTTCTTTATTTCGTAGCTTACATTGACCGGCCGATCTTCGACAGAGGAATATTGCTTCCGAATACCCTTACATAATCGAAATTGCCTATCATCAAATGTGTACAGCACATTATTAAGCATGGAAGTGTCCCCCAAAGTACTTCGCGTTTGTCGAATGCCACGCGATGTTTGACGCGACTACGACGCTATGACCTTTGTTTGTCCTGTTTTTACGTTCGATTTCACGCATAACGCGTGATTCTCGCAGTGAACGGAAAATGGTCTATTGAAATGTTGATCGTATCCACTGTAATGGCGAAATGAGTTGCGTCCAAAATTACGTGATTGACATAGATGTAATACCGACTACAGCATTTCAATGAAAATGCAAAGATAAATTCCGAAATTAAAATTCTGAAAGTTGAAACTTTAAAAATCTTTTCCTTTAACATTTATTACTAGCCATGTTGTGCCGGACGTAAACCGCCAGATATCCCCCGAGACCTGAGAAAGAAATCAATGCTTTACCACCATCGCTATGTTAATCTCTTCTCACGGTATTTGTACTGGTGGATATCCTGGTTACTGAGACAGGGATATAAACACCCGATAGAGAAAAGCCATTTAGGATGCCTTCCAGACGAGCATCGTACTAGATATCAGTACGAGTTATTTAAAAGAGCCTACGAAGTTGAAGAGGTGAGTCACCCTAAATCAACGTTCATATTAACAGCGCCCTCTAGTGAGGAAGTATTTCTGAGACGCAACTTTTGTCACCCTGCACAAAATAAATATGTTCTGAAAATTTACTTAAGACGTGTGGTCAAGCAGAAATTTATAAATAGACAAAATATTGCACCCAGAATTTGGAGATAAAAATAGTATGGCCCCATTGAAGAGAACATGGGCAAATTCAAACATAAGTTCACTGAATGATACGTTTATATTTAATTATAGTATATAGATCCCCAAAGGCACTTTACCAAAATCTAACCGATTGGTCCGCATCATGGGCACTCCTGAAAATTGCATGAGAATTCATCAATAACCTTTTGGTTATAAATGATAACAACCATTTCCGAAATTACCGCTTCCATGGTAACCGTACTTAAATTTATACCAAATTTTAGTTTGTTCGTCCTTTTTCAGTTATCCCGCTAACAGACAGACCAACAAAAATTTAACCTCCCCCTCCCCCTCCCCAATGACGGAAGTAATACCTTCATTACAACCACGTGTTTACTTTACAGACAAGGGCTGCTATACGTAATACCACGCCCTCTATGTGGAGAGCATATTTTGGAGCATATGGCAGACCAATGATTATATCGGGAATTCTGAAGTTACTCGGTGATCTGTTTATACTTGTTGGTCCGGTCGCCATTGGTGGAATTGTGACGTACGCTGCAAATTACGAGTCTGGCGAAGATGGCGCTCATCAAGTAGTATGTCTATCTAATAACACGTGTAATTATGTTATAAACCAATCCAATGTTTCATTTCAAACTTTATAATTTGTTTTGTTTTTTATGCTACTTTTGCTAATGTGACCCATTACCATGGTCGTTGGTTTGTTTTTGTAACTCTTACTTCAGGTGATCGTTGTTCATCACATACATATTAATTGGATATGACCTCTATGACTTCGGTAAAATTTCTGCAATGCGCTGGAGAAAAGATGTTAACATATTCGAATTTTTACTTTCATCATTAGGAAACGCCGTACGTGACGATCAGTGAATTTTTCAGCAATGGATTTGTGTTAGTTGCGGTGATGTTCCTGAGTACGGTGTACTACTCAATATGCTACCAGACGCACTTTTATATATGTACTATAGAAAGTATGCATGTGAGAACTGCAATACAGGTAATACGTATAATCAATATACTGCTGTATTATATCACTGTATCACTTTATTAGCCAAAAAAAAAATAGGCCCAAATATTAAAAACTCACCATTTTAAGCAGTAAAAAAGTGTTTCCTCTGAAAATTAACGATCCCGGACTGTTGTTTTATCCCTGGGTTCCCGGGGGATAAGTGGCGACAATGAACTTCGGGTTGATCTGTATTTCCCTGACATGTTCCGAATACTATGAAGTCCATATACCTCGGCTATTTACGATACCATTAGTTTTCACGAGTTTAAAAAAAAAATCCGACCGACCGACCTAATTTCTCAATTTTACGACTTGAGGGCAACATAAGTTTTGTTTGGCCTTACTGCACTGCGGCACTGCAGCGCCGCATTACTCTATTGCCGTGTTACTAAACTACAGTATGACTGCATTGCTGCATTAATTTATTACTTCAACACTATATTATCGTATATACTTTATTACTACACCAGTAACATAATATAATATAATACTACAGTTTCTACATTACTATATTACTAGTACATTGCTGTACTTTTTTTTACTTTAATACAACACTTTATTCCTACATTAATTAAATTCCTATAACTTACACTGTATTACTACATTACTATAATATTGGATAACTGAATTTCCTCAGGCATTTGTATATGAAAAGTCGCTACGTTTGTCGAGCTGGACGATGACTGGTGGCGACATGACTGTGGGTCAAATCACCAATCACATGTCCACTGATGCTATTAATGTTCTCGGAATGTTTCAATTCATACATTTCCTTTGGACCAGTATAATTCAGGTAAGACTCAATTTTAAATATACCAAAAGGCTGTATATTGTATTGTGATCGGATTTAAGTTGGTAGAAACAACAGGTTGTTTTCTGAGGAGGTTGATATTATTATTTACAACCACTTGTTTTGAAATTCACCTCAGGGGCTTTCATTATCATGCCCGCGCTGTGATATGCTGATGATCTTTTAAACTTGTCATTAGAGATATACACCTACATTGCAGCAAGGAGTGTGACGCTGAAATGTATAAGAGTCATTTTCAAATGTATCTATCTCGCTAGTTTTAACAATGAAAACGATGTACTCAATCACTTGCATGTACTTGTCCCCTTTTTGGCTAAATTCATCTGCTTTTATTTTCAGATCATCGTCATATTGGTATTATTGTACTTTGTACTGGGTGTAGCAGCTCTGCTGGGCGCGTTGACATTAATATTGATATCACCAATCCAGTTGAAAATTGGTACTATTATGACCAGGATACATGAAAATGTCCTGGTAAGTAGTGCAATACTTCATTGCTTAGAACATGTAAATGTATATGTACCCCTGACACATTCTACATATTTAAAAATAACAAACTTCAAAAACATACATGTAGCCGACCTAAGAATGTCTGTTATTACGGTGTCTTTCTTCAGGCACGACGTGGAACAACTTTGGCTATACATTAATGAATAAGGATTAGAAATCAATTCGCATATTCAAATCCAGGAACAATGAAACCACATTTGTTTGCACACAGTGGCACAGATCAGTACCGAGACCACATAACAAAAATATCAAATTTGAATACCGAACAGAACAATCAGTGACAACGACTTTAATTTTGTAAAAACAAAAAAGAAATAAAGAAACTGTGCTCAACTATAGAGGGACAAAACAAAGACGGATACATGTATATATATATATATATATATATATATATATATAATTTGACATTAATAAAGAAAATGACACTTGAACTCTGATTTGTATTAAAAAGTCTCCAATTGAACACAGAAAAAAATTAACCTCCACGGAGCGTCTTAAAAACTGAAACTTGAAGTATCATCAGTCTGTAAATATGTGATGATTGTAATTCACCGCGCGACTGAATAGTTGTAGTTAACGATTGCATAAACATAAACAAGTATTTTGTGAATGTAAAACTTACGTATTTATAAAATAGATATACACTGATGACCGTTTGAAGAAATCAAATGAATTATTACACGGAATTAAGTTGCTGAAACTGTATGGTTGGGAGGAATTGTTCTGTTCTGCTATCGAAGTTGTGAGGAAAAACGAAATCGTTCAAGTGATGAAAGAAGGGATGTACATGGCCATGACATGTAAGTCTTAGTCTGGCTATTGCCATTTGTGCTACCTCAATGGGTTCAAAAGAAGTTAGTCTATAACCACAACCGACAATAAGCGAATAAATATAATTAATACGAAAGCGAAGTTCGGGTTCTTCCATTTTGAAATGATAGTTCAACATATATATTGTTATCACAATCTTTGATCTACAACTATAGCCTCTTCGAAGTCCAAACTGTTATTTACAACATGGTCGCCGTCGTGGGGCATACACTTTGAAATTATAGAGGAAAATATAAAATCATTGTTGCCATAAAAATATTAAGTCCAAACTGTTTCCGTCTCATTTCTGTCAGGTGTCATGTCTGATCGTGTCTTTATATTCTTACCCAGGGTGTCAAGTCTGATTGTGTCTTTACATTCTTACCCAGGGTGTCATGTCTGATTGTGTCTTTATATTCTTACCCAGGGTGTTTGACAGACGTTGCTCCTTTATTGGTGACATTGGTGGTGAGTAACACAGTGTAGCGTAACGTGACATAATGCAACGCAGTACAGCGTGGCGTATTTTGCTATCAGTACTCGTATTCAGGTAATACCGTCCTGTCTCAATGCTATGAGTTAATCCATGTTGTCATTTTATAGTCGTATGCTGCATACTACCCTTGGTTGAGTGATACACCATTGACACCGGACATCGCGTTTGCATCGCTGGCACTGTTCCAGTCACTCATTATACCATTCTTCATGGTACCCATAGCACTTGGGTACTTCGTCAATGGTCTTGTCAGTACAAACAGGCTTGAAATATTCTTTGCTGCGGCCGAGATTGAGGAGAAAGACGACGGAAGACAACAAGAGTTGGTTAATGATGATGATAACGATAGTGACGAGGAGTGGTATATAAACCAAGGACGAAATGGTGGTGCTTACAAGGTATGCCGGGGAAACTGGTGTCATTATCATATTTATTTAATATGTCGGCTATACGTCTCAGCATTTAACCATGTGATTAAATTCCCAAACCTAAAACGATAGTCGCCAGGAGAAAATTGGTAGCCTCTTGTAGGAGTTTGTCACCCACATTCATTTCTTTAATTGTGATTCATTTTAGAAAAAATATTTCCGCGAGAATATTAAACAGTCTGCAGTCGAGGAGACAAGCATGAAAAAAGAAGAGTCCACAGATAAAACAAAACTGTTGAGACAGGAGAAACCAACGTTGTATGGTACCATGAACAAGACGATATTCCCGGGTCACGACACTGCTGTCCATTCAATACCATTAGATGACCACCTAGCAATACAGGTACACAGAATATATTTATCTTAAGAAATATTGTGAACATATTACGAATGTTTCATTAAACTCTAAACAAATTCCCTATTTTGTACAAGGTGAAAGGTGGTTACTTTGCGTGGGACCCCGAAGATGACAGTGCGATATTGAGTGATATAGATCTTGATATACATAAAGGCAAGTATAAATAACCCCCCCCCCGCTTCTGAGGCAGAGTTTATAGTAACATATCACATATTTATAGACACGTACACGGGTGATGTTTGTATATATTCATGATTACTGTAGACCAGCCTATTGCAGCTATATAACATGCACAATATTATAGGTTATTGTGGGGGCTTTCATTTACATGGCGTCATTTAGCGTAATCATTGTTTCAATCTTTTTTTAGGAAAACTAACAATGATAGTTGGAACTGTCGGGACAGGAAAATCCTCCATTTTATCTGCGATGCTGGGAGAAATGACAACCATCTCCGGCACAGTACAGTTTAATGGGTACTATTACATGTTTATAACAATTCACCACGGCCATACTATTACACCCCCTCCCACGCGGTGAACCGCCAATGAGCTGTGTTTCACTTTGATTTACACACACCATGACGGAACGAGGGAAACATACATACTTGTGGTGCAACTCGTAAAGTCACGTGTAACTTTAAAAAAAAATGGTTAGTGCCGACATGTTTAAAAATAAATATATCCCTCATAAATATGTTACTTTATTTCTCAACTTTGCACAATATCATTATCGTATATAATTGAACTGCACATAGTACACGTAGATTCAGTGTCGCAGCTGGATTAGAATTTGAAAAAAAGACTAATACTTAGGTACCACTTTATTTGTCGCTCAGGAACCATGGTAACATCTCATATTGCTCCCAGAAAGCCTGGTTACAGAACGCCACTTTGCGGGACAATATACTGTTTGGAGAGCAGTACAACAATGATAAGTAAGTCAATCGTTTGTGTACCACGCCGCTTTGTATCTATGCTGTGATTGGCCAAAATATAGTCACATGGGGATAATGCTTTTCACACTGAGGTTCGTAATACAATACCGTATATTCTACTGCGCAAGAGCTTTGCATTTCTGGAACGCAGATTACCGAACACAAATATAATAGGGTGTGTCATATTGCTCTAGTAAATGTGTATTCAATTGTTTCCATTCTTCAGATACCAGTCTGTTTTGAGTGCCTGTGCTTTGCATCCTGACATTGACATTCTACCAGCTGGTGATCTGACAGAGATTGGCGAGAAGGGTATCAACCTCAGCGGAGGACAGAAACAGCGAGTCAGCGTTGCCAGAGCTATATATAGCAATACAGATATAGTTATACTGGTTAGTATACAAAAGTGTACTACTATTTAAAATCCAAATCATTTTAGTCAGTTCACATAGTAAAGTTTATAGTGTGCTCAATAACACTGGTACTTCAAACTTAACTTTGATTCTTCCCTTTTTACAGGATGACCCGTTATCGGCTTTGGATGTGCACGTTGGTCGTCAGCTTTTTATGGAAGGAATAATTGATTTGCTGATTGATAATAAACGAACAGTGATACTAGTAACTCACCAACTTCAGTATCTGCAATATGCTGACAAGGTCTGTAGTCAGTTTTTAACTATGGCTATGTACCCTAGTTGTGATCCAGTAGTTTTGCGTTTTGTATTTTGCACTAGTCGATACTTGTAATGTGTTTACTGATGAATACCCCATGCTATCCGAGAGCAATTTGAATAGAAATATGTACCAAATTCGTTTATAGTTCAATGTAGAGGGCGTCAGACAGATCAACAGAACCACCTGACAACACAACTGATGACTGTCACGTTCTAATGGAATATCAAATTTAATATAAATTGAGAGCCATGCTCATAGTATATTCCCCCCCCCCAAAAAAAATACTGCTATATACAACAGTATAAAATAAATTTTCTATCGATGGGTATAAGATCGGAAACGTTTTTTATCTTATTTTTGTAACTGTCACGTTTCTCCCTGTCTTCCCGTCTTTCTGATTATATTGCTTTGAGCGATCTGATTCGTATATCTTCTATGTGTACATGCGTGTAATTGGTCATTAACGTTGTAATACATTATCATATCATATCATTTGCACTATAGATTGTTGTAATGGACAATGGTAAGATATACAGACAAGGTGAAATAGACAAGATAGCCAAAGAGGATCCCGAACTGTATAAACAATGGCGGGAGACGGTGCAGCTGCTGAGCGAGTCCGAATCGGAAACGGAAGACGATACAACTGTTCAAGAACGAGAAGAACTGAAAAAACAGATATCTGTGATTGAAGACGAGAAACTAGAAGAAGGTAAAAATCATGATATTTTGAACCATTGTCACTGCATTGTTGATAGTCATGTTAAAGAGGCGCCAAGTTCGCGTTTTGTGTAAATAAACAAATTTGTCCCGGTCACAGCTTTTATTTCAAATGTAACCTTCAAGATTACAAACGTAACATTTCCCATCAGATGGAAAACTGATAGAAGAAGAAGAACGAGAACGAGGATCAATTTCACTTGCCATATACATGGTGTACTCTAAAGCGGTAAAAATTCCCTATGCCCTTCTGGCTATTGCTTTGAATGCCATTTCTATCGTTATTATGGCGATCACCAATTTCTGGTTATCGGAATGGTCAGAAGCGGGATATGATGTAGCAAATAAAACCGAGGTGAGTAATTTGCATTCAAAAATATCTGGAATGTCAAACGTGTGTATTACATATCTGTTACCTGTGGAAATAAGGTTTGGGGTCAAGCTGGTGCCTTATAGGTGTTACCTGTGGAAATAGGGATTGGGTTAATGATAGGGCTTGATGGAGTATTACTTGTGAACGTAGTGCCGAGATCGTGCTGGGATTGAGGGGTTTTATACGTGAAAATTTGACTGGGAAATACACTGGTTCGAGATGTTGTGTGTGCGACAATAGAAAACATATCTACTATAGATTTTGGCACACCCTCAATTTCCGCTGTCTACATGACATAAAACCCACACACATCGAACAAGACGTGATACGACGCCTACGGATATCAGTTGATATTGTGTGTTAACACGTGTATTTTTCACTGGTATTTGTTATTTACCCGCAGACTGATATCAAAGATGACAATGTCTACTATCTGGGTGTGTACACTCTTTTCACGTTTATATCTGCCGCGACGTTACTACTTGTTTGTATCACGAGTACGGTGTTTACTATATTGGCAGCCAAACGAATACACCACTCCTTGTTACGAAACATAATCCACGCACCAATGAGATTCTTCGACACAACTCCGATTGGTCGAATTCTCAATCGTTTCTCAAGCGATACTCAGATCATAGACCAGGTAATGCCACTTCCTAATTTCATTCCATAGATATATAAATTTCGCTTGTTTTTCAGTACTAGTTATGTGGAAATAACATTCTCCAACCATTGATCGGTAAACAAAAGTCGTAAAAGAACGTAAAACAGACGCTTGACAACTATAAAACAATTTATGGAAAGAAGACAATGTCATTTTAAACATTAAATGCTAATCATATATGGGTATAGTTTATGATTTAAAAGTGTTAGCAAATCAGACTGTCCTTAGATAGGCTTGATACATACATGCAGTATGTGTGTCTGTTTACTTAGTATGATATCATGATGCTTTTATTACCTTGCCTGTACCATCAAAGATGGAAGGGAAAGGTATATTAAGGGAAAAATTTTGTCCGGCGTTGTCGTCGTCGTCGTCGTCGTTGTCGTCGTCGTTAATAATTGTTATTGTGTGCATGATAACTTTACTAATTCTATTCCAAACTTCATCAAACTTGGTCACCTTGTTCATCAGTATAAAGTCTTCCCTGAGTTTGAACAACAGATGTCCTGCATGAAAATATCATGCAAAAATTGAGAAAAACTGATAAAATATTTTGACTGTTTCTATTTGACTGATCACTGGTGATACACATCAAAGGTCACTGATCTCAGTGGAAATATGCATTGTTGTATGTGTTCAATGAAGCAAATGATTTATCTTGTAATAATATCCTTGGTAATGTATCCCTTACTGGGTTTGAAAACCAACTCATGGAGAGATTGCACAGTCTGATACACATTTGCAAACCTACCAATAAATCTTTACAGAAAACAAGATGTCAGAAAATCAATATAAGCACTCCTATGAACTGGGTGCCAAACTTTGATCAAGATCTGAAGCTAATAGAAAATTTGTTTAGTTCAAAGTTATCAAATCAAAAACAATACATAAAAAATACATAAAAAGCAAAACATTTCATCCACATTTTAAAAAGAAAATTGTTCTAAAATATATGTATTCTGTATTTGACAAACAGTTCATTCGACAAATGAAAACTCACAGGAATATGTTTCAGCTATTAGAACAGAATGATAGAGTTTTTATAATTCTAGTTTAAAAACGCACTTCAAAGATTGCAGTGTTTGAAGATGTAGATTCTCAGGAGGCAACAGTACTGTTGACTTCTCCCTCCACTGGACACCAACTAACTATTTAAGTTGATTTGCATACAAAGCAGAGCTTGCAACATGATAGCTATTCATAAAGGGTGTTTTTTTTATTTTTCATATAATACAGTAGTCACACAATGAGGCAGTTCATATTTGTCTCAGTGAATCATTAATTTTTGACAGACACCTGTACAAAATACTTGGACTAAAGCCAGCTAAAATTTTCTGTTATCTTGCATGTTTTATGAATCTATTCACATCTAAATGCAGCACTTTTTTTACAATGAGACATTTGTTTTTATACTAAAATATCTGAATTACTTTGAAGAAAGCTGGAAATTATGTCCCTTAAAATAATTAAACAAATAAAGCACCAATGTTTTTGTAAGATATTTACATCTTTTAAGGACATTCGGTAGACGGATTCCCCACTGTTGGTTCAACCCCAAAACTTGTTTGTATTCATAATTAATTATGACAATGCATATTTATATTGAAACAAACTATGATAAAGGGAATTATATTATATAACAAAGGGCAAGGTCACCAGAGTTTAACTATGTTTTATTTCAGAGGCTTTGGCAAACAATTTATTACGTAGTACAGTCTTATCTCTGGGTGCTGGTAGCAATCGTTGTCAACACCATAGTCACTCCGTTCTATATATTATTCATTATACCTATTACGATAGTATACTTCCTACTACAGACATTCTTTATTAGAACTTCAAGGTATGTACAATATATGATGTACGGTGCCAATATTACTATAACCATGGCATTGTTATACGAATCATCTTTTGTAAAATAAAACGAAATATCAAATTATACTTTGTGGACAAAGTTATCTTGCTTGTCTTACAGAGAGTTACAAAGAATAGACAGTATCACAAAGTCGCCGGTGTTTGCACATTTCTCGGAAACCTTAACTGGTTTGTCTACTGTACGGGCATATAGGTATGGTTACCTTTAATTTCTGACTATGAACGAACGGATTATGGACTAGTATCATATGCTCAGGATTATTATTCACGATAAATGATTTCATAACAATGAATGATTTGTGTATATTTAAAAATTCCATCATGTTGTTTTTTTGCACAGCCATACTACACATAAATCACTGAGGTCGTTTATTTTTTTAGGATACAGAAACAGCTTCGACGTCGCATCATAGCTAAGATAGATGACAACAACATAGCTTTCCTGTTTATGAAAACAATTAACATATGGCTGGGAATCCGGCTTGTAAGTGTGCATATTTAATAAATTGTTGTATGGGCGGTGTATCAATGCAATTGTGTATGTAGTTTTCAGCACATTTTATAGAAATATTATTAGAGAGCTCAAAATACATGGGTGAGATTCAAACATTTGCATGTATGAAATGGGTGACAAAAGAAACTACACTTTGACTACAGAGTAAATAATTGTGCCAAGACATACTCGTGAGGTCAAACAATATTCCAAGGATCGATGGAATATGTCACGTGTCGCAACTAAGCTACGTATTGAAGCTAACGTAAAGATCTGTCGAGTTGTTAATTTATGAACATATTTTCTAATAATAATAATATCTTATTGTAATTAATAGGACTTCATTGGTTCGTTGATGGTGCTACTGGTAGGCATCATCGCTCTCGTAACCGTGGCATTGGGCAGCATACAGTCAAGTTGGGTCGGACTCACCTTAACGTACGCACTAGCGGTATGTTACCTAATACCGTTTGTTGTCGACAAATATGTAATGCTAAAGCATATGAAACTTGTATTTCTACTTATCCGTTATATTCTTTATTACATACAGGCGGCTACGAATATGAACTGGATGGTGCGACAAACTGCGGATATGGAGATGCAGATGAACGCAGTGGAAAGAGTTAACCATTATACACACCTTGACACAGAGGACTACGAAGGAAATTATTATATTGTATTATCTTACATTACATATTTTGGAGATTTTCTGTTTATTCATTGTCATTTAACTGAATATTTACATTATTTTAGGTGTGACCAACCCCCGCCACGATTGGCCCGACAAAGGCGAAGTCAAATTAGAAAATGTTTGTGTGCGCTATGCAACAACCTTAGATCCGGTGTTGAACAACATAACGCTACACTTCCGAGCAGGAGAAAAGGTTTAAGTTTATGATATTAATTGCCATAATTCTGTTACATGATATTCGAATTATTAGTCACGTAATCAATCATACTCAAATTACAAGTCAAATGGACCAAACTCTATGAGCTATTTAACTGTGTAACCCTCCCAGACATTTTTTTTTACATGAATATTCATGTTTAAATCTTTTCATGCTTTTTAATATGTACTATATGTGGTACAGCTTCAAAATCCTAACAGTCTGTAGTCAGCATTGTTTCAATATAAAGCAAAAACATAATTTTAGGGATCAAAGTACCACGAACCTGCGCCTATACCTTAATTATATTTTAAGACAATAAGTTGTAGTGCATGTCTTTTACGTAACATAATTCGTGAACAGCTTCCCTGGCCTTTTTACAGATTGGGATATGTGGTCGTACCGGAAGTGGTAAATCGTCTCTGACGTTGGCATTGTTTAGGATGATTGATACATTTCAAGGTAGGTAGGTAGATATGAGGATCATTGTGGTTGATATAAATATACCTTAGACACATATAGACTTCTAGGTATTGTTAAAAGAAACAGAGACTGCCTCTCAAACTGTATTCTATTCTATCCCATCACTGTGTCCATTTATGTAACAATGATATGTGTACGCGATGGGTGGTAGAAAGTGGACGAAACGAGTTTCTCTCAGACGCCAATCGCGTTTAAGGTACCTTGACTGTGTTTAATATAGTTTAGAGTTTGTGCTAGGACAATATAAACATTAGTATCTGCAAGATGTTATGTTGTCCTCCCTGTACATGCATTTCACTTTTACTGTTTGTATCTAGGGCGTATTATGATTGACGGTCTTGACATATCACATGTCCCGTTACTGACACTACGAAATAGACTGGCTATCATACCACAGGATCCTGTACTATTCACTGGATCCATCAGGTAGTGACCTTGTCTTATAACTATCATACGTACATACGCGCCATACATACAAACAATCTTGCTGTGATTTAGGTTTAGGCGTTCTATCTGATTTATATTTTATAATTTTCGAGTCCTCGTATTTGTCGTTGTCTTGAATGGGTAATATATTTACAGATTAATACAGTTATATGTCTGTAGATATGTTATATGTATTTCATAAGGTTGCAATCACGTAATAGAAAAAACAATGAATGCGTGTTGTTATCTGCACCTCATTAAGATTTAACCTGGACCCCGAGAAAACAAGAACAGATGATGAACTTTGGGCGGCATTGGAAATTGCTCAACTCAAGACTCTTGTGTCTGAGCTAGATAATCAGTTAGGTAAGTGGTTCATTGGTACATTCTTATTAGTTTAGTAAAACAAACCTGTCTCACGATAATATGTTCACGTTCCTTGTATTTAGATGAACTTGTAGACATGGGCCCAGTAGTAGTTTTGTAAACTCCAATCTGAAATTATGAGCATGAAATCCTAGTTCGTTATAGGGTTACATCCAATCGAAAACATTAGTTCCAATCCATTACATTACTGTTGAATAGTTAGTTTAATCAGATAATGTGGTATGGACCAGCACCCAGCGTTTATGTATAATTTGCTGTACATTAGGTAGTTTGTTATTCGTTGCAGACTCTCTGGTGACTGAAGGTGGTGAGAATTTCAGTGTAGGTCAAAGACAACTATTCTGTTTAGCGAGAGCGTTTCTAAGAAAGGCTAGGGTTCTGGTTATGGATGAAGCTACAGCGTCAATTGATATGCAAACGGTGAGAACGAAAAATGATTACAAATGAAATTGTTGCTATGTATTTCTTTTTTTACTTAGAACCTCCAGGGATTTCATTAAGAGCCGGTCGGCCCCTGGCCATATGGCCGGCTACAAGCCCAAAATTGGCCGTCTATCTTCTGCCTCGACTGCCAACACCATTCTCGCTGCAGCGCTTCGCACTGCCGCGAGCCTTTTCATTTATTTATTTGTTGGCCTGTTGTTACAGGGTGATGGCCTGCTATTAAATGCATTTGTGAAATCCCTGAACCTCTATAACTACAAATTGGGATGTTGAATATGCAAGAAGCACTGTATTGCACAATTTATAACAAGTTCTTATTTTTTAGGACGCCATTCTGCAAAGCGTTGTGTCCACGGCTTTTGCTGACAGAACTGTCATCACAATTGCTGTAAGTAAAAATATATGATACAATACATATACTGTAACGCAGAATGAAACAAACTCGTGTAGAGCTAGCGTAATTGGTGGGTCTGTGTTTGGTTTGTGACCACTACTCGTGTAGAGGTAGCGTGATTGTTGGATTCACATTTGGATCGTGGCCAATACTGGTCTAGATGTAGCATGGCTGGTGGATGTGTCTGTAGATCATGGCCAATACTCGTCTAGCGTGACTGGTGGATGTGTCTGTAGATCATGGCCAATACTCGTCTAGATGTAGCGTGATTGATGGATGTGTTGTAGATCATGGCCAATACTGGTCTAAATGTAGCATGGCTGGTGGATGTGTCTGTAGATCATGGCCAATACTCGTCTAGATGTAGCGTGACTGGTGGATGTGTCTGTAGATCATGGCCAATACTCGTCTAGATGTAGCATGGCTGGTGGATGTGTCTGTAGATCATGGCCAATACTCGTCTAGATGTAGCGTGATTGATGGATGTGTTGTAGGTCATGGCTAATACTCGTCTAGATGTAGCGTGACTGGTGGATGTGTCTGTAGATCATGGCCAACACTCGTCTAGAAGTAGCGTGATTGGTGGATGTGTATGTAGATCGTGGCCAATACTCGTGTAGAAGTAGCGTGATTGGTGGGTGTGTCTGTAGATCATAGCCAATACTCATCTAGAAGTAGCGTGATTGGTGGATGTGGATGTAGATCGTGGCCAATACTCGTGTAGAAGTAGCGTGATTGGTGGATGTGGATGTAGATCGTGGCCAATACTCGTCTAGAGGTAGCGTGATTGGTGTATGTGTATGTAGATCGTGGCCAATACTCGTGTAGAAGTAGCGTGATTGGTGGATGTGTCTGTAGATCATGGCCAATACTCGTCTAGAAGTAGCGTGATTGGTGGATGTGGATGTAGATCGTGGCCAATACTCGTGTAGAAGTAGCGTGATTGGTGGATGTGTATGTAGATCGCGGCCAATACTCGTCTAGATGTAGCGTGATTGATGGATGTGTTGTAGATCATGGCCAATACTCGTCTAGATGTAGCGTGACTGGTGGATGTGTCTGTAGATCATGGCCAATACTCGTCTAGGGGAAGCGTGATTGGTGTATGTGTATGTAGATCGTGGCCAATACTCGTCTAGCTGTAACGTGACTGGTGGATGTGTCTCTAGATCATGGCCAATACTCGTCCAGAGGTAGCGTGATTGGTGTATGTGTATGTAGATCGTGGCCAATACTCGTGTAGAAGTAGCGTGATTGGTGGATGTGTTGTAGATCATGGCCAATACTCGTCTAGATGTAGCCTGATTGGTGGATGTGTATGTAGATCGTGGCCAATACTCGTCTAGATGTAGCGTGACTTGTGGGTGTGTTGTAGATCGTGGCCAATACTCGTCTAGAGGTAGCGTGATTGGTGGATGTTTATGTAGATCGTGGTCAATACTCGTGTAAAGGTAGCATGATTGGTGTATGTGTATGTAAATCGTGGCCAATACTCGTGTAAAGGTGGTGGGGTGATTGGTTGATATTTATTTAGACTTGTATGAAACGTCAATAGTTCCAAAGAACATTACCTTGAGGTAGAGATGCAGTTTACCTGACAGGTATTTTAATTAGTTAATTAAAAAACTAAGATGACCTCCCTTGTCCACAAAACTATATATTTTCGGAAAGCCTGTTGTATGAATTTTAAAACTTTGTTTGTTTATTTGTTTGTTATGGACACTGTAGTTTGAAATATGGACAAAAATGTGCTTTTTTGGTCAAAAGTGATTTAAAAAAATAGCTTCTAAACCATGCTTCTGTTTCCTGTCAAAATTGGTTTACAGGTACATCTGTTTACTATGAAGAAAGTGCCGTCTTGAAAACTGTCAACCAGTTGTCAATTTTGCAGGGCAGCAGCTCAAATTTCACTACTTCAAGTTTATGCATAAATTAACACCTAGGCTAGTTGTCTGTACGATTGTTGTAACACTGTTCAACCAACAAAAATGCCCCGACGGCGTTCTCAAGATAAACACATTGTCAATCATTTGTGAAAATTTTAAAACAAAAGGTCAAAGCGTCTCGGAGCTATTTTTTAAAGTTCTGGGATATGCACTAAAAAAAGCTGAGATAATTACTAATTTGCATAACAATTCACTGAGTAAGAAGTTTGCTAATGCTCATATTTAAAATGGCTGTAACAATTCAAAATTTAAATGTAATATCATTTTGTAAAAAGTTAAATATAGTGCATAATATGGAGATCCCATGTTTCTTTTTTATTATTTATGTACAGCCTTGCTAAATCTTGGTAAGCATTCAAAAGAGAGAATGTTTGCACCTGTTATCTATATTTTAAAATCGTTTTTTGAGTATGTTCCACTATTCACAATTCTACAAACTTTTAA
Organism: Saccoglossus kowalevskii; assembly: GCF_978046115.1. Classification (NCBI taxonomy): domain Eukaryota; kingdom Metazoa; phylum Hemichordata; class Enteropneusta; family Harrimaniidae; genus Saccoglossus; species Saccoglossus kowalevskii. The sequence continues at coordinate 24,581,562 of NC_140643.1, read as the reverse complement.
CAGTCCATAGCCAAGACTGTTTGGATAATAAAAAGCAAAAAAAAATTCACTCCCAAGTGCCCACGAACCTGCATCTCTACCTTAAATAGATCATAACAAATTTCAATTGCTGTGTTTGATTTCAGCATCGTATATCCAGCATTCTTGACGCTGACACTGTATTGGTCCTGAGTGACGGCAATGTTGTAGAATATGATACACCTAAAATGTTGCTGGATAAAGAAGATTCAATGTTTTCTTCCTTGGTTAAAGGAAACTATGATCAAGACTAGGAAATATATCATTCCTACATGCTCAACGTTGGCCTGAAAATTCGCTATGTTTCACGGTTGCCATTGCTGTGATTGTATTTTCCCTCAAAACAAGTCCCATAAATTGTATTATATGACATGCCCCCCCCCCACTCAGGATCCATAGGGGGCCGCATGCGCCTTCCCATTTTCTCAGGAAAGAGGGTACTTTTTGACGATCTGTCTCGGGAACATTTTCCCGAGAAAATCGTAGAAAAGGGGGTATTTTTTGCTTGTTTTCCCGAGATTCTCAAAATAGGGGGTGTATTTCAAAACACTTCCCGAGATATACAAAAAAGGAGTTCTAGACTGAAAAGTTCCCTAGATAGGGGGTGAAATTCATCGGAAAAGCCCGTGAAAGGGGGGGTTAAATTTTCTTCTTTTCCCTAGATGGGGGGGGTCAAAAAAATGAGGGAACAAGCATAGGCCCCCCTAAATATAGGGAGTGGGGGGACGGGATGATATGTTAATATAACCATCTCATGCAGTAACCTAACACACATATGGAAGAACGTTTGACACAAAGGTGTGTTCTATTGGGTAAGAAGCACTGGCCGTTACTCACTGGAATATGTGGATTGGTCAGTCGGCATGAGGCGAATCCAAACGTGATTCGGTAAACTTTGAATATAAAGAGGGGAGGCAAGGGGGGTAGCTGGTACGGCTTTACGGGAAATAAAAAGGGCTTTTCACAATTTACGAAGAAAAAAAAGACGTTTTTACAGTTTACAGTGTTAACAAATGGAACATTGAATGGTCCGAAGAGCTCTCCGACTCAAATTCTCCACCATTGCTGCGCCGTGTGAAGAGACGCATGCGCATATTACCCTCGTAATGCTCTTCCTTCGGCTAGAGGGCCTTTTACGTTTTGACATTCAATTTTGTAGTGAATTGTGTCATCTAGTCGTTTTACAGTTTCTAAAATGTAATTTCCCTGGATTATTCTTTACGATTTTTTTATTTGGATGTGAATTTTTGTACGTACGAGAAAAATGACACATTTTTACAGTGTACGAAAAAAATATTTGATTGATTACGTTGTACGTCTATCCTGTGATTACAGAATTACGGAATTTATTTTTTCTATTTACGTTGTACGAACAAAAAAAATATTGCAATTACGTTGAACGAAAATAACCCTTGCCCCCCCCCCCTCTATAAAGGTTTTAAAGTGCCACAGTCGTCGTCCCGCGTCGTGTTGCCAAAGCGATGTATTGAGACGCGTTTCAAGTACGTTGTCGTTAGCACAGAGTTGTGCGTTTTACGACGAATGTGGTGCTGTCAATAAGTTGTATGTTTATTGAACTAACCAAGCTCTTACGAATCAGAATAAAATCAAACTTAAAATGAGCCATTCCTTTCACCAGTTGGTGTTACATAATATTTATTCTATGGTATATCGTTGGTTCTTCAGATTCAAACACTTAAAATCCCTAGGTCTCAGTCAAGTTCAACTATACTTTAAGGGTGTCTTCTAATTAAATTATCATTGCTATCGCTGCAATTATGAAATGATCTTATTTCTAAGCACACAATGTTTCGCTATACAACCTTACGAATTACTATATCACTCGAAATACATGCATTTCAATTCAATTCACGTGCTGACCAAATCACGCAATATTTGCATACAAATGAGGAAGATCCCAACATATATAATTTGCTTAAAGGTAGGTATGCATCGCTTTGCTCAATAGATATATAATAATGCATTCGACACTCTTTCGTGGAAATTCATTGATAACACTCTAAAAGTCTTCAACTTTGGAGAAGCGTGCAGAAAATTGGTTCAGATACTTTCACTCACATATTTTTATATCAGATATTTGTTAGTTGTGTGAATAATAGTTTTTTTTTAAGTTGCGTAGAGATGTACGACATGGATAAGGAGGTATGTACAGTCGTGATTTCTAACTATTCTAATCAGGTTGATTGGGATATTTTGTTGAAGCTTATGGTGAATACATTAACGTTAATGTTGATTTTGTGAATAAAAAGAGCCAGACCATTCAACTTAAATTAACAGCAAGGATAACGTCAACCCTTGTTTCTGTGCTGCTGTGCATATTACACACTACATTAAAACGCCTGCTTTTGAATTCCTTTAAATTGTTTATTTAAAAAGTCATTATGAGTATTTGTGTTATACGTTGTAATTAGATGATCACTATCATGATGTATAGATAAACTCCCCAATCCTATGCAGTGATTTTCCCTACCTTGTGTATTCCATCTTCTCATATTATTCTGTTATCTGCCCGACCTATGTAAAGGTACTCCTACCCTGTGGTATTATCTTCCCGCTCTTGTACACAGTGGCGGATCCAGGGGGCCAAACGCATGACGATTCATATCATCTGCATTACACATAGCTTCTCTGCGATTTACGCTCCGTATTTCTTAAGCGATGCTTGGACCCCCCCCCCCCCCATTACATTTTGCTTGATCCGCAACTGCATGTACAGACAAATTTGCTATAATGTCAGGTCTTCATTTGAAACATGGCAAAACAAGAGTAATTTGGATTGGGTACAAACGGCATTGTGGGTCGAGTGCTACTAATTCTAATTTACAGTTACACGAACCTTTCTTACTTTTGGCTGTGCATTGTGACACAATATTGATGATATTAGATCAATTCGGTCAAATCTTCCTACGGATCTCTACATCTGTTTTGTTTTTAATGCTCCATCAAATTCAAACAAATCGGACACATTCTTTGAGCTGTTGAAAACATTAATAAGTGGAATAAATCCACAGGCTTCAATTCTTACTATGGGGGGTGCAAGGACTGGTTTAATTCCCTATTTCATCCAAAGTGATAGTGCAAGACATGTACCGTTACCTCAGAATCACACAGTTGACACTGAACTAAATCGCTTTATCATGGACAAAAATTACAAAAACTTTAATCTGCGTCACGGTAAACTTAGCAATAAGCGAATTTTATTTGGCAGAATACCTGGTGTTATATACGGTAAGTACACCTGTTATTACTTGAATGGTAACGGTGTTGTAGATTGTGGCATAGCAACAATTGATTTATTTCAAATTTGAAATACTTTTAAAGTACATGGATTCACATGCTTCCCATGCCACTACTCCTGAACAAAACGAGGAACATATCCTATTATAGTTAATACCAAGAATATGGAAATGAAACAGTTAAATTAAACAGTTTATTTCGACAGATTTCCGAGATTTTAGCCATGATAACTTACTATAGCTACATACAAATGTGATCAATTATCAGAAGCATCAATAACCGGCATGTTTAATAAATTTAAATACAATAAAAATATGTACAAAAAAAATGAATCTCAAATGGTTTGATAAACAATGCAATTCAAGTAAACGTGATACTGTGCGTCGGCAAAATTAGTAAATAATTCTATTTGATATGCAACTTAGACAAACATTTTATTCAATTCAAAAATTAGCCAAAAGAAACAAATTCAACATCATTACCGTACGAAAGATGTGGACAAACAGAGTGAACATTCATTACAGCAACTAAATGGACGGATTATTATGTAACACATAATGTAATTAGTGTTAACAGTGATTTCCAGTAAAATATAATGAACAAGCCATATGGTCATTTAGATAATAGAACAGTGAAGCAATAATAAGTCCCACTCTTTATTATTACTGATTTAAAAGACAATTTGTACAATGTTAAAACAGATTCTCCATTGCTAAATAATACAATAGTTAACTAAATTCTGAATGCCGATGATCTAGCATTTATTTCCACCATCCAGGCTAGTCCGCAGACAATGTTAAATACACTGAATAAGTACTGTCGAAAACACACGTTGTCATTTTTAGTTCATACACATTTAGGCAACAATATCCTTTCAATTACATGAACAATAAAAATGCTAGTTTCAATGATGCAATGCCATATTTGGGGAGTAAATGCAGTCAAATCAATTCACATTCTAGATAAGCCATTGAGCTAAAACATTTTTATCGAACATAATTTATGGATCAGAAATATGGGCATTAGATATTAACAACACGACAACAGAAAACAAAATATTAAATTTTGTAAACACATTTTGCAAAGGAATAAAGGTAACTATGAAGAGCAAAGACCAGAGGTAACTATAAATAAAATACTGGCTGCGCACAAAGAAACTCACAGATGAAGCATGCTTACCTAGAACAAAAACCCTCAATAATATGAAATACAAATGTTTAAATGCAATACAATTAATTTGACCACTATGTGGTTTTGGATACTGATCTGTGGCATTGCTTGTTGTCAAATTACACCATTGGTTACCATGTAGTGTCGCCCGGAGCATGTGTACAGTTCATATACTGTGAAACCGTTACCAATAAATCAGCCAAGAACACTAACTAAAGTTTATGCAAGAAGAATCTCTTAATGGAAAACAAAAAAGTCAAATCAATAACATCTTAATAATCTTTAAAGAATTTATGAAAAGAAATTATTTTAAACAGAAAATGTAAACTAACTAAAAAACTATAAGTTAGAGACATATTTGAATATCTAGACTGCGAGGAGAGGAAATGGTTTACTGAATTTATAATTAGCAACCAAAATTCTGGAAAAATAGACACACACAACCAAAAACTTCAGTAAAAGAATACGCCAAAAATGTAACGAAAATTTAATTGAAGATGAGGAACGCTTTCCATTGGCTTGTCAGAAATATAATACTGACAGAAAAACTTTATTATTATTTCTATTATCATTGACCAACCATTGATGTGTTAGTACGCCATTTCAAAACTGCTTCAATATTCAATAAAATCTCGCTCAGATATATGCGTAGATATTGTGGTACGGCGAATATAGCTTGCATATTCGTATACAAATGCATTTTTTTTTTCTCACGTGAGCGCCGTTTGAGGGCGTGCTTCACCTGGGTCATAGGTGAAACTGACATGTGATTTGTGTTTACAACGTAGCTAGCGGACGTTTGCTTAATTCGTGTATATTTGTGTGCTCTAATCTCGGTATTTTCCAGTTATTTGTCTTGGTGCAGTCCCACTACAGTAGGTGTGTCTTATTTACCTCAGTTGTAACAGAGTTTGCGCTAACTAGCATGTGCGTTTGCACGTTGTCGACTTATTTATAGAAATCAGGTCAAATGCCAATATAGTCATTCATGAAAACCCCATTAGTACTATGATCCCAGTGTGAGATGAGTGCCTGAGCCATCACCTAATTTATACCGATTTATATATATATATCATTAGTACAATACTACAGCTTGCTTCACTAGTGTGCAATGGCTGCATCGAACGACGAGGGACTGACGGTAACTTTGAGACCACCGTGTGTAGTTGGAGACAAAGTCGAAGACATTGACACTCCAGCACTGGTTGTTGACCTTGATAAAATGGAGAGAAACATGGATAAGATGACAGAATTCATGAAGGAATTCCCCAGTTGCAAATTGCGTCCGCACGCCAAGAGCCACAAATGTCCCGCAATAGCAAGGATGCAGGTAATATTTCGTATCAAATTATAAGGGATGTGTCATTTAAATCTCGGACGGGCATGGGAAGATTCCTAGTTGTGTTATATGTTGACTATATCACTGTTATAGCCCGGCGTGGCTTGGTATTTTGTTATCACCATCCCGACACTCGTATGTATTCTTTTAAAAAAATCGTCCTGCCACTGTTCTTGATTCCACGGAAATGGTCAACCCATTAAATCATGCTATTTTTGTCGCGGGCTGGGATGACAGACGGCAAATGACATATTGTCTTTAGTCATGTAATGTCTGGGGGTACACCCATAGTTGAAGTATACGGGCATGAGCTGCTGTTTTGACCCCAAACATTTAGGCAAATTTTAACCAAAATGCGCCCTCAATGTCGATGTGTTGGGTCTAATTTGCAACTGACTGGAGAGGACTCCCACCTAAATTTCGGGTAAGTACCCCCACACGCTTCACCCCCATAACATTTCCTATTGAGTGCCTAAGATATACAGAGATGTTTGCTAATTTGCACCCCCTTCGGGCAACAATTTCCCTATACTATTTTTCATGACGGCTCTAGTATTGAATTCATTTGTTCACTGTCTAGTCACAAATTATGTCCAGAAAAACAGAAAAATGAGAAGACATTCTTTATAAAGATGGATAACTGTTTGGTGATATGCTAGTTCTAACACTTAACATTTTCAATCAATTTGTATTCGTGCTTACACTTAAAATGTGTGTTCCTCTGAAAATAGAAATTTCTAATATCCACAGCATAAAACAATGGTGTGTACAGTAGTCTTTAAAATTAAGTTTTAATCAAAAAGTGACTACATCTCATTCATTCATTCATTTGCCCACAGTTTATATGTTACTAAATTGTCAAAACGTATGTTGTCATATAGATTCAGCGTGGAGCAGTTGGAGTATGTGTTCAAAAAGTCACTGAGGCGGAGGCGATGGTCAATGGCGGTATAAAAGACGTGCTTGTCACCAACGAGGTAATGTTTAGAAATGAAGTAGTTGACCTTTGTAAAATCATACGATCAGGCCGAACTATCTCTGAACAATTTGTATTCTCTAACACAGTAATGATACACAGAATTGTTTTTCAATACATTCGAAATATTCGATTTAGTTTATTAAATATAACATTTCATGATTCTAGATATATGGGAAAACAAAACTGAAACGACTTGCGTCTCTGGCCAGTAAAGCTCGCATTGGAGTATGCGTTGATTCGATCGAAAACCTTCGACAGGTGTCTGCGGCAGCAAAAGATCAACAAACAAACATCGATGTATTGGTTGAGGTTAATCTGAAGATGTACAGGTACTTTTGATACCAACGATTCAATTAGGGGGAGGTGACTTACATTTCTTTGTGAAACACCACGATTGAAATCCACAGTCAGTAAAAAGAGGTTCGACATTTTAGAGTACGATCATGATATTATATTTTTTTATTATAATAAACGCATTGTTTAAATTTTAGGTGTGGTGTTGAACCAGATGAAGTGGTGCCATTGGTATTACTTGCAAAGGAACTACCAAATATCACGTTTGTTGGACTACAATGCTATGCAGGGTAGGTACATGTCAGATACTACGCTTCACTATTCTGATACAAAGATACATTCGCATACAGTGACAAACTCGATATTTTTTGTTTATTTTATGGGCATTATTTTTTTTAGACGCAATCAACATATCAGGGAGTCCGCGATGCGTTCGTTTGCTTCCCACGATGCAATGGACATAGCAAAGATTGCTATCAAGGTAAAATAACAAGCATGCATACAACCTCATGTAATATCATATTTTTCGAAGCCAACTCGGTTTATGGTGACATGGTATGAATCGGTTAGAGTTGACACATAGAAGATTCGTCGATAATTCACATACAGCACTACGATAAAGACTTTCCGTTTTCGACACTGAAATTCTTTTGATGGGAGCTGAAAACAACTGATTTTGACAATTAAATTCAGATATATATTAAGAATATTTCATAACAAATGTACTCCGTATGCACGCCAATAATATATTTATAATAACCAATAACATGAATTTTAATTAAATGAAATATAATTTGTCATATTCTCGATATTTCTGCGGTTCATTTGTCTTGAATTATTACTGAAAGCAGCTGAATGGAATCACAATACATGTTCAACAACTCATGTACTAGAACAATGCCAAACTGCATATGTATGTATGTATACTCATAATTGCTATTTATGTCCTAGAATTTATCTGATGCTGGGATCGAGTGTAAATACGTCACTGGCGCTGGTACGGGTACATTCAAATATGAAGGAGGAATTGGAGGTAAGGTGTTTGTCGTTATTAATTTTCTAGTGAGGATGGGTTAATTCGAGCAGATTGTGAACATTTTTTTTTTCTAAGAGCCGTGTCCGTAGGTACGGTTAAGTTATCTTGCTCAGTGTTATACCCTATGTTCGTCAACAAACGCGCCATTCAACAGTGCCTACTATCTTCTTCAGTTTTAGATGAATTCCAGTGTGGTTCTTATATATTTATGGACGTCGATTATTGTCGAAATATTGGAGATGATGGTAAACAGTTTTTCGAATTTGAACAAAGTTTATTTGTTTTATCCACCGTGCATAGCCTGCAGGTAATTATGGTTCTCAGACTACAATTAAATTACTCTTATTAGTATTACTAGTATAGTTCAATTTACTTCAACTAATTCATAGTATATTTATTTCACACTTAAATGTGGCGCTAAAGTAATTTAAAATATATATAAGTTAAAATAGAATTAAAAAATAGTGCCTTAACCATGCAGGAATTTAAATAATACTGACTATCATATTGAATTCAATAAGTGGTTTGATAATCACACTAGGGTATGGTCCGGTGACCATACAGTTCCAGTAATTAATAATTATAATAATTTTTAAAAAAAAGCAGCTTTGATAGATAAATCAAACTTCACATTAATGATCTAAGAACTTGAAAAAACACGGTTATTTCACATATAGAACAACGAGTCAAGTATCTTTTTTTAATATAACAATCTAGAGTGTTTTTATAGATTTTAAACTCAAACATTGAACAACGTCATCAAATTGTTGAATTTAACAAAAATGAACTTGAAGATGATTTAACTGCTTCACTGGTATGGGTAATATTAGAAAAAATACCTATTTACCCTTTCCGTCCATTATTTCAATACCAGTTTATTTTTGTAAAGTTTATTACAAATCTAACGCTTGTTTAATCTAACATAATAAATAAAAGTGTAAAATTAAATAGAAAGCGCTATAAATTCAATCTTGGCGTGAAAGCTTTTTGTACACCTAAATTATGAATCACGTTTTGATATGACATTTTATAAGCCAGTGTCACGAACTACTGTGCATCGCTGGAATACGAGAGCGTTATATTTTGTAACAACCAGATTGATGTATAGTTACAATACCATATTTAACCTTATTGGATATTGCTGCGTGAAAACTATATTATTGATTATTATGCTGTGTGGGTTATTACAGGGTGGCTCCATGGCGAGAGCGATTCTAGACGCCGGAATTAAAGCTGTTGGAGCGGACTCAGGTCCGCCAGAGGTAGGATACTCATTCTAATATTTGTTACCGTGGCTGCTGCAGTGTCTCCGAATTACTGCATTGTAACGGCATGAATAAATTTATTGTTAGTGTGTACCCCAGAATAATGTGCAAGTTACATAGACATAGTCACTTCATATTGAAATAAATAGATGTTTCAAGTGGACGAAATAATCATCTCTTTTCTTGTTATACTTTTATATGTTATCACTTTTATCCGCATAAAAAAGATACCTAGATGACAACGATCATCTGAACAAGATCATCATTTTTCTTAGATAAATGGGTGCGAATACGCTGCGCAGATTCGCGATTACTTCCATTAAATGAGCAAATAATGTTGTTTTCTTGCAGGTTTATCCATGGAAAGATCTTGTATATTTCTTTGGGGGAGACGAACATGGTATCATTGTACCACCGGGGCCGTACAAGGTAAATGTGGTTTGTTATATCCTAATCGTCGATAGTTGGGTGAAAAAAAAAACAATGATTGGACACCAATACAGATGACAGATTTACTTTATATCACCTACGCGACCACGAACTTACCAGAGAGAGAATATAATACGATGTTGATAATCAGATATATGCACAATCGGATATTAAAATCATCAATGATTGGGAAATGTATGAAACCAGGGAAATAATTATTATCGTAAAAATGCTGGGAGATACGTGAGAAGTATCGTCTACATAATGATGGGAAATACTTGTTAATACTTTCTGCTAATCACTAGATTTATTTTCATACTCAGCTTGGTGAGAAAGTGTATCTAATTCCCGGACACTGCGACCCATGTGTGAATCTATACGATTGGATTGTAGGAATACGTAATAACGTGGTAGAGACAATCTGGCCCGTCTCTGGCAGAGGACCTGGCATTTAGTCAAAAACAATTTCATTGTCTAATTCGGACGGCGATGGCGCTGTAGGTGGTAATGCGATTTGAAACAACGTTTTGTTGTTAGACAAAATCTTGGGAACACAGTTGTAAAATAACATTGAATGAGATCAGGTATCCTATGTTTAAGAACTGAGATTTTAATACCTGAATGCGATTTGGACTGTATTCGAATAATTTCTCAATCCTAGTCATATTTGTAACGATATTAAAAAATGCAACTAAGGAATTTCTTCCTGGTAAAAGCAGGCATTATTGCATTACCTTGGACGGAAATGTGACATTCGTGAGATATTTGTGCCAGTGTTACATGATTCTATGAAATAAAAAAAAAAATTCAACTACCGTATTTTGTGAATTATATGGACAGCGCAATGCGACATGATAACGTGTTACTTTGGGTTGTGCTAAATGAGATTTGGTTCGAAACTACCAAACGCATAATGATGCAAACTTGCTGTTATAAGTGTTCAGCATTGGTTAAATTTCCTTCTCAGTCACCAGATAACATCCGTTGCATTCCGTCACATCATGTACAACGACATAGGGTATTTCATGTGAAACGTTCTTTTAGAACTTTGTTGTTTTTCCGCTCACGAATCTTCGAAATTCTGCACTAAAGAGCCCACCCATCAATTGTTTGATAATTACCATTCATGACAGCGCATAGAATGGAGTTATGTCGTGATCGACCTTTATACACGGTCCAAATTACTTCTATGCACTAGGTAGAGAAAGTTGTTGACATGCATTGTGTGCGAATCATTGACGCGTAAATGTTACCACATCATTTAATGCAATATTCAGAAGTTTAACAATGCATAGGGAGTAAGGCAAAGGTCGGTACCTGAAACCAACACAAATATTTAATGTTGGACAAAGACCGTATTTATATTAGTAGAAAATCGTAGAAGTCGGGCATGGAGGAAACGACCCAACCCCCACCCTCGGGCTGGAGACGATAGGTTACAGCACAGTCCCTCTATCAGGGACTGTGGTTACAGGTAAAATATACACGCTATGTGCACATCTTGTATATCGTTAAAGAAATAAACTAAAACCACATCATGTATTTCCCTTTATTTAATACTCAACACGAATGTTACATTCAAATACAAACAAATTATATTGGCAGTAATTAGTACTTGGCACACACAAACTCTGTTCAAACTTAATTTTAACAATTGGTCCCCAAACATGTACATTGTTTTCTTCCACTATTCAAAATATATTGTACAAATATTAATCCGGATAAAAATATTCATAAGTCGTACTCTAAGGTGATCAGGTGTATTATTCTGTATGCTATATGTCACAGTACATGTTCGTACCAGAATGCCAAAGCAAATACAGTGAGCGAAATCAGTCTAGAGTAGCACTCGCATTCTTGTATCAGAGGTCGTGTATACATAACCTTCATTAGTCAAATGTATATTGTCAGACAGCACATCTCCGATCGATTCACCGTACTGAACACATCGCGTGATTCGTATAATCATGACGTAACGTGTAACCAGAGTGACCCGCCCGCTAGAAAAGATTCCATTACTGTACCCCCTCAGTAACCATCAACGTCGTTATGGGCGCGTATATCGCTGGCGTTACTATTTCGCCTGCAGGCTATTACGTTATGTTACGCACGCCCTTGCGGTAATCGTACGATATGAGAAAGTAAGCTGGAGACATGCCTAGACACGAGTAGCGTCAACTACATATTTATTGATGCCACTTATAGGGAAAAACGACAATATAGTTTTAATAATGACTTGTATATACTTTTTTCTGACTTTTTGATTTGAAACACTGTGGCGATGCAAGTCGTCTACATGGTTATGTTTTGGTACTCACAAAACCTTATACGAGCTGTTTGCCCAGGGTATAAGTGGTACTTGCATAGTTTGGAACAATGGGTACCGTCGGGATTAGGCCTTGGGCTCTCGAGAGGATGAGGCAATATAAAATACTAGGCTTTGATAAAAAAACGACCTGAATTGTGGCAGTAAGATGGCCGTAATTGTATTTTCGTGTTGTGTTATGTAATCACACAACTATCGACTGGCAACATGGTCCCTGGAACTAACTTAAATTCACGGTCATGCATGTTCGTTTCTGCATTTTAGAAACACGACTCGTTCAAGTTCGTAGTTTTATTTCTAGTTGTATACACGGCGTCACATACGCGGTAACACGTATCATAATACGAGACCCATACATCGTCGCTAGTATAGTAGTACTGATCGTGGTCTCCGTCCGTTGTACTAACAGTTGTTGAGCATGTCCACGATTGAGTAGATCCGCCACCGTCGACAAACTGGTGCCAAAACGAGTTATTTCGGGGGCTGTAAAACAGTTGTATTCGTACCGAACAGTCGGGCGGGGAACATTCCACGCGAGGCTCAGATAGACCACTATTTTCGTTCCATAATTCGTTACATCGCATATTCACTTCGTAACCACCTGGCCCAGCTTGGATTGCGTTTTCCAGAGTTGCCACAGGTAGCGAACGCCGGGATGCGATATCGTTAACGTGTCCATATTTATGCACGCTGGTCAAAATTCGCACGTCCGCCTGGTCTGTCCGACCGACAATGTTTACCAGAGTCCCAACACAGAAGTAGATCGAGGCAACAGCGGCACAGAGAGCAATCACGGCATAACACAACCTGTAACGCTGGATGTACGTGGCATGTTTTCTGCTTGAAAAATATAAATTACCAGGAATGCGTTGAGTGCAACGAAAACATCGCGTACGTCCCAGTACCGGCACTAATATAATACACAAGAAATAAATTAACTTTTTGGCTAGTATAAGAAAAGTGGCTGCCATGGCGACGGTTTGTGCAATGTTCAGCTCGTTTGGGTACTGAAATAGTGCAAGTCGGCAAGACCCATTTGGTCCGACGCCAGTCAACCGGTAGTTGATCAACGAGATGGCCAAATCGCCCATCAGTAGGGTTGTCAATATCTGTATGAAGTGACACCGTAGAACACACGCCGCGGTAGCATCACTGTCCTGTGGCATTGCGGAGTGGTAATTAGTGTACATGACACACAACTCCACTGCATATAAAATAGTCAATATAATACAGAAACCTTGTAGAGCCATAATGGTGGAAATATCATAATTCGTCAGCCATCCAATACCGGTCGTTCGTTCAGAGTCTTCTGAGTACGTCACCGGCGCCACGCCGTCATACTCTGTTGTCGCGTTGTCGGCCGCCGCGGCGTAGTATCGCTCCCAGGGGAAATGCTGCCATTGCAAGTTGCTGTTGACCCAATTAGCGGACAAGCTGAAACACACTATTACGATCGTCGCCAGGAATCGGATTACCTGGGTCCAAACGGGTAGTTTCGTACTGTTGGCGTCGTATTCTTGGTAAAATCCGGGATCGTTCTCAACCTGCTGTTGCCGTTTCTCGCCTGCCTTGGAGAGCTCGAGAATTTCAACGGTACTTGATGCATCGTAACTGTTCTCAATATCATACGTGGGCATCGTCGGGGAGTGCGGCAGCTGATCCAATCCCCTTTTTCAACTGTTAAATGTCACCTGGAGATAGTTAAAAAGAAAAGAAAAAGTTACAAAACAAAGGTTGGCGATTGGAATGAAAGGGTTTGTGTGAAAGGAACTATGTAAGCCGGTTCCGTCTTTTGTGTCAAAACATTGTTGAGCAAAGCACTCAGTACGTTATATACTCGGTGCAAGGAGATGTCATTTGTTAAAACTACAAAAAGAGCCTTGTGTTTCTTTGCCTCACCGGAAATTGCCAAGGTTGTGTGTTCGCCTCTTACTAGCTGACACCTCTCGAAATCACTGTCTGTCACTTTACATAGAACACAGTGACACGGGGGTCACATGGTCAATCCGATATACTTTGAATACCAGTGACTCGGGAACTATAATGTTTACCAGCGTCTTATTTTTTCCTACTCCTCTTCCACCAGAACACAAATTCTCAAACCTTTCCTGAGTTGCTGTGGTTGGAAGGGGAGGGCGCTCTCAGACATGAGATAAGTAATTCTTATGACAGACACGACATATAATGCGTATGAATATAAAACAAAACGTCAAAAATGAGGCATTTAAAAATGCGTATTAATTTTCGCATTCATTTTGTTTGTTTGAGCACAGTCCCTCTATAGATGGACTGTGGTTTGAGAAAAGGTACATATATAGGTCTGATTTAAATACAGGTGGCATATGCACATCACTTTCAGTGGCGACAGGTCATGCAAAGTGCATATATTATGGGATACGGCGGACATGCGATACTGGCTGACACACGGTACCTTATATAATACCAATTAAATAGCGTGCAATGTAAGTTATTTTGTTTCCATATTCGTTGTAAACTAGGTCAAGCCAATTGTTAATGGGTAATACAATGCTCAGCAAAATGTCTATACCGCAAGAAATTCAATCCCTCATCGCATTGTTAACAGCAGAAAAACAAACAACACAACATACCGTATCATACATACAATACTGCGAACACGTATATACTATTGCGTTGATGTCGATTTGAAATATCCCCGGTGTTATGGCTTGTGTAGGTGAGCCTAGGTCTTCCCTGTTTTTAACATGTGTTCATCATTATGCATTACGCATGACCACATCCTCGTACACAATGAGATAATAACATGCTGCCCAGTCACAGGTCTTTCTTGCATATTTTGGGGGAATTGTACAAGGTCAAGAGAATCAGTCCGCGACAGGTCAGCAAGACCTTGGAATGTTGTGAATTTATTCAACTGCGTGTTACTTCTAGTAAACTTGATTTATATTTGAAAAACATGGCCAATCCAGAGTTTGTTGGCCGACGGTCGTGTATTTTACGGTCCCTCTATGCTCTCATCCAAGGGAGTAGTTAACGCTAATGTGGCCGAGCAAGGTAAATCACTCGCATGACTTTCCCAGTTCTCATTTATTTCTCCCGGACTACGCCGCCAATTGGAGCAAACACCAATGCAATGGGGAAAACGATATCTTAGTGAGCATCACCTGGTGCGACCAGCGCGGAAAGCAACACAATTACAACTCGATGGGTAATTTAAAATGAATGAGCTTACAACAAATACCCACAGCCCACTCGATGTAATCTGCGTCACACTGGCGTTGATCTACGGTGACACTTACATTAGTTTTCGACATGCATATATACACACCTGAGTTACTGCTTGTTTCACCAAGTTGAACATGGACGCAAAGCCTACGAGTAGGGCTACAACCTTTACTAGTACTGTTTTCAGACGCACCCAAACCATGCGGTCGACCATTCGAGTCGTATGTTTAGGGGGTGTATTTAAGTAAGGTCATAGGTCATATGCTTATTTAATATGCATGCATGACGTCACTGTAAACTAGTGCAGCAGCGGGGACTCAAAGTCATACTATTGTCAGGGGAACAGGTATATTGGTCTTGCATTTGAAATAACAAGTGTGTTCAGTATTGACTTGATAGTGTACATTGCATACGCCTCAGGCTGTACACCCAGGTTTTCTTTGTCGTAAATTCTGTTCGACACGCTGGATTGACCACTTTCTCTGTTGTAGCAAACAGTATATTAGTGGCCGGTGTGTGTCGGTGTCGCCGGGCATTCGTATCACGTACAGCAAATCCATAAACTAAATTGAAATACGTGTAAATTATGTATAAATGATATTTAGAAAATTACAAGGTATATAAATGCAGACGTACTAGTATTGCGCTTCATAAACAGACTTAGCACACTCTACTGGTCTGACATTTAGGCGTGAGTGGTGCCCTCGCCGGCCGAGCGGCATCAGACCTCACTAACTGTTTGAAACACCGCGTTGGGCGCAACTGACGCGACTTTGTCAGGCTAACTCTACCGGTGGTCGACTAGAATATGATATAATACCCAACTCACCTCATTATACAGTGATCTATTATGAATGGAACACTTCATAGATTATATAATATAATAGAAAATATAAGCAGGTAAGGGATTGGTCAGTTACTTCGGCCTAGGGGGGGGGGGGTCGGCAGATTCCATTTTGCCAGCTGTAAATCTCAGTTGACCCCCTATCAAAAAAAAAAAGTGGGTGACCCCCCTCCCCAAAATTATATTTTAAAACTTAAAACATGCTGACCCCCCCCCCTAAAAAACAAAGAAACATTAACAGTTTTGGCTCTGGCATGATTACAAAATGTATTATGAGTGCATTTTGACATAATTTTTAGCGTTTGCATTTAATAGACCTTAGGAGGGGAGGGGAAGCATAAAGCCAAAAAATGACTACAGAAAAGGCTGCAGGAAGGAGGGAAATCTATGCTGCTAAAGATAGTAAATAAAAGCAAAGCTGTGAAGTACTCACTCGATAAACGCCCTTATAAGATAGGAAAAGAGGATTTGAATCTAGGCGGTTTGAACTCTTTGAAAACTAAGCTGGATTTAAAATATCTTTCATATCTTATAGACCAGGAAAGCTTTACACCCGAAGCACAATCTGTGCTTATGAAAACAAAGGAAACTTTGATTTTTGCTTAAATTTGTGTTGGATTTTGGTATTTTACAGAGCAAAATATGCATATTTAAAAGTTAAAAAAACAAAAAAAAACTATTTATTTTTTTCATCATTTATTTTAATTTATATATCAGCATTTTCACAAATTTAACTTTTTTTGATTTGCTGAACAAAAACTGTCACTGCTCTTTGTACTAATTGCTGTGTTGTCTTTCCGTCTCCTGTTATAATTGGATAAATCCAGTAAATATCTTATACAATGGTGACTTCAGACTTTAAATAAAATAATCTGATATCAGCAGCACATGGACTTGGGATGTGTTTAAAACTTAACTGTATAATTGGGGTTCTAGCCGCATTGCATAATCTGTTAGTTATTTGGCAACTTTAACCTCAAAATATTTAGCCTATAACATTTTTTGCATCAACAAATTTATAGGCAATATAGGTAATAGTTATTACTAAGAACACATTTGTACGATTAACTTGTTTATCGTTTGTTCTGAAATAACATTTTAAAAAATATATGCATGAGCGCGTGTGTGAATTGTGGAAAACATGATATCAAAAACAGGGTGACACCCCCTATTCGCACAATCAAAAACTGGGTAACCCCCCCCTACTGATCCACCGACCCCCCCCCCCCAGGCCGAAGTAACTGACCAATCCCTAATCGTAGCATTTGGTAAATATAACCACACTCTGCAGGCAATGGTCCGTCCTCAGTCTGTATTTACTCACTACTCTGTTACTATGATTTTCTATATATTATATTTTTCGATGCTAGAAGCTTGTACCATAATGATTGTAGAAGCTTTTAACCATAGCTCGTATAAACCAGTAGTATTCGTGGTGAATGCAAAATTTAACTATAGTTTTTTTGTGACAATCAACAACTGTAAGGGGAATTCACAATTTGGTTGAGGAGATCAACTGATATTCAGTGTGTGTAGTTTTTTTTAGCCGTCTCATTTATATGTGGTTAAAAAAAAAACATACAGTTTGAAATTCAGAAACTCTGTCTTCCCGTCCTCTGGTTGAACTGACTTCGAAAGACGTACATAGAACTAATAAGTACATATTTGCACGTCGTAAAATGGTTCATGCGTCACACTCTGTTTAATTACTCACTACTGACAATGGAGCAGGTATATCTGACAGTGGACAACAAGTGAGTCGAATTATTGCACTCTATAAATGAGAATAGCCACACGATTCACAATACGATGCAGACACCGCGTGTCACATGTCACTTGCCTTTTAAACTGTAAATACAGACAAACGGGCTTTGTTGTACGAGTATACCTTTAAATTAGTGATTTTATGATAAATACAAATTCAAATTGCGGAAACTTTCGAAGTAAAATGAGAACGAGCGCCGGGCGGACATTATTTTTGTCATCAGTGTCGTTTACCCAGTTTGTAGATTCGTTCTCTCTGAGTCGTTTTTGGTACCGGCATGCTCTGACCCATGTGACAATACATGTTTTTATTTTCTAGTGAAATCGGAATTTCAAAAGTGTATTTGCTTTATGATAATATCTAGATGAATGACGCAGAATTTTAAGTTTAAACAGAAGATGTGACATGCGAGTTGACCTCTGAAAGGATAAATATTGATTTCACTATATATGTTTGTCAATAGACTATTCTATACAGTCCGTGCTTTGCCGGATATAATGATCAACTCTCGTAAATAATTCGTGGCTCATTTTGTGTGAAAATCATGACGTCATTGCTCGTGTTGTGACGCCTTAGGCCAAACCATCTATACCGACAAGAACTTCTTTTACCGTACATAAGTCAATGTCTACTTGGAACAGGAGTTCGCACCTTTTGAATTCATGCATATTTACTAGTATTTCCATTTCGTCCAAATACGTGGACCACAAACGTTTCACTCACCAACAAGAGGTTTTTCGGCATTAATGTACCTGCATACAGACATTTACATACATGTATTTATAACAGTGTTCCTTTGCCTGACGTATTAGTTGTAAAAGTGTTGGTATTGATTTACATCCTTCTTCCGACAGAATCGTGATCACCGATTTCTGTCCGTTTTCTGGTCAAAACTGATAAAGGCCAATGGCGTAGCAACAACCTTGGGTTTAATCTACCGGGATCATACGTCCACGTTAATCGACTTTCAATGTCAAACCCCGGCGTCTTACACTAGGGTGATGATAAAAACGACCCAAGGCTGTTGTTTATAATTTATTTATTCGGAAACACGTGCCAGTGATAGATGCAAGATTAGCGATGTGTGTCTTACTTAGGTCGCTGACTATTCCTGTGCCGTGGCGTACAATACGGAGAGAAACCAGTAAAACGCACGACTCTGCGACCCAGTGCAAAGTCAGAATTAGAAAAGTATCAGTGAAATCGACGGCCAACTATCAGTACATTCGTCTAATTACTTGATGTTTGATACTTGGTAATTTTATTTCTTTAAAAAATGTGTTACATAGTTGTTCGTTTTGACACAAATCATCGAATTTTGAGCTTGGTTACTCAATGCGAAATATTTGTTGGAGAAAAACTTTCTGAAAACATACAAAATTAAATTTTTAGGAACTATTTTCACGTGAAGTGTTATTTTCCTTATAATTTGGGATAACCTTAACTACCCATATTTTCTCACCATTCGTACGAAGACGATTTTTGAGAAATAATGTATCCATTTCCCTTAAGAGCTAAAATGGTAAATTGCTCAAAAATCTTCACTTTTGTGAGAAACTGCATAAATTAAAGCCAAGTGTAAAAGACATGGTTATGATCATAAAAATATGGTGATGATTCGTAATCATGGTAGCCAACCTTCTTGAAATGAAATTACGGAGAACATGTAACCATGCTTAAATACTTACCGCCATACCAAATCATCGAGACGGGACCGTGTATCTACAGTGACGGCGAAAACAATGTGGCGGTCACCATTTGCAAAATAATCTACACAGTAACGAGAAACGTGGCCTATGCCAAATAACTTTGTGTATATTATTGCGAACGTTATCATGCACAGCTTACAACGTATCGTGGGTTATGTCGATATTCTACCCGTTACGTATACACGCACACGTAGCTTACAACCACCTCACATGCTTACAATCATTTGAACTAACTGTATTGTGTGTGTATGATATACGAACGACACAACTCACCTTCCCGACGGCTAGTACTATTAGAATAGTAAAATGCGCCACGCGGTAATAACCACCTGCAGGCTGAAACAATACTGAAAAATTGCGATCGTACCGCACTGGCCACCAATAACATACAGAGAGGCAGCAGCAAGAACTCAGATGACTACAGAACGTTAAAATCCCACTTGAAGTGCACTACATTTGACGATGCAATGATTTATTTATTGTGTGACGACCGCCCACCAAAATGCCTGCTGCGTACCGGAGTTGCGTGGCAAACTTTGTCTATTCTAGTACGCTGTAATTTCCGTGTCTATTTCGCAGTGCATTGTTATTCTCCAAGTATAGAATTCTAACAAAACAACTACAACAAAATCAAATGCATTTTATAGAGATTAGGTGTATTTCATGATAAATGGATTGATCCTTAAAACACCGGATATCAGGTGTCGCGTGAATGTTGAAGTAGTACAAATAATAGAACATAACTACGTCGACGTCCTTGTTTTTATTACTTGCTTATCCTTTATATATTATATTATTAGGAATTAAAAACTAGTTAATGCTTCTTGACTAATCTGAATGCACCATTGCATGACTTTATAGAACCCCAAAAGTTCTGTTCCTGGGCCTGGCTCGTTTTCACGAGCCAAATATCATTGTTCTCATAAATTGTACTAGGACTTTTATTTTCACCAATTGTTCTCATAAATAGTTACGTGACATCAAAAACATAATACCGACTAAGTTTCATTGTGCTAAGAAGAAAGCTCAGAGAATGCGTTCGAACTCGGAGCTCAGACAAACTGCACATTGAGCTATCTGGAACTCGATCTCGATCATCGGCTTAGCCTGAAAAGTTGGCGTAGGTGGCGCACTGGACTGCGAACCCTACGCCAACTTATCAGGCTATCATTGGCTTTTCGTCTATTTCACTGCATGATTTTTCGTGCTAGATCATGAATATTCATAAACTGATAAGCAGATCATGCGTATGCGGTCAATCTACCTTAAAGGGTGGTGGTCGTCGTGTCACGCATGCGCAAGATATGAAAAAAGATGGCGACTTTGCGCAGACCAGCGAGTACACACTTTAGACGTTACCAAGCTTTAACAAGGTAATTTATTTGGTGATTGGAAGGTTATCGAATGAGTCAATTAGTTCAAGTTCAAGTTCACGTCGTGCCTCGGTCAAAACTCGCACTTACTATTAGAAGAAACATTGGATTGTGATAAAATCAATGTGTATCAATGTAAATGCCGCACTTGGGCGACAACCACCGTCCCTTTAATTCAGTATGCAAATTGATAAGAACAATGACAACAAACTGAATTCCGAAAGTCCAACGCTCACGCACACGCGTACTCGTAAGGCTTTCATGCATTGTGTAACCACTTTTATAGCATATTCCACTTTAAAATAAGGATATTGCTCTCTTCACCATAGCAAATTGCGTGCAAAACGGTTTACTTGACTCACTGAAGGCTTCAAAAAAGGATAAGATTTTCCGTGAAATATATTTGTGTAAATGGCTACGGTGGGTTTCAAATCAGATACTGTAAAGTCTTCGTATTCTGTCTCGTCTTAGATATAAATTCCGACCCGAGTCTGCGATTTGGTTGAGCCAATTTTCCACAACAGCATTGCTCATCAAGGGTATAAACCAAAAGGTAAATTGCCACATCGTCCTTTTGATCAATTTTGAGGTTGGTTTAAAAACATGAATGTTTTACATTCCTTCAAGCAAACGACTTCAGTTTAAAGCCCCGTGACCGGCAAACTATCAATAAAAAAAAAAACAATAAGGGGGAGGGGTGTCATGCGGAATGAAAATTCCGCCAGACAAACTAACCCCTTTCGGTTAATTTCCAGACGCTGATTTCAAAATTACTAATCATTTGCCAAATCCAGCATTTCATCAAATGTATCTAATGGCATGATTGTTACTAGTTGTTAATATCGACAATTTGGAGAGGTACATTTTGTTGGAATTCGAAATATACGCACTCAGACTCAGAGTTTATGACATGAAACCTACCTCATACTGCATTTTATCGTAGTCAAGTAAACCCGATGAACATTATTTCACAACTGTGGTATTTTTTATGAGCAAACTCAACGTAAGTACAGCATAAACGGAAATAATACTCAAGGTTTTTCAGGTGTACACCTCGGTTAATTACAGCCATGAAAAGCTTACCGAATCTGTTTAATCGATGCCAAAGCAATACATTGTGTGATACATCCGAGTTAAATCGACACATTGGAAACTGTCTCCAAGATGAATCACTACACATGTTATGGGTTGTCATTCTACTGATGATGCAAACATTATACACTGATATAGTTCGTGTTAGTATTATTTTTCACTCTTGAAGCAATATATTTCTGTCATATATGTTATTTATTATTATGTGCATAATAAAATAATCAAATCCTTATATTTATCATGATTGTGATGATATATTGTACTTTATATACAAAATTAGTGCGTTTCAGCTGTATACTAGTATATCCTACAATAAGTTATAATTGCATGTGTGAGTACTAATTTTCTTCCTATTTTTTTTTAAAATAATTTAAATTTATATTGTGAAGGAACAGAGCAACAATCTTAAAGATTTTCCAAAGCAGAGAAACAAAAGCATATTGCTGGATAATGCAGAAGTTGCTAAGTCTTAGTTATTATAAATAACAGAATTTTAAAAAATACGCCTAGTACTACCTAAAACATATTCCATTTGTAGTAACAGTGTCCATTAGTTGTAATATGTAAATGAAACATGGCTTGAGTCGAGAATCCAGTGTATATGAAATTTTATTTTGAATTGAAAGACTCACAGGAAGATGTGTAACATTTTTTTTTCTGTACAAAAACTGCAAGAGAAGATGGGTGAAACGCAACTGCGGCAAAGATGGTATGTGAACATGAAGCAGGACGACGGAACAAATTCTTATCATCAGTGACCAATCTCAAGTTACGGTCTGTTCCACACACTTCCACGATACAGATTTAAAATTGCAAATTTTCATAGTCGGAGGTATCTAATCGCAAATTTTCATAGTCGGAGGTATCTAATCGCAGATTGTATGTGCAATAAATGTTGAGTTGCTGGAAAAATAAAATATTTCATCATAGGAAGAAACTCATGGTTAAGAAAGCAAGGAATGTTATGGAAAAATATTACATGGCTTTATGATGTCACTGTTACTTAGTCTGCATGATATGTGATAAACACTATTCATGTGTTCAACTCATTATCACCACTGTGGGTAATAACTTTTAGTTGTTCATTTAAACATTGACCGATGGGCGACCGAATCAAATCAACAACGTCCGCTGTTTACGCAACAGAAGCACATCGCCACTAGAGGGCGCGGTTCATAAGACATTTGTTTTAGACGCAAGCTTGTTGGTCCTGTGAGAAAACATTTCGTCTCGATTTTCATTTTTAACATAACACTTTGCTCTGTTAAGTTTGTATTATATTTTACTAAACATTGCACTATGCCAGAGTACGATGTGAAGCAGTCCATCTACAGAAAAGGACTGTGGGTGTATGCAGTAATTTAGTCAAACAAGCTGTACTGGATGTACTCAAACATTTACGGTGAGTACGCCGCGGTCAAATTCATATTACTATATTCTCGGGAGCGGACATCCGGGCATTTTCACCGCATGGCAACCATCACGGTGAAAACAAAGGCCGAAAAATTTAAGAAAACGGTACTTTGGGGTGGTTGAACAGCGTAACAAAATTACTGCGTGTGTAACGCATATAAATTTGACTGTTCAGGATTACTTCAAAGTTGAGTTCCTGTTGTTTTCTTGAATTTTCACCGGCTCTTCGCTCGGCGTACCGCGTCCCTCAGCAGCTCGTGCAGAGCCCATGGAAATGCATGTACTGTGATGCTCGACTTAGCAACGTAGAACGTCTTATGACGTAGCTCCGCTCCCGAGAATTGCCAACTTGAAAGCTAGTACCACTCCCCCCCCCCCCCCACTCAGGATCCATAGGGGGCCGCATGCGCATTCCCATTTTCTCGGGAAAGGGGGTACTTTTTGACGATCTGTCTCGGGAACATTTTCCCGAGAAAATCGTAGAAAAGGGGGTATTTTTTGCTTGTTTTCCCGAGATTCTCAAAATAGGGGGTGTATTTCAAAACGCTTCCCGGGATATACAAAAAAGGGGGGTTTAAAAGGAGTTCTAGACTGAAAAGTTCCCTAGATAGGGGGTGAAATTCATCGGAAAAGCCCGTGAAAAGAAGGGGTTAAATTTTCTTCTTTTCCCTAGATAGGGGGGGGGGGTCAAAAAAAATGAGGGAACAAGCATAGCCCCCCCCCCCCTAAATATAGGGAGTGGGGGGGCGGGGTACCACTGAGCGGTACGGTTGATGGCTCACTGTTGACTTCATATAATTGGCTAGCATGATACTGTTTTTTTTTTTTCTACTTGTACAACTATATTATTCCAAACTTAACGATTTAGGTACCCGACTCATTGTAATTATGCGTGAATTAAACTTTTGTTTTACGTTAAATTACGATGAAATATTACGCTAAATTGTCTTTTAGCGCAGCGTATGTATATACGATTCCTTGCAATGTCGCCACCAACGACATACTTCAGATGCTTCGCTGTTTTTATCAGTAGTGTACAGACAAATAGAAGACACACCCGGTTTGCAAAAAGATTGAATTGCACTGAATATTCAAGACATAGGTTAATTTTAAACAGGTCGTATCTTTTGGGTCAGGGCCATCTCTCTCTTGTATTTTCCTATTACATGAAATCTCACAATATCACGCGTTAAAGAACGAGACCCATCATGGCGGTGTGACGAAGAAGTTGTTGTGATACGTGTTACATAGCTCGACCGATTTTCTGCCAATATTTATCTCAAAAAGGTATATTATTTTGTTTATGGTACTATTGCATACACATACTTTGAAATGATCGGGTGAAGCTGAGATATTTCGCGTATATGTCGATATCGTCAACCTTGTACCAAAGTCGTCTGCGTGGCACACCACCGAACTAGTTGAAGTTGAAGGCGCGTGCGCAAAGTTATTTATATTATTGTTTACCGATTTAAGTCCAGAAATCACAGAATGTGCGTATTTGACCTGTACGTTCTATCACAATTGTGTACATTTGCCTGCAATAGTGGTGAAAAGTCAGCAAGAAACTTTCCCCGAAATGAAATTATATCCAAAGCGGGAAATGTAGTATGCGCAATTCTGCCGTGGTCGTATTTCCTCAGTTTTGTGCATTTTGGGGATGCGTTCAACTTTTATACGGTCCACCTCAAATTTTGTCTTTAGATATTAATGAAGAAACGGGCTTAGATTTATCAACCAGTTATTCGTCGGCATTTTCCTTGTGTTTTTTTTTTCCTGGACAAAAAAATCTAGAAATTTAAGCTTAGCTATTTATACATATACTAGTTTATAGTTATGTTATTGATAATTTTGCTACAATAATAAATAACTATAGTGCCTTGTCAGCATTGGTTACCCAGAATGCCTCTGCTACTCTTCTTCCAAACATAAGATATACTGTAAAATTTGTATTAAAAGCCGCAGCTTCTATTAAAATGGTTCAATGCAACAGAGTGAGAAATGGTGAATTTTGGGGTCTCAATTGTTCGAAAAGAATAGGTGCGGCTTCTATTAGGGACGCGGCTTCTAATACAGATTTTACGGTACATGGTAAATATTTGGTCACAGCAATAACATTGATTTGATTCAGTATCACCTTATGAATTGTTTTAGTGGGGACCTATTTAAACAGAACTTAAACAATTTCAACCTTGAAATAATTAGTTTCGTTCTGGAGCAGTACATATCGTTGGGTAACATAAATCTCAGAAACTCTGCAACTCTGGTTGAAAAAATGTATTACCTTGTTCCTATTGTCTGCATTGTATTATCTGTACCGAGCAAGGTTTCTACAACTATACTAACAGTTTTTACAACGATGACTCACTTGATATATCAACGGGGTAACTATTAGTGACTGAAATTTTATTTTTGTATCAGTAAAATTATGTCCATCTTAAAAACTCTCTGCAACTGTAGATTGGCTATCTTTAACCCTCAAATTTTCAGGAAAAAATCATAATGAGCAGAAATTAAAAAAGAAATTTTTTTGTTTGTTAATTTTTATATTTATTTTCTGTATTTCTGTGGTAGCTATTATAGACAGATATATTGCATTGATTCGTCGTAGTTTATGAAATAATAACTAAACCTTATCTGGTCAAGTCACTGTAGTAGCGCATGTGACTGGCAGGATAAGGGTTTATTGTGGTTTTACGAATATTATATTAAATATTTGAATTCGCACACACCTGTGAAATTTAAATGTTTATTGTGTATTTCCCCAAATTTGGGAACATTCATTTCTAATATACATGTATTTTAAGCTTTCAGAATAGAACTTTAATGAAATGACTGAAAATATACGGTACATATACGGTATACATTTCATGAAAAAGAAACATTAAAGTTGTATCACTTTTCATCGTCTGCTGTAAGCATCATGAGAGCTTTATATTTTGTACAGAATCCTGAAAAATATTTTAGAAGTATCTCCTAAAATAGTATTGTTGCCTTGAGAGATTACAGCAATGAAACCTATATGTTTGTTTTAGTGATTAGGAACAAGCTAGCTTCCCACAATGCATTGCGGGTGACAGTTTGTGATTCACAATTTGAATCAAAATGAATGCAAGCTATGATTGTTAGTTTTCTGAAATTTTGTTTGTCTTAATTTTTCTCTTCTTGGACCTATATTTAATGCAGACAAACTACTTTGACTGATGATACAGGGTGTTGGAAGAATATAAAAATGACTCACAAACTATCATCTAGACCGTATATGTGTACACAAAATTAACTTACTTCTCAAGGTTCTAACAGTCATGCTTAATATTCAGACATCGTTCAATACAAAATATTTTATTCTTTGGTTTGCTATAAAATGTGCAAAAACATTTCATTTTAATCGTGAACTAATATTTCACAACACTAGATTGATTCTGTATGAATTATACATGAGTTGTCTTACCACAGCATCCTGAATACTGTTAACCAGAATATTGTGTTGTACTGTCAACAGTTTCCAACATTTTCCAAATAATGATGGTTGTAAAGAATAAAATGCCTGTTTTAAAAGTAAAATTTAAAGTTGCTATACCACAAAGATGCTAAACACTAATCATAAAAGAAGTTATGGAAATCCTTAGCAACTTAGACTATTATCAAGAGTATTTTTATCATGTTTTCAGTCATAATCTTTTTTATTTTTTATTAGAGGCCATGAAATATCAAATGATTTGATGTAAATGTTTCTTTCATAATGCTCTTTGTATGTGACTGTCACCCAACGTTTATCACTGACTTTTTTCACTCAAGATTTTACCCTAATTTTGTATTATTTTCAAAACAAAATTTTTAAATATGGTCATAATTTTTAAAAAAATGCATGGTTCTACAAAATTTCAATTTCTCTATCTTTTTTGGTTGTCTTAATGTAGCATTGAAACTTCAGAAACAGAATGAGGCATGTGTAACCATTACAGCACCAAGCTTCTGATAACTTTGGAATTCTTAGCCTGAAGAAGGAAATGTAAAATGCAAAGGTGATGGTAGGCAGGGATCTCGCCAGCCCAACGTGAGTGCCGGTCGGTCATGAATATTAATGAGCTATATGAAAAATTAATTAGCAATGAATATTAATGAGTTCGGTCGCAGTGCAAATATTTTTGGAATTAAACCATTATGTTTCACAATTTAGACGAGTTTGAATTTAAAAATTAAATATATTCGAAATGCGAATGCTGCAGACTAAAAACAGAAACAAATAAATTATTGTTGCAATATTAATTTTTATTGTAAAAAGTAAAATAAAACGCATTTGAAATGTTTCAGTCAGGAATATGTTCACGATCTTATTTACTCCAAATACATTCTCCTTCAAAAAATGAATCATGTAATTATTTGGAGTATTGTCGTAATTTATTATTCGTACCGTCAACTTCTAAAATGTATATATTCACTTCAATGAACGAACAAATAAAACTTCCGAACTTTCAAAGTTACGACGTTACATAACTTTGCGATGTTATACACCGATTATACCAATAATTCCTCTTACTCGGTCATGATGCCAAGCAAAAAAATGTTACTTCGTTTTTTTGATATGAAATGAAAGTAAAATTTGACTTTGTTTTATCGGGAGTAGATATTTTTTGATCACTCGATCGCTTCAGTAAAAAACACAGCCCGCCATGATGTTTGTGACGTATTAGTTGACCGGCATGTGTTCTTTGATCCGATGGGTCAATAATTCCATTAACCAATCAAAATGATGCATGCCGGTAGAATCCGAAGTTTTTAGAATGGTAGTGATCATAAAAATTACATTACGGAAGTGATGTTGTAGCATGATGTGTTGACATCAATTTCAGTTGAAAACTGCATGATGGTTTTTGAAAGAAGTGATTAGCAATTTTTAAAAGGTAAAATAGGTCTTGAAAGAAGAGCTTTTACATGAATCGCAATGATAACAGTTTACCAAATCACGCAATAAACACGTTGATTTTTTTCTTGAGTAGCGTAAACTGTCAGATCGTGAACTCCGCTTTGACCATGTTATATTGAGATGAAATTGATTTTGAATGTCTATCGCAGAAAGTATTTACTTACAAACAAAGAGGTGCTAATTTCACAAAATTGACTAGCCGCTACAGATCGTGCGACAAGGTCTATTGTTTCCAAATTATAATCCACAACTGGCCGGATGCGTGTCGGTCGGTACATAATTATAATAACAATCAGACAATAGTACTGGTCAGAATCATTTACGTGGTGGTCGCTAATTTTGAGTGCCGGTCGGGCTGACCAACGCTGACCAGCGTGGCGAGATCCCTGTTTGCAGGTTATTTTGAATGCATGTGCACAAGCATCTTTAATATTGCCTTGAACAAAAATTAGTTCTGGGCTTCCACTGAGAATGAATTTACTTTTAGTCTTTTTGCTAATTTCATAGCAAATTCATACATGCATACACATGGTAAACAGGGAGAATGTAGTATGTATTCTTCAGATTCATATATCAAAGTGAAATATATGATAACATTTATTCTATACACTTGCAGTATGTTTTTTGGATTTTTAATTCTCTTTCCTGTGAATGGTGACATGTTTTGAATAGTTTCTCAGAATAACTCAAAAAGTAACAGATTTTATTGTAGCCAAATCCTAATGAAAACTGCCAATGGTGACCAGTGAAAGGTTACTGGAAGCCCTTTTACTGCTATGTTTACTGTTTTTATTTTACAATAAATTATTCCGTATTCTGAAAACAGCGACTTATAGATTCACTTCTGTGCGTGTGTCAGTCCTTGTGATCGTGCATTCCCACTTTTATCTCTGACACGTACAAACATGGCATATTGATCATGATACACATGTGTGCATTTGTTTCACGATCTGAATCAAATCGGTGGCCATTTTAATAGCTCATGAATGTTGATGGATTCTGTCCAAACTTCATATATAATGCATTGTGGGTCTTTGTTTTGCAAATTGGTTTCATAATGGTTGCCTGGTGGCCATAATGTTTTGAAGGATGCTTTTTAAGACTTCATACATATATTATACCATTGTTGACTGGCAGCAATTTTATTGCTGAAATGCACCAAAATCAAGCATTTCAGTATTATGGGAAATTTTGTTTTATGACATTCACAAATTACATTCAAACATTACCCATACATGCCACATAAAGGATTCAAGATAGTAGACTGGCACAAATTTTCATTGTTAATGTTACAATTTATGCTATTAACGTGACTAGATCTAGTATTTAAATTCCAAACACATATGCAATTTTAATTTTTGTATTTGTTCCAATATCAAAATGCATTTCCCAAATAAAATTATTTAAACATGCTAAAAAATATACCTATGTTACCTTTTAAATTTCTTAAAAAATGTCACATACCAAAGTTATATTTTTTTCAACAAAATTTGGCAGATTTGATGACTTTTTTTTTTTTAACTCAGTAATGTGGCATGCAGTTTGAACTTGTAGGCTACTCTTCATGTGTTTAAGTAAATACCCGCCAATACATGTTTGCAGAAAAAAAAAAACAATTTAACACTTTGTGTGCTTCCCTCTCTTTACAGCCAACTTCATAATGGAAACACCAGCTATATCAACTCCAGTATTCTCAAATGATGTGACTGCATCTGGACAGGTTCTGTCAGCATCCAAAGAATTCCTGTATCTGGCATCAAAAAAGATGTTTGACATATTTCTGGTGGAGATGTATAAATGTAAGCTGTGTACTGTTAGTTTTAGTAGTGTTATGCGTGATAGCATCATCAATCATTTCAAAACTAAACACCAGGAAGTGTGGGATTCTGCTGTAGGCTCTGATGAGCAAGTCATCAACATTTCACTTTTAACTCTCAAAAAGGCTAGCATTGGAAGTAACAATATCAATAAGTCATCATCTTTCAGTGATGAGCTACAAGAACCAACACCAGTTACTGGAAAGTTACCATTGCATGAGAGTTCTACAAAGGACAATTCACCAAATGCATCCACAGATGGGAAAAGAAAGAGGAAGACCAGCTGTCCAAAGAAACATATCGATCCAAATAAAGTGCAGGTTGTGGAAGAGTTAACTGGTGGTCGATGGCTGAGGGACTGGAAAGTAACCAAAACAATAAAACTTGAAAATACTTTTGATGGCAGTGATGATGAAGATTATGACAAAGGATGTGTAAGTGACATCAAAACAGATATACCATTTCTGCAAACCATACCTACACAAGGCACAAATATTGTTCAAAGTTGCAGTGAAAACAGACTACAACAGCATCATCGAGCCACGGAAGAAAAATGTGCAGGTCCAGCAAGTCCCCTCTGGGATAAAATGTCAATGCGATTTTTCTGTAAGTCTTGCAATGTGAAATTCGCTGACCAACTTGGTATGACGAAACACATCACAGATGTGCACCAAAGTGGTATGTTTCAGTGTCCTTTCTGCGAGAAGTTGATTGCCTTTGCTGATCAGCTTGAGCGACACTCGTATAAATGCAAACTAAAGAAAAAGAAGCTAGAAAAAGAGCAGAAACAATTGCAGAAGACAACTGAAACGCATAAATGCCCTAAAACTTGTAAGGATAAGTCTGCGTTGAGGGATCATGTAACTGTAAATGCTGCATCTAGAAACTTTATTTGTGAGGTATGCGGCAAAGACTATAAAAACCAGAGAAGTTTACTCAAACACCGAGAAGTTCACAGAGGAAAAATGTTCTCGTGCCAAGAGTGCAACTACAAAGCTCCCATCAAAAGTTACATAGAAGTGCATGTTAGACGTAGCCACACACAAAAGCCAGTTTATAAATGCGATTTGTGTAACTTTCAAACATTATTTAAACAGAACTTTGATAAACATATCACTGTGACTCACTCCAGTGAAAGGAGGTTTATGTGCGATAAATGCCCTCGGGTTTACAAAGATAAAAGTCACCTGATGCAACATATGCACTGCCATGATGGCAAGGAACATAAATGTCCACAGTGCAACTATGTAGGAACAACTGCATTGAGACTCAAGGCTCATGAGAAAATTCACTTGCCAAAAGAAATGTGGAGAAAAAAATGCCCATACTGCAACTGGAGAGGAACTCTTAAGAGCGCCCTCATAAGACACATGCGAAACCACACTGGTGAGAGACCATTCAAATGTGAAGACTGTGGACTTGGATACATTGAAAAATATGGACTTACAAAGCACATACGGAATAAACATCCAGGAACATATATTCCCAATATCACAAATGGATCTCAAGTAGAAGTTGAGCAGACAATATCCAAGCGTGAAACATGTACCGATTTTCCTCAAAATGTGGTGCAGTGCTATGATGGAATTTGATGTGATATATATTTCTCCTGGAAAAAACACTATGTGCTATAAAATTTCACATAGCCTTTTATTTTTGATGTACAGCCCACTCATTCCTTTTTTTATTACAGGTATACACTTATCCCTTTTACATATCCATTATGATCACTATCACTTGGAACATTTTGCAAAAATATCATTATGTATATTTTATTTCTGGGGAACTGACTTTTTTTTTTGTCACTTGCATGGACATCAGTTTCAAACTGAGACAGGTTATGTGAAAGTATCAATATCAACTGAGTGACTGCAGTGTGTCAAGACTGCAATAATTCATATCTATATCAACTGAGTGACTGCAGTGTCTCAGCACTGCACTGAAAAAGGACAATATCAACTGAGTGACTGCAGTGTCTCAGGGCTGCACTGAAATAGACAATATCAACTGAAAGTCTGCAGTGTCTCAGGGCTGCACTGAAAAAGGACAATATCAACTGAGTGACTGCAGTGTCTCAGGGCTGCACTGAAATAGACAATATCAACTGAAAGTCTGCAGTGTCTCAGGGCTGCAATGATTCAAATCTATATGAAAATTCAAACGTGAAGTTTGTTTGTAATTCTGGAAATCAAAGGCAATCCTGAATTTCTTCATCACTGGTGGGTGGGCTTCAAAACAATACTCAAGTCAAACATGAAAGAGATAATTTTTGATATTGCTTTCTTTGGTAAGAAGTTCTCACCATATCCCAAAATATGGTTGTCACAAATCATTAAGATAATCATTTCTATTCATTTTTTATGGAAATGCTTTAACTTAGCTTTTTATGAAAACTGAAATTTGTCTAGGCAGTTTTAAGGGCAAAAAATGTTTTATGACATGTATCAAAATCAATAATTATTTGACACTTTTGAAATATGGTAAATTTTTCGCCCTATTTATAAGGTTGAATGCCCAGGATCTACCTTAATATTGCTATTCATTGTTAATGTTCAGCAAATATCAGTTTTATTTGAGGTTATCTGTAATGTGTGTTCACAAATAAAAGTATTAATGCTATGATATATAACCTTCATGACCTTCATGTCATGTTAATAGTAGATTATGGGGTTATTCTATTGATAGCCTGACATGATCAGCGATAGTTATTGTGCCCTCGCCAACCAATTATTGATAGTCTGATGTGGTTGGTGATAATTATTCCATCCTCACCAATGGATCTACTTGGACACAAACTAGTTTGTGTTCAAGTAAATCTGTAGGTGAGGACACAATAAATATTGCTTACCATGTCAGTCTATTTTGATGAGTAATGTGATATATCCTGGTACCGGTATATCAATTGAGCATGGGTACATTACATTACATCACATCATGACTTCTGTTATATACATATAAGCACATGTTATATACATATAAGCACATGGGTTTAACATGCAACCGAGCCATATTCATTTTGGATGCCATAATTTGTTGTCACCACAATTTTATGCAACATTTTGTTCATTTTTATGTATTTTTGTACAATTTCTTTGTTAATTTTGGATCAAATAGACATTTTATGTTTGCTACAGGTGGATTGCAAAAAAAATTTGTTGTATTAAACATTCTGTCAAGCTTCCATAATATAAAAATAATAATGTATAATCAAGCTCCCCTGGACACAATCATTGTAACAAAGGGGTGCTGGGTGGTAAAAATCATGTATACAATCAGAATACATTTTGCTTTTTTTTTCAATTTTATTTTTACCCATGTGACTTGTGTGATATCTTGAAGATGAAAATTCAAATTATGGTTGTAAATATGGCTGAATATCATTTGACATTCTCGTCTATTTTCCTAAATTACAACTGTCGATGAGCCCTGTTCTGAATAGTGTTGCAGATGGTGCCTATAACTGGTAGATTTTGTGGGCAATGCTTCTCTGTGAAAAACTGTTTTCAATCAGATTTCAATGTAGAACTTTTACTAAAATGGAAAATAATTGCATCATAGAAGCATTCTATGGTCCGTGGCTGATGACTGCCAAGTGAATTTCAAACAAATACTATTTTCAATTTGTGACTTTTCATTTTATTGAATCGCCAAGGAGCATTTTCTGTTATTTGCATATTTCAGACGACAATAAAATGAGTCCCAAATTGAAAATAGGATTTTGATTTTTGTCGTTCATTTCAAAATCCTATTATTGAAAACTAAATGTCACCACCACAGGCATAACTTTGGAAATCACAGCTAAAATGTTAATTGTGATTACTTGCCTCAATTTCTTCAATTGAAATTGCGTCAAAAACCAAAATGTTAGATTCCAGAACAAATTTGAAATTTGCTTGGCCGTTATTAGCTACGGGTCATTCTACCCTTATAAACAATTATGTGATCACAAGTATACAATTTAATTTCAAATTCAAACGCCCACATAAAATATAGTGCTTTTTAGCTCCTTTGTCGAGCGGAGCTTATCATATGAGTGGTTGTCTGTTGGCGTTCCCATATGCATATAGGTACTACATGTAGACCTCTCTTAGATTTATTCATTTCATGATATCTTCAATTCTCTAATTTTGATGAATATTTTTGTCATTTTGGTAAAAAGTGATATTTTCAAATTCTTGTTGAAAACGGGATGTCCATTTGCTTTGATACTATACATATTGATCATTTTGTAATGATATCTTCATTTCTTTAATTGAAATGTGCATTGCTAACAGTGGAGCTATCTCAGCATTCACCATTACGGCATCGTTACTTTCAATTGCAGTTTTGTGTTTAGCTATACTACTCTGCTGAACTGAAAGCTGGTCACTAAGGGGGTGACCATTCAAAAATCACAAAGGGTGGTTGTAAATTGCACGACACCTAGAGAAAAAAATGCATGCAAGGTGTTGTATGGAAAACGTGTTAGCACATTCAAGAACAAGAAAAATAAGAATTTCAGACCACAGGAGCCCAGGAACTATGATCAACTATACGCAGTCTCTATGGGGGGGGGGGGGGTATCTAGTGTAAGAAATAGACTACACTAGATACCAGCCGATCCCCCCCCCCCCCCCCCCGCACTCATAGGGACTGCATACAGTTGATTATAGTTCCTAGGCTCCCTGTGGTTCACACAAGACCATGACCATGCTCTTTTAGACAGCTCTTTTAAATTGCACATGTTTGACCCCTATTAAGAGCGTCAGAGCTACAGTCAGCAAGCAATACACTTTTCCCCTCGAAATGAGACTCCAATCATTTACATTGAGCTTCGTGGTCTTAGGCGGTTTATCGCCTTATTCCTCAGCAGCTCCTGAGAGCAAGGTTATTTGTAGATATGTTGGTGATCGCTGCTGTGTCTGCCGAAGTACTATGGAAGATTGCATGATGGGAGTGAAAAGTCTTTTGATCAGTAAAATAATTTTAGAAAAGTGAAAACTAAAGTGACTGTGAAATAAATGTTGGTTTTAAATATTAGATATTGTGACATTTGGATGTAATAATGAAAGGAAATTGAACTGGTATGAAAGGGCAGTATATGTAGCTGGAACGCAAGGTCAGAATCCGGGGTCAAAATACGTCACAATACAATGTACATCCATCAAGGCGGTTGCAAAGTGTCAACAACTATGGATGAGGTAAAAGACTTCGTTTGCAGTTTGCGTGAATGGTTGGGGAGAAAAATTCATGCAAATTCTGTGCTTCAGTAACAGTATTTGCTTCTTCTTTTTTTTGTGCAATGGAAATTAATACAAGAAATGCTGCCAATAAACATGTCCTTCTAGTACACAGAACAACTCTGGGATGTTTATCCTGAGAAATTGAAATTGGGACATAGACATGCTTCGCCAGGGTATCAAGTTTATTTTGATTATTTGAAGATGGGAACTGCTGCTTTATGGAAGAGCAAAGTTCAATGTCATTGGCACAGTAATGACGTTTTTAGAGGGGTGACTCGCAAGAAGTATTTGCCGTGACTCCAGACTTCTCATTTGGGTTCTGTCACCAAACTGTACGTTTTGACGACTTCTGGGACTTGTAATAATTTTCTGGAAACTGCATAGCAAATCACATATTTTCCTTATTAATTGTTTTTATTGTTCATAATTATTTACAGTAATAACATATGTTTCCGATTGTGTGCATGACAGCTTTGCCCACACACAATAAGACAGGATGATATGTACAGATATGTGTGAGTATGTTTCATGGATTAATAGGTCACTCCTTTGCTTCAATTCAAACTACATCTCTGGAAATATCACTTGCTGTTTATCATCCATATTTTGATATCTCACAATGTGTCGGTTGCGTATCTGGAAATTCTAACTACTATTTCGAAGAATTTGACCAGCCTTGCTTCTACGCGGCCAGTCATTTAAGTCAACTCCCATATTGTTCTTCACAGTGAAGCTTAATGCAGATATATTGTAAATTACACAGAGGTAACATTACAATACATTCCCCTTCACATTTCCCTGTATTACATAACAATCTTTGAGCTAAGGCAGTTATGGTTCTACAACCATCACCAGTTCTCTTGTAATGTACTGAAAGTGATGCGAAACTATCGAGTGAAGATCTAGTCGAGCCAAGTTCCTTAAGGCCCCCTAACCCGAACACTAACACTACCACTCTCGTCTCCAATGTAATTGCATATGCCCCTACAAATAACAAGTGTCTGACTGTCTACCACAGCAATCTTCTTGCCAGGTAAATAACCTTTGTACTACTGACTTTCCGACTAATTTGGTAGATACCTATTAGGAGGTAAATTTTGCCACTGGTTCTCTGTGTCAAAACTTTCAGAATAACACATTTTACATGTTAAATCATGACTAAATTCCACTAGGAAAATAAACATATGAGTGATACCTATACAAGAAGGCTAACTACTTTGTACCTTAAACAATTATCACCAGAATGCTTCAACATATTCGCAATCACACAGGTGACAGACAATAGAAATGTGAAGACTGATGCACTGACAAACGTGAAATAAACGTCATGACCAATGACTTAAAGAAACATTTATCGAGTTACAAGTTCCATGGAAAACCTTTGGATTATGTATAAATCAAAAATTGATCTTGAACACAATAATGATTTCTTTCTGCTGAAACATAAACCCGCAATAAACAGCAAGTTGTCAACGTTCATTAAATATAAGTATATCTGTAACAATGAAACAAAATTGTAATCTTCAAGTTGTGGTCTTATCCCACTTGAAAACGTGCAACTGCAAATTATATATGAATAATTGTTGACAACACTCCGGGTGACATGAATATCAATGTTTTGATAAAGTGAAGGTCATATCTACATTCACACAAAAATTATTTTTGTTTTTGCCTTCTTAACAGTAGCACTTTTGGTTGTAACCTGAAGATTTCATCGCCAGGGCTGATTTCTGCTGTTGAGTACGATATGAATTAGAGACTATCAAGCAAATGTATTGTCAGCATCCAAATAATCCCTCTATCTGGCATTCCAAAATATGTTTCCATAGGAGTATAATTGTAAGCAAGAAGTCCTGGACTGTAAATAAAAAGGTCATTCTATATTAATGTTTTTATTACAAATGTCACACATACAAATTTACAACAAATGTAATCGAAATACTGGTTTTCTTTCTTCTTAGAAAAATGGGTCGACACATAATTATATGTTACCTGTATTGAATAATAAGAATTATCTACGACTTTAAATAAAAAGGTCATTCTATGTTAAATGTGTTTATTACAAATGTCACACATACAGAGAAAGTTTACAACTAATGAAGTCGAAAAGCTGGATTTATTTCTTCTTGGAAAATGGTTTGACATATAATAATACCTTGTAATAAACAATAGGATACCGCTCATTATAGTAAATGTTGTTAATTCATAATATATATACAACACTTATCAAATACAGTAACCTTACTCAGTAACATATCTTTCCGTGAAACCGTTATTCATCTAATTATGCAAAATGTTCGCTCATCAGAAAAAGTGTAGCAATTTCTTAGTTACTTCAAGACAATTTGTTGCCAGTGATGTCTGAGTATTAACCGCTTCCGACGTTATCGTATTATATGCAATAGGTATTTCTATGAAAGTCCTACTTTTGGCTTCACATCACGATTCAAATTAAATTGTAACAATGCATGGGATCAGGCAGATAGACACCCACGAATATAATCTTTTCATTATTGTGAGAAGCTTTTTGTAAGCAGTGGTATACTTGCGTTAATAACTGTTGTGCTATCTGTGATTGGAATTTCAGCAAACATCGGCTGGTTATGATATAACGGAATGATACATATAGATAGAGCAGTTACGTCGGTAAACTTTTCTAATAGTGCAATTACCAGCATATAACATTTAAATGCCACAAAAAATCATCTAATTTAGCAAGTTTCAATGAGAAAATATCTTCACTGTTATTTTATCTCTATATGATGCACTGTATATACACAGTACATACTTCATAAGTAACACTTCAATCACATTGTCCAGTCAACATACCTTAGTAGTTGTTAATGATGCGACACTACCTGTCCCAACCTGTTTAATGATTTTGAATTGAGTTATTGAATGTTTTTGCAGGGTTCTATATTCACTCTATGAAATAAAATTCAATATACTGCCAACTGTTTCAAATATGAAAAAGCTCTATATTACCAGTCTTCAACTCCCGATGTTTGCCTTATTTCTGAACACAATCCTCCCATGTACATTACGTTTGTTGAGGTGGTCTCTTCATGTGCTACACGTTTTAAGGTTATGTTCTATCATGTCAAGTGTGATATGATTCATTCTCTATAGAGTCAACGTTCGATTTATCATCCATTCTGTGGTTTTAAACTTAAATTCGTTCAATGAAAGTAGATTTTGCTGGGCTGGGCTGGTAATTCACTTGGCAAACCTGTTGATATAAAAATTTGATTGGATGTAGAAGCATTAGCCAACAAAGTGTCCCTGTTTCCATGGAGCTTGGCATGATAACATATAATATTAAATACGAACTTAAACTATATATATACTGATCATGATGTGATGTCACGTTTCGTGTCAAAACCTAATCTGTGACTTTCAAAATTTCAAACCTTCTCATCTTATTTTAGTTGACTTTCAGGGGGAAATTCTCTTCTGCCCGGCGTTTTCCAACACGTGTCTGGGGACATTCTCGTCTGGTCTCTATATCTCGCCTGCTTGAGGTACCGGACCGGGAAAGTCATTTAAGCTTTACAGTCAAATAGACGCACACAACGAAATACATTTCAATAGCTAGTCTTTAGCCACATCGAGAACGCCTCAAGGCAAACTGCCTCGTCCGAGACTCTGCCCAGGACTGACCACGACTCTCTCGCCTCGCCGAGTTCTCTCTCTCTCTCTCTCTCTGTAACCAAGGACTTAGACTGTTTATTACGTATCAAAACTTAATCAATTACAAAGCAGTTAAAAGACTCTAAGGTGTGGCCTTCAATCATACAGCCAATCAAACTAGGTACTGGACACGTCATATCTTTTGATTAATCGTTCACTATATTACTAACTGCAAATACCAAACGTCAGAAATAGCGGTCCGGATGGCGACGGTTATATCGTAATCACTGAGTCAAGTTCCGTCCAGGACCTCGCATGAGCCTAAATGATGACAGATATAACACAGCCATTCACTAGTAACTAGCTAAATAAGTCGGTCAACAGATACGCGAAAACTAATTCATGACATGACAATGAAAAACTGGTTCTAACATCTTTACGCTGAAACGCGAATTCTACACCCAAATAGTGTATGCGCTCCACGTCCGAACATGAGATAATACAGTGAATGCTAGGTTCAATCATACGCATTTACTAATGTACGCTTTCCAATTACTTCTCCGCTGATTTTCATGAGTGCCCATATTATTAAGTAGAGTACAATCTATCTACTGATAGACTGGCCTTCCCTGGGGGTGCAATGAAGTAGATCTTTTTTTTACTTTCCACACTAGAATTTGATAAACTTCTTGTACGAATCAAATCTTACTGGACATCCATATACTTATACAGTGTTAGACTGACTGCCAAGAAAGTATTTTCCAAGTGATTTATACCGTCTCGTGTTAGGTGATTTCCAGGGAACCTTTTAACAACATTATTGAGCTTCTTTTGGTGAGGAACAGCAATTAACTTTGGTATGCCGCACAAGCCATAAATTACCGTAATGGCATGAATTTGGCGGCCGCGTTACAGCACAGAATAGGGTAATTATGAAGATGAATTTTGAGTGCGGACACGACGAGTTTGCCACTGAAGGCTGTTCTAAACGTGACACGAATTGTGATATGGCTGTACTTCACACACAAGATGTATATGTGAATGATCAGCAAATTGTCTGTGGTTGCGTTTGAGTGCATTATGATGAATTTGTTTTTGCGTATCTGTTGACTGACTTAATTAGCTGATTATTAGCGAATGACTGTGTTATGTCTGGCATCGTTTAGGCAGGCGAGGTCCTGGACGGAACTCGACTCAGTGATTTGGAACTAATTACGAGATAACCGTCGCTATTCGGACTACTATTTCTGAAAGTTAGTATTCGCAATTATTAATGTAGTGAACGATTAATCAAAAGATATGGCGTATTCAGTACTTAGTTTGATTGGCTTTATGATTGAAGGCCACGCCTTAGAGTCTTAATACTGTTTTGTAATTGGTTAGAGTTTTGAAAATGAATAAAGTTGTTTTAGTTGGTCTTAGCGAGAACACCACGACAGAAGCAGTCGAGTCCTGGAGAGTCTTGGGGCGAGAGTTGACGCAGTCTAGCAGAGTCTTGGGTCAGCCTTGCGATAGTCTTGGGGACTTTTCCCCAGGGCGCTGTGTCTTATAGAGTGACTGACTAAGACGAGAGTTGAAACGTATTTCGTTGTGTGTATCTTATTTGAATGTAAAGTTTAAGTGACTTTCTCGATCCCGTAACTCAAGGGGACGCGATAGAGAGACGAGACGAGATTCCCCCCTGACAAGTGTGGAGAACCCTAGGGGAGGGAATTTCCCCCGTGATACATGTGGAACCCCGAGGCCGAAAAATCCCCCCCCCCCGATAGCATTGTTTTCTAGTTCGACTCGTCATATTACGCTCTTCGCTGAAAGGTACTTGCCTATTTTGTAAAAAGTATTAAATTTTGATTATTTGTCTGTTTTTTATGTATTATTGATACATTGTATGTATTTTATTTCTTCGCAAAAATAGGCCCAGTTGCAGATTGGCGCCATACATACGTCATCAATATCGTTTCCACATTGCAAATCTAAAGGTACGTTTCAAAACAATGAATACAAATATCTTTATGGGACTTAATAATTAAATACTTATGATGTTAATATGTCAGTGAGCACAAATTTTAGAACTATATAATTCAAAATCAGGGTAATAATAATGGAGAACAAATCATTAAGAGTGTTTTATGTTTTTATTTTATGTATTGTGTGTAAAATAATGTTCACCGTTAAGGCTGTGCCTATGGATTACTCTCAAACGATGAATACTCGTTTTCCTGAGTAACCTGTACACGTTGCATGTACCTTGCATGTAACTACAGTGTTACGTAACACACTGCTGATGGTTTTACGGCGCTTCAGGGGTTATATACGGTCCGATAACTATAGATTGCGGTAACAAGGGTTCATTTTGCCAAGGTCGTGTGTGTATTTTCGGAATTATTATTTAGTCCCTCCAAAAAATTGGTTGAAATTTTCAGTTAAATAGAATACCGTGGCGTGAACAGAATTAGCGTATGAGGCGTGTGAAATGATATATTTGTATAATATAATATGAGCCTCTTACGAGGATACCTCAAAGTATGCACGAATATATTACAGCTGGAATGTCGACCGACGTGCAGCGGAGTGCGGTATCTTCTCAATAACCTTATTATTATACATCTTTTCCTCACAATAATACATCATGGGAATGCCGAAATCCAAAATATTTAGAACAGAATCAGCGCACTTCTTTGTGCGGAGTCCGGTCAAACCCTGGTGGCAGCCATGTTTGGTTTTATTATTAGAGGAAGCTTACGCGCGTAATCATCCCATATTTGAAATTCGCATTTCCTTATATTGTAGGATGAAAACACCCTGTAAAATACCGCACAATTATGACCCGGTGTAACTTATGGCGTTACAGTGACAGATGTATGATAATAAAATATATGATGAAATGGATTATAAGGATTGTATAGGTGTAATTATGGGGCATGTTTGTTTTAAGTTGCACTCAACCTATCACACCCACACCCTCATCTTATGGGTGTACATTTCTTAGCTTATCCCCTATATTAGTTCATTCTTTCGTTTCCTAACTACTACCAAGAGTTTTCTAGAGCATAAATTTTTTCACAGATAAAATATGTCTGAATATGATAACGATGTAACGGATTAATTAGACAGAACGTGCATATTAACTGAAAGTAATATTTCGTCGAGCAACTTATTGCGAAACTGTCACTACTCCTGCGCTTGTGCGTGTTCTACTTACAGTCTTTTTCAAGTTGGTTTTATATTATTTGTAGGCTACATGTACTACGCAGCGCATCCCGGTGTAATATTGCAGTAGGTAATAAGCATACTTCACATCGCATGTAACACTCAATGTTATGTTTCTATTCATTTGTATATGCGATATATACCAACAAATAATTGGTTTTGTTCACGACGTAATTTTATTTGCATTTACTAACTTGAGCCTCGTCTTCCGCTTTAAATTACTTTCACTTTGAACGAAAATGTAAAATAATCCATACACTACTTTGAGTGGAAAGAGATGTCACGAAACATCGACTGGAAATATTAAATTTTCAAATTGACGTGTTAATGGTTCTCAGTGGTTTCCGTTCTTAGCGAGATGTGTCAACGCGTTTCATAAACCATATATTGATTACTGTCATGTTACGTATGTGTAATTATTATACATCTGTCATCGTAACACCATAAGTTACAGCGTGTCGCAATTTTGCGGTATTGCACTGGGTATTTTCAACCTACCATATTAGAAAATGCAAATTCCAAATATGGAATGACTACGCAGCGTAAGCGTCCTCTAATAATAAAAACAGACATGTCAGCCCCCGGAGTTTGACCGGACCCCATACAAAGAAGATCGCCGAATCTGTTCTAAACTTTTTGTATTTCTGCATTCCTATGATGTATCCCTTTGAGGAAAAGATGTATAATAATA
The DNA here is from genome assembly GCF_978046115.1 of Saccoglossus kowalevskii. Classification (NCBI taxonomy): domain Eukaryota; kingdom Metazoa; phylum Hemichordata; class Enteropneusta; family Harrimaniidae; genus Saccoglossus; species Saccoglossus kowalevskii. The sequence goes on along the minus strand of NC_140643.1, from coordinate 24,538,551 downwards.
AGGTTATTACGAGGACACCGAAAAGTATGCACTCAGACAGTACACGGTCGCATCGACTTCCGCTGCGCGTCGATCGATACTGTACTGTCTTTGTACATAATTTTCGGTATCCTCGTAATAACCTCATAATAAAGAATAGATTAGTAATTCAGTGTAACATTATTCTCAGTACGGTAAATATATTTATATGACGTAATTAAATGTGTCAGGTATAAATAATGAAATGAGATAATTACGTCATCATGCCCAACATACTACATGATCAATGAATTTCGAATTTAAAAAATGGTGTTCAATTTAAGTTCAAGTATTAACACTGTTCAATATCAGTACGTGGCATTGGTAGTGCTCTTTATTGACTTAATTAGGTTTAATGGCTAGTAATACTTTTATTGCGGAAAATTGTGACTCACGACGCACGTTATTAACTTGTTGAAACATATATATTATGACACAACACAAGTAGCTTCGCGATGAGTGGTTTCCGCGGTAAGTGGATTTCGTAGTGAAAAGGTTTCGCTGGCAGCAGGGCTTTGTCGCAGTAACTGGTCCTTTTGTCGTTGTTAGAAAAATTGTATTTTTCTTCAACAACTGCTGCTATTCTAGGAATACCATCATTAGGGGGCTTTTAATTTGCCTCATGATTTGCACAGTTTCTCTGGCAGCAGTTCCACCAATTAGATAAAATGCATACATAATTTAATACATACAGGAACACTAACACAAATGAAATATTAGAGAATTTATTATATAACCTAGAAATCAATATTTGTCCTTGCTATAATGATGCATCTGTGTAACTTCATACGAGAATCCTAATGGCGATGTAGCAATGTTAGGGATTGTCAACTTGTCCATGCTGGCTGCAGTATTTTGTAAAACAAAATATTGTATTAACTGACATTTATTTGCTAGTTACATTTGTATGTATACCATATGATCCATATTATCTTTTTCTTACTGATTTGACTACATTGTGTGCTTGACAGTTTTCAGTACAGTACTCCTGCATAAATATTAATTATTCAAGGGCATAAGATTGTAATGTGAATTTCGTTACTACACGATACTGTATGATGACGCTGCCATCAGGACCTACCTACCAGTCCCATATTGACTACGTCCCGGACCGTTTACTACTACTTACTTAGTTACTTACTTACTTGTCAATGTCTGACTGGTATATACAAAATCGTCAGAATAGAAAAAAAGCTAAAAGTCAGTTGCCCGTGCCAGGAGAGCTACAGAACCAAAACAATCTGTCGTCCATCGATATGATTTTACATTGCATAGAAATGAACACTAAATACAGCTATTCCAGCCAGCAATCGAATCCTTAATCTTTATGATTGATGTATCTAAAGTATCATGAGTGACGTAAATGGTATTTCCATTTATTTGTCTAGTGGTCTGAAAGTGAAAGTTCGATAGTGTGGTTTCACTTCAGTGACGTGAGCACTGTTGCTACAATCAAAGATTTTGGGCTAGTGGCATTGTCTATTTTTTGAGTGTACAGGAGACGTTCCAGTAAGGAATTGTTATGCATATCAAAATCCTTTATTGAAACAGTAATATATATATGCACCAAAAAACAACGTTGTCATATTTCTAGGCATGCAACGAACTCTAAACAGAAGAACCCGTCCGATCCAAAGGACCTGCGACCTTGCAAATCAATTTTTATACATTTTTTTTCCGGGCAAAGAAAGGCAAGACCAAAAATAGGATAGGTTATTTATTAGAGGTGATAATAACCAAGGGGTGCGAGACTATTTACCTCGGCGATAGCTACGGTAATTGCGACCCAATCGATATTAGCAAGCTTCCGGGGAAGACGCAGTGAAGCCGTTGTGATTTTTTATGAAGGAAATGGATTCATTTTTATTACAGTCTCCCGGGAACAATTCTTCGTGATGTAACTCTGGCTTGAAAAAAAAATCAAGGATAATTAAAAAATGGCGACAAAGCTCAAGCCTATTGTAATGGTAATTACTTGTATTCGCCATGACACAACGAAACATTTTTTGAATTTCCTCAGCGATAGCTACGCAAATTGGGAATATTATTGGCAAGATTCCAGGGACGGTAGTGACGACCACCAAAACGCAATTGAAGGCAAATAAACACCTTAACCATAACAAAACTGTTTCAAAACTATTGTTTATCCTTGAGGGGAACGGGAATTACTCGCTTTTGAGGGTGTCATATTAAGCGATGGTGAACACCGTGTTTATGCAATGAAAAAGTGAAGACATTAAACGTACTTTATTGACTTAAAACAATTTTTTTATTGCCTAACGCATTTAGGTTCATGTGCTGCAAGTTAGGTTGTACATACATAAGCGGCCGTCCTCCAGCAAATGATTTAGCCGAGGCATTTTCCGTGCCAAAATCGTGAAACACAATCTGGGAAGTTCGAATTACTAAATTAAGTTCAGGACGACGAGGCAGAAATACCCAAGAATCAACATACACCTAAAATTATATCTAAATAGTAAATATTCGTGATATGTTTTAAGTCCACCAAAACGGAAATGAGAATTTGTTACTACTACTACTAAATAATTATCCAAACATAACTTAGTGTATGGTAGTAATAATAATCAACTTTTATTTTGTTAAATTTTATTTCATTATGATCAATCATCAATATTCTATCTTCATGAATTGAGGCAGATTTCTTCCGGATTACTCGTCAAGGTACGCCGACTACTGTCGGTGGTAGTGCGTCATGCAGATACGACTTATATGTCCAATATATATCACGGCACTTCCATGTGTGTAAAGCCGTGTACTAATTTTCTATCCCTAATACGTAATATAAATTCCATCGATCTGCTGCTTCTGTGCATAATAGATTGCACTTTTTAGAGCATGGCCGACATTCTCAGAATGTTCCTTGGTGGTTTTCCACTCCATTTATTACACAGTTATTAGGAATTCAAATAAATCTGTTAGTTTCGCGTTGATATTCATTTGGATGCTCAATGAACATGGATTAAATTTTATTTAAAAGCAAATTGACGACCAAAAGATAAAACATGTTCTTAAATCTTTCCGAAGGCCAGAAATTAATGCAAATTAGGACGCACTTGTTGCTCTTGAAATAACCCCTGAATAATGCAGGCGATTCTATGATACACGTGTTCATGGCAATATTTGTTTCGTTCTTATGGAAATTATTTTAAAGATTTGTTTTGGCTTCTTGGATAACTGTATATTTTTATGCGCATGCTGTACTAGGTGTATGTATGTCATACTATGCCTTACGTTACCATGGGAACTTGATTTGCATATTTTCCATTCAAGTTTTCGAAAAATGGGCGCTGTCCAAAAAAATCGTGAAAACGTAATGATCATTCATGACGCTGAATCCTGGCACCTTGGTATGATGTCAACTGTTATCGCGATTGCCTTATATGTTAACTAACAATGCGTGGAGTTTATCTGCATTGGCACAGCGTCCTTCTGAATTACGCGAGTGCTGTTACCCCTTACAGTACGCCATGTAGATAAATCACCGTTAGCATAGCCTCACCTCCAATAAACACTTGCCCGGGCAAGTGAATTGGGCCTTTAAAGCTATTCCAACGCGGACGTTTTCACGCATACATTAATTATAGTTCTAATTCTATAATGTGCAAGATGATACTATTAGTATTGTCTATTACATTTGCAACACAAGGAAGTATTAATATTAGTAATATGAGGTTGTTACTCTCTAAGTGATTACTTTTCTCTTCATTATACATTGTGTAACCCCCTAAGTTGGATACTAATTAACCTAGCCTTTGACGTCACAGTGCACAAATAAATGATGCTCGCATTCTCGTCTGACCCAATAGAGGGCGCTTGAAAATAGCTAAGATGGATGGCGTCTATATGGAATATTATATGGTATCATAACTCTATTATTTTTTTTATTTTTTTTATTTGTTTTGTCCATTATTTAAATAAATGTACATAACTGCTGCTATATTGCCAACAATATTGACAGGATTGACCTTTCCTTTAACTTACAGTATCTCTGATTTAATGAGAGCTCATATCAGGTTTACAAAATGTTAATGAATACACACTGTGGGGTATATTAATACCACGGAGAAATTCCGTTGTTGTATGTCAACTGTAACTATTGAACATACATATGTATGAACTTGAATTCGGCGTAAATAAAGTCATGAAGTTAGCCACGTCCTACAAGTATATATTTATCAAGCACATCTATTACCAAAATGTTGATTTTCACAATGACCTATCAATATATCAATATGTTAAATACATAATAATATATATAAAATATCATGTGTAATCAATAATACCAGATTTATTAAACCAGTGTAGTTATTTCTCTTTATATCACGTGATTTAGCTGACATCTGAAACTGTCATAAATAATCGAATTAGCATAATTATGACATTTACACATTACAGCCACAGAAACATTGAGCTCACCACAAGATTATCTGTTGGAATACACATTTTTTGATCACATTCAAAGTGTTTATAAAATACATGAACTTGACCTATTTGTGTAATTATGTGAGTAATTGCATGATTTACATAACAGTTAATCAGTTGTGGGTCTGTAAACATGTTATAGACGCTTATTAAAGTAATGCTATGCCCACAGTTAATTTGTTTAGATCACATCTAGTGTGACGTTTCAGTATCGTATAGAAGTATCATCCGCATTCACAATAATTTTACCTGATGTCGCCACCCTGTTATAAATAAAACAAGTAGTAGGGACTGTCGTGCAACATACAGTGGTTAACTTATCTCTCCATATAAGGTTGGCGAGTAGTACTATGTTCATTAAACTACTATTTCTCACGATTTAGTAGTAAATGCCGAACTTCAATTTGGTAAATCGATTCAGACCCTTTTTTGGGTATACGTGTTTTTCATGCAATGCAATGTAAGTTCGGTAACCAGCCTTTTCTACACTGTCATTCAAATCATCAACTAGCATAATTTATACCTCGATACAAAAACGTCACAAAAATCAATCGATATCCCATCGAGCGCCGGAGTTTTATTGGATTTTATTTTTCATGATGGTGCGTAACATTCTTTCTCTGTGATAAACCCTTCTTACTCATTAGCTTCGTCTGTCTTCAGCTTACTACTTAATTTTAATATTGTTATTTGTCGCTTTATTTGACTCATATAATTCATCATAAAATCCCATTGCTTCCATCAGAAATTTGTTGTAAATAATAAAATGTATCGGTGATCCACGTAGTATGCCGCCATATCCACGGTCATCTGGCGTACAAGTGATAATAAAATAAATGCGATTACTTTACCGACACTCACTATACGAGGAGCCATATTGTATACGGCTTGAAACTAAATAAAAACACGACTGGCGTACAAGTGATAAAATAAATACCGATATTTACTCTCGTTCAGCGTAAGGAACAAATCAGCAACAGTCTTACTGTTGAGAGATAATTTTGGTTTTAAATACCCCAGGGAAAGTGTTCTAGGTTCTTCATGCAATGAGCTGTTCGTATGCAAGAGATTTTCCCATATGGTACATATCGGAAGAGTAATCGAACTTGTTTTATAATCTGTGGCTGCCATATCCAACATGTAATGTGAATTCCCTGTTGGCGAGTAGTTCGATGCTCCTTAAACAACATTGTCATTAACCCCAATTTACTAAGATATTTACAGTAGAAAGTGTTAAATGCATTTGGGAGGTTGAAAATTACACTCCACTCAAAGAGCCACTGCTAACTTCATGCTTTCTTTGGACAACCAGTATTAGTAATGATATTGTCTGAATGCAGGTTGGTAGGAATTTAGAAAGTTTATCTCCGTTTCTAAACCTTTTGTTAATATATACCTAATAGTTATATGGGAATAACAGTATATAAGTATTCTACAAATACGTTTTATGGAGCGCTTGCTAGCAATAGAATTGGCAATTAAAGAAAAAAAATAGCGGAATCAGTATTCTGGGGATTATAGTGGACAAAAACTATTTTATGAAGCCAACAAGACGTGTAAACAAATTGAACACACGCAGCGTATTATGCAGGATTAGGTATCGGGATTATATTGAATGTATGTGTTAAACAATCTGTTTATGTTCACTTAGGATTGTAATGATTTATTGCAGACGTTCATATCAGTGTCCAACACGCGATGACCCGTGGGTCATTCACTCAATCGACGTTGTGGAAAAATTTGAATCGACATGTATCTCTTGAATAATATAGTGTATAATGATTGTCCTGCAGATAGATATAGATTGAATTATGGCTCATTGTGTCGATAGTGCCGCCAGTGTAACATATATAGATAAATTGGGATAGCATTTATTGTCGCTGATTTTCGGTTTACCGTTGACAATATTTCAGAAGGTGAAGGTGAGGTAGATATAATATATCATAACAATAATAATAGCAGTGTGGATGAGGTCATCTGTTTCATTCCCAACCACATTACCTATACCGATTCATAAGTACCATTGAAATTAGTTTGATTCCATTAGACTTTATATTTCTCTTGCATTAATCCCTATATATACGCTATATATATATATATTCGCTTCTGTTTAATAATTCATAGCTGCTTAAATATCCCTAGGCACCATCATCGCTAAATTAAATCCTGAGGGTCAAGCTATACTCATGGACTTCATATTATTCACCAATCTTCTCATACATAGTCTACACATGTTTATGTTGACGTTACAACATATTATTTTACCTTATAGAATGTCTCGGAAAAGCAGTGGAACGTACAGTCTCGGAAAGGGTAGCACTAATAATAGTTGTTTTGTTTAATGCATAAAATAATATGAGGTACGACTATTCGTCCTTGGTCACGGTGTAAATGTTATTCTGTGACACTTATCTAAAAAAATCTATAATGTATCTGCTATATTTTATACAAATGGGCAACGATACGATTGTACGCGAGATATTGTGCGAACCGTAGGCGCTTGAGATATCGAAGATATTGAGATATTCGAATCTACTTCGAATGAAACTCGGCACTGCGTGTGAACGCGTCACCGTTAATATAATGCGCCTCCAGTGTTTGCCTGTTTTATATGCGATGCGTGGAATGGCAAGCTCTTCTGGAACATGCGGGCACATGTCATTCGCAGCTCAGACACGCAGAGCTGTTTATGAAAAGAATGGAAACTTGATGCGTTATTGACATCAAGAGTTTTATTTTAGTTATGCCCAAGGACATTCGGTTTGACATTCCGATTCTATAAAGTTTGTGGACGTGTGCTCAATTGTGCAATTGACGGAAAATTATACAAGGTTCGTAGCAGTCCTATCACAGTGATACACAATCTCCGTGTACTATTGCAAATAATTTGCGGTCAAATACCAAACCAATCTAATTCGGTGAAATACCTAACATAGAATTCCATTAAATATTCCATTGACCAAACAGTGACCTCAGTCCTTAAATATATACTCCATAGTGATTATCAAAATGGCTGCTTGGTCGTAGAAGGATAACATCAAGTTCAGTGTCGTCCACGAGTAATACATTACTGTGGGTATACTACAACTGATGTATATCACGTGGTACTATGCGTAAGTCATGTATATGTAATTAATCGCAATTGAATGTTTATGTAATTGTTTATTGGTTCGATACACGAAAGTGATTGAAGGTTGATTGTAAGCTTTATGTTCCTGGCCAAATTCAAATGGCAATGTGATCTGATTAACAAATGTGATCAACCACAGATAATATGGTATCATAATGGATGTGTTCCCATGGTAACTATCTTACGAGTGAATATGCTCTTTCACAGTCACGATGTTTAACACCATCATCGAATGTTCGTGGATCCTGTCATTTGATAACAGCTACATCGCAAACGTCTCAATACGTTTTTCATTCAGACAATAGGTTCGCATGATTGTTTTTTTTCATCTACTTTATTTGTGATTGACATGTGTTGTTTATCTGCATAAAATATAGATGGGCGTGGTTGCGGCAACGTTCGCCGTGAATTATAACTAGAGAAACAGTTTGAGCATTTGAAGAAAACACGCTGATCCTCTTGCCGTGGATCAACTTTCACGATGCCTTGCAGGTTATTATAATTTTTTTAGCTTATTAGATATAACTTTTGTTATCACGAATTAATAATATGTGCCGATTTATGTGTATTATAAAAATGTTGATTTATGCGACGGGTGCGTGTAGGTAGTCCTATAATGTTTATTTCATATCCATTCATCACAGAGTGAATTTCATTGCAAACAATACTTGGTTGACGAAGCATGTCTGTTCTGGTATTAACGATCATCTATCTCTTCCACTTGTTTTATCTTTTTCTTAGAGTCGATACAGTATTTGCAGATAGCACCGTGGAAATAGGTAATGGAACGGACGCGAATTTTTCGAATGCCAACTACACGGACAACGTGTCTTATATGTCGGCGTTGTGTTACATTGACCAGCAAACTCAGTTTATCTTGTACATAACAGTGTCCACGCTGGGAATCGTGGGAAACGCGGCTTTCATGTTTGTAGTGTTTAGAGTACCTGCGCTCCACACCCCAACGAACTGGTATCTGGTGAATTTAGCAGTTGCTGATTTTCTTTACTCCATCCTGATTTGGTCAGTGTTTATCTGTGTCGGCTCTGATGCCGCTAGTTGCAATTTCATTGCTAACGAGGCGTTCCAATGTACGTTTGGAATTCTAATCGACGTTTCTCTGCTCGCATCACTCACCACTGTTGTTCTGATTTGCATCGAACGTTACCTAGCGATAAAGAGCCCCCTGAAGTATCGGTTTATTGTTGGTAAGCGATCCAAAAATGTACTTCTCATAATTTTAAGTTGGTTCATAGGCGCAACGCTGAACGTACCGATGATAATTGACTGTTCTGCGCCCGTCATCAGAAGCAATACGCTGCGGTTTCTTCCCGGTGTGGCGTTCATGGTGCTCACCATATCCTCCATGGTATGTGTAACTACGCTATACTCGCTCGCTGCGTATCAACTTTGGAGAGCAGCTGTTGCCATGAATAGCGCTCGTCATAGCAATCACGATGATCAGCACATCATCCGAGTATGCATAGCAACTGCTGTGATCTTATTCGTGTGTGTTGTGCCCAGAGTGGTTGGACTTTTGGCCGAGTTGATGGAGATCAATGGACGAGAAATGTTTGCCAATGAATGCACTGACTGCCTACATAACATATCTGGGTGTCTTTTACTGTTGAACTCTGCAGTCAATCCGTATGTTTACAACATTGCTAGTAGAAGATATCGTCTTGCATTCAAAGAAGCCTTCACACGAAATGGTCTGCCTGTGCGCAAGAGGTCATTGGCGTCTGAGTTTGTCAGTTCGAACAGATCTAGAAATCGTCGATCTCTTATGTCGTGCTCAACTTCACTCTCCAGAATCCCGGGACAAAGCCCACAGTACAAAATGAAAATGTTGCACAGAACATAAACTTGAACTGGACAAAAATGAAGAAAGTGGTGTCGTATATTTTATATCTACTATCAGTAAATTCTTAGTGTCGTATCAAACATGCAATGTTAATTTATCCGAAAATTATGGAATTCCGCTGGCATTGTGCAGTCATGCATTTGACCTGTGTCAACCTGAGCTAAATGCGATGTTTTTAAACTACAACTTAATCAGATAAGTGTTCGTATACTTATTATAATTAACAACACTATTGTTCTAAAAGCGTATAATCTATTAAGTATTCGATCGCATCACGCTTCTATAATTGATTAACATTTGTATTTGTGGCGCGTATCGATTAAATCTCTTATATTATTTTATGCAGTATATATACGTAGAGATTATGTGGTAGAGTTAAACGTTGCATTTACAGTAGAATGTATGTTAGCTCTCAATATATCAATGTACTTCTAGGGATTGTTGCACGAAGATTCGTGCACCGATTCTTATATGTTGCTTGATTTCATTTTTTGCGCTCTGTGTCTCCATAATGTCGGATACTTGATACTTGGCGTGGCAGGTAATACAACTTACTCGTTAGATTAAAATTTCATTCCGCAATGACTGTCGTGCGATTACCATAATGTCGGATTACATTTCAATAAATTTATTTGAATCGTTTAGAATCTGACACTTTCACGCGGCTTTGTTCCATGGCTAGAAGTATACCCTGGTTATTGTATAAAACGAAAACATAATCAAAACTTGCAACTGTAGTTTTACGTCACTTGTCATAGTCGTTGTGCTGGCAAAGGCTGTAACTGCGTATGAACATAATATACAATGGAAAACGGGACATATTTTTTGCTCATTTTGTAATTTTATCTCACCGTTCAAGGTGATTTTTTTTCTGTGTGTTATTTATTTGTCATAGAAATATGTTTATATCATATTTACTTTACTTAATAACGTTATTGCCATAGCCACTATGCTTCGTGTTTAACATCATTATTTAATTGAAAATGTTTTATTTATTTCTCTCAGTTATGATTACGTTTTATTATCAAATTATTCGTAAAACGTGCATATGTTTGTGAATGGGTAAATGTTAATTGACATGCTAGTATATTTCAATTGTACATAGTTTATTGATAACATCATTTTACATATTATACCAATATTCGGATATTTTTCAACAATACTTGCTGTCATAATTGATATTCATAGAATAAACAAATTTATTGTATCGAATATAAAATCCTAAGTCGGGCAAGTTGTTTTTATAATATGTAATATGGGCGGAACAATATTACTGGTGATATTATAACGAACGATTTATTTAAATTTTAATTTGAAAATACTTAAACTGTTTCTTTCTTTGTTCCAGTGGCAATTAGTTAACGATATTTAGTTTGTCGGTTCGTCCAGAATATAGAAATCGTCAATCTGTTATGCTTGACTTCGCTCTTCAAAATACCAGGACAGGGCCCAGAGTACAAAATGAATATGAATATGTTGCTATTTCATAGAGCATAGATTTGAACTGGATAGAAATAAAAATATTGATTAAATTCCTTATATTATTGTATGCATTATATATTATATACGTAGAGATTATGTGATAAAGTTGCATTTATAATAAAATGTATGTTAGCTCACAATATATCAATGTACTTCTCGGGAATGTTGTAGGAAGATAAGTTCCCCAGTTCTTATTTGTTGCCTGGTTTCAGTATTTGCGCCATGAATCTCCATGGTGTCGGATACTTGATAGTTGGTGTGGCAGGTAATATAACTTACTCGTTAGATTTGAAAGTTTTATTCCACAGCGACTATCGTGCGATTGCCTTGCCGAAGAACCATAATGTCGGATTATAAATTTCATTGAATCGGATGGACTTTGATATCTTCCCGCGGCTTTGTTCCATAGATAAAACTATACCGCTGGTTATCCTATAAAAGAAAATCCTAAATTACTTCTGTTATTTAAATTAATAGAATCGTCGTCACTTGTTATAATCATTGTTTTATCAAATGCTGTTACAGTAACTACGTATGTAATAACTGCATTATTGATTTATTTTATTTGAAATGTTTCCTATTCATCTCCTTCAGTTATGTTTACGTTATCAAGTTGTTAAAAATTGTAAAACGAGCGTGGGTGCGTTAATGGGTAATGTTATTAGACTGACTAGTGTACCAATTAACATGATGTTAAACTATTTTACCAATAACGTGCAGATATAAATAAACACATTGATGGTTTCAAATAATTCTAAATTGGTCAAGCTTTTTGTATAATATGTGATATGAGAGAAATAATAGTGAATGGATTATAACAATTTGTGCCTGCACAGACTAAATATATTTCCTGTGGTTGTTCCTATCGCCGGTTAATTGATGATGTTCACCGTATACGACGTATATAATTATACTATTCACTGAGATATTTTTGAAATTGCTACATGAGCGTGTTTTAACCACAATTACTACAAGAGTAAAACAATTGTATACTTGTTTCGATAATTGTGCTCGAATACCTTAAGTGGTTTAAGTGAATTGCCAGAACGACGTTACTATGGTAACTATCATATTTCTGAAGTCTTTAAAATATACCATACCGGTAATAACGATGTATAATTAGGAATACGTGTACCCAGTTGTTGTATTTATCATGTGTGTGTTTGTATGTATGTATGTATCAGTGAGTAGATAATTAAATGCGACATTGATGCGCCGATTCACAACATAATGATTCAGGGTCAGATTTAGGTTCCAGTTTATAATGGCATAATGGTGTTATTGGGATAGCCGTTTGCATATTTTCAAATAACAAACTATTATTTGAGTAAATTAATCAGTGCCCAATCTTTATGTTTTTCGGAAACTGTACAATATAATTGTTAATTTAGCATACTTCCTACTATACTCTTGCCGGATAACCTTGTTAACACGCACCCAAAGCCCCACCTACATATTAGCTGCACAATACAGATGCATGGTCATATCGGCTTCAATTACTGTCACACGCATTGTATTGTACAATCTGTAGAGTATCAGTTCGTGTATTTTGACAGTCATTGAATGTTTCAATAATAAACCAAACCTTTCTTGAGATAAAACAAAGATATCACACGAGTCAATATGTACCAGTGAAAACAATATAATTGGTAATTTGTCGTACTTTCCATTAAGTGGTGAACAATCCAGACAGTGATATATTGATGCTGGATAACCTTGTTAACACGCATCAAACGCCCCCGTATACCTTTTATCTACACAGCACATATGCATGGGCATATCAGCATTATAGATTGTCAGGCCTGTTGTATTGTACAATCTATTAAGTAAAACACCATCAGTCATTTAGTATAAAACCAAGTCTTTCATGAGATAAAACCAAAATAACACATTAATAGTTAATATGTATTATAGTAAAAAACCGTGTTTTAAAAGATTGTCATGTCACTAAAACACAATAACCTCATCTATAGATTCCTGACGTTAAACTACCTTGCGGAAGTAAATATATATATACATGTAACTAAAATCAATACTGTCCAACGCCAGCATAAATAAGTAAGTTGTAACCACATACCCCTGACATTATTAGTGACATGTCAATGGGTGAGTGTACGTGAATGTAGAGAGTGACTGTGTTTCTGGTTTTACAATGAAACGTAAATGTATTGTGTGAATATTTGGTTTCTAGACAAAAATGTTGTTATATTACGATATAGTATAATTTCAGTGTGCTAGTTTTGTTATAATCAATTCTTTCGTTCTTGAGTTGTTATGAATATCAAAATGCGATACTTCAGGGAACACACATGGCATTTTATAATTGATGTCGCGTGCGCGTATAACCTATATACATATCAAAGCACAAAGCTCAAAGCTCAAAGCTTCACGGATATCAATTCGTTTCAGACATATATCCTACACAATGTAAATAGCAAGCAATGATAATCGTTGAGATTCAGAATACTCCAGTGCGTAGCAACGCACCGTGATCCATGTTCAGAACGGAAGTTTTATAAAGCCAGTTTGAATGGGTTGATGGATTGAAGGAAACATCTTCCATAGCAATAATAACCATTAGTATGCATTACCTTCTTCATCACAATTCTGTCTGGATTGAAAATAATAATATCACTTTTAAAAAGTATGACCTTTATGATTTATCTAGTTGCACGTCCCATATGTTCTTTTCAGACTTTTTGAAGTGAAGTAAAAACGCACAATGGACACTTGCATATTCAAATAAATAAAAAATACTATCACGTATACATACAACTTACATAATATAACATTTATACATTGCTATTTTACGCCGTCCTACGAGTGTGTTACCAGTGTGGTATTAGCTTAACTAACGATGATAAACTATTAGTTATCAACAATGCTTTTTCATGATTATTAAAATGGCATATGTATTACATCAATATGATAATTGACTAAAATTGGTAGTGAATTATCAAATGAATACAAGTCTATAAGTTAAAGTATAGTTCTTTGAAGTGGAATGGGCATGAGTCGATAACCCTACATTTATTATTTCACCCACAACCAAGTGAAGGTTCAAGCATCAACAAGCACGGATGACGGAAAAGCTCACTACATGGAAAGATATACTGTACGGCAAGTCATGATGCTGGTTGACTGTGTTACCATTGATGAGCGGATACAACATATTGTATGAAAAACCATTTGTATCAGGGTTTATTCAACTCCTACATTATCGTCTTTTAGTACTCTGGTGAGTTTTCACCGGTTAAGAAAGTGATCACCTCTGGTTGGCCAGTCTTCGATACTTTACTTTGAGATTCAGGTGATTCGCCTTGCCTTAAATGATCTCCAATCTAGTTCAACTTCTCGTTTCATCTAGCATCTCGATGGTCATACATAGCTGAGTATATTTCGTGAACTCACAAGTTAAGTTTGAGTCTGATCATGAAGATGACATGTCATATATCGTGATACTGATGGCTCCCCACTGGCCAGTTAGTATTGGTTCCAGGCCCCATTGGTTCCATCACACAGTTTTATTTAAGTATACTATTTCTATTACTCGTTAAGTGGCTTATCATGCCCATGGTTATCTGCATCACATTGACATGCGAGGGGGTATTTAATTTCGTTCGGTGAAAAAGATCGACTCCTGTCCATTGCTTTTAGTCACGATGGAATTATATTGCTCATTCCGCTAAGATCACTGTAGCTTTCTGTAGACTTTATGATTAGACTGACTATTTATACCGGCTATTTTAAATTTCGTCGAATTTATCCTTGAATAAAGAAAGTCGAATGACTCTGAAATTGGATCTACAAGTGATGAAACGTGACAGAAAAAAGAACTAAGGAATGGGAGCTAAAATAATACATGCATAAATTATCTGATTGTTCGAAGAGATTGGTCTTGGTCAGAAACAAATAATTGTCTGCAAACAATCTGCTTGAGAATTTATGAGGAAGCGTGTTTCTACAAATCAAACTTATACTGAACACAAGTTTAAAACTCTATAAGGCGAACTAACCACAATAGTGAGAGTAGCAGACCAGTGTTGATCATCTTTATGCAAATTTAGGATTGTGCAAAATTTACCCAGCTCATTAAAACAGCAGCTCACTGCACATGCTTTCTCAAACTCACTGTCTTCATCTTATCACTTATAGTGGCTAACAATTGTTACCTCCTCTGCATGGTGATTGTCAGGTTAATACCATCTTCGCACTTGCAAAGTTATCTTGCGGAGATGAAGATGCCAAATAGAGATAGAGATGCCAAATAGAGATGTGTGGTGATGTTTATTTTTTGCAATGTAAACGCGGCAAAGAATGAAACATTATTTGGAAACTAAAGCAAGATGTGCGGCTCACTAGCCATAAAACCCATCCTGGTACTAGTCAGGTGTACTAAAGTCAATATTATTCCGTTATATTCATTCCTAAAATTGAACACGTCACGACATCCAAGATGTATCCGTGTTTATCTGCTCAATAGAACAATAAATGAAATACGGACCAATTAAATTGGGGTCAAACTGTATGTATAAATTGGTCTAAGTGACGTATTTTCTACCATGACGTCATAATCATTCAGTCTGCAGGGTCGAGTCTACCTTGTTAGACTTTATAATTGAGATGGTTTTAGCATGTCTTGCTAATTTGTGCAAAATAGTAACAAACAAAAGTCTTATATTCATGCAACGTTTGAGTGAAAATGAAAATCTCTGCTCTAGACATGAGCGTAAGCGCTCACGGCAGGTCATCGACGCAAATAGAGAAAAGAATGAGAACTTGACGAATCAGAATGCCGGTACCATTAATAGGCTTTGTGGTAATAACACAAGAAACAGAAACCAGTCAAAGTCTCAGGAGCCATCGCCATTGATTACATGCCGATCAAAAGGAATAGAGTTAAACATGTCAGGTTCATTCGTCATTAAGTCGCATCTTCTGAGTTTTGAATTTAATACATGGTGTAAACTGTGTAAACTGTAACGTATCATTTAATCTGAGAGCCCAGACCTGAAATTCCCGAATTCGTATAACATCCTGCAAAACATATTTGGGTTTTGTCGTCAACTGCACGTGTATTCGTACTGTTGTACAAGTGAAGCACCAAGGCTACAAATTGCAATTAACGGCTTAAATCACGATTTAATAACATTCCAATCATGACACTTAGCCTAGCTATAAGTTCAAAACACTAAAATGTGTGCGAATTACTAATCTACTAATGCATCAACAAATACTGGGAGTTTACTAATATGCATAAAAACGGTGGCACTTAATGTGAATAACCGATCTGCATGACAAAAAACTGTTGTTGGCACTGATATGCATATGCTAACAACTATGGATGATTACTAATTGACATTAATTCCAAAAGTTACAGAAATAAATACACGGCCAAAACAATGGGCCACATTTATATCATTTTGAAAAGAATATCATATTTTGAACTTATCTTAGCAAATGCTTATGCAAAAATAAGTCGTTTAATATCCTAAAAAATATCTGCTTCGCTTTCTTATATTCATTCTTTTTATACAGTTTTAGCAATTACTATATGCCTGATTGCAACACGTGAAGTCATCCGGTTTTTTTTTCATTGGTTTTACATATCACATCACAAGACTAATAATTTACATTATGAGCCCTTGGGAACCTCGGAAAAAATGGAGATGGCTGCCGAACTTTTTATCAGGACATATCTTGACTGCCGGATAAATATAATGTAATTTATATAAACAAATTTTCTCATTAATTTTCTTTAATCGATTCTGAATGTGTTATATTTATTGTGGTCATGTGTTTGCAGCATATAATTATTTATATTATCAAATAATATATTATATAATGTGATTTATAATTAAATGTTGAACCTTCTTTATCCGGTGAATTGTATTGCATTTGAAAGAATTCATGAGTTGATTTGAATATAAATGCAATATATACTCTTTAGTGGCCTGGTTGCTTGACATTAGTCGTATATTTGATTCCATTTTCACTTTTATAATTGCAATTTTTAAAAATTGTGAATATTTATTTATTTATTTATTTATTTATTTATTTATTTATTTATTTATTTATTTATTTATTTATTTATTTGATATTGTTGTTTATAGGAACATAATTATCGATAAACAAAAAGTCACTGAAAAACGTTATACTCAGAATAGGTCAATCAACAATTGGAGGCAATCTCCTGGAGGTATTGTAACATACCTTTTCGAAGCAATGAAGTTTAAATTTTCTTTTCCATATCTTTTCTGATATATTATTTATATATTTTTACCACCACGCAAAGTTGGTTTAGCAGACACGAGTAATATTCCTCACCAAACAACATTTATTTAGGGTCGGCGAATGTAGATTTAACTTATTTCCCCCATCGCATAATGTTGATTTCAAAAATTCTCTCATATCCATGCATTCATAACAAAAAATGTGTAACAATTTGTAAGTATGATTCCAATATAGGAGGTGTCATATTACATGGAGTTTCATTTATATACAAAATATTGTGTGTTAAATACTGAAAGAATCTATAGTAACACGAAAATGCATTTGGTATGTGAATTGCTATAATATATCTGATCTGTATACAAATATTCGGTAAGCGGTGAAATATACTCTATAATAACTATATATACATTTCTAGTTGTGCAGTCTTTTAAGTCAAGGTACCTAATACCATGTTTAAATTTAACAATCTAACATGTTTTCACTATATGTAGTTGATCAAATGATGTATACACTTCTTCAAACCTAAACCAATATGACATACAATATTCTGGTACCCCTTTTCTTCTGAAATGTTCCCACTCCCATAGGCGGCCTTTAGAGTTATAAAGCCGGATAATCCTGCATTAACAAATTTTTGTATAAAAAATTATTTCCCACCCAACATAACGTGTCTGTTTATGTTTATGCATAACTAGCATTGTGATTCATACATCCCTCAATGACTATATACCCATCATGCATCTGGAATGTTATTATTTCTAGCTGGTCTATAATAATAATAATTTTCTCAATGAAAACTTGAAAACCGTTTGTTTGTTCTTTTCATTCCCTTCATGTTGTACTGCATTTCTGCAGCAATGATTTACATGCCATTTATATGTGAACCAGGATCTATTTCTTTTTTTTGAACTCCAAAATTTACTGAATAAGATACCAAAAAATAGGCAACAATCAAAACCGAAAAAAGAAGGGGATGACCCTTAACCAACAAGCCGAAATCGCGCACACATAAACGGATGCTCCAACGAACATTCCTAGACGAATCAATAAACACATTGCCTTCCTCCTCATTTTAAATACTTCTCATTTTAGCACACAAAATATCAAATACTTAATAGTTACTGTGGTCGTTTGTGTCCAAGTTGATGAAACACTTCAATCTATTCGTATATCACATAAATAAAATAAACACGTCAATATGAAACTTTAATTCTCAATCTACCCATTTGCATATTTTAACCCCACGTGGACTGATGCCATGTTTTGAAGTTTTGTAAATGGAAATTATCGAAATGCAAGTCAATCAAAAATCAAGTCAGCTCACTTTTTCGTAATACTAGTTTCGAATAGTTTTTGCACAGAATTTCAGTTCACAGTTCACCACTTCTCTTGTATGCCTTTCCGTCAATATATAACACGTCGTTTGGTATACTTCTTCCTTCATTTGTTCCATTCTACCCAGTATATACGCAATTTCTCCGAAACCCTGCTATTGTACTTTGTTGTTGATCTGCTCGATAGCTTTGTGTATTGTATTTAAGTTTGATTCACTATTTGGAGGGGCCATTCCTTCCGCATCTTCAGTTATTGCGTCATCATCCTGTATCGTGCTACTTCCGCCATTTTCAGTGAACTTTCCTGTGGCCTTCTTGTTGTGCTCCATGTTTTCCACCATTTAATCTTTGCTTCATACTGTACCTTCAAGTTGTGTATTTGAGAAGTTTACTCTAGATGAAAAATTTCAAACATTTTACGGAGACAATGTGTCTCCCAACCAAACAAGACCAAATGTTGTTAAATCTATTGGGTTCTCGGAGGTTCGACATATAAACCAAAGAAGAGATTCCTTTATAATAATGGTCCTATGAATGATAATAGTGATCCCGAAATCAACATAGAGTGCTACTCTTTCTAATTCTAAGTTTTCCGTTGTGTGTAGTCTCATTATTAAGAAAGTATTCTCCCAACAAATCGCATTTTTATTTTAAAACCTATATCAAATGTTATACTTCAATCATAAAGGACAAGCACATCTCTCTGAATAGATACGCAATTGCGTAAACGCTGTATTATCGCCTGTAAACAAACATATTTTGTTATAAATTATTGAGTGTGTGTCGTTAATATTTAATTGAAAGAGTAACTGTCCTAGAATTGTTCTTGGGGTTGTTTGCCCGATCAATGAAATCAGATTACTATTGAGACCATACGAAAGATGCTTATCACAATTTGTATATACCTCATCAACAATTTTAATTCAATACCTGTGAGATGTTGATCTACGACAGAGAAATCTGTGCCATGAAGCATGAATAAGTGGTTTCATCTTAACATAGATTATACGAATATACAATATTCAAACACCTTTCCAAAAGAGAACGGTCTATAAATTGTTTACAAGATTAGTGTCCCCACTTTTATTTGCAGAAAAAACAGCATTAACATGATCAAAGACATGTTGAATATTAAAGCAATTGTAAATTCTACCTAGGAGGAGGTCACCTGTTTATTCAATGTCGCAAGTTAACACAAATATACAATTGGTAATTGATGATTAGGATACATTATGCCAACGTTTTCGCCTCCAGCGGGGATATATAATTTACAGCACCGATTAAAGACTCGTGCACACTATTTCAATGCCGGTATGTTGAAGATGGGCTTGAAATAAAATACCTTTATGATAATTATGTTTCCGTGTTGAAACCCAACAGATAGGACGCTGCGAACCGTACAGAGAATAAAGACAACAAAGCACGTACGATGTCAAATGTGAAACTCCAATCTAATCAATATTATATAGCGTATGTAGTATACTTATGCCTCTGACCTTGATGTCACAGCGCATGCAGTTTCGTGGAAATATACAGGACAAAATAATGAGCTCGTTAGTGCGGAATGTATCCTCGCATGAAACACAGTATGCTTCTCTTTAAACGTTTTGTTTTGGGTAAATTGTTCAATGAATGTATAAATGATATTGCTACTGTGAACGTATGCTGTCACGTAAGCACGAGGCATTCGCAGTCATGCCAACCAATCATTGTAATATATAGTTGCACTTAAATTTGACATGGCGTTCTGATTAGGTATGACAAAACTACCAGCAACTTAAATTGAGGTAAGTATGTATTAACATATCCGTATTGTATATGTAGTATATGGGATATGTAGTAGCTTTTGTTGTCATATAAAACAATTAACAATGATTTATTATATTATCATATTAATCATATCTCATTTTAGACCAATTTTAATAATGAACTCGATCTCAATAAATGTAAGATTTGCAGCTTGATGTTTAAGCGTAATCTATGGCAATTTACCATCAGACTTGTTTATGGCGGGTACTAAATTCTGGAGCACGTGTCCAAAATGTTTGAAACACCTGCAGCGTGGAAGTGTGAGGTTAGGCCCGGCGGCTAAGCGCAATCCACGACAATTTGCAATCAGGCTTGTATATGACGTGTGCTAAATTCTGGAGCACGTGCTCAAAAGGTTCGAAAACCCCGACTTTCTCTGTATGTTTGCGGGTCCATGTTTCCTACTCCTACGTTCACGCACGTAGTATAAGTTGTTTGCCAGTTTGTTTTGTTTGTCTGATTGTTCATTTTTGTGTTTCTAGGAATTTAAATACATAAACGTACCATTCTATATAAATATTAAAATATGTTAGTGACCAGTCTATAATTTTCTACAAGATTGTTGTCCACATCTTCATTTGCAGAAAAACACACACATTACATTTCATTCGCAAGGGTGGGAATACAGATGACGTGTTCAATGACATGTTGAAAATTAAAGTATTGTATTTAACCGAGGAAGAGGTCACCTGTATATTTAATGTCACACGTGAATACAAATATACAATTGGTAATTTTGTTAAGCAGTCTGTATATTTAGTGGCTCTATAATTGAAATTATAAATTAAGACTCGTGTACACTATTTCAATGCAGCAGATGAAATTGAAATAAAAATGCAATTTTATTGTTTTATGATAAATATTTTATCCGTTTGTAAAACCAACAGAGAGGACGTTGCGAACTGTACACTGAAAAAAAGTCAACAAAGCACGTGCGTACGACGTCAAATGTGAAATTCAAATCAAATCAATGAGAATATAGAACGTATGTATTGGTCATATGCTTCTGACCTTGATGTCACAGCGCATTCAGTTTCGTGGAAATATAAAAGACCAAAATAATGAGCTCATTAGTACGGAATGTATTCTCGCATGAAACACAATATGCTTCTCTTTAAACGTCTTGTCTTAGATAAATTGATCAATGAACGTGGAAATAATATTGCTAGTGTAAACGTACACTCTCACGTAAGCACAAGGAATTCGTAGTCATGCCAACCAACCGATGCTACATATACTATACTAAAATTTGACATGGCGTTCTGATTAGGTAGCAAATACTACCAGCAACTATTAAAACAACGGTAACTCAAAATAAAATATGTATTTATTAACATATTCGTAATGTATATGTAGTATGGCGTATGTAGTAGCCTTATTGTGTCATATTAAATATTAATGACCATTCATTGTATAATCTTTTAGACCAATTTTAATAGTGAACTATTAGGTCTTTCTAATTGTCATATAAGACCAGGCGGCTAAGCCTAATCTATTACAATTTACGAGCAGACTTGTATATGACGGGTACTAAATTCAAAATGTTCGAAATACCTGACTTTCTCCGTACGTTTCAAAGCCTGTATGTTCCACTCCTGTATGTTCAGGTTTACCTGGAATTCGCCCAATACACTGCACATACGGCTAATTGAACTCTTGGGGCCATTAGAAGCTTATCCATCTGGCATATCGACACAGGTATTCAAACAAACATTAGTGCTGCACAGCTAGTATACCAACATGACATACGTGCAGAACGGGGACGGGCAACTCAGGCAAAACAGTGAAGTGGGGTATTGTGTCCTGCGTCCTGCGTGTTAGGGAATATATTCTTACTTATTCACGTTTCGATATTGATATACCTATTTTATGCACGAAAACAGTACAGCGACGCTCAGCGGAAGTCGATGCGACAGTGTACTGTATGAGTATATTAAGTATACTAAATGTATATAAACTGTATATATTATTATTATACGTCTGTCACCGTAACGCCATAAGTTACGGTGTGCCGTCATTTTGCGGTATTGTATGGGTGTATTTTCATCCTACTATATTAGGAAATGCGAATTCAAAATATGGAATGATTATGCGCGTAAGCGTCCTTTAATAGTAAAAACAACCATGGCTGCCACCAGGGTTTGAACGGACTCAACACAAAAGAAGTTCGCTGATTCTGTTCTAAACTTGTTGGATTTCGGCGTTCCCATGTTGTATCATTGGGGGGGGGATAATATTTTTTTTTTTTTTTTTTTTTTTTATTTTTTTATTAAAACAGTACAAATACAAAATAACATAACAACGTAAAAATTAAAATGAAAAAACAAAACAATTTAGAGTAACTCCATTGAATCAAACAGTGGGTCCCATGTACTTTTGAATCCATGTAGAGAATCTTTCTGTATGGACTTGGAATACTCAATATTAAAGGTTAAAATCAAAGTATTTTTCCATGTCTGTATACTTGGCTGCACCTGTTTCCATTTACACCGCATAATATACAATTTCGTAAAAAGTATCAGAAAATTTAAAAGGCAGAGATGATTTCTGTTTGAATTTAAAGGTATGCCCAAAATTATATCTTTCTGAGAAAATTTTATGTAAATATTGCCGTTTACCTCTAAATAATTTTCTACCTGTGTCCAAAGCTCAAGCACATGGGGGCATTCAAAAAACAAATGATGACATCTTTCTACAAACAGACCACAAAAAGAACATCTTTCATCCTCTACCAAATTTCTTAAATGCAAGTATCTGTTAGTTGGTGTAATTCTATGTAATAACCGAAATTGAACATTTCTCATTGATACATCGTCCGTAGTTTTATATGGCAGAATGAAAATATCTTTAAATTCTTCATTTTGCAAAGAAAAGAACTCGCTCCACTTTTTTACAGCAGTAAGTGGTTTTGTTTTTAGTCCTAATTGACGAATGTAGTAACTATAAATAGTTTTAGATATTTTCTTATTGCCATTGGGAATATAACAGACATTCGTCGTGCATGTTGTCTGTTTATTTTTTTTTAGTTTTGTTTTCCAATTTTTCGGGATTGCAGCAATTAAAGATTGATATTGAAGAAACTTTGGTGTAATATTCCATTTTTGGCCAAATACATTCGATGACATAATATTTTTACTTTCATCCAATAAATCCCCAATTACATCAATTCCTTTGTGATGCCAATTCTTATACATTACAGTGTTATTTCCTACCAATATTGCTGGGTTATACCAAAGTGGTTGATTTACAATATAATCTGCTTCTGTTTTGGTAATACAAATTTCTTCCCATACAGTAAATACATCTTTCCAAAATGGATTATCACTCAATATTGTATGTCTAATATAACGTATTTGTTCTTCCCCCATACGCTTGAGCAAGTGATGTTTTAATTTTAGTTGACTATTAAATAGTTGTTTCCATGTATAAAAGTCATCACTGAGTAGTTTATAAATCCAGGATGATTTCATAGATTTCATAAATGATAATAAATGGGTCAATTTCAAGCCACCCTCTTTGTATTCTAAGCACATTCTTTTTCTATTAATTTTATCATAATTAGAGTTCCAAATAAAATTGTAAATTATTTTTTCCAGGTCTTTGATGATATTAGCCGGCATGTTTAGAAGAACTGTCAACAAATGAACCAGTTTTGAAATTGCTAATGTTTTTACCACTGTAACTTTTCCTATGAGTGTCAAGTGCCTCTTTTCCCATGACTTAAACAATCTTTTAATATCATTGATAGCGGGAATATAATTAAGGTCACACAGTAGATTTAGATTCACATCAAATGTGACCCCCAGTACTTGAAATGGATTGTTCGTCCAATTTAAACCTCTGTCTGTTAAAAACTTATCGAGGCAATGTCGTTTACTCCCTATCCAAATAACACTAGTTTTTTTCATAATTAGGGCGAAGTAATGAACAGATAGAGAACTTATCTAAGGTATTGAGCACTTCCCTCAGGGACCATTCAGTTCCATCTAAAAATAAAAAGGCATCATCCGCATATTGCCCAAGCAAATATTCATTTTTTAACAGGGTAATCCCTTTTACTTTTTCGTTATTTCTAAGGTAGATTGCTAAAGTTTCAATGGCAAGAATAAATAGGTATGGTGACAATGGGTCACCTTGTCTGACTCCTCTATGAACTTGAAAAAAGTCAGTAAAATGTCCATTATTAATTACACAGCTGGTAACATTAGCATATATAGTTGATACCCATTTACGGAAAGTTGGCCCGAAATTAAAACTGATCATTGCCTTTTGAATAAAATCCCATTCTAGACTATCAAAAGCCTTTTCAAAGTCTAAGAGAAGTAACATGCCGGGAATGTTTTGTTGGTTTGCAAGAAACAGCACATCATAAATTAGTCTGGTATTATCACTGATACTTCTGCCCTTCATAAATCCCTTTTGGTTCTCATTAATAATTGATGGTAATATTAATTTCATTCTATTTGCCAAACACGCTGAGCCAATCTTATAATCCGTGTTCAGTAAAGATATCGGACGCCAGTTTTTCAAAAAGAATCTGTTCTTGTTTGTTTTAGGCAGACAAGTTATAATGGCCTGTTTCTGTGTTGTACTTAATTCTCCCTTTTCATAAGATTCATTTAGACTCATTAAAAGGTAAGGTGAAATATTCTACTGGGTAATGACCTGGCTGGGGGTAAGGTGAGTGTACTCCCCGTGGTTTCTTGTAAGCCTGTGGTTAATGACAAGACTGAAGAGTTGCTTGAATTATATCCTGGTATATTCCCTGCGTGTGTTGTTACTAGGTCACAAACTAGTAAGGAGAGACAGGATGAGCTGGTGTCAGAGGTAGTGAAGGAAGACTCTGGTGTGTGGTTAGCGGAGACTTTCTTTGGTGATTTGAAGGATGGTAGTGAGATTAAGACTGACTTCAGTCACTCTTCACTAGTAGAGCAGCAAGAAGCAGATTGCACCTTGAAAGAGCTAATGGCGAGTGCATTGAGTGAGAATGAGGCTGAAAATCTTCCGAAGTGTTGTTATATGAAGGATGGTGTTTTAATGAGGAAGTGGCGACCTCCCAGTTCCCCCAGCTGATGAGGACTGGACGGTAGTTCACCAAATAGTGGTGCCTCACTCTTATCGGCATGAGATACTTAAAATAGCTCATTCTATCCCTGTGGCTGGGCACTTGGGTACAAGAAAGACTGAAGCCAGAATAATGGCACATTTTTACTGGCCCAAATTACATAGAGACGTGGTTGACTACTGCAAAACGTGTCATACTTGTCAGGTTGTAGGAAAACCCCAGCCTGCTATTAAGCCTGCCCCTTTGGTGCCTATCCCAGCATTTGGTGAGCCATTCAGTAAGGTGTTGGTTGATTGTGTTGGCCCATTGCCTAGAACCAAGACAGGTTTTCGTTTTATGTTAACAATCATGGATATGGCCACTAGGTAGGTAGTGCCTTTGAAAACTATAACTGCTAAGGTAGTGGTGGAGGCATTGGTGCATTTTTTACAAGGTATGGGCTTCCTAAAGAAATTCAGTCTGACCAAGGGTCAAACTTTATGTCTGGGCTATTTCAGGAGGTTATGCATCAACTGGGGGTGAGTCAGCTTAAATCCTCTGCTTATCATCCTCAGTCTCAGGGAGCATTAGAAAGGTACCATCAAACTTTGAAGAACATGCTCAGATCATACTGTACAGAGTGTCCGGAGGATTGGGATAAGGGAATACCCCTTGTATTGTTTGCTACTAGGGACACTCCCAGTGACTCTACAGGGTTTAGTTCATTTGAACTTGTGTATGGTCATAATGTCAGGGGTCCCCTGAAGCTTCTAAGAGAACAGTTTCTAGTTGCTGAGCCAGAGACCAATATGTTAGATTATATATGCAAGTTTCGAGAACGCCTTTTTAAAGCAGGTGAGACGGCTGCTGAACATCTTAAGGTGTCCCAGAATGTTATGAAGAAGAAGTTTGATAGAAATGCAAAAGCACGCCAGTTTAGCCCAGGTGACAAGGTCTTGGTATTATTACCGTTAGTGGGTGAGCCATTAGCTGCTAAGTTTAGTGGGCCCGATGAGATTAAAAAGAAACTTAGTGAGGTCAATTATTTAATTAGTACCCCTGATCGCCGAAAACATCAACGTGTTTGTCATATTAACATGATAAAGAAGTATTTTGATTGTAAGGGAGAACCCCATAAGATGATAGGTGTAGTTGGTTCTGGTAATCAGACCTTTGAGTGCGAAGATGATCCTGATCCTGGAGAGTTTGATATGTCACAACTGGATCCACAAACTGCTGTATTATCCAATTCTGAGACCTTGTCCAACTTGTCGTCTTTGTTGAGCTATTTACCTGAGCCTCAAAGAGAAAGTTTTTGCGAGTTGATTTTTGAATTTCAACATTTGTGTTGATGAATTGGGTCGTACCACTTTGGCTTGGCATGATGTGGATGTCGGTGAGGCTATCCCCATTAAGCAGGCTCCATACAGACTCAACCCTGATAAGTTGGCCAAGGTGAGGAAGGAGGTTCAGTACATGTTACAGCATGATATAATCGAACCCAGTCAGAGTAGCTGGAGTTCTCCCATTGTTCTCATCCCCAAACCTGATGGGTCTTTGAGATTTTGTATTGATTTCCGTAAGGTAAATGCTTTAACTGTTACTGACTCTTATCCTCTTCCCAGAATTGAAGATTGCATTGACAAAGTTGGGAAAGCAAAGTACACCAGTAAGGTAGATTTACTTAAAGGTTATTGGCAGGTTCCTCTGACTAATAAGGCCAAAGAAATATCAGCCTTTGTCACGCCTGATGGTTTGTTTCATTGTAAAGTTCTTCCATTTGGCATGAAAAACGCTCCAGCAACCTTCCAGTGCCTAATGGATAGAGTAATACAAGGTGTACCAAATTGTGTTGTGTATATTGATGATGTGGTCATCTATAGTGAAAATTGGGAAAGTCATTTGCTCCATCTTAGAAAATTGTTCGAAAAGCTCACATGGGCCAATTTGGTTGTAAACTTGACCAAAAGTGAGTTTGCTAAAGCTAAGGTGACTTATTTAGGTCATGTCATAGGTCAAGGTAAAGTGTTGCCACGACTGGCCAAGGTTAAAGCCATTGTCAACTTTCCGGCTCCAAAATCAAAACGAGAAATCCTTAGATTTTTGGGCATGTCTGGTTTCTATCGAAAGTTTGTGGCAAACTATAGTGAGGTTGTGGCTCCACTTACCAATTTGCTAAGTACGAAGGTGAAGTTTATTTGGGCAGATGAATGTGAACAGGCATTCGCAAAGATTAAAGCTGTGTTAATAAGAGAGCCCATTTTGGCTGCTCCAAATTTCAGCAAGTCTTTTAGTTTAGCGATTGATGCTAGTGATATTGGCGTTGGGGGAGTGTTGCTCCAGGAAGATGACTTTGGGGTCGAGAAACCAGTTTGTTATTTTTCAAGAAAATTAAATGTACACCAAAAACGGTATTCTACAATTGAGAAGGAAACTTTGAGCTTGGTATTGTCTCTCCAACATTTTGAAATATATGTGACGAATGGCAATGGTCCTACCACCATTTATACGGATCATAATCCACTTGTGTTTTTGGAAAAATTTAAAACCAAGAGTCATCGTTTATTTCGCTGGAGTTTGATGCTACAACCATACTCTTTGAAAATAGTACATATAGCTGGAAAAGATAATGTATTAGCTGATGCTTTATCACGAGTTTGAGATTTGTTATGTAAAATTGCATTAATAGTTTGGATTTGTAGTTTGAAGAACGCATTTCTTTAGAAAAGCGTTCTTTTTTGTATGGGGGAGATGTTATGATATTCTATTTTTGCTGTAAAATGAATATATTTTGATAATGCCCAGTTAGCTAGTGAGGCTTGCCCAGCTGCGGAATTAGAATAGACAGCATGTATTGTCATTGCTAATTAATATTCTTTTGTTCGTGCTTGTGCAAGACGAACGTGAACACGAGTTAATCAAGTTGTCACCCAGCTCCCGACCAGTGCAGTGCAGCTCAGCTCCGGTGCAGTGTCAACGTGGCAGCCAACGTATGTCTCACGATAATGCCTGACCAATTCGGCATGTGAGACTGATAGATGCAAAACAGCCTGCTGTGGTTCTACGCTGTAAAAACCAACTTTATTCAAAGACCTGTGTTTCGCCAGAAAGCATGGTTTGCTGATCTTGGTCTTCTCTCTACACGAACGGTATGGAAGTCGCGTAACATTACGGTCAGTGTCGTGTAATTTGCATTCCCCGAGACCTCTTAGTTTGGAGCTGTAGACCTGATATCGCCGTCGACGTTGCTGTGATTAACTGTACTATCGTTGAAACTACGCAATACGAGTTCTGCACTTAGGTAGGGTAGACAATTCCGAGCTGGGCTATTATCATTAATGTTATATTTATTGTGATGTATATTGTTGACCGGTTTGTGATTTATATCACTCCTGTTATTGGTTTATGCTTATTGTATTATTAAATTAGTATTATTGGACATATCCTGACTGTGTGCCTTTGTTTGACCTTTAGTGTTGCGTTCTGGAGTGCGAGATATTGGCGGCCAGGTTCGCGGGAGACTATCTCGTATTCCCGTTCGTAACAATATCTCTCCAAAAGAATTTGTAAAATTCACTGGGGAAACCGTCTGAACCAGGTGTTTTTCCATTGACCATATTTTTCAAAGCATTGGCACATTCTTGTATTGTAAGCTTTCCCTCTAACGATTTTTTTTCCTCCGTTGATAATTTTGGTCTATTTGTTTTTAGAAATGAACAATTTTGATCAGAAATATCCCCGACCGTTTGATTGGCTGATTTATACAAGTTTTTGTAAAATTGTTTCATTTCTTTCAAAATTTTTCCTTGATCTAAAATTTCAGAACCATCTTCTTTAACCGGTTTTCCAATCGTTTTATTTACATACTGTCTTTTTTCCAGTGTACAAAAATATTTAGACGGTTTCTCCCCATAAAGAGTCATTTACCTTTGACCTTATCATAGCGCCCTTCAACACTTGAGAGCGCATTTGTTCCAGTTCGGACTGTTTATTTTCCAGTTCTATCAGTTGTTCCTTTTGAATGTTTTTATTAATTTGTTGTATTTTAAGGTCAATTTCCTGTTCCAATAAATATTGTTTTTTATTATTTTCTCGTTTCCTATGACTGGAATACATTATAGTTTTGCCTCTGATATTTAGTTTTAAAACCTCGAAAAATAACTGGCTGGAAATAGAAAACTCCTCCGTATCTGGAACTTCTGCGCTTTCATCAATTGGACTGCTATTCACAATATAATCATTTACCGTTTCCTCTATAATTTTTTTGACAATATTAATGTATTCTTTATCCTTAAGAAGGTCTACATTAAATTTCCAGAAACCCTTTCCTCGTTTTTCCCCATTCTGGTTAATAGTAACCGAAATTAAACTATGATCAGTCTTGTAGCCTGTAGGGTTCAGTTCTCTCCAAATATCCAAAAGAAAGTATTCGTCTGCTATTTTATCAACTTTTTCTTTTGCTAATGGGTTGTTTTTCATTGAATAACCCATCGAGTCTTTTTTGTAATCTCTTACCACATTCCAATCACCACAAAATAAACATGTTGGTATAGCAAAGTCATCTAAGTACGAGGTCACATTGTCAAAAAAGTCGGGTGTGTCATCATTGGGTGCATACAGATTTACTAGGCATATACGCTTTTCTTGAATGGTCAAATCAATAATGATGTAACGACCACGTGGATCTGTTATTGTTTTATTCACAGTATATTCAAAATTTTGCCTGAATAAAACTGCCACGCCTACACTGTTACTGGAGTATGCAGTAAAGAAAGACATTCCCGACCACTCACATTGCCATCTGTTTACTACTCCTTCTGAGCAATGGGTTTCTTGCAAACAATAAATATCACAGTTCTTGTCACATAACCAATTAAATACATCTTTTCTTTTTTTAGTATCCATGAGACCTCGTACATTCATGCTACATATTTTATAACTAGCCATAATATATTTCCAGTTTGGGAATTACCTGATATACCGTATTGTAATACTGAATGATCTTAACTACTATTATTTTGACAATAGCACGTCCTTTTCTTTGGACCCTAATTAAGTATTCAAAAGTAATGACATAACATAAACAATGGATATTCTGATAATATAATAATAAGGTTATCACGAGGATACCGAAAGTATGCTCTCAGACAGTACGCCGTCGCACCGACCTCCGCTGCGCGTCGGTCGATACTCCCGCTGTACCGTCTTTGTAAACACTTTGAGGTATCGTCGTGATAACCTCATATTAATGTGTGATGCTCCAGAAAGTGACATGAACAAATGCAGGACATACAAAATGCTACATCGTTAGGTCAAAGACAGTTTGCATATATATTACTCGATGAAATCCTAACATTGGAATATTATATGAGGAAAGATAAACATAGTATCATGACCCTGTGATAAAGGTTTACAGCTTACATCATGTACCCGTATCTTCACACTGTTAAATTGGTGGAGTTTAACTATAAGTAGGTTATACAAAACCACTTAAGTTATTAGAGAAAGTGATTTTGAACGCTGTAAAGATGGCGCGACTAATCAAATAATGATGATAAAAGGTATGTTTACTATAAATAACTTTTTTTACTAGCAAGCTGTAATCAGTTTATGAGTTATAGTCACGTTATCTCAAACGTCAAGGAGTTCAAACTTAAATAACTGTTATAACTTTCGGTGTAATATTCACACTAAGTCGGTGGGTTGTGTTTCTACAAATAAGTGCTTTATACTAAACTTCATTATCCTGTAACAATGTGTCAAATGTGAAGTTTGCCACGTAAGACCTGGTCAAGTATTTAACACTATCATTTGGAAACAGAAAACTATATATATAATCACACCACTATTCACAATTGAAACATCTTCACTGAAGAACCGAAACGTTAATAATACCCATTTTCAAAGTATAAACATGTTCCAATTATGGTAGAGCTCTAACAGTCAGGAACTTGAAAAAAACATATGTTTAAGACTCCGAATGACTATGAACCTATACCTCAAGATGATGTTGAAACTTAATATCAGCTCCTGAAACAATAAAATATGTATTTCTTTGAAAAGATAGTGAGTCCTTGCTCCGACATACGGAATTTTGGGAAGAATTTCAACAACCCGAATTATTTCAAATTAACATATTCTTTATTTAGCAATGTTTGTTTCACGACTAAACAATTACCAACTACACCTACTAATGAACTTTGAAATCTAAGCAATTCTTCGTACTGTGTTTCGTATGTAGTGTAATATGTAATATACCGAAAAATATGCTGCAAAGTATCGACCGACGCGCAGCGGAGGTCGAAGCGTCGACGTTACGTCTGAGTGCATACTTCACTGTATCCTCGTAATAACCTTAATGGTGGTAGCCATGTTTGTTTTTATTTTTATAGGCTTAGCTTACGCACGTAATCAATCCATATTTGGATTTCGCAATTTTTTATCGAACGAGACTCTGTATATGGCACGAATGAAAAATATTATTAATTAAACGTGGGATAAATCCATTAAAAAATGATTGCACTCAAAAGATAGAAATACACAACACCGAATGTTTCCGACCAACACGCTTCATCGATGCAATCAAAAAGGAAAGTGAAACAAGAGGAAGAGAGAAGAACAGCAGGTAATAGTTTTAAAAGCGGCCATTCAATTGAGGGAAGCAGTAAACACAATCTTGATCCCTAATTTGAAAATGACTGATTGCTCACTCACGGTCATATCAGTTATATAATAGCTTGATATGGTTTAGCGACAGGATATTACAGTTTGTTGTTGTTTAACTGTACGCAAAGTGAGTATTATTAGTATGTTCATAATAAGTTCAGTGTGAATATAAAACATAGTATCTCATGAAACGATATGAATAATAAAAAAGTGATACACGATAGCCCGAAGTAAAGTGTGTTATTCGTAATGATTTGGACGAGATAAAAATGACGATAAACAACAGAGACAGAATAGTTGATTTGTTTTCTGTAAGAAATGAATATATTACATGACGGATTATCTTTAAAGGTGGCAGTGCATTATTATAAATAGTTATGATACGATAATTTCAAAATCTACTCAAGGCGATTATTACCAAACGCTTCAGCGTGGTATTAAGAGTTTGTTTTCAGGGGTGGGTGATACCAAGGTGGAAAATGGTTGCATATATATGGGTAATTCATGGAATTGCAATAGAGAGGGTTCAGGCCGAAATATAATATATAGTGTTTTCATGTTTCGTCTGATAATTCTGTGGTATTCTGCTGCTGTAACTAATGCGAGATTTGTTCCAAAATTCAGTGTATTGTGTGCCCTTAAGGGTTATTCGTTTTTTGCTGAAAACACACCTATTTTTTAATGGCAGAATCGAACTAGTTTCACTCCCACTGGGAAATCTGCATTGTTGCTTGAATGAGAGCTAATTTAACACATTTTCCAGACCGGCGAAAGAGTCTGTAACAGCCGATTTTAACTGCCCGTCACGTGACTTTACTCTGAATGTCAATATGGAAAGAGGCTGTTCAATTTTACGCAGGAATAATTGGGAGTAGAATATGTGTGGGATAGTATCAGCAGAGATGTGTATAGTGAAAAGTAATATCTGTCATTTTTTTGCATCTCTGAGCATTTCTATTTTAGTATGCTGGTTTGAAAATGTTGCATGATTTGCGATGTTTTTTTTTTTTTTTTTTTTTTTTTTTTATTTTACTGAAACGCCCCTAATGGTTGAGTTCCGGGTTTGAAGAAGAATGTAACAGCGCACCACGTTTGAATACAATGGCGAAGGATTGGCACGATAAGGCGAAGTTTTCGAAGTAAATCATACTACTACAGCGAAATCTCCCATTTTACGCGGTTTTCGTCGTGAAATCGACCAATTTCGGACCATTGTCCTCAAAATAATTGATGAAAAAATTGTCGGAACCCATCGACAATATAAACTTAAGGCGAAAATAATAAAAAAAAACACGGCAGTTTACGGACCGACCTGATTTCAGTTCGGTAAAATAGGGTAACTCGCATATGATGGAACTGTAGCTCCCTGGTTTCGCGTTAACACCAAGACGAACGAAATGACCGATAGCGAAACCAAGCGAGCTACAGAACTGCAGCTAAGTGATCATGATTCCATGTGATGTACACCTAATATACCAAAAATGTTGCTGAACGATTTGAACCGGATATAAATAGCAGACGCGAATTTGTTTACAAAATAAAAATAGTTCGGTTGCCAATGGAAACAAGCCGGTAGGCTGGTTGGCGATCCGTTTTCGGCTGTTGCTATGGTAGAACATGAACGTGAACTTGAAGCTAACGTCGGTTTATAACTAAAACCGGGCACCGTATACGAGGTTCGCAAAACATTTCCAGCCGTTTTGCGATAGTATTTTCTAGATTGAAGGCAGCATTTACAGTTCATTCATAGTTCAAAGTTGCGTTGGGATTACGTTGATACCACAGTCAGCTGGCGCACACGTGATAATAACATAAATACGATATGTACTCTATGTGGGCCGCCATCTTGAATGACGCATGAAACTAAATAAGAGACAAGTTGTGAAACGCGTTTTTCAGATTCTTACAAATCAGGACAAAAATACCAATCTTTCACAAAAATACGGTCCGTTGGGGTTATATTAAGCCAACCGATAACAAAATTCGGCCTAATTCGTCGTTTTTGTGTGGAAAAATTCCTTGCATACGAACACCTAATTACGCGAAGAACCTGGAACACTAAGCCGGGTTATTTGAAACCGAAATTGTCATCTAAGCGTTAGGCCGTCGCTGATTGGCTGCTGAGCTGAAATGCCAATTTTTAGTAACTTCATGAGAGTTGGAAATGAACAAATTATATGACACCCATCCCTACCCCTCCATATACTGTAACACTACACCCAAACATCCTTTCACCAGTGTATTCTATTTGACTTCAGGAGAAATTGAAATAAACAAATCATATGACAACGAACGTCAGGGTAATTATAATTTCAGCCTTTAGTTTAGCACTGATTAAATAAACTACCTCGTCTTTATGCCAACTTCAAGTTATTCAGTGACTTCAAAATTTCACTTGCTATTAATTGCATGGGAGTTCCAGTCTTTCATTTTTTATTGTGATGTCAATGTCCTGCGATTACTCGGAAGCTGTAACCACAGATCGTCTATGTGCTGTAACTAAATCCTGGTCTAAGCACAAATTAGGCAGGCTTGAATTATGCATGTGGGACCAGCTGAGAGGTATATCCATTCCTATAGATTTCTCATTGTTTGGTAACTATTTGCTGCAAGTGCAACAAAAATCAATATAAATATAATACCCATACAGCATTCTACAGGTTACTTGTGATATTCTGATTTTGCATTTCAAATTAAGTCTTCTCATGGTTAGACATTATTTCAGTACTAACGTGACCTTTTTTTTCATGGAACCATCTCTGAGATTATGTTAATAGAAAATAAATGGTTTAAATCTCTGCGACAGGGATCTTGCATTATTGATAAGTTTTCACTTACGTTATATTTTATATTTGTCTGTAATTTGTTAACTATAGGAAGGCACGAGTTATGAGGGCGCTGGGGAGTAGAAGAATAGCAATCTATGCATTTCGATTCTCTCCATAGGATGACCCAAAACCCCAAAGCGATTGTTGTGTGTTCATACTACATTAGTGAAACTGTCACATTCCATTTATGTAATTCTGAGATAAAAGATTACATGTCATAAATTACTCTATTAGTGATTATGTGGACAATTGCAAATAGGATATTGTTTGATTTATGAATGTATTCAATCCGAGACGTGATTAGCTGCTAAATCGATTTAAGTCTTTAATCAAGTCAGTCACGTAGACAGTTAGTGACAGTCATCACAGTCGTGACAATAAATAAATATATATATATATATATATATATATATATCTGTTTATTTTTTTTTAAAGATTCCTCTCATTAGTAAATAGCGCCCTCACTCAACAATATTTAGAATGAGTGGTTGGTCAAAAGCGCATCTATTGGCAAAGCTTGTTCTACATAGATGCAAATGAGTATAGGAACCATTAAGCTTAAGGCTACTGGGTGTACTGGGAGGGGTGGAGGATTTCATGTTTGTAATGACTGGTTGTAATGCGCTATCTCGTTGTTTTCAGGATGCAGCCTGATATTGCTTTCTTGGTTGTTCAATTATGGCTAAAATGTGTGTGGTGGGTGGAAGATGTGTCTATTGTTTGTTGAGTCATTGTTTAAACACCCTGCAGCTTGAAATGGTATGGTCTAAATCCAAATTCGATATAGCGGTGTTGAATATCTGTGCGATATGGCAGTGTCGTCTAAAAACACGGCATCAAAAATTATTTCTGTTTATTTATTAACTGTTGTAGATCCTGACAACTAGCCATTGAATATGATGTCGGGAATAAATGGTTTTCTGAACATGCTTTATTAATTATTGCTGGCAATATTCCAGTATGAATTGGGAGCAAACTGTGACACCAAATCCAGTCGTTGTATTGTTATGCATATAAAATATTTTTTTTCAAATGTCTTGAAACAGATTCAAATATAAGGATATGGATTGTAAAATATTAAGATTATATAGTGTCCAAAACATTAATTTGTAAATGGTAAATTTATTTCAGTGGCAATATTATATTATAAAATAAAATAAATTAAATAGAAATATCACTCAAAAATATAAAGAAGTGAGGTCTGCAGTTCTTTTTTTTTTATTTGTGAAAAAAACTGTTATTTTACAGAGTGTAAACAATAAAACACTCACAATGCAAGGCTAGTTCACCAACATGTCTATTCTCTTGCTTGAGTGTGAAAGTACATGGTTTAGTGACTACCACTTATGTTTTTAAATTTTAGAATTTCTTTTATTTGGGAAGGTTCTTCTATAAAAATAGAACAGATATATATATACCCAAAAAAATCAGTTTATTTTAGTTTGCCAAATTTTTATACAAGTAATTTTGAAACATATTAAAAACTATATGCAACTATGACTTCGACATTGAGGGCGTCCCACAATTTTACTCCAAAGAATGAATACATGAACTTGTCATTAATATAGCATACTGCATGTAGACTCGATTAAATAAACGAATGAACTGATGTGATTGGAAACGTCTAATTATTGAATACCTGACGTCACAATATTCTAGATATGTAACAACGATGTCTTTCAAATCTACAAATGTGTTTGTTTGTTTGTATAGTCGTTCCTCATCTGCCAGAGCCAGTGTAGTAAATATGCCTTAATTGTTGAATTCTTGAGATGATTTTTAATGCTATTAGCTTTTATAAACCATGCAAACCCGCGCATTTATTATAATTTTTAAATTGTAGTCACTCGACTAATTAGTGCTATATGTAATATAGCTATGCTTTTCAAGTTGTTACATTGCCGAGGGAATATAATTACATCATTTGACCTGTTTACATAAAGCATAGATTATAGACAGATAATCAGATTTATATACATGCAATTGTATTTTAATACCAGTTGGAGAGCGCCCTCTATGGCTGGCGCATTCTTGTATAATTGTGTCTTAGAGGGGGGCAGCAACATTGATCCACCTCTTTTGAACTACACCGTCGACTGGCCGGCTTGCAGTTTGTTTTTTCTACAATTTTAGTCGATTTTCGACATTTTTAAGGCAAGTTCTGGTTTACCTGGGGTTATCGTTCCGCCGTTGAGGTTTCAGGCATTCTTTTACACGTTTGTTTAAGTCATCATGAGGCCTAAAGTTTTAATTTTGGGTCATTCTTTTGTGGCGCGATTGAGTACGTCCATGTCAAGTGGACGCAACGCACGCGCTTTGCCGCTTTCGTTCAATTTGAGTAATTCGGCAGAAATAAAACTACATGGTGTCGGAGGGCGTACGGTGGAAAAGATACGGCGTTTCGATTTACACGTCGTTCAGGATTTCAACCCAGACGTGGTTATTTTACAGTTAGGTACAAATGATTTAGAATCACTTTCTGCATCCAATGTAGGGTCACGTTTAATTAACTTGGTGCGTCATTTGCATGATCGCATGAACGTGAAGGTCATTATCGTGTGTCAGGTTTTCCATCGAGTCACAGCAACTCGAAGTAACTTCAACGAACGTGTGGCTCAGTTAAACAATATTTTAGAGGTGGAGTTAGGGGGCCTGGCTTATGGACACTTCTGCAAGCATAGGCGTGTTTTTAGCAACACGGCAATAATTTTAAGGTTCTTCTATAAAAATAGAACAGATATATATATATATATACCCCAAAAAAATCAGTTTATTTTAGTTTGCCAACTTTTTATACAAGTAATTTTGAAACATATTAAAAACTATATGCAACTATGACTTCGACATTGAGGGCGTCCCACAATTTTACTCCAAAGAATGAATACATGAACTTGCCATTAATATAGCATACTGCATGTAGACTCGATTAAATAAACTAATGAACTGATGTGATTGGAAACGTCTAATTATTGAATACCTGACGTCACAATATTCTAGATGGGTAACAACGATGTCTTTCAAATCTACAAATGTGTTTGTTTGTTTGTTTGTTTGTTTGTTTGTATAGACGTTCCTCATCTGCCAGAGCCAGTGTAGTTAAATATGCCTTAATTGTTGAATTCTTGAGATGATTTTTAATGCTATTAGCTTTTATAAACCATGCAAACCCGCGCATTTATTATATTTTTTAAATTGTAGTCACTCGACTAATTAGTGCTATATGTAATATAGCTATGCTTTTCAAGTTGTTACATTGCCGAGGGAATATAATTACATCATTTGACCTGTTTACATAAATTACATTATATATTTAAACGTCACAGCGGAATGTGACTGCCACTAATTTTTATTTGTGTTTGTGAAGAAATAGAACTAATTTTCGTTGCAACGTGTATTTAATTGGCCGTTAAAGGGCTGGGGGAGACAACTTAACGTCTACTGTGCGC
The DNA here is from genome assembly GCF_978046115.1 of Saccoglossus kowalevskii. Classification (NCBI taxonomy): domain Eukaryota; kingdom Metazoa; phylum Hemichordata; class Enteropneusta; family Harrimaniidae; genus Saccoglossus; species Saccoglossus kowalevskii. Next base: position 24,500,253 of record NC_140643.1, on the reverse strand, counting down.
CACTTACTGAGATACAAAGGGTGACTGCAGCCTTACTCAAGGTGTCAACCGTGGTGTCAAGTCGCGACTTTACGTACTTCTCGACCGCCCCCCCCCCTTTGATATAGCTCTATAAAACTCTTGCTACAATGAGTTGAATCCATCACTCTAATCTCTAGTTCTCAACTGAGTAGCATTTCTAAGCGACAGCTATCATCTAGTCTGTCTCGCAGTGATCAACTGTGTCAAGAAAGGTGAAACCAAGTCAAGGGTTGCCTGTGATCTAGGTCGATGAGTCCTCTATTCGTGGGTGGGTAAAGAATGAGGAAAAGCTGAGTAAATTTGTTTTCTAAGTTGATCAAGAAGCGGACTGAACAGAAATTGTGCGAAATTATCCGACAATGAAAACATCGATAAAGCTGTTTACGCACGGTTCGCTTTACACGAAGTCTCGATCCATGGCGAAGCTCGATGTGCATACATGGACGCTGTGATGTTTTTCAATAAAGAAAACGTATTTCAAATAAACCCATTCGTTTATGTATTTTCAATACATGAAGGGTAGGTGAGTGGTGGCGCTGTAGCTTCAACTTCAACACATCATTTCACATTCCATTACTCGGCAAATTGTTGTTTGTTCTGTTATTTGTTCTCATTCAATGTTCTTCAAGTTGTAGGTCACAATAAACGTTTGCGTTGAGGCGATAGTAACAAATATTTTATCACTCAGCGATGATAATTGTGACTTGAATGGCTAGATACTGGTTATCAAAATACTGATTACTGATTGGCAATCTCTGAAACTGGTTAGATATGCAGAAAAATAAATGGAGCGATTTCAATGAAATTGGTCCTTATAGCCTATATATTGGTAACAAATCAATACTTCCAATGATAAAAGCATACATATTTTATGAGAAAATTGTATCTGTCAACTAGACTAGACTAGATCACATCATCATCATCATCATCATCATCATCATCGACATCTATGTGGCATCGTGATAAATCACTTCAGAAATACATTTTCGACCAATGCGTCAGTACGCATGCGTATCACGCATAAAATGATTGATATATAAAGACTATTCCGTATAAACTACATCACAAACGTACACAGAATATATAATATACCCCATGTACCTTACATGACAGTTCCGTGATAGAACAGTTTTTTTTTCAGAAGGAGAGCACGGGTTTTTTGATTGCCGATGTCCATACAAACTACGCCTTCGTGCGTTAAAGCTTACCATGCTGGTAAAAGTTGTAAATGTTTATTTTTTGCTCATTTCTTGCAAACCAACAATTTGCTTTACGTGTACAACCGATAATCAGATGTTGATTTGTGTTCATGCAGACCCTTGGATCTCGCACATCAAATATGATCCCGTATTTTCCTAGAAAAAATCCCCGCGCTGAAAAAGGGGCGGGTTACTTTTGGTTGACTCAGGTGTTTGTCACTGCTAGTTAATCATGAACTTATTACCGAGCGCAAGCGTCGTTCGCACCATGATATGGTGTGTTTAACGCGTGAAAAAATATAAAATGCGATTTCTTTTCTGATGTCAGAGATATTTGAATTGCGGCTAAACGTGGACAGTGTTTTATTAAAATTTACAAAGTGATTTTTTTAAAATCTTTTTATCGAAACAGAATAGCTTGGTAATATACGTACACCTTGTTATCTGTATATTAAAATGCATAAAATATGCGATTCACAATGCATGTATGTACAGAGTGGCCATGCAGTGTTAAGTGTAACAACCGTACTGAAGGCCGAGCGACGTTTACAAGAAACTCACCATAAGGGTGGCTGTTACATTTAGAACAGCACGACTACGAGGTGCGATCAACGGATTTTACCACGACAATCCGACGAAAACGCGAAATAATTGCACACGTTGCGCCTCATCATTTTCTCTCAGTGGAAAGGTACATAAACGCAAAAGACTAATCATTGTATTGTCGTGAATGTGTCACAAATATTTTCAATTGTATTAGGTATCCCAATGAGATTCCTCATAGAATAGATGTAATTGCCACAGAAAACTGTACATAACTTGCAAACCGTCTTAGCTACATGTTAACTTTAACATGTTTTATCAAGCGCTATTGTAAATCAGACCTTGCACCTTGGCTAGTGTGATAGGTATTTTTGATGTTTCGAAACCTTTCACTTAGATAATCGGGATTACAAATGCCACAAATTGGAATTGTATTGAATTTCCTACCCTGGTATGCTAGGTTGGCTGTACCAACGGTCTGGTCTTCATTCATCCTGGGTCCTTCGAACTACGGCGGGTTGTATACGTATTGCGGTCGATGTTGTTGTAATAATTGTTTTGTTTTCTGTGCCAATCTTTCTACACTGAGTTCAATCGCTGATAATTTGGCGCTATTCTTCTTCTTGTCTTCCTCCTGCATATGGCAAACTATTTCACTCAGTCGAGTCATTTGTCGTGCTTCGTCGATCGTTTGCGGCTGATGCCCAATCACTTGACTCTTGATGTCATTCTATAGCCCGGCGCGAAAATAACGTAATTGTTCTTCGGGCGTCTTACGAAGTCGGGCACAACGCGACTTGATATTTGCTGCGTAATCTTCTACACATTCGTCGGCTCCCTGCTTTCCTCAGACAGTTCTTGTTCAAGCACCCAGTCTAAATCAGCGTTCTCGAAATATGCGATAAAGGCTGCAGTCAAAGCTTCATAATTATCCCTCACTTGGGCCGTCAATTCATTTACCCACATCTCGGCCGGACCCGCCATCAGCATCCTAAAACCTGCAGCCTTTCTATCATCCGGTAGTTGGTTAAAGTCTGCACATGCATTGAATTTCTGTAACCAATTTGTTGCATTCTCTGATTGTTTACCTTTAAACGGAGCTGGGACGATCCCCATGTTGACAGGTGTTGGACGATTTTGCAGATCTTCGACAACACCTGTATCTCTTCTACCGCCTGTTGTGTCATTCTTTGATCTCCAGCAATAGCTCGTGTCATTTGTCCAAGATGTTCTGTCAAAACCTCACGAATTCCTTCCATTATGTGTGTTCTTTGTCTTGTTATCATAAAGTTGTCACAGGATGTCTTTTTTGTGTGTTAAACACAGTGCCAGGATTCTCCACCACGTGTGATATGTATTTTTGATGTTTCGAAACCTTTCACTTAGGTAACCGGGATTCGATTGTTCCCCACGTTGGACTCACAAAAACACATGCAGAAGCTCAATTCGTGTCACATTCGATTCTCAGACTGCCTCGTGTTCCTTTCCCGAGACAGCTTCAAATCACTTTTATTACTTGTCAACCATTAGCCAATTACAATAGAGTATAAGAGACTTTGAGGCGTTGCCTCTAAACAAACAGCCAATCACACGAAAGTTTTACACATCATAATACAATTGATTAATCGTCACTATATTAGGAAAACCACTATCATAGTGTCAACTTCAGTTTATATTTATGGGTGCTAATGGTCTTGCAATAACATTCCACAGTTGACATCAATATACATATATATATATTAGTTCTGGACTATGATCAAGGTACCGCATAAGCTTGAAATCGCAAACTCATGAGAATGTGTCGACTGATCTCAACCAGTCCCGTCATCGGGCCTCATCATTTAACCTTTATCAGTAGATGTCATGGCAACCACCATTAAGCCGAAATATAAATAATGATACTAGCCTGAGGACCGTGCGGCTTTAGCCAAACGGTAAAGTCTGGAGTTCACGTGGTTGCTAAAATCTGTTTGCTAAGAGAGGGACGCGAATCAACAACATCAACTACAACAATTTGAAGAATCATTTCAATGTCAAGTGGTATACATTGAACTTTTGTTGAGCATATAACAAAGCATACACAACATCGTTTGTATTTTACGCATATCCAGCGCTGTGCACTGGCAATCCAACCGAATGATTACACCGTAATTATTGATCTTTTTCTCTCATTCTTATTATTAATAAAACATTTGCTGTGTCATCTATTAGAAAAGCCAAGAAATATTCTACATTACATTTTCTAAATGCCCAGTCTTCCGTCCCTCACGTTAGTATTGGTAGTAGCATTGTATCAAACATTTGAAAGTAGGTTCTGTGGGATAGAGAGCGTAAGCAATTCATAGCTATAAATGAACAAAAGAGAGCTTTTTTTCGCTTGCTGTGCCACCAACTTTTCGTTCTTTGATAAAAATCCCCCGCCCTTGAAAAACAACATTTTGGCCTTATCCAAGTTTATAGACATAGTCTATAATTTCACAATAAGATTCTAGTTCCTCTGGAGTGTGGCAACTGATTAAACTCATCATTAAATCACTTGTAAATGGGGAATGGTGTCCGCGGTGTTGTGTCAGGGTCGGAGGACGCCATTTAATTTTATCTAAGTGTGGGTATTGTCATGAATTTGTTTTCGCGTATCTGTTGACCGACTTAATTAGTTGATTATTAGTGAATTGCTGTGTTATGTCTGTCATCGTTTAGGCCTATTTGAAGTTTTGGACGGAACTTGGCTCAGTGATTTGGAACTAATTACCAGATAACCGCCGCTATTCAGACTACTCATTCTGACAGTTTATATTCATAGTTATTAATGTAGTGAACGATTAATCAAAAGATATGACGTATTCAGTACTTAGTGTGATTGGCTTTATGATTGAAGTTACGCCCTAGAGTCTTTTTACTGTTTTGTAATTGGTTAGAGTTTTGAAAATGAATAAAGTTGTTTTAGTTGGTCTTGGGGAGTACAGCAGTCTAGAGCAGTCCTGGAGAGCCTTGGGGCGAGTGTTGACGCAGTCTAAAAGAGTCTTGGGTCAGCCTTGCGATAGTCTTGGGGATTTTTCCCCAGGGCGCTGTGTCTTATAGAGTGCTCCACAGATCGACTAAGACGAGAGCTGAAACGTATTTCGTTGTGTGTGTCTTATTTGACTGTAAAACTTAACTGGCATTCCCGATCCCATACCTCAAGGGGACGCAATAGAGAGACGAGACGAGATCCCCCCCCCCTGACACGTGTGGAGAACCCAGAGGGAGAAGCTTTTCCCCCTGATAGTATAACGCCCGCTTTTGGTTAGAATCTTTAAATTAATTTACAACTTAGAAACTGAAATGTGGCGTTAGCCCACACTTCTCTAATGTGTAGTGCTCCCGTTAATAAACACTTACAAACCAATTAGCCACATGTTTAATATATATACTACAAAATAAATACAAGCACAACCTCGCAATGGCAAAACAAGTTATTTATTTATATCTACCGTAGACATAAGTTAAAAAATATATATACACTGAGACCATTTTGACTTTTTGGGGGTGGCAGGCATATTTTACGTTATATTGTTTTGGTACATACATTTTATAAATAAACAAAAAACAGTTTGTAAGTTTTAATGCAACTAAACACTTTTATCAATATTCTCCTGTCAACAAACTAATAAAAACAATGCACTGCTCTAGAAATTACACAGATGTTTTCATGAGTCGCACCATTGGGCATTGATTTCTCTAAAACCTTTTACTGGCTAACCATTTTGGAGTCTACCGTATATTTTTTAAATACATAGCGTCAGCAGTGCAAATCAGTAACGTGCGTTTATCGCAGCATAGCACCTAACTATAAATATTACATTCTTTACAATTATAAAACCAGTGCCGAACTTGTAGGATGGTTATTAACTTTAAATGGACCTTGAGTTTTTATCGAATAGATATTCACGCCAATTTAATTCCAAGCTTTCTATGCATTCTGATGATACATTAGTCTGAAAACATTGTGCAATCACGGAAGTCATACGAAAAATAAAGACGTATTCCTATGGATTAATCAAGTTACTAATAATAGAACTCAACTTCCGCCGACTAAGTAGTGCTATTTACCATCAAACAGGTACATTAAATGTACACGACGTTGTATTTACAAAGTGCTACAGAGCGCTGAAAAAAATCTCTTTAATTTGGATCACGAATTCACTTTCGCCGTAATGTTTATATTAGTTTTAATCGATGTCTTTGTTACTGCTGAAAGTAAAAAAAGGGTATACGTGTCGATATCGGAGAAGTACATAATAATATTCAAGGTAACTTGAATGATATGAGTATGTCGCTGCCAGGTAAGTGAATTACTTTTGCAAATTGTTGCGGTGGATGGTGCAAACTTAGTGACATATGGCTTTCCATAAAAAGGCATATTTATTAAAATATGCAATCGAAGTGGATGTACAAACTTACGTTGGCGGGAAGCTGAACTCACTATAGTGTTTATTAGAACCACCCCGTAGCACAAAAAATATACGAAATACATTAAATGCATTAATATGATCGTTCTGTTGCCCACTTTCTACAAAGATCAAGTGAAACGTATGAGAACAAAATCATTGATCGATCCACTTATTCACTTGACAGAGTATAATTTTCAACCGGTGTGTTTTATTCAGAATTTCTCGCGGATGACGTATTATTACGCGCAATTCACGTTTTACGTTGAAATGAATGCTAATGTGCATTTGTCTGGAGGCAGGAATCGAACTTCCGGTGAAAACATTTCGCACGAAGGTATAATCTATAAAAGTATATGGAATACGGCTCGTCACGAATTATCGCGAATTGTCTGAAACTATGAATACATTACTCGCTGAGATTCACACGAAGGTATAATCTATAAAAGTGCAGTCGGAGCTTTGCTTGTGACGTCATATTGTCACGTGCATTCGTTACTTGCATCCGGGATATACTAAACTGTCATTATAAAGCAGACCTGCGTCGACAACGTCAAATTTGGTACGAGTATTGACGTGGTATTCCGCTAATTTACTTCTCACAAATTCGTAGCGTCATTAGATTTTTAAGGCAAATGTTCACCGAGATCTCATTGAGAACGAGAAAGCAACGAGAGTTATTCCCACCCTTCAAATAGTGATATATTCTCTGTTGATATTGCATACAGGGTTTCAATTACCATGGTTACAAAGATGAGTGCCGATTACGGCAGAGAATGGAACACTATTCGAGGGCCAACAAAGTATCGTGACTCTCTTTGTCTCACTATCAACGAGAACTCAGCGGCCATTTCTTACATGCCACATATGCGTTTAAGCAATTCATTCAGACTAATACCCATGTAAGAGAATATGATATGTAACTTCAGCGACCTCGCTAGACAAACATTTTATACATTTATAGATTTCAGTAAATCAACACATACTGCGACTCATCATTAGAATTATTGCGGTGCAATAAGTTGAGTGGATGTATTTGATCGATATTCAGTAATTACAGTTGGGAAAACCGTCTATTGATTGGTGAATTGATGTTTATTTATTTAATATGTAAAACATATGCTAATAGGATTATCGACGAGGTTGGGGGCATTTCAAGAGGACCATTAGAGTGGCGTTCAACGTTCCAAGTAATATTGATCAAGTAGATTTGAAGCACGTTATTTTCTAGGTATGTGTCTTCAATATGAATACATACCGTTTTCTCAAACATTTCACACAGCTCTTTATCCTCACGGAGACATTTCTTAAACACAGGAAATATGGAATACGGCTCGTCACGAATTATCGCGAATTGTCTGAAACTCTGAATACATTACTCGCTGGAGATTCCTGGCCCTGAATTTGGTGAATATCAATTATGTTTTGGTTGGGTGGGGTTGCGATGTTTATATATTAATGTATCTTCACTAAATCGACGGATGGTAAAAACATTCAAATATTGACAAAACAGCCAAAGGTCACTAAAATAAAATAAACTGTTTTCTCGTAAAATAAAATAATGACTTGTTTTAAGTCATCAACCTTATATTGGTCTTGAATACAATTTCTCGCAAAGTAAACAAATTCTGGGTATTTTTTTATTCAAGCGTATGTTTCTACTTTTATTTAACAGCATGACAAATTTCAAAATGCATTGGTCGTGATACAGTAGTGCAAATCAAATAGACGGTCATCAATTTTACTATCAAGAACGACATCCATAAAAACTTAATACGGCTTTCACATGCAACATCGACAGATTTTAATATCACGTGCGTCGACACGTGACTAGTAATAAATGGCTAGACATTTATATTGGTACTGGGTAAATCTATACATCCATTTGCCCCGGTGGCGCATTGTTATTACAAAAGGAACCGTCGAGATAAAAATTGATCATTTAACGTTTGCGAAGATCATTAAGTTGAAATAGTCACAATGATTATACTCAAATATTCGCGAGTCAACAATTTGCAATGACAGTACAGGAAACGGACGCGAACCACTGTCGGTGGGGTATCAAAGAAACGAACGACCGCTGATGGCGTTAATAATCACCATGGCAACTTTTAAGAGTAAGCGACTGGATTGAGCAATGTTTTCACTGTTACTGTAAAACTTGGCAACCTGTGCAACTGCAGAAGTGGTAGGATTTATGGAACTAGATACCACGTAGTATTTGCGACATTCAACAACATGGAGTCTACGGGATCTCTTATAATCGTGTTCGTATCGGCGTTTATTTTAAACGAAGCAGGTGAGTGTACCGTCTACCGTTAACGACGTCGATTTATACGCATACCAATATATGGGTAGATAAAATATATATTAATGTACAGATCATTTGTGTTCGTTTAAATACACAATTATGGCGTTGTTACAAAAACAAAGTGATCAGTCATTTTATAGCTTCAACAGTACACACAGCATATTTCACGTTAGTTAAATTGTTGCGAAGCAACATCAGTGGTTATATAGTACGTATATATCTATGTTCATTCCGATTCGTAATGTATTTTTCGGGAAGTTTTTGTGTTGTTGTTTTTTTCGTAGATTTCACCGGATGCAATGGTTCAGTGACACACCATGGGACCACGGTTACTAAAAGAGTAACCGTGATGGGACCAAGGGACAGCAGAGCGTTGTGAGGGCTTAGCCCGAAACAACACCCCCGAAGTCCTGTGGTGTTAACTACTTCTACACTTACTGTACTGGGAAAGATTAACATAATTACTTATCCATATCTAATTTCCACTAACTGTTGACACTGACCACTGACTCAGAAGCCATGTCCACACATGTTTTACGATTTCGCTGTTCAAAACCACACCCTGAAACTTTTATACCAGCTGCTTCAAAATTTGGAGTGGGCTTGTCTCGTATCACTGCGGTATAATCACCAGTTATAACGCGGTTGCTGATGTTTCTCGCGCTGTTTAATCACTTAGCCGGTGTATAATGTAATATATATTCGACGATTACGTCTAACGGATATTTTAGTTTGTATCAACGATGTTATTTGAGTTCTGGTAATTGTGTATGTGTGACCTGTTCGTTGCGTGAAAATAAATTGAAGCCTTTCCCATAGTGAAATGATTTAGTGACGGAATAAAATAAAATAAGAAAGATATTGAATTAATATATATTTGCTACAAAGTTAAAACTGCTGATAATATTAATATTGTTACTTGAAGCATGGCTTAATTTACTCTTTTTGCACATGTGTAAGCGATGCGGTGAATATGTATCACTCTCCTTTGTGCCAATATTGAGACAAATTGTTTATTTATATAATTTATCCATGGCGTTGTTTCCAGTACTGGTTGATATACAGCCCCACAACACATCAGCGGTATATGAAGCTACGGACTGGGTTGACTTTGACTTCAGCGTCACGCTTACAGGACCGGGACCCCAGTGTTACGTAAACATCACTATCTGGGGAGAATACTTTCAGGTTTGTGTTGTGGTTGTATTGTTGTTGTTGTGTTGATGCCGTATTTATATATTAATTCTAATATCAAATAAATAGTAAGTGTTTATATGAAATTTAAGTATCGTGTTATGAAGACTAATAAAATGAATGCGCGCGATAACCAATGTGTGAATGGCGTTTTTTTACCTGACGCACTCGAGACAACTCTGGTAGGATTCCGCTACGAGCTACGTTACTGTAGAATTCGGAGAGTGTTGCAAATAGTAATTTCCTGAATCGGTGTAACTAATAATGCTAAACAGACTTTATCACCTTCAATATGTTATGTGTAGCGTACAAACAGTTTTCACTTAATAAAATTAAGCCGACATGTGTTCTCTTCCCGCAGACTATAGTTGTCAACGAAACCATAGACGAGAATTCTTATGACTGGCAAATATCGTCATGCGCAAATATATATTCGAAGGAGGATTTTCCGGTACGTACTTTATAATCGATACATCCCATTTGTTGTAAGGCTCGAGTGTATTTGAATGTATTTAAAAATGAATGACTGCAATGTTCAATTATGCAAATCGGTTGCATTTGCCATTCAACAAAAGCAAATACTAACAATAATGAAGCTAAGTATTCCAAAATCCCACTAAAAGTTCTACAAGAACTCCTTATTACCGTGAGTGGAATAATTTAGACACTAATATTAAAACAATAGGAAATATACTATGTATTAAGTATTTCAAAGTTATTATCAAGATTTCTAGATATTTTAATTTATACCAATTCGTAACATTAGTATGTGTATATTATACTGTAATTATTGTATTTTGTGAATTCAACTTGATGGCTCTCATTCTACACACAAATATTTAATCAAATAAATAGATTTATTGCTGGATATTATTCGGTAATGACAGTCAATGTGGCCGTATTTTTCAATGGGATTTAAGCTCAACTTATATATATACAACAATAACAGGGCATGAATTACCGCTGTTGATGTAGATCTACCCACAATGCACCTTTCAGATAGTGTGTGCAGCTTAACTCTAGCTAGTGATTCACGTAAATTGACGATAATACCAATGAGATTGTTTTCAATGTAGAAACAAACTAAATCCATAGAAACAAGACGGATTGATATCATCAATCATCATAACTGTTGAATACAATTGTATGAGTTTTCTCTTGAACGACCGTGAATTGATTTCATATTTATTCATTATCGTCATATTCTGACGATAATCGTTTTCTCTTAACGTATATCGCACGCGTGACGACCTAAATATATCAATGTCTATGTCCACGCAAAAGTGCATGCAAATCACGTACGAGGTAGTAGTATGGTGTGATACTGAAAGAACCTCGACAAATTATATGAAATCTTAGAATGTATATCTTAAATTGCATGTCGTGGAAAAAGAAAGTATAACGCTTTATTAATTCTATTTCTGGGCAAACAATCCTCGGGGCAATCCATCACCTTATTACATGTATACGTCATACGTTATTTAAACATGGGTTTGGTATAATTATGTCCTTTTGTGAGCTCGCGATTATAAAATAAAATAATAACTAGAGTAATAAATACTATAAATTATTATCAGTAAAGCCGTTGTTGTGTAATTATGTCATAATCAACTAGTATAATAAAGAGACTTTATTCAAACGTCACAAGTGCGTATGTGCTGTTCATGTAAACAACGATATGTTGTCCACGCTGCGTAGTCTACGTCGTATGGGGTTTATATCGAACACGGCGCGGAGGGGCGCTTTGAAGTAGAACCATGAAATATACATGCACTATGGCTTCATTTGCAGATATTGTGACTGAATGCGCATGTCATAGGTATAATATATATCGTAAGCGGGGACTACGAAGTAATGCAAACGCAAACGCAGAAAACGATTAATACCAATAACGTGAAATTTCATTTCAATGAAACCCTAGACCACGGTATTCGTCGTCATTTAAATTTGGTTCGTTTAATTAATAGCATGAACTCAGGGGAATTAACAACCCATTAATAACAATAATAAGAAACGACAGAAAATACAATTTTAAAAACGTTATGATAACAATGTAAATTCATTAAATGCAAATAAGGCCCTGCGATCTGAATTTAAAGTTCTTTACCAGAAAAAAAAATCATACCCTTTTTAACGCAGAAAAAAATAGCTGCTTCGGTCAATGTTTCGAAACAATTTTGAAACGGAATAAGACGCCTAATTTGTAATTCCATCGGTTGTAATACGAGATTTTGTTTAAAACAATCTTTATCGTCCATATCTTACAGTGTTATTTAATAGACTTTTCAGCTAATGATGTTTTTTACACAAAAAAGCTTTCACAATAATCCAGAGAATAGTACAAAAGTATTTCGTTATTGAGTATCTTCAGCAGAATTTTCACTTCCATCTTCAATAATCGTCTAGTCTTGTGGGTGGAATGTTTCGGGAAGATCGATAAGGTACAATCAGGATTATGCCGTAGATATACTACTGTTGACAGTATTTTTGTTTTGCAATCGATTATTCAAAATTATTTATCTAAAAAGCGCTGGAAACTTCATTGTGCGGTTATTGATTTTGCGACGACATCTGACACTGTAGGACGTCAACTATTGTGGTTTATTATTTTAAAAGGGAGTGAAGAGTTAAATTCTTATGATGCAATGTACGTAACTATAAAGCAGCGTGTCCGTACAAATAATACGTATACTGATTATTGTCCATTTGGCGTTCATCAAGGCTGCTTGCTAATTCTTTTTTATGTTCATCATTAAATTGCAGTTACACGCATCTGCTCTGATTGACATTATGTGCAAATGACTTTGAGTTCATAGTGCGAAACATTACCAAAAACAAAAGCGATTGTATTCAAAGCAAGTGTCAATTTATCCAAAATGATAAATGCACGCACAATGGAGAAAGGGTAGCAGTGGGGACTTTTTAGATTGAATAAATTGACATGGCCAGGGACAGCCAAAACAGTGTCCCTCTGGGTTAAAAAATGATTGTTTAGAAAATAGGAATATTTTTGTTGGAAGATTTTTTCCAAATTTGTTGATGCAAGGATTTTACCAGTTTGAACTTACGATGCAGAAATATGAGAATTTGATATATATCAATGTTTAGAAAGAATTTAGTTTCTGTAAAGCTTCACATTTCTATACTATACAAGAATGTGTTAAATCCTGATGTCCGCTGTTTTCTGGTCATATATATCCACAAATATGTCACAACATGCTTCAACAATATTACAACGTCGGGTGTTCTAAATAAATATTGGTTTGTCATGTTACAAATGTGTTAGTCCGTTGTAGCCCCACAGAAAACTTTAGCAGCGGGAAATGTGAACGATTTTCTGGCAATTTTCTCTGACTGGTAAAAACTATATAATTTATCGAGTGCCAAAGCAAAATGTGCACTACTGACAAACTATATAGTTTAGGACCCGGAAAATATTTTGGCTTGAGGAATAATGTTTATATTCAAATGATTGCTCGTTTTCACTGCTCATCACAATGGATTTGGTCACAGAGTGAACGATCGTAAATATGTTTAATTTGACACAATAATATTTTGTTTTAATCTGTTCTTTTTTGAAATTTATTCTAACTTATATAATAATCCACTCTCTTGGTAAAAATAAATTGATTTGATATCCACAAATGATGAACATATAATATTAATAACAACGGTTTTATTTCGAAATCCAGCTCATAACAAACATAAAAATAAAACATTATTATAGAAGCCGTAAAAAAATTAACAAAGACACTTTTCCAGTAGTTTCTGTCTCTCCCACCTGTCAATAGACGAAGCTACAATAAATAAACAATTCTAGCTCGCTGTCATTCGTGTGTAAAAAGCAGCTCTTACGCAGAATACTTAATAATGTCTGAACACCATTTACAATTTTAGTTTTAGAAATACTCAAGTTGCGACTGACATAAAATATAACCTGAAAAGCGATGTTATAAAGCAACACGTATTATTCAATGTTTAGCAGCTTCCACCTTGCAGGCATTAAAAGTGTGTAAATATATTCATGAGTTTGATTTTTATAGTCAAATTATGTGAATATTTTGGGCTAAAACGAAGTTGTATGAACATAGTGCCTTTAGTGTGCCATGCTGGCTTCTTCTGTATATCAATACAGTTAATGGCGGGACAATTAGAAGGAGTTAAATACTATTGTTTGGCAATGTCAACTACCCTTATCGAATCACTTAACGCTTACAGTAATAGATGTTTTCCAAAGTAATTTGTTGCCAAGCAAATGTCATCTATTACTTCCAATTACCGTAGTCTGCAAAACATGTGCATAGTCATTACGTGACCTACTTTATTTCTACGCATGTGATTAATTTGTTTTATTCAACCTGTTCCTAATGCTCGCACAATCGGTTAAACTCGCACTTTATCAACTAAACAATTTTATATCTATAATTTCCAGGAATGGATCTCTGCCAAACAAACAAACAAACTTCCTACAAAGAAATGAACAATTGATCGAGGAGTGTAAAATACAACGTATCATAGATTCACACCTTCACGAGCCTTTCTTTGCATAACACGCACAATCAGAACATGCATTTTTTAAAAGAACTGGCATTAAACAGTGGAACTGATTATTTTAACTAAGGCAGCCATATTTGTTGAGCGTTTGTTTGAATAAGAACACACGCAAATTGAAGTCTCTGGGGCCGTAATCTGAAATGTACATTAATGCACGCCATAGGTGTGTGATATAAGGTAACAATTACTAACTTAAATATAATTTTATTTTCACGATGAATCATAGTCACAGTGGTCTGTAAGTGGCGATCATGATGTATTGATTAACTTCGAAAGAATAGACGAGATATGCGACCCGACTATCTCTGGAACTGTCATTCTACAAATCTCCGGTAGGTCATACATATATCATTAGTATTGTCAAAATCGAGTACATATTAATTTGAATTGAAAATCAGTCTGTCTTTATAATTACATATTGTTTTGTACTTGTTCCAGATTTAGCGGTAATGGGGACATTCATTGAAATTGAGATGGGGGTGTCATACAACTACGACTGCGCTTCCACCACTCCGTCACATACTGTCAGCATAGCCTCAGCTGGCGTATACACCAAGTCGCCGTCAGTTACGTTGAGCGCCCTTCGCCACCCCGAGAACAACGTCTTCGCCCTCGTTGGGGATCTGACGAAATTCCTCCTGAAAGTATCATTTCCCAAAGGAGTTGTGTCGACTTCTACAATATCCTACATGATAGACGATCTGAACCCGTCCGTTACGAGACCGACCATACTGAATTTTAAATGGTTTAACGTTGCTTGGGGGAGGAACTTGAAGTGTTTCCAAAATGGCTCTGCGTCAGTTGATTCGTTGGTCACAAACTGCGGTAAATTGTACGAAAGCGAGTATTACGGAATGAACATCACGCACCACGAAGACGGACTGCGTCTGCGAGTTGGGGGTTTCGTTTCCATGCCGGAAATGAAAGTTATTGGTGGACATATAGACCATAAGAACAACGAGTTTAGAAGTTATTTCAAGACCAGACTCATTAGCAATCCGAATTCTATCTTTCCGCTAAACGTTGGCAAATCTCATAGCGTGTCGGTTGGGTATTATTATGGTCTTCAGTCTTGGAGTGAAACGATTGATGTCTTCGTCAACGGAACGCGCAATTCTACTGGAATACCTGTGCTGATCACTATTCGGGCCGACATGCGCGCAATCTCAGATGGGTAAAGTATAGATAACTCTAACTGGTATATATGTTCAGTTCTAAATATAATGGCAAACATAAATTTCCAAATATATACCATCATGATACCTAGTAAAATTAAAAAAAAAGTAACTGTATTTGGTATTAAGGTATTTTAACAAGTGAACAACCATTAACATGAATATCATTATGCATATGAATCGTAATACGTTACTTGTTACTTGGTTAGGGTATGGTAGCACAAATTAGATGAAAGTATATAAGTGAAGGATTTAACATTTAACCGTAAATATTATCGCTTATAATAATAGCGTATAATAGTAATAGTATGCAATATTGTGTGTACTAATTACAATAATTAATTAATTATTAATTACTATATTTCATGGCTCCACAGTAATATCAAGCTTCTTTATGAATACATATGAGAATATGTGATAATACTGCGATAAGTGTAATAATACTGGATTAAAAAGCTCTAAATTATTCAAACAAATTGACAGAAAATCAAATTTGTCTAGTGATAAACATTTACGAATATTATTACGTAACACGATTACAAACAGGTATTGTTTCAAAACGCTTAGAACTTTCCAAAATATTCTTCCGACTATTCTATTGCATTGCGTTGCAACCAAGATTATATTGCCAGATTAGATTAATATCATAATGATTCTTGTAACATAATTGTCCCGCCGCAAAGCAAAGTTTAAGTAGAGGGCTTGTAAGTTTCAATGGTGTCGAGTATTTTAAGCATTGAAGCCACGAAACATGCGTAGTCTAGGCTGTTGAGTGATCACTGTAAACAGATGGTGGAAATTATAAATTATTTGTTAATGGAGAAATTAGGTTGATATTACCTGCTACTTAAACTAGAACTAGCCAGTGTGCGAGTAATGTGTATCGATGGCGATGATGCGTCTAGTATTAATATGAATACGTAATATGCACTAATGTGTGTTTTAATTAATTCTGATGACGTAGCGAATTCATGTAACAGTGTAGTCAAACAAATTAATTACGTTACCATGGCATCGAGTAATAGGGCATGATCTTGGCAAAACTTAATACCGTTGTATTTCTTCAGAGTGGCCTCTTGAGGAGTTATTAAAAATATTGTAATAAATTAATACAATGCTGCTGATGCCATGCACTTTAATTTAATTACACAATTGTTTAAACTATTTGAGTTGCACTCACAAACGTGTGACGCAAGTGTATGGCAAATGAAAAGTCGATATACAAAAATGGCTGCCACCGGTAATATGTATGGTCTGGGGACAGAAATCCTAGGAATCACTCCCCCCCTCCACCGCAGAGATCAAACCAGATATTTTGACACGGTGTTTTCTCTGGTCAGTGTCTAATAGATTGGTAATATTTTCGAAGCTATTATTCGAGAAATCGTGTGCTTTTATTAGTACACTGCTAATTATGTTTTTTTGAAAACAAAACAAAAGCTGAAGCCTCCATGTGTCGTCTGCGTATATGTGGACCGGTATTAGGTTAAGATGGAACACATTTGTTGACACAAATATTCAAACCTAGGTTTATCACCGATGATCTCAATGCTGTTTGTCATTGAAAGCGCGTTTTCGTTCATTTTTAGAAACGTTTCCCAATTGCCGAGAAACATATATGTACAGACTATTGTGATGTATCACATGAAATATGTATACATGTGTTGAAATATGTGTACATTAAATAATACAGATTGTGTTGATATGCACAAATTTGGTCACCGAAATATTTCTTGTTTATGCATGCATTGTCTGCATAAATCATTTTCATGTATCGTCTGTGTATATCGCGTACATCTGATATTTGCTTAATTAAGTTGCTTACATTTGTCAACTGATTCACCGTGTCATCTGACACACAAAAAATAATATAGAGAGTGCATAAGTATAACCTCTTGTGGGGAAAAACTACCCCACCAATAGAATATGACGCAACTACAGAGCAATAATGGTACATGGAACCACGGCCGAAATTTGGAAATATGATATACATTTCCAAATGTAACGAAAAACAGCATGGGAAAGTTAACGTTATTTTAATGGTTCATCATGTTATCTTACAGAAATGCCAAACTATGGGTTGAAGTGGGACATGATGACAGATCTACGGCCGATGCATCTAACGTTACATTAACAATTATTAGTACTCCATTATTCCCATTCAATAGTGTGACATTCTATGAAGGAACTATAGATGAAGTACGTGTATCGATTTTGTCTCCGACCGAAACCAAAATCGATGTAAGTAAATCGGCCTAGATGCACAGGCTCTACATCCCCATCTTACAATTACATTACATTATGTTACGTTACGTTATATTACATTACATTACATTACATTACATTAGAAGAGTCCATTTGAGGGAGTATGCTATATTACCTCTCATTATAGATTGGCCCGCTGTTTCTGGACTACGTGTTCAACGCTGAATTCTTATTATCGGCACAATTAACCCTAGGACCGAGCCAGGTATATAAATTTGCTGGCGCTGTTCAGGTTTCCTATACGGACAAAGACGGTGTCAACTTCACCCACACCAATCTGAAGCAAATGACTAGAACGTACGCCGAGGAAGGTAAGGACCAATCAATAGAATAAACTATGGATATGATATTACTTCGTCTACTTACATTCATGCAATAAATGAACCATATATTTACACACTATTCTGATGTGTGTATGTATGTACGGATATCATTAGTATTATAATTATTTTGGTTATTACAGTACCATGCGGCACCGACGACTGGGTTTTCTTCCAGGGTTACTGCTATCTGTTCAACGATTCGATGGTCACTCACAGCCAGGCCACGTCTGTTTGCAGTAAACACGGTTCCTACTTGACTTCAATTCATTCTAGAGAGGAAAACCATTTCGTAGAACGCTTCAATTCACTGTCGGTAGATTCACATTTTATTTGGATTGGCCTAAACGATTTGCAGGTAAATTGTAACTTTTCACTTTAGTTATTAATATTAATTAATTAATATTTTCTTTGCGAGATTCTTGTCTCGTACACCACATATTCACTAATTATTATACAGCAGACCAATAGACCGTGTTTGTCGAGTACTCCAAGGTATAGGCCCAACGCAGTATTGGGATTTGCCATTAATTAATCTAACATTATCGGATATTTAGACTTAAGAATTTTATACAATGACCAAATGGTCGCAGATATTTCAATGTTATCGAAACTTGTCCACCAGACAGGGGCTAATAGCTGGATGGACAGATCCGCAGTCGACTACGAAGCATTTCCGAATAATGAACACGAGGTTCCTGGATGTGGTGCAATCGCACTGAACTCTTTTGCTGACGTCAGAACCAATGAGGGAGCGACGGCGAGATATTGGTACAACAACGATTGTAGTAAACTTGGTGGATTTGTATGTAAAAAGAAACCAGGTAACTGCGTATATCTTTACATCAGGACACACAACATGGACATTTTCTTTTCTATATTATAACGTTGGTACACGTGTGTCCACAATCCATTATATTTTAACTGGTCTCCTTACTTTAAAGATGGATGCTTTGTTTCGTAGTTATCCATATCGTGAAGTAAGAATCTAAACTACTACGAATTTTCTATTATCGGTCAGTTTTATTCGTATGTTCCCATTGACAAAAGAATTTGCCACATATATCTATCATTTTGTGAAATGCTTCTCAATGTTGGCATTTAAATTTCCAATGCACAACTTCTATTTCACTTGTGATAGTTAATATAAAATAACATTTCAGATACATAAAATATAATACTGAGAAAGTAAACAAGTAAACTGTCTATTCGAAGGCATTTAACGAACAGCGAAAACAGAATTTGGAATTCAATTAAAAGGAAAATAGACTAACACTATCCAATGTAACAGATTTGGTTTAGAGACTGGAATTTGTTATTATAAAAGTAATGCAAACCTCTCAACACGATAGCTAATAGCTAACTGTGTTAGTTTTAGTTAAACTCACAAACTATAAATGTTGTGTTGAAATGAATATGTTTGCACAAATGTTATTGGAAAGAATACATGTAATGGCAATGAAATGTTGAATTGACCGATATGCAATTTTAGAATGTATTTGTTGCAGTTATTTGTCCGACTGACTGGATTCCATTGTTTAGCAAATGTTATTATATCAGCGACTTCAAGTCTAATTACACGGCGGCCGTGGACAGTTGCGACACGGAATATGGTCACTTGGTTACATTTAATACTCTGCAAGAATTCCTACAGTTGCGTTCGCTGTTAATAACTACTTGGCACTTCTACATTGGTTTGGTAGAAAACATGGTAAAGTAGTGTGTTATCCTAGTAATCCTAGTAATGTATCTAGTAATTCGATTGAGATTTGTAAATATACACCACGAAGTGTAGATGACGAAGTACACGATGACAACTTACTGGAGGCCCTGGGCGAAATGCCAAATACGTAGCCAGCGTTTAAGAGGCTGTGTCTCTCTATCAGCTTCTCACTTTTATATGCCAATTTCCATAATAGTCTGCGTCGTGCTTCATAATCGTCTACGGTTCCCATCACGTGATAATCATACCCACGAATACGATATACCCATGATATAATCATAGATTTGATGCGATATATTCAGGATATAATTATAGAATGGATGTAACATATCCATGATGCAACATGCATATGAATGCAATATATCCATCATACAATCATACAACGGGTGTAATGTATCCATGATATAATTATGGAATGAACGCGATGTATATTCATGATGTAACAAGCATGCGTGCCCAATAGCTATAAAACTTTTATAGCGTAATAACAAAAATAATTGTCTTGTTCACAGGAAACTGGTACATTTGAGTGGGTGGATGGAAGTTTGTATCTTGAATCTAGTCCGTGGTTACCAACGGTTACCATGACACCGAGTGCGACATGTGTCGCCATAGTATCCGATTTGTTAGTTGAAGTAGACTGTACGAGCGAACAATATTTCATTTGTGAACAGGATACAGGTGAGATGTCGTGTTGCATCAACTGTTTTAAACGGCATTTAAAATTCGAAATATCGAATTGCGCCACCTACGGCAAAAATGACAACTTACATGAGCATTGTTACTTATCAGTTATACGGTAAATTACGAATGGATATGAAATTCATTCCCATCAAGGAAATGAATAAAATTTAAAATAAACAACGCCACGGCAGCAATTTCAGAAAATAAATAACTGAAACACACCTTACTTTCTACTGTGACTTATGTTACGTCATGACATTTGAAATTTAAAGGGCAGTTGTCAACGCGCCGTGCATGTGTGACATTTATGTCGATAAACATTGATTCTCCCACAATCAAAGGCGTTTTAATATTGAAATCATGAGTGCGAGTTTAGCCATGGGCGACACTTGCACTAAATTACGCCAGTGACTTCTTCGATACCTTCCAATCACCTACAAAATGATCTGGTCAAAGCTTGGTAACTAGCGCATGCGTGGCACGACGACCAGCGCCCGCTAAAATGTCATTTGTTTTTTGCTTGCTTGAATGCTTGTTGATGGTTAGCTAAACTATGGATACGTGCAATTGCCGTATAGTTGAATATCAATCCATGTTCACGTTGCCATTTGTAATATACGTGTATTTCTTTAACAGAACGTCCCCCGGTCGTTCACTCATCGACGACGTTACAGTGGGTTGACCAGACGATTGAACACGTGTGTCAGTGTTACCACGACGCGTCTCTGTTTAACTGTCCATGTTGCGAGCAAGGCGGCTGCCAGTGTGTCAACGACGAGCATAACACCTGTGTTAGATGCGGCAATCGTCGGTCCTGTGCAGTAGACGGTAAGACGGGTTCACTGTTCACAATGTTCACGGACTAGGTATTACTGTAAACAAAACCAGACAAATGAAATAAATAAATAAAAGGCACAATGATGAGTACTCTCCGGTTCATTACTTTTGTATTTATTACAATATCCACATTTCAGAATACAGGGACTACGACCACGTTCTAAATATGTTTGCTGGATCCATGATTACATGTGGAACGTCACTGATAAGGTAATGACTTGTATTCATTCTACAAAATTTAGCGTGTACGAATATAATTTGAAACATTCCTGTTTTCATCTTTTCCTACCTTCCAGAGAAAATTAATTAGCATATTTTTGTTGCAAATCTCCTATAGTATTCACGACGACATATTTATTTAGTCTAAACTTTGCAGTTCGCCTCCGTCGAGTGTTATTTAATATCATTTTAAACGTGTCATTCGTATACGGGTTAGAATGTGTTTACGGCAAGTAATACTGTCTAATGCAGTGTACGTGTCATGAGACTTTGGCCATTTTTAATTCTATGAGAGGTTCAAAGTTATTTTTATATATAGTGAAAACCTCAGATAACAATAAAGTAATGTGTTCATTGTTATCTGAGTGTAAGTATTTATTCAACTTATGTTTCTGTCATGTGATCTATATTAAAAGTACTTTCGATCGTTTCCACTGGTGAGAAAAAAACCCGCTGTGATGATAATATGGTAATATGTATCAAGTTCAGTAGCCAAAGTAAATATTTGAGTTATTAGCAATAGTATTGCCATAATCGGCCAATGCCAATAAGCTGGTTGTTTATTTAATTGTAATTGCAGCAAAGAGGGCAGAGGTCAACACACCTGCTTTCTCGGCAGCCAAACAGAATCGTCTCACCGTTGGTCAGGTTAGTTTTCATTTTCACGATAATTTGATAGTAACTACTTCACCTAACGATGCATTCGTTTGCATATATGTGTAGTTGCATGCACAATCGCATCACGTCTCTGAAATATTCTGGAATTTTTTAGGACTTATGCTTCAGAGTACCCGGTGTCGGTGGGCTAAATTGTGTTGCAATTTGTATCCAACCTAAACATTCTTATGCATATTAGCAAGACTAAAATATTCATGCAGTTTTTAAATAAGCTATTTAATTTAATTGTCTTGTAATATGGCTAAACAGGCTTTTTTGAATTATTATACTACTATACACAATAACACAGTTGTCATTTAACAGGATTTGGTAGTGGTACAGCGAATGTAATCAGCAGTGACGTCACTCAGTCCCTTATATATGGAATCCACTCAAGCAGACAGGCCTATACCATATCAAATGTCCAATCACCAAGAAAGACATATTCCATACCTCTTTCTGATTGGATGGCAGGGAAGGATTCAGCGACAACGACTGTTGGCTATTCAACTGAAAATGTTATGACGTCATGTTGCGAACACGAGGTCTAAAGGTTGCGAACATTGATAAGCATAATATTGAATATTATCTGTTCAGACATAAAATTAACATTTGGCCTGGTAGCAAACTGCCACATGTCGTGGAAAAAGTGTACCTTACTTGACAGAGCAAGGACCGTTTGATAAATATACCGCCAACCTGTTAACAAAAGAGTTATATTCGCTGGTTTATATACGAATGCGCTAGTGTACACTATAGTTATTTGGTCCACGGCACGATAAACTTGACGACGTCATTTCTACATGTCACACATATGGTATAGCTTTCGAGTCGTTCTGCTATACAGACGAGTCGCTTACAATGTAGGAGACTAAAATAAAACTCATGTCGAAACAAACATTTTGGCAATACACATTTCGTCAATAGTTTTTACAGTAAGGCCAAACTTTATACAATGTGTTGAAAATGTTGTGTGTAAAATGAAATAACAATTTTGTATCAAATATTTAATCGTAGTTTATCTTTCGGAAAAATTGTGTCTGCTGCATACTCATCGGTGATGTACAATATACATTGTATACGATTCTGCAAATAAATATTGTCTTAATTTTTTTTTTTAGATTGAGGTATGACCTTTTCTTTTGTTATAAATTGTGATCAACTGGGCACTGTCACAAAATGACACTTAGTAAATGATAAGTGCACACAATTTAGAACTAATGTTATAGAAATAAAACAAAATGAGTCCATCATATGTATTCACACTAAGTCAGATTGACACAGATGCAATAATGTCTTGTAAAGCCACATAGCTATCTGTTGGCAATTGGGAAACGTATCACCAAATTATCGATTAGTAGCAACTGTTAAAGTTATGATTGTAATACGGGGTGCGATAGTATAGTCACAAATACATGTCCATTGTTATGTATGTCCAGTAAGGGTTATTCCACTTTAGAATAACCAACTATGATTAATTACATTAAAATTCAATAAAATTAACAAGTCTTAAGATAGATATATATATAGTGTAACTATTACAGCCTTACCCGTTGAGAATCTAGACATTAAATAACGAATGAGAAATCAGGCGGTACAAATTAGAAGATATGAGATAAGTAAATTGAGGCATTTGTATTAATACGCGTAATATAATAGTGGGTAAACCATTAATACTAGACGTGCCTTCAATCACACCAAAATGCACAGGAGTTCCTTAAATATTGATTGATTTCCACTCTTCCTCATGTGACCTATTGTTCTGACAGAGAATTATTTTCTGTAACTTCACAATTGGTTATTTGTCTCTATGTAGATTTGTTATCAGCCACAGTTTTCGTAATATGTAGATTAGTAATCGCATCAGTTTGTTTTATATGTATATTAGTGATAACCAGGTTTTCGGTATGTGCACAGGTAGATTAGTAATTTACACTTGTCACACTTGTCAGCGTTTGTTTATATGTTAATAAATATATTTTGTTTAAAATAGTACAGAATTATATTGAAGAAAAATTTGGCAAGGAAATTACTGCCCCGAATTTTAGAAGAAAAATTATTCATACTGCATAATGAAAATAATCTATCGGGTCACTGCACTATGTGAATAACAGTTCGGGGAGTAATTATACAAAAAATATGGGTTACATGAGCAGCTGTATAAAAGCCGAAATTTTCACACATATTTTGAAAATTATTCATACTAATCACACCAAAATTTAACTTGGTTGACATTTTATAGTGATTGGTGAGATTCTATCAATATATCCAATATATCTTAAATATATACATGCATGATGCGAGATCCAAAAGTGCCTGATAATATATTCAAGTTTTGATTATATAACAACATTTGGACCAAAACTCGTCATCAGTTTATTTTCACATAAAAAGAAAGACCTATTTTAATATTACTTTTAACATAATATTACCATACATGAAACGACATCTGTTCTAATCTCAGGTCGTTACTAAAATTAAAAAAAAAGATTTATCAACGCTGTGAATATTCGACACTTAGCCGTTTACAACTATGAGATTTACCGTTTTATATTAAAACATCTATGATTGTTTTACTTAATAACTTAATACAAAAAAATCATATATATAATATATATGTAACTGTTTGATATATGCTAATATTGTGACATGAATACAACACAACAGACCTGATTTTCATGGAGCCTGACAAAATAAATGCTTGAAGCAGTTGTAGAGAACATTTTATTCTTATATCTTATTAAGACCTGTGCAATGTTCCACGTGCTAATACTTCATAATGTATATATTAATTTAAGTAAAATAAGGAATATGTAATATCAGGTTAGAACTCTGGTTTAAAGCAATTGAAGAAATATAAGTGTCATTTCTATTAGTTTTTTTTTTTATTTGTAAACATCGGAAGTACGTTAGCTACGTTATCTCATGCATTATTAATAATTTTCAGCTTACAGTCTGAATTGTATTTCGACTGAATAATAGAACAATGTCACAGTATAGATTTAAGGTAATTTGTGAAGAGCGACACTCGCTGTTCTGCGTGAAGTTTGGTGAAGTAATCTCTAATCTGTTAAGAGCACACGCTTTAGTTTAGTTACAATTGTAACGCAATTGTTTCTGGCGTTTTCTTTATAAATTACCAAAGTGGCCGAATGTTTTAAGACCAAATTGACTCCTTTTTTTTAGTATTCTTCTTCTTCTGACTTGTCATCGAATCGCTGTAGTTGCACCGACTGTGATGGCTTCATACATCGTGATACCTGCAGGACACTGTAAGATAAAATACCAAATGTAAACATTAATGAAGAATTGAATTGCCGATACATAATACAGAAACAAATTGTTGGTATTCAAGTGAGATATAGAATGCACTGTACATGATTTAGACATTGATGCATGAATGATCATTCATCTATACACCCAAATGTCTTACCAGGGGAATAAGAGTATATATTACAATTAAATAGTTGAATCTTAGTTCCGTACCTGACAAGAACTATTGCAAACATCGTGTTGACGGCACATACAATAAACACTGCGTTAGCTTGGGTATCCAGTGTGGCTGAATAGACGTTGTTGTATATAAGTGGCGATATGCAATCCCCAAAACCTTGGATACATCCTAGTAGGGTGAATAGAACACCTACAAACACCAGACAGAGTACGTAATGAAAAAATATGAATTGTCAAAAATGTATAATTATATATAAATACATATCATTGAGAATTATTTATACTGTGCGTGCGTCGCTGTGCACAATATATCGCGTGTACAGCGATTATTTCCATTCCAGTAGGTTAAACCCATACATCTCAGTCCTTGTATGTAATGGTATGTATTCCCATTTGCATCATCTGTTCTATGGCTCTACTACACGTCCTCCTTGCGAACTGAACGCGAATGACTGTCAGTGTAGACAATGGATTACCTTGTTTGTCCGATGCAAACAACTTGGACATATGACCTCGAATAGCGGGCAGTGGCAGAGAGGTTAGGAATCCGACAACAGCAGCTACGAAAAATCACAATGTTAAATAGTAGTGGCAACAAACAAACGACTTCATCATCAAATATTTAAAGCGATATAGCAGCTTTCACGCGTTATGTCCGTTGTGTAGTTAGACACAAGCTTTTGTGCTTTCGAATGAAAAATATAGTTAAGATATTTGATATATGTACTGTGCATGTATATCAAAGATTCGCGATCGTTATGGATATTTTCCATCGATGATTTTATAAATTAAAATGATACTAACCACAAAACACCATGGCCTTGTTTGTGGCAAAGATCAGAATCACGAAGTAACCAAAATGAGATGTGAATCCTGTAATTGCCATGCCGAGATCTTTTAAACAAAATGATATCAGCTTACCAGCTCCAAGTAAACCTTGATCGATAAATAAAAAACAAGTTATCATAATATTGTATTCAAAGCTAAAGATGGAGTTATAAAATTTAGTTATTTGACCTATAAAAAGATGGATGTTAGAAACTCGTTGTTATAAAAGTTTAAATTAAAACATATTTATACTATTGTGTAAACTAATCTCATTGTTAATGCCTTTTAATGAATCACGCGTCTCGTCGACTTACCTATTGCTCGGAAGATGTACGAAACGGCTTGAAAATAACCGATGTTAATTGACGTGAAGCAAAACGGTGTACTGAGAAGGTAGAGCATTATGATGCTATTGATTGATGCTTCAACGAACATTAGGAACGCGACGACTGACAATACAGAGAGCTGAAAACAGGTGTATCTCGAACTTCGTGTAAATAGATGTATCACATCCAAGCATTGCGTCTTTACACTCCATGATGTCTCGCTCTGTGTCGGAGATGTATCCTTCACCCAGATAACAATGTACAGCACGCAGCAAACCAACAGCGCGTAGCCCAGCCAGACAGGAGGCATCAAACCGCTTGACTGTATCCAATAACCGGTGCTGAGCTGCGAAATACTGCCTCCGATGAAAATGCACGCTTCTAAAATAACCAAGCGGTAGGTTCTATTCGCACGAGATGTTATGTCGGCCATATAGGCAAAACTGATGGCCAACGCCGTGTACGTATTTCCGGTCAATCCAGCTACTATTTCTGTGATGAAAAAATATTGGAGCGGCAGCTTAAGATACATGAAGACAAAATTTAAGAACATGTAAAACGTATACCCGGCTGTCGGTATTAGAAGTGGCAGCTTTCTACCTCCACCTCGCTCGCTGTACGATCCAAGAAACGTTCCGGAGAACAGCGACAACGCAGTGGAAATTATCTGAAAATATAGCAACCATTGAGATGCCTCAGAGGTGACTGTCAAGCCAAGGATGTAATGTGGGTCGGTCGTGTTTACCGTGCAGTTATCGTTGTTATCCGATGTAAAATCGTACGAGGCGGCCACTGTCTTTTTTACGAACTGAACGCGAATGGCTGTCAGGGTGGAATGGGCGAACATGATGCAAAACACAACCGGCTCCATGGTTACAATGCCTCGTAATTTCAACACCAGAAGCTTCATCTTGCGTAATTTATGGCTGGTTTACTTAGTTCGTAAGAAGACGTATTGGCGATTAGGTTAGCGTTGTTGTGTCCACCTTGCGATCTTGTTTGCTTTCCACGTGACTTTGAATCACAGCCTATCGCTTTAACCAGGGTACATGGTTCGGTCAGAATAAGATTTGTTATTACCAGTTAATAATTGGTTAATAATATCAGTAAATATGCTGTGCGTACATGAACGTAGTACAATTATTGTGTTCAACTCGCATCGATGACTGTAGGGTCGACTGTACATTTATTCCATGCTACCTACTTGTATGTTTAGTTTGGGGGAGCAGCGTAATATTAAATGAAGACGATAACAACTGCCGATCCCGTGTGAGTTCCTTGTCATCAATGTACACGTTAATATTCAATGGTGCACTACATTAGCGATAGAAGTGACAGGATTGAGGGAATAACTGCTTTGGTGTTAAGTGTCATTAAGTATCAGTGCAACTGATATTGCTTGCCAGATACACCGAGAATCTGTTTTTACAGTTTTTTTTTTTTTTCGAAATAACGATTAAATCACAAGCAATGATAATAGCGTACATTTGAGGATAGTGTGATAGCGCCCTCAAATGGACTAATTATCAGTCACTTTGTTTATTGGTCCCGGGTGCAAATCTGTCAAATCAGTTTCAGCCAGCCAGGCATACTATTCGAAGCAGAACTAAAAATACCTCCATGCTCATAGTATGCACTATCATTATATCTGATAGTTATACTACCCCTACGAGTAGATTAACGGGAAATAGCGGCTCCTTTTGGAGCCTCGGTCTGGCAAAAGTCCGAGGCGCGCATTTCCCGTTAATCTACGAGGGGGGGGGGGTAGTATAACGAAGTTATACTGCGAATTTGACGAGTTTTGCACGGCCTATTTTAAATCCTGTGGTCATGGCGGATGTTTACAGCGCTAATGTGTAAATCGCAATTCTAAACCAGGTGTAGTCAACCGCAATTATCAGCCGTGCTCATTGGCTATAACAGATGTGTTGAAAAGCTCTAGCCAATCCGCATTTACTCAGCAGTTTGTTTTGTTTAACAATAGAATCCACCAACAGTGGACTTTATTGTATTACCATAACCAACACTGATTGGACCACGTAGAATTGCATATAAAACATTCGATCACGTGAATTTGGTGCTTATTTGTGAGAACAGTGCAGCACGTTGTTGGGTGAACTCCGGAGATCCGCCAGAATCATGTCCGCTCAAGAATTTGCTGCTCCGGAAATTGACTGGGATTTGGAAAACTGGTTGTCCCAAATTGATGTGGACGACGCCGAGGACTTTAAACTGAGCGATATTCAGAAAGAATTCCATTTTTTGCCTCCAGTTGACAGCAAACAAGTCATCGAATACCAGCAGTCACGCAGACAACCAGACAACTCGCAGCGCTACAAAATGGGGCGTCAAAACATGGAATGAGTGGAAAGAGCAAAGCAGATGACTGATATCGCTGGGATAAAAGGTTATCATACTGGGCATTCAGGAAAGGTACGTATTAGAATTTGCACTTTAGTAATGCAATGTTCGATTTCCCCGCTGACGAGAAATGGTCATAACTTTATGTCGAAAATAATCACTACTCGTTAACTCAATTTGTTCATGCAAACTGTTTGGTGGAATACCATTTAAATATTATATTCACTGGGACGATATGTCGGATTCATTTCACGCGATAAAGATTTAATGCAAACGGCTTTGGCGTGTTTTAAAAAAGCTGAACGATTGAACGTACTATAACAATATATTGATATTTTACATTGCTATGAGGTGGACTGTTACAAGCTATTGTACTTTCATATTGATACATTGTATTTTATTTTATTTTAATTAAACAGGTTACACAGGCAACCACGCTGTTCCGGCAAAATTTCGACGAGCAGCTAATAGCAGAAAGAACGGGTCACTCCAGTCTAGCAATTAGAAGCTACAAGCGGACGAGCGACGAGCAGACGAAAGCGGTGTCAGACGCATTGCAGCCACCCAAACCGAAAACTGCGAAAGAAGCGAAAACGCATGACCTATCCACCACCCCAACAGACGAGGACAAATCTAATACCACTGTCATAACCGATTCTTCCCAAGTGTCCGTGAATTTTGTAAAAGGAAATGTGAAACTTGAAATACGTTTTTAAAATGTATCGTATAATCGTCATTGCGTACTAGTATTTAAATAATTAAATGAAAATTCCACCTTGTTCTTTGTTTTCATTCAGTGGCCACCTGTTATGTTAATCAGCTTTTCACTCCTGTTGTGCTCATGAATATTTAAATTAACCCATTCATTATTAACAGTCCCGGCTTGTTAATCTATTGATAAAACAGTACCGTTAACAAGAATGCACAATTAATTAGGTTGAAACTGTTCGCTAACGAAAGTAAGAAACATAGTTAGAACAATGGGGACGAGACAAAAAGTAGTATAACTATCATTATTGCTACATTTAATTTCTTGATAATTATTGTGCATTTCATGAAACGTTCTAAACATTGCATTTAGAAAACAACTGATACTTTTGTTATGAAGAACAGTTTTCTGGGAGATAAGTCGTATGACCCTTCAAAGCCAATGTCCTGTCATTTTAATAGTATCTCACGCGTGAACAGTCAACGACCACATCCAGGAAAATTCTCTATCCATTGAACTACTGTAATGCGATATTATAACCATGCGTACTCTGTATTTATTATATTTTACATTAACAATTCACCAGCGCCTGTAATGTTTTACCTGTCAGGAAAACAGTACACAATTTTTAACCCCTCGTTTCAAAAAGGGACCGTCTGATTATGACTCGGAAAGATATATTATACGAGTCCTTTAAATTACTTTCGTGAGTGTTTCCTCGTTAATCCCTGGGAAAAAAGATAAAATCGAAATAATCAGCAACCAGCTGCATTGCCAGTGCATATCGCTGATGGTGTGTTAATTTACATAAATGCAAAAACGTATTGTACGCTTTGTCATTTGTTCATGAATAATTCAAAGCATAAAACTTGAAATGAACCTACTAATTCCTGTTTCCCCGATAACCGCCACCAAAAATTGCAATAATCCAGTGATTAGAGGCTCTATCTGCCTTGGTTGATGTTGTAGCTTCAAAGTTCTTTCTTAGCCAACTTTTTAAATCTTTGAGAAGAAACTTCAACGTCAACTTCAGACCTTTGCACTGGCTTAGGCACAGTGTGATGTCTGATTTACATAACGTATTTCATAAACCTGCATTGTCTTGACTACATAATTGTAACATAACTTGTAACATTGTCTGGATTATTGAAACAGTTAAGTTAGTTATTATGGTCATATCAAGTGGTATGCAATGAAATGATTCATGAGCAAATGACAAATCGTATAATACATGTGTGATGTTACAACGATCGTATATATTACTCATAGTCATCATTATCATCACTCTTGTCTTCTAAATGTTTCAATGGAATTGCACTTGAAGGCCTTCGACAATGTAGAACTTGAATGGTACTGAAAGTTTGAACAAAATAACTGATTATCATTAAATATGCAATATATATATATACACACACACCCACACACACACACCCCCACACACACTCCACACACCCCCCCACACACACACCCACACCCCCCACACACACACCCCACACACCCCCACACCCCCCCACCCCACCCTACCCCACCCCACACCCCCCCCCCCCCACACACACACACACCCACCCACCCATGCACACACCTTAGAACATTTATAAACATAACAAATTTGTCACAGCATCCTGATAAAACGCTACAGAATGATTTATCAAAATATTGTATTGACTGCATAGTTTTCTGGCACAAAAATATTTAAAATAAGGAAAGTGGGAAAATATATTTAATAAATTGTGGTTTTCATCTGTTATCACTTTATAGATCTGGTTGATATGAGTGATATCATGGAGTGTTATAATTTACAAACTAAAGGTAATTGGATAATACTGCCCATGACATTAATCATATGACCAACTACAACTGTCAAGTCAGAACTAGAAAATAATGAAATTCTACTTGTGTTAAATAAACACTAGTAAAACAGGTTGCTGACATTTATCTGTCAGTTTTTTTAGAGAAACTATGTTCGCAACTCATTATCAGGCCAGCGAATTTAATATTCTCACATACTCTATCCACGCACCATCTGCTCAGTGGCCCTGGGCTGCAATGGTTCAGACATTTTGGTTCCTGGTACATGTATGTCAAATGATGGCTGGTGAAACAATCTGGTGTCCTGTGTTGACAATGGTATTAACATTCACACCTCACTGAAAAATCAGTGAGTGAACTTGGTGCACATGTGTGTTGAAAACGTCCATCTCTATATGCAAATTGTACACATGTGTAACAGTATGTTTCACCCATTGGCTTTCAAGGATATGGCTCTGTTTCCCGCTACTTAACAGACATCATCATCATCATTTACATCATACCCAAAAACTCTTTGGTTTCATAATAATAACTACACAGGGCTCTGGCCAAAGCAGTAATTCCTGCTGGTTCTACTTCCCACATGTCTTTTGAGGGTGGGTATAACAATTTGAGTTATGCTCTACTTTTTTATATGTCTTCATGGAATCAAGCCTAGTATTCATTAGAGCATTTTCATCCACACAGCAGCAATCGGACAAAGAGAGGACAGATAATTTGCTCCAATGTCAGTCAAAAGTGAGAAATTAAAATGTTCAAGTTAGGGTGTTGCTTGAAAAGATGTTTAAGTTATACATTTAGTACTAGGGTGATCCTCCAGTCAAAAACCTTCAACGACATATCTATAAATAGTGTTTGCAACATGGTAAACATTGGCATATTAGTTGAAATCTGCTAGCGTTATGGTAATGTCGGTTGAAATCTGCTAGAGTTATTGCCGTAT
This sequence comes from Saccoglossus kowalevskii, assembly GCF_978046115.1. NCBI lineage: Eukaryota > Metazoa > Hemichordata > Enteropneusta > Harrimaniidae > Saccoglossus > Saccoglossus kowalevskii. Next base: position 24,467,692 of record NC_140643.1, on the reverse strand, counting down.
CAGTTGAAATCTGCTAGCGTTATGGTCGTGTCGGTTGAAATCTGCAGGCATTATGTTCGTATCAGTTGAAATCTGGTAGAGTTATGGTCATGTCGTTTGAAATCTGGTAGAGTTATGGTCATGTCGGTTGAAATCTGCTAGAGTTATGGTCATGTCGGTTGAAATCTGCTAGATTTTTGGTAGTATCAGTTGAAATCTGGTAGATTTATGGTTGTATCGGTTGAAAACTGCTAGCATAATATTCGTATCAGTTGAAATCTTGTGGAGTTATGGTCATGTCGGGTAAAATCTGCTAGCGTTATGCTAGTCGTGTCGTCCAAAGTTGTGGTCGTATCGGTTTAAATCTGCTAAAGTTGTGGTCGTATCGGTTGAAATATGTTAGGAGTTATGTCATGTCGGTTGAAATCTGCTGTCTGATCGTATCAGTTGCAATCTGTTATGGTGATTGTAATATTCAGGAATCCCAATATTTATAGGGTTTCCATTTTAGAAATAAAGCTAAATTCAAAAATTGTAAATTGTAATATCTATATAGTTTAAAATCAATACTGTGGAATCTTGGCGTCAATGGTGTCGATTTTACTTTATCAGGTTGCTCCACGCGGCACAACTACGCCACTACGTGTTCCTTGGAATCAAGTTCCATTGAAATGTGACTGCGGAAACCGAACGAACACACACACTGACAAAGCAAGAATAAAACCAATTCAACTTTGAGCTTGAGCTTTGAACTTTTAAGCGCCATCATCGTCACATCGCGTCCTATTCGATATTGGCGGCATGTGACAGCTACACTGTTTTCTTACTGAAAAGTGTTTATCGTAATATTCAACGTTAATATTGCTTTTCCACATGAAATGTATTGATATAGGACTCACTCAATGACCTAGCAGTATAGTATATTTGTGTCTATCAATGTGAATATATTTTGGACAGCAAAATGTATTCTAATATCTCGTCTCGTTCCCCAGCCTGATCCCACTACAAGAATATAAAGCTCAACTTCCTTTCAAATTACCATGGCAATAAAACAACCAGTTCATTGTTACCTACCTGACAACTAATATACCAAGGAGTAAGGCAATAGCGAACGCAAAAAACACTGCATTTGACTGAGTATCGACTGTGGCAGAATATATGTTGTTATATACGACTGGGGAAATGCAGATGCCAATAGCTTGCGTACACCCTAGGATAGTAAATAAAACACCTGCAAATAATAATGCATTAGGTTGAGTGCAAACATAAATATTAATCAACTACTGTACGTTTAATGAAATTACGAAGTTTGTTGTGACGGTTGAACTATTAAATAACAACCTGCACATCATGAAAATGTATGAAACATTGTGAGCTTCTACCTTGCGTTTCTGGCCCAAACAGCTTCGATAAATGTCCACGTAAAGCCGGTAATGATAACGACGCCAACATACCAACAACTCCAGCTGAAAGAAGGTCAGTAACGAGTTTGTTTTTTCAACAACAAAAAATTACTATATTATACAGAATGCCTTCACCTATATACACTATACGTCGCCCATACACTATATCAAACACACCACAATGGTAGAGGGCGTACTTCAGTCACTAATGGCCGAAAGGTTGTAAGAATTCAGTAATAAAGTGCACGAGAAGGTCAGCGATAACATCAACATTTAAAGGACTTACAAACAAACACCATTGCTTTATTGTGTGCGAACGCCAATAATACCATGCCAAACAGATGAGACGACAAACCTGCTATGGCCATACCAAGATCTCCGAGGCAGTAAGATAGTAGCTTTCCAAAACATATCAAACCTTAGAACAAGAATGAACCGTTGTTATTACCATAGGGAAGGTAACGGTAGGCCGGTGTGCGTCATAACATAAAACCGAACGCCGAACTTTGAGGTCGTGTAAATCATGTCAATCTAACACAGGTGTTGGTAAAAATATTGATTGCTATTATGGAAGCACATCATCGAGATTTTAGTCACCGTCGATTCGATTCCGCGAAACCAAAGCATACTTCTTGAGTAATGTTTCTAATGGATCTGTTGCCTTAATAAACTAATTTATGCAAATTTGACTGGAATTTTTTGACTTACCAATTGCATTGGAGACGAATAATATGGATTGATAGTAACCTATATAGATAGAATTGAAACAGAACGGTGTACTGAGAAGATACAACATAGAGATGCTCATGGCAGAACCAATTACCAAGAACGACATGAACACGACTACTGAGAGAACAGAGAGCTGAAGGCATGCATCTTTCGAACTACGTGTAAATAAATGCATCACATCCAAACACTGTTTCTTCAAACTCCAGGATGTGTCGCTCTGCGTAGATGACGTATCTTGCACCCAGATAATGATGTAGAAAACGCTAAAAATCATCAGGCTGTAACCCATCCAGACAGGCGGGATTAGACCGCTGGATTGGATCCAGTAACCTGTGCTGAGCTGCGAAATACTTGCTCCGATAAAAACACAGCTTTCAAGAATGACAAGACGGTAGGTTCGTCTCTTCGGAGGCGTCACGTCAGCAATGTACGCAAAACTAATAGCCAATGCCGTGTACATATTCCCAGTCAACCCCAGCACTATTTCTGCTATAAAGAAATATGCAAGCGACAGTTCAAGATACATGAAGACTAAATTTAAAAACATATAAAACGTATACCCGACTATCGGTACAAGTAGTGGTAGCTTTCTACCCCCGCCTCGCTCGCTGTACGATCCGAGAAACGTACCAGAGAACAGCGACAACGCCATGGAAACCACTCCAAAATAAAGCAGCCATTGAGATGCCTCAGAGGTTACTGTCAAGCCAAGAATGTAGTGTGGGTCGGTCAAGTTCTTTGCCGTGCAGTTATCGTCGTTATTCGATGTATAATCGTACGACGCGGCCACTACCTTCTTCACGTAGTCGACACGAATGGCGGTCATGTTGGAGAAGGAAAACATCAGTGAGAATAGAACGGGTTCCATGGTAACTATTCCACGTAGGTTTAAAAGCATCAGCTTAACATGTTTACCGCGCGTCCCAGTCATGCTTAATATTATAAGTGTACCGTGTAAAGATGATGTCACGGGACTCATTTATGCGACGAAGACCAAAGTCTAAATGTCACATGGAATGCGTGACCTTGAACCACAATTCACGAAGTAAAAATAATGTTACAATTATATGAAAAAGTTACTGATCTTCCAGTTCTGGTACTCGTGACCTTCATATATCCACCCAGTTTCTAAGTAAGAATAGTCATACTGTTACGTAATAACAATACAGTGATGACGGCTATTGTTGAAATTGCTCGGTGGACGCGCATACGCATCCGCGGAACAATGTGTATATAAATAAGAGCCCACACGCGTTCCAACCAAAACATCGTTTATTTTGCCGGGCAATTCCGATTTTCAAATCAGAAGTCATGTCATCATAAAAAGTTACAGCCTCCAGTTCTTGGGGTCCGGACCCCCCCCCCCCCCCCCGTTGAAAAATGTACTCAATTTGTTTTTGTATATTATAAACAAATCATTAACAAATGGCTTCACCAAACAGAAGTTATAAAAGTCGTTTACCCGGGAGGAGGACTCGGACTAAAAAGGAAACCTGTTTGAGATGTCGGATAATGTGACCTTTTCCGTTTTGAACACCTCATTGCCAGCTGTCATGTTTTGCTTATACTATTTACTCCAAATAAACTCAAGTTTACCACCATAATATTGATAAAATTGAGCAATGTTGACTGCTGGCAGTGACCAATTCGTGGTCTTTGAATTAAATCTTACAACCGAAGAGTGACAAGATTTTCGTTTCTCCCCTAAATTTGTTTTATTATGTATTATTTAAAGAATAAAATAAAATAATTCAACATAATATTTTTCATCTCATAAATGCCAAGTATAATATTTAGAACACTACAAACTGTATTTGAAATTAAATTAAAGTTTTGCTGTCATTTCATATCAGATGAGGCAGGGAAAACTTGTGCAAATATTGCCCATTCAGAGCAAATATCTAAAAGGAATTGCGAGACAATGTCTTTCAATCCCCTACAACGTAAGTGCTGAGAAAATGTTTGCTGCCACCAACATTATTTACCACATCTTAGATGATCACCTGCCATCAGTCACGACCTCCATGGTAAACTTTTTTTAAATCTTTAAACTTTAAAATTCTGGGCTTTCAGAAAAGTGTCAATTTCAATCATCTTAATCCATCACTTCCAATGTCTGCAATTTATCTTTGCCATTCCAAATAAAACATTATTTTTAATTCCGTAATAATAGACTTGGGAGTTCATGTTGTGCTACATTTATAAACTTTTATATCCCAAACGTTTTCGAAATCTTGATGGTAGACAGCGCCCTCTGGGACCACAATTCACAGACTTGTTTTTAACTGTTTAATTTTCTCTTAAAATTCTCTTCAATACTTTTTTATTGTAATATTTCCGCATACATTGCTAACTGTTTTTGGAAATTTCATTACCTACTAATTGGGGTTCTGTGGATAATAATTTCAAACAGTTCTATAACTACAATAAAAAGGAGATATTTTTTTTAAAAAAAAAGGTTTCAATCCACTTCATAAATTAATCCCAAAATTAAATGCCTTTACAGCTTCCACAACAAATCTACAGAATTATGAAAATCCAGGGATAACAAAATTCCAGGTCTGTTGTACTGCTTTTAATTGATCACTGTGAGTAGAACATTTATAATACGATTTGTCGGAACGTTTGATGCAATTTTACACGTTAATGAGATTTATTGGCCTATAGTCTTTTCCCCATGATTAAAGTTATGACACCTTGTTTTTGTATGACACTTAGCTCCCCTCCAAGAATGTTTTATTTAAGCTCCATAGTTACCAAATAGATGCCAACACCTTTTATAAACACACAACATTTTAGCATTTAGAGTGTTTGTATGTCACAGATATACACAAATCATTCGCATTTTCATCAAATCATGATAAATAAACCCGCTTTGCAGAATATAATTTTATATATAGTGGTATATAACCCACTATAACATATTTGTCATCAATTACATTTAAAAACAGAAATTATAAATACATACCATACTGTCTATAGTAAATGATAGGAATGAAAAAAGTCACTGGGGACTTGGACCGTCTTTGCTGCAACGAATCAATAATTTCTTTACGTGTCCACATTAGACCTATGACATTCGTAATAACAAATTTTTAATTTATAGGTCTGTCCGTTGGATTTAGTTTTATTAAAACAAAACAAAACAAAAATAACGATGATTACAACAAGGAATTATTTTAAATTCGAGTGCCCAGGGTTTCCAGTTGAATAAGCCAAGAAAGAAAGCAAAAACTGTAAAATTGGTACGAGGCAGTGGGATCAGAGCGGCAAAAGCTAGCAACTGTTTCGCAATCAATGAGAGAACAGCGAGACATTATTTTAGCAACAGTCGCTTGTAACATTGTCGTTGCGCACTGTATTCGTTGATTGTCCGATTTGATTCAACTGCTCTTGAAATTTATACATATTTATAAAGATGAAGGGAATGTTTTTGTTGCGCCAAGAGTAACGTTAAGGGGAAATATCACAAACACGTGATAGAGAAAAGCAAAAGAAAATGTACAGCAACATTATCGTGTCATTGAAAAAAAAACCTCAAATCTTAGTGAGAGAAAATATTTGCACAATAATTCTAATACCCCATCACCAGAGTGTATAAATAACTCTTATTACAAAACGTGTAAGATATGCCAGGAAACACTGGCAAAACGCCGGCTGTATTACATCTCCGGCTAAATAAGGAGGTTAAAGCTTCGACATTTAAAAGCAGCATAATGTGTTTCACCTATGTTTTCGAGTATGTTGGCGTTCAGTGGTACGAATATGAAACAGGTAGAAATACGTCATGTGAAGTGCATCAATATCATAGGAGGCGCTTCACACAAATAATATAATTAATAGTTTTACTTGCACAAATTTATAACTGAACAGTCCGTATGAAATAGCGATTTCGTTCTAAAATACAATGTTTTGTTTTGCGCAAAGTGTAATGCCAATTGGAGACAGAACTACGACCTCGAACACGTCGGAAATTGAATTAAAAAAGTGGCGGACCTTTTCAACGTCTCTCGGTAGTAGTCTGTTTATGTAAACGTGTTCTTTGGTTGCGTCTACTGAGCAATATCAACACTTGGTCAGCGCGCTATGTGCTCGGAACAAGTCTCATAAACCTGAATTATCAAAAACAATCGTTCGAAAAAATTTCCTTTGGTTTCATTTGGCGAATGGAAAGTTATTCGTTCTTAAGATGATTTCTTTTTGGCCATATGTGAGTTGTCTTTACTTGCTGTGCATATTAGTGTTTGGTTTTTAAAATGTTCAATTTGTATGGTAATTCAATATATTGTACTTTTTGTATACAGTGATCATGTCTGTGAGTGCATAACTAGTATATATACTGTACTTGCATAAATAGTAAGTGTTAAGTTATGTAAATATATTCATGTACTCTGTACCTTCAATTAATTGTGCATTAACAAGTTCGATCAGAGGTGAGTCGAGGTATTCGATGTTTTTTTTAAATATTCATAAGTCCACGTAATGTTAATGTATTGTATATCATATTTATCGCATGTGTTTCTAACCAGGCGAACCACACTAATATTCTGTCATATGACTCGTCATCGAATATATACATTCATTAAATGAAACTTTTTGCTTTTACGTCGTCCCTCTTGGCAGCAAATAACCTCTTCAGGGGTAAGAACACCACATAGGTTGAGGGCAGTACATGCTGGAACACGTCAGACATTTGGAATTATTACCAGCTATTTGAGGCATCATCATTTATTGTTGGCACTTCAATAATGTCACGTGATTGTCTATATTGTCTTATTTGAACCATCCTAAAAAGTGAAACACAACAAACAATAACATAAAAAATTGATATTTTAAACAAGATTTGAACAAAATATTAAACTTTTACCAATATACAAGTCATATTTACAGAGTTTGCAAGCAATTTACACAATTTATAACATGCCCATTATTCATTCTGACACACACACGTATAAACAATATTTTGTTTCCAAAAATGACATATCTAGGCAATTTAAATAATATTTGATTGGAAAGTGTTTATATCTCCAAACAATGATTATAGTTCAGTTACGGGTAACATTATGGGATCATTATCGATTGGTCGTCAACCAATTAAAATCGTTGATATACTCAGAATGGTGACGCTACGTCAATATCATGACATTACACCGTAACATATCGCATGATATACATATTTTTATCTCACATTAAACCTTACTCAGGTCAATGAAATACACAGTGGCCATGTGATGATAAATGCTAATGATAAATCGTGTTTTACGGACAAGAAAAGCAGACACACCTACAAGAGAGTGATAGCAAAAGTATCGCGAGATGAAAGGGCTATTCGCGTTATATTTCCGAAAGTATGAAACAGCAAAGTAACGTCAACATTCCGAAATAGTCCTATCATACCTTTTATGGGAAAGATATCAAAAACATTATTTGGAACAGCGACAACATAAGATATAATGATTATAAAAAAACATATTGATCACGTTGAGGGCGTCAATAAAAAATGAACACGCATATCGTAACATCTCACCCAATAAGACTAGCTGAAACTGCTGAAAAGCTGTTTTTTTGTGTTTTTGTATTTGTATTTTGATCAACTATTTTTGTTCTTTTTTTTTGTATTTGTATTTAAAAAACAAGTTAATCAGTATTCCGTACATCACACTTTAATATACGATTAATTAAAATCTGTGCAATGTATTTATTACATCACACTTTAATATACGATTAATTAAAATCTGTGCGTTGTATGTATTACATCACACTTTAATATATACGATTAATTAAAATCAGTGCAATGTATTTATTACATCACACTTTAATATACGATTAATTAAAATCTGTGCATTGTATTTATTAATCACACTTTAATATACGATTAATTAAAATCTGTGCAATGTATTTATTACATCACACTTTAATATACGATTATTTAAAATCTGTGCAATGTATTTATTAATCACACTTTAATATACGATTAATTAAAATCTGTGCAATGTATTTATTACATCACACTTTAATATACGATTAATTAAAACCTGTGCATTGTATTTATTACATCACACTTTAATATACGATTAATTAAAATCTGTGCATTGTATTTATTACATCACACTTTAATATACGATTAATTAAAATCTGTGCATTGTATTTATTACATCACACTTTAATATACGATTAATTAAAATCTGTGCATTGTATGTATTACATCACACTTTAATATACGATTAATTAAAATCTGTGCATTGTATTTATTAATCACACTTCAATATACAATTAATTAAAATCTGTGCAATGTATTTATCACATCACACTTTAATATACGATTAATTAAAACTGTGCATTGTATTTATTACATCACACTTTAATATACGATTAATTAAAATCTGTGCATTGTATTTATTACATCACACTTTAATATACGATTAATTAAAATCTGTGCATTGTATTTATTACATCACACTTTAATATACGATTAATTAAAATCTGTGCATTGTATGTATTACATCACACTTTAATATACGATTAATTAAAATCTGTGCATTGTATTTATTAATCACACTTCAATATACAATTAATTAAAATCTGTGCAATGTATTTATTACATCACACTTTAATATACGATTAATTAAAACCTGTGCATTGTATTTATTAATCACACTTCAATATACGATTAATTAAAATCTGTGCAATGTATTTATTACATCACACTTTAATATACGATTAATTAAAATCTGTGCATTGTATTTATTAAAAAAAAAGACTAGCTGAAACGTGGTCATGTGATGATAAATGTTAATCTTATCCAATCAGACTTGCTGAAACGAGGTCATGTGATGATAAATGCAAATCTTACCCAATCAGACTTGCTGGAACGATTAGAATCAGTGCGTATGTATAAAACACAAAACTTGGCATCTTTTCCACTGTGGCAGAATAAATACTGTTGAACACGAGCGGAGCGAAACATTCCCCCAATCCCTGTACACATCCCAGTAGTGTAAATAACACGGCTGAAACATGTAAGTAATTCGAGAACAATCAGCTAGTAATAAAGAACGTGGCACTTCAAGCCAGGTATGTGTGAGATTTATGAATAAGCAGTGTTTTCTTTAGAACTTAACGAGCCGCCAGGTATTTATGGCAAGTCAGTTACTAGTATATAATAAATACGTCAAGGTAAATGGCAGTTTGCAAGATAAAGCAAATAGTTAAACATTGCAAATAAAGTATGATTAAATTCCAGCCTTTATTTTTATAAAAAAATCATTGTTGCATCTATTGTTTTTTACATTACCTTGTTTCCCAGGACCGTATAGTTTAGACAGTCGACTTCTTAGGACCGGCAATGATAGAGAAGTAAATAGCGCAGCTGCACCAGCTAAAATAAGTGATATACATTATTTATTTCGGCATAAAAGTACCGGGAAAATGTACGTATTATTCTAAAAACCTATCGACTTTCAAGGTCATTAATCATTTCCCTGAACGCCACCAGCGTAGGATGTAAGTGTAAGTATGCACGTGTGCAGTAAATGTAAGCCAAAATATTGGACCATATTTATTGGCAGACAGACTGTTAATATATTTGCCCAATTCATCAAATTAACATTTATTATGTTAAGCGTGTTTATACCATGACAACCATAATAAATAACCGTGGCAAGCATTATGAAATTGCATAACTAAAATTGATGGCTTACCAATGAATATCATTGCATTACTACTCGCCAATGCCAATATAACATTACTAACACCTTGCGATACAAGCCCAGTTTGTGCCATGCCAAGATCGCCAAGTACACAGGACAACAATTTTCCACCCAGAATTAAACCTGCAAAAAAAAGTGAACGTAATATTATAACAACATTTAGAGGCAGCATTCGAGCACGGGTAAGTAAAACAAGGGACTGTCTCGCTGATTTGCGCTAGTGTTAAGTGATAAGCTACGTAATTGTTTTATTTGTTGTGGGTGGTTTAAACTCATCTATGACGCAGATCACTTGTTCACCAGTGCACGAATCGTGCATATTATACCTAGATCAATTTGGAACAGTGAACTAGTTTATTGTTTGTATTGGATTTCTGTGGTACGTTTGTCCACCAGAAACTTGTGCTGAACTTAGATATATTTCAAGACCCAATAGCTCAAGAAAAACGTGTCATCTGATGGAGCCCTCTATAATATATATTAACCTGCTCAATGAAGATACCCACAGGGCCTTGTAGTGTGCCGTAAATGTACCAAAACGCCGGTAGTTGACTTACCGATAGCGTTGCTAAGACAAAGTATAGCCTGGTAATAACCGACAAGAACAGAAGTGAAACAGAATGGTGGGTTGAGAATATACAGCATAGTTATACTAACTGAAGAACCAATAACCACGAAGATCACGAACATACCAAGCAATATCAATGTAAGTTCTATGCTCGTATTCATCGTGCTCTTGGTAAATAATCTAGCAACATCCACAAATTGTTTTTGGATGTTCCACGTTGTTTGTTTCGGTATAGTCATAGTTTCGTCGACCCACAATATCACAAAAAACACACTAAATATCATCAAACCATAAGCCAGCCACGTCGGCGGTATGAAACCCTGCAGTTCGATCCAGTATCCAGTGGATATCTGCGAAATTGTGCCACCTAAGAAAAGGAACGTCTCAAGCACGATCAATCGAAATGTTCGGCTTCCCTTTGATGAGATGTCGGACACATAAGCACAGGACATGGCAAAGATCGTGTACACGTTTCCTGTGATTCCACGTATAACTTCACTGATAAAGAAATACTGCAAAGGAAGTCCAAAGTACATAACTACCAGGCTAGAAAATACGTAAAACGTGAACCCTACCAGGGGTATAAGTAGCGGTACTTTTCTACCTCCACCCCTCTCGCTGTATGACCCAAGTAACGTCCCGGAGAACAGGGTCAAGGCTGCCGACAGCGCTTGAAAATAAAGCAACCAGTACGACACTTCGGAATTGACGATTTGACCCAGCTTATAATTCGGATCAGATGTGTTAACAGCACAGTCGCTTGTGTTTCGCCGGGTGTAGTTGTACGAATTGCCGACCATGTTCTGTATATACTGTACACGGACAGTCATTGTGGTGGACAGAGCAAACATTATTGAGAATACTACCGGTTCCATGTTTACGACTGCTCGCATTGTTGTTATAATAGAAGCAGCCATTGTGTTTCACGACCAGTGAACCTTGCCGAGGTTTTGAAGAACTTTGAACGCGAGGTATATGATGGTTCGATCACAAAACCATTGACACATGCCTGTCCGATTTGGTCGCTACATATCCAGTGTATGCCATCCAGCTGCCTAGTCTGGTTGTGAGAAATATCCCTAAAGCACGCCCTCATAGCAGTGTCAATGCCAGTCACGAGATGCTATCACTTGTTGCCATATTCTGCGCAGTCATGCCCATGGTTTTCTGAATATATAATGAGCTACGTACTCGTGCATATTGATGGTCACCTGATCATACATGGTGACGTATTACAGGGCGACGTATGCATACTAATCAGGCTCGTAGTAAGGGGTGGGGAGTATGGTTCAGTCGAACCCCCTAAATTTGGGAAGTGAATGTAATTATGACCGTATATTAGTACATATTAAAACAGTAATAGTGATAATTAAAATAATTATCATCGTTTAAATCACTTGACCCAATGAGGTAACTATCAAACTCAGCCGAAATTACATAGTAATGAGCATTTTGGTGGCAAACAGCTTTAAATATCAATCGCGAAGTTACGCCGGCTTTGATTGGCTGGTGTTGAGTTGAAAGACTAAACAGCAGCCAATACAAAATAGTTGTTATAAATGGGCAAGCTGTTATAAATCAGCCAAATGTAGTCAACTTATTGCATTAGAGCGTGTAGCCTGTGTAATTGGACAATAGTGCACAGCTACGGATTGGAAGCAAAATTCGTTCACGAGTTGTATAGGTCGAAGAGCCTTTTGCAGTCAACAATTTACTCCAGTGTGTTGTTTCAGCATTCGAAATATGCGATGAATCATACTATTCAAACATATTAGTTTTACTACAAAAACTGCGGTCATTTCAGTGACAAGCTGTGAGTGTGAGCGCAGTTTCTTCGCATTGAAAATATTGAAAACATATCCGGGGCAAGAGAAATAGACATCTCTAGCATAATTCCACATTCATTGCGAAATCGATATTGATTGTGTTGTCGATACGTTTGCAAAGTTACATCCAATGAGGATAACTTATGTAATGTACTGTATGGTATGCCAAAGTCTGCATTATCAAAGTAGTGTGTTACACAAACTATTGTCAGTTTCTTCATTTTTACATAAATAATATATCATGTAAAAATATTACAAGAATGAAGAAAATTAAATACAAAATTTGAGGTTACCGTACTCAATCAATAAAATACAGTGAAGCTAACAAGTTTTGTCTGTTTTAGGGCATATTACTATTGTTTTTTATGGCAAGCATATATCCCAATATCTCACAATTATTCACGGTAACATATGATGAAACAGTGATATATATAGTACCTGACACATTTCTTTTTGATGTCTTGGAAAATTGACAATATTTTGAGTGAGTTCATAGAAAAAATGTAGTCATTGTAGTCTATGGAGACCGCTGCTAAAATACCATCGAATGCATATTATTTTACCGCCCCCCCCCCAAAGATTTACAGTGAATCAAAACATTTACATACTGTTAGAAACCTTGGTGGTATGCCATTGGATAATGCATTTACATGTAATTTGTTTGATGCAATCATTGTGCCAGCTGTTTGTTATGGTAGCGATATGGGGGTACGAAAATTCGGATATCTACTTAGCGTTAATAGTTGTACAAACAATGTAGCGGTGGCGAATGTGGGAGGCTGTCATGAATATGCTGTGTTTATTTCAAACGTTGTATCTCATATTGGTTGAAATTACTTGAAAATAGCCGGTACCAGCTCAAAACATGTTATATAATGCTTAAACGATTAGACGAGACCGGCAGACTTACTTGGGCAACCCACATGAAAAAAAATCTCCTGTTCAAATATGGTTTTAGCATTGTCAACAAGTTTGGGATACTGCAAATTTCTTAGGGATATTCATTCAAGGAATAAAAGATTGTTGTCAGCAAGAATGGCATGCCTCAATTTCACAATCATCCAGGCTGTGTACTTACTGGAAAAATAAGAGTAGTATTAGAACCTGAGAGATACTTCATTGGAATTTCAAAGCAAGTTTTCGCCATAAACTTAGTATTGAGTTAGGCGGATACACAAAAATACCGTTAGATCAATGATTTTGTAGTATTGCAATAATACGTTTGAATTTATGTGCGCTATTATCTGCGAAAAGTGAAACAACTTGTGAGTAGCATTCTACCTTAAAAGGATTAGACAATAATGCGCACAATCTTGTCTTTTTTGTGTATAACAATTTGTCGTAATGGGTCTAGGGTGTGTGTGTGTTTGTCTGTGGGTGGGTGGGCGCTAGCTCAGGAACCCCCTTCTCTAAAAATGGTAAAATAGTTAAAGATGTCGTGTGAAATAACTTAACAACGTAACACAAAGTAAGCCAATTAAATTTAAAACCGACAATATAAAAATGTCAGTAACAGAGCTCTAAGATACCAAAGAATTCACTCTTTTTCCTTTTAAAAATTAAAAAAATGTACGTTTCACAGCAAATATATTATTGTTGTTTTCGAACCCTCTATTCAAAATTGCTGGCTACGGCCTGCTAATGAAGACAGATGACCATGTGCATTAAGCCACGTGACCAAGCGATGTGATATATGTATGAATAAAAACATCTTCACAGTGGAATACACATACAAAATTGCAGACCAATCGGAGTTATACACTCCATAATATGGAAATGTTTTAAAGTCGTACTAAAAAATTGGTTCACATTGAAAGTGATGGTCACCAATTAGCTCAAACATTCCCAAAAAATAAAGATGCAACATAGAACCCCTGCAGAGTAGATACGCATTCCGAATTTGAAGATTGTTATATGAAATACAATTCATTTTTCTCGAGCTTACATTTGTCTTGTTGTCGCACGCCTGAATGAACGTCTTACGAGCCGTATACCATATTCTATATATGTTTTAAATGTCTAATGTTAATTAATGTTAGGAGATTTCGCTTTACAAATTTTGCAGAGCATATTTATTTCATGATAAATCAACAAAATCAAAATATTTTGGTAATTACTTATTTATCTAAAAATGTTTTATAAACACGTTTAGTAAAGTGCTTGTATTTTACCATTCCTTTGGGAAAAAAACTAACAAAGCCATACAATACATTATTTCTTTACTTCACTGTTTCTCATATCGGATGTAGAAAATAGAAATCCAGTATTGGTTTCACACAGGTTATGTTTCCGTTTATAATTTTGACCATAATTTTGACTACATAATATTGATAGTTTTTGACGAAAGTGAAAATGAAACTACCTGATTGTTGTTGTTTTTTTTCGCCTTTCCAGGAAACTTGCAGGACTTCCTAGCTGGCTTTACCACCATCCCAAACTCCTTGATTCACATTTCAGATATTCTCTCCACATTCAGAACAATAACTCCCAGATTACTTTGACGTCTCGCGAAGAAAATTTCTAGAAAAATTTCAAAACTTTCAAAAGAAAATTTCCCGGCTTTCATATCTGCTTTTCCATGGTCATCAAACATTCTGCCTTTTCATTCAACTCAACTTGTCCGACTTTTCTGATAATATTCCTGTTCTACTTCATACAACGTCCAATGAATCTTTTCTGATTTTCTGATATTGTTTGGTACTTTTCCTTTTCCAGAGAAGGGACACTCAATATAATGGCAGCTTCTAATACATGTCTTTACCGCCTTTCACAAAAAACAATATTGCCAATATTTGCAACTCACAGACAATCTTTATGAACTAGAAAAATTCGTGTACAATGTATCCATCGACTCCCTTTTTATCCAAATAAATTTTCCATTCCATTGCTGAACCGGAAACTGGACACTTTCTTGACTTCACATGTAAAAGTGAGATATCTCCAAAACAATGTTTTCGCTTTTATTCACAGGCCTGGTGCTGATTTTCCTGAAAGACTCTACAAATAAGGTTATCTACATCTCTTTTCGTCATAGAATTGTATTTTTAGTTGGTCTATCAGCAAATGATTATTAACCCAAATTGCAGGTATTCGGTACATTAACACTTATCCTGTCAGCCCCATGTACTTTTACATTGACTTGTCCAGAGTTAATGAGTATTTATTAATCATAAAAAAACAAGCATATGCCTTAACCCAATCCGTTTATAAATATTGTGTGATGTGTGTAGAATACACATGTCTATGCTATGATAGTGATTAACAGGTTAATCATATCTTATTAAAAATACACAGTAATATTTCACACAATTGCGAGATATAATCTCTTGTCCACAATCCAATCACCTAGCCACAGTTTAGATGTGTCATGTTTTAAAACAAGTGTTTCTTATTCTGACACATGAAACAGGTTTTCCGACATTTTTTGTTTATCATTTCATGTTGGTACAGTACAAGGGATGAATCAATTTCTTAGTTCTTTGCACATGTTTCAAAGTGAGCAAGGTAAACACACTCAGACGGGATATGCTGTCCGTATATCAAACATTGGGAGATCAAACACAGAAAAGACTGCCTTAAAGCTAAGGAGAATGATTCATTTGGTGTGATAATAGGTGTGACCTCCTGTATCTAACCTACATGAAAATGTTCAGAATCAGATTTGTTCTAGATTTTATTACGTCCTTTAACAGCCAAGTTTCTAAGGAATACCGAGTCACCAATAGATAGATAAATCAGTTATATCAGCCTTGGAATTATTTCTGGCTATTCGTCTCAGAGCCTATTTCTCTGTGCTCTCTGAGGCACTCAGCGATGGCCTCAGGCAGCCTTTTCTGGTGTTCTACAACCCACTCCTCCATCTAGTTTTCATTATCTTCACCATCTGGTTCTCTCCCAACAAAAAGATAATGTGGTGAATAGCCAGTAGAAGGATGTGGAGTAATATTGTAAGCATATGTAAGCTCAGGTAAGTACTCCGGCTATGTCTGTTCCTTAGCTGGCAGTGCAAAACGGTCATTGAGAATATGATTAAATCTTTCACATTGATCATTGCCCTCAGGGTGGTATGGTTTGATGTGGTATTGCTCTTTCTCACATCGTAAATTTTACAGAATTCTTAAAAACGTTGAGGCGCACCAAATCGTGTGAACCAATCACGGACAAGTTCACGGGCATCTGTTATACCCTTTTGGTCTTTTGTGGGAATAGTCTGGGTAAATTTACAGAACACATCCGTCATAACAAGAACATTTTCAATACTGGTTGAGCTGGGTTCCAGAACTGTAAAATCCATAGCTAATATCTCAAGCGGTCTGGAATCAACTAGGGAACCCATTGTTGGATACAATCGTTTCCCTGCTTTGGCCATTGTACATCTCATTTACAGCTAGAAGTGACTTCAGTTAGCATACTCGGTTAATAACATTGACTTCTAATTAGCACTGTAATTTTCTCGGCAGCTTAATGACCCATAACCCAGGACTACTACTTTGTAACCCTGTTGCTGTGATAATACTACCTCTAACTGGCATCAGTCTCCGAGATAGAGGGTGATTTAAAATCACAGGTGGCGATACAAGAGCTTGTTTTAAACAGAGAAACAAATCCTCACATGACTGATTCCATTGATTCTGTGATCTGGCGATGTAGGTTAGACTTGACATAATAGTTTTCTGACTGGATATGTTATCAGGTTTTGTAAGTAGGTTCTTCCAGAGTGCGGCTGATTTAGCGTAATTTTTGGTATAAACCTCTTGTTATATCCGGAAAAATGCTCAGTTTGAGTTCTTGGCAAATGCTGTACAGCTCCAACCTTCTCGGGTAAAGGACCGAAATAGTTATAGATAACACTTGCTTGGTTTTAATTTTAGATTGAGTTTTGTCAGGTGTGAAAGAACCATTTCTAGATGTTGAAGTGTTACTTCAAATGTCGACCCAAATACAAGAATATCACCCAAATAAACAAGTAGCATCAGGAAATTCTGATCACCAAACACCATTAATTTCATGAAAATCTCCAGAGCGCCTGACAAGCCTGCGGGCATCTATACATACTCGTAGTGGTCGCCGCCTGAGCATGAGAGAAAAGCAGTTTTTTCTATATCCTTCACCACAACTGGTAACTGATGAATGACATGAGCCGAGTCAAGGCTGCAAAAGTGCCTAGCCTCACTCAATATGTCTAATGCTTCATCAATTCTGGGCGAGTGTATGCATCTGTATGGTACACGATAGTCAACACAAACAAACTTCCATCATTTTCCCACAAGAGAGGCATAAGGACTGCATGACTGTCTTATTATACTGAGTTCCAAAGACATGCATAGGTACTTTTTCACCTCATCCCACTGATAGGGGAACCTTCGGTAAGATATCTTTACTGGCACATCATCTACTGTGGCTATTCTATGTTCAGCCAAATCACACGACCCAATATCATTGTCATGCTTTTTAAAAACATGGCTATATCTGCCTATCACATCATACAAGTATCTCAGTTCTGCATCATTGTGCTGACCAATATCTATCTTTGATACTATATCTTTAACTACAGAAGAATGCGTCTCTCTTTCAGGTACCACCTGCACATGCACAGAACTCTCGCTGATTGTATGTAATTCGACTGTAGGCTCTAGAGTGGCAGACTGAGCTATGCCAACTGGTGTATGAGGTAGTAAGTAAATATCAACATCTGATTCACAGCAGTTAGCAACTTGCATGGGAACCCTGGGAACACATATGTCACTCTAAATTCACTCATCAACATGAGCCTGAAGATTGTCATGCAAAGCATGGTACACTTGCCATTTGGCAGCAGGATGAACAGAACCTTCAATAACATTAAGTGAGGGAGCTGGTATTAAAATAGGTATTCTACAGGCAACACAAACACACCTAACCTCAGAAATAGTAGCAAATGTCTATTGGTTCATCACTACTGGTCAATACAACTCAACAGCATGCATAGTCTGGACATCACTACT
This sequence comes from Saccoglossus kowalevskii, assembly GCF_978046115.1. Taxonomy (NCBI): domain Eukaryota; kingdom Metazoa; phylum Hemichordata; class Enteropneusta; family Harrimaniidae; genus Saccoglossus; species Saccoglossus kowalevskii. The sequence goes on along the minus strand of NC_140643.1, from coordinate 24,449,494 downwards.
ACTTAAAGACTTTGAAAATTTTCTCTGTAACTATCACCATACTGATAAACAAGTTTTTTCTTAATGTTATCTAAATACATTTGATCAAAGCACACCAGTAATCCTTATTTTTCTGTCTTCAACTGGGGTATTGACCGGATCTTTATAACCAGATAGCCAAGACCTTGAACCTCATGTTAAATACTGTCACTGAAGCTCCACATAACCAATGTAGGGGATTTCTAATCCCAGTGAAGCAGAACTGTGGATCAACCAAAATACGACAACAAGGTCTCTATCACAAGCGAAATGCTCATTGAAAAATCCATCTGTAATGGTTGACACTTCCGCTCCAGTGTCAATCAAACTCACTATATCTGTATCCTCCAATTTCACAACAGTTTCTGGACAATTTCTTACAGCCTTCTGAATTATTGAACCTACCACATGGGTCTCTGCAGCAGGCCATTCTGGAGAATGTTGATGAGGAAATCCTGCCGAATTTGCTGTACACCAAACATTATAGTGTTAATGGTAAAATGCAAACTAGCAACCCAAACTGCACATTATTATTATCAAAATATACAAAATCAATACAATATCATATCAGAGGGATAAAATACTGAAATAATGCATAAACGAGTTGTGCATTGCAGTAGGAAGAAACATTTGCAAAGAGTTGTTTTATTACATAATAGTTCAGGCAATTTAAACATGCTTGTGTACTATAAATGTATATCACCCAGGAAACGGGCGATTTCTAGCCTCCCGAATTCATGTGAAAATATCAGATCTGATTACCTGTTTAGTAATAAGCAGTAGTAGTGCAACAATTGGGATGGATGGTAACGCCAACAGTCTGGTTACAGTGAATGAAATCCTTAGGTTAACAAACATGGCGAAAAACTGATGAAGTCTGCATGCGTAGGGACTCATTATTAATAATTATTAATAGAATTGCGCCGACACATATGCACAGTGAAAGTTCTTAAATTTTGGACGTTCTTTGTATATTTTGAATGTATATTTCAAAGTATAAGTTTCTGAAATACTGATACAAAAGGTAACTCGTAACATTGCAGAAACTACTAGTAATACTATCATATCTTTATTTGCAAACAAAATACAATAACCTAGCAATATCATGAGCACCTGTGTTTTTATGTGTATCTTGGCGACTGTACAACACGTGGAAGTTCAACTTGCAAACACCAGATGTGTCATGTTCTTTATAAGATTGTCATTATTTTACTTGACGTTGTACATAACTGTCGCTGTTTCTCTTCTAGTTCCCTCCTATTGGTTATTCCACAAACACCAGGAATGGCCATGTATCTTTTTAATTAAACCAAACATGACAAAATATTTACTAAAAATAGAGAACAGTTGATATCACAGAATGAGAATATAACAGATTGAACCACGATGCCTACATACCACGTATCAGATCAAATTAAATGATAGTTTTCAAATACTCGTCGTTTTTGACCAAAATAACAAAATAAAATACTGACACAAAATATGATAGAGATCCACCCAAGGTACTTGCATACATCAAAACATTCAGGCTACTGGTTTTCAAGGAAATGAAAAAATTACGCAATTGTTGAAGGTCGGAAGAACGACAGTTAATCAGTATATATGAGCAGTCCCGTTGCTGTCATCCTCGATTAATTAATTAGTATTCCAGTTGCATATACACAACTTGTTATAATTGTTATTTTTGTCAATTAAATAATTTAAATAATTATGTATTTTCAGTAACAATACAGCAGTGTATTCAACATTTTCCCCCGTGACTACATAAATAAGTGTTTGAGTACAGTATCATATACATCAACATTATTGTTTGTGATTTTATCTCAACTCATTTTGATTTGACACTATAATACTTATTCTATACCATGTAAATGATCCCTACTGGATGTTATCTTCTACATTTCACATGTCACGTTCGAAGTTAACATGTTCCCAAATATTCCGACTTTTACAATGACACGTACACAATGATATCCACACTTTATTTAATACACCTTTTACGTTTGATGTTCCACAATATTAGTTAACACGATATTCCCAAATATTCAGTCTTTTACAATGACGTGTACGCAATATTACCTACATTTTATTTAATGCATTGTGCAAATGTTCTCGGCACGCATTTTCCAGTAAAGCACCAGAAAGTTTATTAGAGAGGAATTTGTTATTTGCCGTTGTACGTGTACGTGTTAGCTTTGCTTCTAAAAATGCGGACTACTAGTACCTACTTCGTTGAAGAATTATACTATTATAGTGTAAGAAATTGGCAATGATAAATGACGAAGTAGACTAGCTTGGATGCAGTAATTTTTAAATTAGTCTGTCACTCCTAGTTTTTATTTACTCATTTGTCTGAATCATAATCCTCATGAACAATAAGGTCCTCAATCCTAGTTACGTTATTTGAAACAAACACTAACCGTATTGTACAATGCACGGTATATTTTGAATAACCTCATATTATTAAATACACCACCAGGTATGACAAAACACATAGCATTTAATAAAATAAACACAAATATCTTTTCAGATGAAGAAATTAATAATTTATTGCATTGATTATTTGCGAAATTTTACATTAACTTTCTAGTCAATAGTTTCACATCAGAAAAAGTATTTCCAATAGACAATCACTGCTAGATCCCACATTATGCTTAAAAGGTCATCACGTGCGACAAACGCTAAAATATTTGTTAGGTATTTTGACACTTAATGATGTACTATAAATATTTTATGATCATTTTATGATCTCAATGCCATATTCCTCTCTAAAAGATCGGCATATCAACCTTGAACCACAAAAAAATGAAAGTTCAAATCATTCAATTTTTGCAGGAGGAGTTTGATCCACACCTTTCATGCACTGTGCAGGATCTTGCATTAACGGAAAATCAACTATTGTGAAACAAATTAAGGCATATGTATTTCATAAAGTATAAAACAAATATTTTAAAATTCATGGTAATTAATCAATAGACATTTTGGCCATTGGTCTTCATCAGCAGTGTGAATATTCATTCATATACCACAGATGAAGAGTCATTACCAGACACGTCTGGATATATGGAGTAATAACCAAGACAACTACATTCTATGTATTATTTACCAGTCCCAGTACTTCTATATACCCGTTTTTTTAGTGTACTAATAATGCTGCCACAGCAATACAAAGGTGTGATAATATGGTATAAACAAAAATCACTAGTTTATATATATATATATAATATATGTATATATATCATATATTATAGTCTAGATGTGCGAGTTGATTATTCCAAAACAAAAGTGCTCAATACAATGTATATGTAGAGCGCATAAATACGGTAATAGAGGATTAATACATATACATATATAATATACATGGTAATAGAGGAATGAATACACAACTACATGAATATTGAAACTCAACAGCACTGTTTCATAAGGTACAAGTACCTCACTCATCAGGAGCTTTATCTTTAATAATTCACTGCAGTTTATAATGTATGCTTGTGCTGTTAAGTTTCAATATTCATGTAGTTGTGTATTAATTCCTCTATTACCGTATATATCATATATTATATATATAGATCTCAACAGTTCATTAAAAACTGACCATATGAATCATTGTAAATCATTGTCCAAGGCAGATAAATACTGAGAAAAAAAGATCAAAATAGACATTCGATTGATATGTAAATATAAAACATTATTATACGATCACCATACTGCTTTTTTGCATACCCTTACAATATTCTTGTAATAACTTTATACAATGTATTACTTAGTTGATAAAATAAATTATCAGCCCTCTCCCTTATATACAAATTATTTAATGATTAACTGATACAATATGGTACAAGTATTTGACACAAATTTCTGAAGTTGTTGATAACCAGGTTAGTGTTTATCTTGTTCCAATTTTCAATGTGCTGACGCAATAAAGGTGGAATATTGGTTTGGTTATGTAGATCTGTCCTGCCCACAATTTAATCTATGACTGTCTGTAATTGTTCTATTAAAATATTCCATTTCAATGACCAAATGCAGCTCAGAGTGACACAAAAAGTGGAATGTTGGTGTGATTTTAATAAACTTAGTGATACAATATGATTTATTCTATTCCACGTGACCGTTTCATAATTATAACGTTCTCAAATATGAGAGGACACTTCACATTAAGCACATACTAGCTAATTATAAAAATACAATTATTACAATTTAATATTCTGAATTCTGAAGATACACATCCAACCGATTCAACTAAAAGGCCACCAACAACATCTAACAACAACAACAAGTATCTAATTGTAAAGCATTGGAGATCTCGCATATGAATGTTTAGTAAAAAAAATCGGATATTTATAGAAATAGAAATGAATACAAAACTTAGAACTTTTTAAATAATGTGTACTTAATAATATATACTTCAGGAAATTAAATCAAGGGTGCTGTGTTTTATCGAGAAAAAAAAGTGTTAGTTTGTGAAAATAATATATTCATGACAATTAAATCTTGGTGGAATAAGAAGAAATATCGTTAAATTCGGAATCTTTTCCTGTGTTTGTGCCATTGCTTTTGAATTGTTCCATTGGGTGATAAGATGCTGGTTTTTCATTAATGGGAGCATATCTACCTGTACGATACTGGGGTAAAGCAGGACCCCAGTCTGGTGTGGGTACAAGCAGCGACCTGACACGCTGAAAAAGTAGAAAAATGTTAAATAATTATAACACTGCTCATACAGTCAGCACGACTTAATTGCAAGGATATAATGAAAAAACTTTGCAGTCTGTGTTACCAGCAGCGTGTTTACTTGTGATAGGTTACTGAAATGTAAACAGTAGTTTCACAAGGATCTAACTATATTAAATTCTATAATCTGAATTATCATTTTTTAATTAGAAGCTGTTAGTATTTTTTTTTTTTTATCTTTCGTGTCTTTTTCCAAAAAAATAAAGAAAAAATTCAGACAGTATATTTAGGAAAATTGTTTTTGTTCCAGATGATTAATTTACCTGCCTATGAATGAAATTTTTAGACTGCGAGCATTTTCTCATTCTAATTTGTCTGACACATCAGTAATAAAAATTACAATTTGTTGTAGCCAAATCCCATCTGACACTAATTAACTATTGACATCTGAGGAAGAGGAAGTGAATGCACAGGCATATACAACACCATGCACATCACAGTATAACTGTAAGACAATATCAAACCTACCTCTATAAATCCATCTCCCACACCATTGACACAATATTCCTGGACCATCACTAGTGGTATCATGACCATTGATGCAGCTGCACACAGCCATCCAATCACTTCACCCGTCGGTGGGTATTGGTAGTCATTATAGTAAACTGGTACGTAGTCAACGTAAGTCATTATGATGATAAACTGCAATTAAAAAGTGACTGTCAAGGACATGATAATCTAACACGAATTTGTATCATCTTTGTATTTACCAACTTTAAACAAAATCTCTGACATGTCCAAAAAATGTCTCCCATAAAAAAAAAAATAACATGGCCACCAGTTGTCTATTTTGAATAAAATTTTGAAAAAAACAAGCCATGCATGGCACAGTTCCCATTAGTTATCAAATTTAAGATGTATAGTTTGAACATAAACATGTCAGAGATGTGGATCCAGAAGCTGATGCTTGAATATGACGATTTTTTAACTTTAAGGTAGCGAGACTATTATTTGTGTTGAAAATTACGATTTTCACATTTATTTATTAATTGATGAAATGCACTATACACTTTCATGTGATAAAGTCAACATAACATAGAATGTCATGTAAGTTGGTTAAAATGTAGATTTTCTGAAGGGAAGCAAGGCAGCCTCAGTAGTGTTTTCCAAAATCAATAACACAGGTTTAATCTGTGTGCCTATAAGTTTCAAAGATAAACTCAAGACAAAGCAATGTTAGGATGTGTTATCAGTAGCTATCTGACACACAATGAGAGTTTCCAAACATTTGAGTGGTTTGTCTCCGCCCCTGTTTGTTTCACAGATTAGTCATTTGCATATGAATGTGTCAGACACAAGGTCACACAGCCACTGAAAAAAATCATTGATTTTGGTGTTTTCATATGCCGAATTTATCCAATTATAGCTATCCCATTCCTTTATTTTTTTGGTTTCCAATAGCCTTACACATTTGGATGTCCCTACACATGTTAAAGCAGACCTTGATGGGAAAACAAATTGATTGTGCCGATAAACAAGCTTGAAAATCTTTGCTGTTACTTCAAGAACGTTTTCTAGGAGTTTATGTTTTTCAAAATACAAGGTCTTTAACAAAAAATAACGTATACTTATTGTCGTCGGATTAACACCAAATTTTCACAGCTTTGAGGTGACAGTGAGAGGAACTTGAATGTGTCCAGACAAACTATTTCATCAATTATTTACCAACGAGTTGTGGTTTGAGTTGGGGGCAATGCGACTAAAACAGTAATTGAAATTCAGCACACTATTTTTTAAAACGCGTTGCTTGCATGAAACTGACCAGACACATTCAATTTACCAGACTATTGAACAACTAGGAAAAGTGAAAAAAATACTTCTTATCGCCAGCATAAATGCGTAATTTTTTTTTTACAGAAAAAGTAATTTTTCACCTTTGATTAAGTAATGGGTCATAGAATGCAGATACGGGCATGGCAAACACACTTTTGTAAAGCTTGAAGTCTGGCGATTCTAAAAATATATACTTTCCTGGGTCTATTTGTAGTCATTTGGTCACAATTAGAAGATGAAAACAAGTAAGCAAATAATAGTCTCGCTACCTTAAAATGATTGACATTCAGTCATATCATCAAACGAGTATATGTCCATATTGAGAGATATTGCCCTTGAACAGCATTAATTAAAACAAAGAGGCTAGCGATCAGCCATTTTGAATCAGATCATCAAACTAATCTATGACATGATGTATAATGAATATATACAATTTGAACACAATCTGTCAAACCATGTCAGAGATATGGCTCTGGAACCACATCCATTAAAACAAAATGGCCACCACAGTCAGCCATTTTGAATCTGATCTGATGAACAGGGACCCATAATGTCAAATGTATGTACCAAGTTTGAACAAAATACGTCCATAAATGACTGATATTCAGTTCCGGAATGCCAGAAATGCTCGATTTTTGATGATTTTTAGCACACAAAATGGCCATCATTTGGCCATCTTGAATGAGATTGTGAAACAAATTGATGTGAATATGTTGATATTATGTATGATATATGTATTAAGCTTGAATGTAATAGGTCCAAGCATGTGTAAGAGATAAGTCTGGGCACACACTATTTTCCCTATTCCCTAGTCTATTTTCAGACTATGTCCGAACAGGGACTAAAAATTATGTGCACCCATAACCAATCATGAGCAACGTCTGTACTAAATCTGATCACATGTTCAAATATTTTTTTGGAAAAGAAATGGCCAATCAGTAATTATTATATTATGGTTAATGATTCATAAATAAAACAAAGTCAATGTGCATAATGCTTGTTTTTGTGTCAACTTTGAATCAAACAAATCCAGGCAAGTCTGAGAAATAAATCAAATGTTTGGAACCCATAGCATAAGGCCCTGTGTTTTCAGATTACATTGTATGGGAAAACTAAAAACAAGCATTCTGGAAATAAATATGATTGCTACAATTTTATGTGCAAATATTATGAAAAAATAGCTAATACTCACTACGATAGACAATGGAGTAATTCCCTTCCAACATATCATCCACCAAGGATTTGGCCGTGATCCCAACATCATAGCAATGTCATCATAGAACTGATCAGCTCCTGTTAAAATTTAAGAAATGGTTATTTCATTTAAGAAAAGAGATGGTTGCTTAACACACTCTTAATGCAGCAATTTTCTGAAAGTTTTTGCCTGTGACTTGCTATTTGAAAATTCTAAAATCTCTGGATAATCGTACAAGCTTTCGAATCCTGGACTTCATGTTGTATGTTTTTTGACCAATTTTAAATTCAAAGTTTCCAATAACGCAAGGCTTACAGTGAGTGTCACATTTCTGAAAAATAGACTTATTCATTGAATCATAGAATATTTAAATTAGGTAATGACTCACCACCTAGCCTTTGTAAAAACTTCAGTTAGCAAACAAAATATAGCGGACTTACTTAACAAATAACTGGACTGTTAACTATTTGGTTTTGCCACAAAAAAAAATTAGGCTATAAAATATTCCACTGAACTAAAGTAATGTACCTAATATAATTATAATAGGTGATTTTCCATTCAACTGCGAGATCTCGCAAGATGCACAAGAAACGTGTGTCTAACATCTGCCGCAAAAATCGAACGATTTGATTTTGAACTCAAATTTTTTCATTTCGTAACTCACATCGACCGACCGATCTTCGACAGAGAAATATTGCTTTCGAATACCCTCACTTAATTGAAATTGTCTATCATCAAATGTGTACAGCACATTATTAAGCACGGAAATGGCCTCAAAATAGTTTCGCGTTTGTCAAATCCCACGTGATATTTGACGCCACTACGACGCTATGACCTTTGTTTGTCTTGTTTTTATGTTCGATTTTATGCCTAACGCGTGATTCTCGCAGTGAATGAAAAATGGTTGATTATTTATCTCCATATTGACCCAATTACGAAACGGTAACAGAATGTACTTTTTTTAAATGTTCTGGTCACGTGGCAAGACTGTCACCATTATCCTATCATAACCAAATTACGATAATTTGATGCACATCTGTTGGCGAATGAATCACATCATTACGCACTCAGCCAGGGTACGATTTGACCACTTTTTTTGTTGCCCAACCCCCAGTTAGATTTGAACAGGTCTGACACAATAACTATGCCACTAAACTAACACTATTTGTGATTGTCCAACAGAATGTATTTTAAACTATTACCGGTAGACCAAACATCAGATCTTGCACACGACTGTGTCGTAATATCTTTCTTTCCCAAAAGTCGATCATCTAGAAATCAAAACATTTTAGAATCTGCATAATGTGATGAAACCTTACCATATATCCATCCAATCACCAGGCATTCAACGAGAGCAACAATGAATAAAGAGATGACTCCAGTGTACCAGTCCAGCACAGTGAATATGTATATACCACCCTGCAACACAAAATTAGCAAAAAATTTAATCAAATCATTCATACAAATTAAATTAACAATCGCAGTTACATTCTAAAAAATTACCGTGATACTTCCAAGATGGCAGTGATAGTGAGTAAACTCGTAAAGAGAAACAAAAATGTCATCACCTTGCCCAGTCTTTAGCGTAACACACGAAGAGAAATGACAAGAAAATAAATAATATTTACTTGATTCAACCTTAATCACTGTATTCGTGTATACATTGCAGTATCTGCTGAATAAAATTTGTGAACCAATCTGTATAAACGTACCTCACAAACTAGTGGTAACCCAAGAAGGAAACTGACAATGCTGAGGCCCAGCATGAAAAATGTCTTTCGTTTGCGGAGTACATTTGGAAACATGTCCGTGATCGCACTGCATACGCCTTCAACCATGCCAAACTAAATAGAAACAGAACAGCAATCAAGTCTAGACTATAAGAACACTGGTGCAAGTAAATGTTAAGATATAACTCGTCGAATTAAACAGATTACCATTATCTGGAGACGCGTGCCCTGCTCTGTAAAATGAATATTCATGTATAATAAGCATAATCATACAACTCAACTGAAGTTAGTTTGCTCCGACGAGAATTACCACCTTGAATGCAAAAGATAAACTTCCTCAACCTCACCAAACTACATAGTACTTGGGGAGTACAGTTACCTGACTATCAAGTCCTAACGTAAACAACATAAAGAAGAAAAGAATTGACCAGAACGGAGCTAGCGGTATACGAGCCAAGGCCTCTGGGTATGCTACAAACGCCAAACCAGGTCCTGCGGAGAGAAATATTGAAATGAACAAAAGAGTGGGCATAAAATCACCAATGATGTCAGTAAGTGGTGTAAACACAAGAGAAAGGTAGCTGCTGTTTCCTCTCAGTAACTGTAGTAACGCCTGTAAAGAGTAAGAGTAGGTAAAATTTAACTGCAAATGAGAAGATAATACAAGTTAGTAGAAATTGATCATGCTTCCATAGTTCTAACAATCTTAAAAGATCCAGTGCTAATTTCAAGTACACTTTTGCACTGAATGTAAACCTAATTTTTACTTGTAAAATAATATTTATTTGCGAAGTTAAGAATGCCGAAAAACGTTTAATGATTTAAAATATTTAAATTCATTAAATGTACACAGAAAATATGATTGTAACCTCCACTTTTATGTATATTTGGGTTGATTTTTTGTTTGTTTAATCAGTTGTTAAACTAAATAGAAATGATCGGTAAGGTGAAGTATGAAAAGTTGGTATGTGTGCGTCTAAATGATTATTTTTTTGTTTAACATGATGCAAACAATCATGTGTAAATGCAAATGAGGTCTGATCATTTCTCTGTATAGTTTCAAAATGTGTGCAATATTATTATTAACAAATAATTTCTTGCCTGATGTAACAACTTTATCAATTGGTACACCCAGTTCATGAGACATGAAACCGACGATTGAAAATATAGCCAATCCAGCGTAGATACTAGTTCCGGAATTTACAAGAGGTACAATCAGGGCGTCCCTGGAAGAGTAAAAAAAAAAAAATATTAATATAACAATAAAATACAGGTATAAAAACAGTTATATTCCAGTCTGAAAATATGAACTTTGTGTATGCGTTATACAGTTTATTTGTATACAACACATTGTCCTATTAAAGCATTCATAGACGAAATGAAACACCAAACTAAGCAGGTGATGCGTTAAAGCGGGAGGGTCGTCACATGCGCACGCGCGGGAATTGAGTCCCAAGTGACGTTAACAACACATGCTAAAAATGCAAAGACTCATGGGTAGACGCTTGTTTGTAAACAATGACACGCTATGGCCATCTGACGCATGCGCAGGTGATGACTCCCCCTGCTTTAAGGATGTAGTAAAGGTTTGTAAGACATCTTTTATGTTTTAATACCTCAAAGTGGGATAGGTTATTTTTTTTGTCAAAATTCATCCCTTAAAACATCTAAAATCAATTTTTTTTTTTATTAAGTTAGTCTGGAAATGGTTGTGTCACAGGAAACTGTACCCTCAAGAACTTGTGATAACAAAGATAACAGAAGGTTAGTGGAAAAAACAACATTGAATATAATTTGCACAAGAACCAACAAAAACCATACACAGGTACATGTACCGTAGCCGAAGCATATATCATAAGAGTGAGCTCAACAATTTATATATTGAGGATGGAGAAAGAAAAAAATGACTTTGGCATGAAAGCAAATGTCATTCTTTAATGCAGAGCCAGACAGTGAACTTTACTACAGCATTAATGTGACCGACCATTGACAGTGAGGACAGCATCACGCCAGAAAACTTGCATATCAGCTGAGCCCCTTTCTCAATCAAATTAGATGTTATCACATTATTTAATTACGCTAAATTAAATATTTATTCACAATTATGTATGAACCTTCTATTTGCTAGCTTTTATTTATTGTATTGTTTTTATTTATCAAATAAAATGAAATGCACTATTTACAACAGTCACGCACCAAACCAAGTAAACAGACAGAAAAAATTTCAAATGAGTCACGAAGAAAAAAAAAAAAAAACTAATGTAGATGTAGTCTGAAGCCCTGATATAGTTGCTTGGTTGCTAACTAAACAGCGCCCTCACACGAAGTGACTCTGTGAAGCACCAATATAGTTTCCTTGGTTGTTAACTAAACAGCATCCTCATATGCAGCGACTCGGCATACTTACATCAAACAGTTATGGTGGAATCGATTGTAACTCGCCATAGTGAGTAAGCCCCCCCAAGCTGGTCCTAATGAGTAGAAGATCTGGGAAAACGCATCACCCCATACCTGTAACAAACAAACAAAAAATACAACATAAATGATTGTTAGAGAAAGCTTAAAATTGCAATTTGCTATTTCACAACTATTTATTTATTTGTTGGGCAAGTTTATTAAAGAACAAAAAGCTCTCAGCTAACCCTTAAGAGGGATAAGATAAGAGAAAGGAAACCCATATACAGTGGTATCCTACTACTGTGATGGTAATGTGCAGAACACTCAACCAATGATTGTATCATCCCCACTCGACAAGATGCCATTCATCTAAACCAAGTACCACAGGTTCCTGGCTAGGCAGAAAGACACAGTGAGTTTACACTGCTGAGTGACCAGTCAACTGAGGCGATGGGTAAGCACACAGAAGTCACATCTATCCAGAAAGTCAGTTTTCAAAAACAAAGTTTCGTAGGATGACAAAAAAGCAGTAACAAGTTAAAAATCACCCACAATTTGAATTCACAAGTAAAAACAAAAGCCAGTAATAATTGACCTTTTACTAGACCATTCTAAAAGGAGATGGCGTTTTTTTCAGTGCTGTGACATCATGGCATATGAGCTGGGTTTTTACAGGGTTATATATAAGCAATGTACACTCTAAGCTTCATTCGCCAACGACTTGCACAGATACCGTATTAAAATGAATTTAAATTGACTTAATTGGAGCAAAATAATTATCAACATTTTTTTGTTTAAAAATTGTCACATAATTATTGATTTTGACACATGTCATACACTTTTTTTTTTAAATGCAAATTTACAAACCTAAATTTACTTGTCATATAATTAGTGTTAAATCTGCATTGCGAATGTATTTTATTCTGTATTTAAGTTTATTCCAAGCAGTGATCCAGATTTATGGAGGTATTTGCGGTTATATAGTCATGTGGTCAATAGTTGCTGGCATTGTACGGCACTAGGCAGAGAATATTTGGTTCAACTGGTTAAAAATATAATGTGCAACCGAATTCCAGGATGTATATTCATCATACGCATACAGAGATTGAAGGAAATCATCCAAGCCATCTCAGAGGAATGGACATTACCATAAAATCTGTATTAGACGCTGCATCCCTAATAGAAGTCGCACCCATTATTTTTAAACAATTGAGAAGCAAAAATTCATCATTTCTCATATGTGTAGATTCTCTAATAGAAGCCGCATCCCCTCTGTTGCATTGTAACATTTTAATAGCAGCCGCTGCTTTTATTACAGATTTTACAGTACTGGAGACGTTAGAAAGTATGAAAATTTTATTTTATTCAAATGTGATCAGTAATTGAGATATCAGTGTTAATTAATTATGTTAATTAGGTGATTAATAAGCATAAATATTTCCGAAAACTAATTGGGTCTCTGCATAGTTCTCTTTAAAAGTTTCATTAAAATCCAATTCGTGGTTCTTTATACATCAGTGGAACATTATGCAAATTAGGTAAGTAATATCCAATTAAAACTAATCAGGTCTCTGCATAGTCCTAGCAGATCTATGTAGCAAGTCTCATTGAAATATGATGATTAGTACTTGAGATATCAGGCAAAAAGCTGAAAATTAACTAATTATGCTAATAAGGTAATTAATATGCACAAATATTTACCCAAAAACTAATCAGGGTATGCACAGTTCTTAAGTTACTATGTACCAAGTGTCATTGAAATGTGATGATTACTACTTGAAATATCAAAAGCTGAAAATTAATTAATTATGCAAATTAGGTAATTAAGGTAGAGATGTACTTTATTTGGCTTGCTTTTTAATTGAGTAATTAGACAATGAAGATGGTATTATATATCCAACATGTTATATATTTTCTGAAAGCTTATTATACAAACTTTGTAAAACTTGTCTTTATTTTAAATATCCAGAATGCGTTTTTGATTTTGGATCAAAAATATGCTTTTTTGGACAAAAGTGGTTTAAAAAAAATTAGCTTAAAAACTTCAAGTCCGTTTGTGGGTAAAATTACATCACTGGATACCTTGGTATACTACTAATTCAAATGCGTCTACTCATCTCTCTAACGACTTTCAAAGTCGCACAGCATGACCTCAAAGTTCATCCTTTTCTATTTTTGCATAATTTATATATCCATGTTAATTGCGGACTTGTTATTTTTGTTCCACTCGCCGTAATAAACTGTCCGGACGCATTTTGAAGGGGGAACACCTTGTCAATAATGTGTTAAAATTTCGAGGCAAATGGCCAAAGCGTCTATCAGCTATTTTAATTTAAAACCCAAGAATTCACCAAAAATAGAAGACGAGAAAAAGGCTAATTTGCATATTTGCGCGTTAAACCGGGAATTACTGCTTCGTCATACTTTCTAGACTATTGAAATTGAAAGTTGACGTATAGACATAGACATTTTATGTAAAATCGTTGGACCAGAACAACTGCTCTTGAATATATAAATCAGAAACACGTCATTCATACCAGTGTTTTGATGGGGGTCGGTAAAAACACATGGCAGTGCCCAGTAAATATGACGTCATCTCATGAATTATTAAACAGGGGGCGGTCCTAGGAAGGTGACCTTTTATCACGATCAAAACATCATGGCTTCTCTTCGATGTATTTTCAATAAAAAATCTACGAGTATTTCAGAGCCTATGGTTTACCGTGAAGAATACAAAGTGGGATATTAAATTATTTATCCTTGATGATTTTTATGTAGTATTGAGAACCAACTCCAGGAAGCGAATGCACAATAATGAATAATCGCGTAATCCTAGAATCGAAACGCGAGGCACAGAAGTGTTGTTCATCGTTTCCAATTCCATTTTCCCACTGCAATATATTTGTTAAAAGAAATATTTGAATTATGTTCGTTTTTTAAGGAGGCATTTTTTTATTTTTCCGATTTTGGCAACGCCTTATTCAGGGATTTTCTAAGACAGTCGCAGACAATCAGTGCACGGATGTATGTACAAAACATGCTGATGTACTACCGGCGACGGTCGCTGCAAGGAGAGAGCTCCAGCTCCTAACGTAAAAGTTTTAAAATTTCGACCGGTTTTAAATAATTTGTGTTGGAAATCTGACATGTTTTAAGAGTGCAAAATTAAGGTGCATTTTCGAGCGGTCGAATTTTTCTGAATAGAAATCGGCAAATGAAAAAAATAGGAGTGCTAAACAGTGTGCTTCGTTAGTTTTAAAAAAATGGAATGTCCGTCAAATTGACGTAAACTTCCCCAGCAAAGGTCGTGGTCGAGTTGCAGGCTAAAAAACTCAAAAATCAAAACAAAATCATCAATCAGTAAGTATTATGACAAGGAAAACAAGTCATTGTCAATGACACGTCCCTGTTCCGTTCATAGTTGAGTGACATATACATTCAAAGCAGATCATGACCGAAATGCACCTGCATATGTACAACACATTGTGCTAAATCTGAACAAAATCCATCCATGCATGACTGAGATCCGGTTCTGGAATTGTGAAAATACGTGATTTTGAAGCATTTTCGGCCTTAAAATGGCCATCATTCCGCTATTGTTAAGTAGATCATGAAACAAATGCACATATCTATTTGTGACATGATGTACCATGTGTGTGTGAAGTTTGAACTTGATCAATCCAGACATGTCTTGGATATGGATCCAGAACTGAATTCTTTAACAAAATGGCCGCCAGTCGGCCATTTCGAACTTGATCCGGGAAAAAAAAAAGACGTGCATCAAGGTCCTATTATGTTTAATGTATGTACCAAATTTGAATGAAATCCGTCCATGCATAACTGAGATCCGGGTCCGGAATGGTGAAAATGTGCGATTTTGATGCATTTTCGGCCTTAAAATGGCCGCTATTCGGCTATCGTTAATCGGATCATGAAAAAAATGCATGTGCATATGTCCCATATAATGTGTGATGTATGAGTGAAGTTTGAACTTAATCGGCCCATGCATGTTCGAGATACAGGTGATCACGGACGCACGGACGGACAGACGCACACAGGGCAAAACACAAGTCCCCGTTTTCGGACTGCGTCCGAACGGGGACTAAACAAAACATCAGACGCGGAGAAGCGGTCAGCGCATCAAAAGAGTTGTTACTGTAATGTATCAAGTTACCTCTCTCTGTGATTTATTTTTCATTGAAATTATTTGGTTGTTTTCAATTAATTTTAGCGTACCTCTGCAATTTATTTTAGCATTGTCAGTTGTCAATCTGATTAAAATCTGATGTAGTGTACGGGCTTTAATTATTTTGGCTATAAACTTATTTTAATTTTATTTTTTATTACTTTTGTTATTAATGCCCTTTTATTTTATTATTTTACTTTGATTTTGATTTTGTGATTTTTTTTAATTCCGCCCTACCTACATCTGAACCGATGCCTATGTAACGAGATTTCAACGAGACCCACTATCGACGATTTTAGTCAACGAATCACAGACCTCCTTCTATAGCGCACATGATGGCGTCACCGGGCAGAGTCTGATGGCAAACACACTCAAATAAAATGGCGGATTATACCGACCGAGAAAAACACGGCTTTTCGGTAAGTTTATCATTGTCAAATGCAACGAAAGTCATTTTTATGTTAATATTGTGGCTCGAATGGTTCGACTTTAGATCGTTATTTTGCATAGTTATTCTGGGAGTGACGATTTTGTTTCCACCACCGGTTCGACCGAACACCAGTGTCTTTTTCCAGTCGCCTGCCCTGGAGACGGGTGATGTTTTGTTGACGATCGGGCCAAAATCGTCTACGATATTGAAGCCGTAAATATTCATCAAATTGTATCAACATTTTGTACATTATACAATAACACTTTATTAAAGTAAATGAGCTGATTTGGACTGGAATAAAATATTTTTTATTTGGAACACATCGCAATTGATCAGGAAATATTGTTTTGCTCCAATTTTCTGCGTCGATGCCGTGGGCCGGTGACCGCTATACAATTTAAAATCAGTTTGCATTGTTTACTATAGCTGTTTACAGTGTTCTAATCATTACGATTTACTTATTTTTTTGCTTCCATTCTAGATAATTATGCTCAGTGATGTAAAATTGAAGCGATGACTGAATGAACAAACCTTGGCTGGCGAAGATGTATCTGGAAGTGTACACATTTGTTGGAAGTGAAAAAAATATTCAATGAAATGACAAAAATTGTAAAATGCTGTGGAATTTCTTTTGCAAATAAAAATATACTAGCAATTTTCTATTAATGGTTTATTCAAGTGGGCAAAATATAAATGTACAGAAGAATTGCCCGTATACACTGAAAAGTAAGCAACCGACAGCCTGTATAAAAGGGGGACTGTGATTGGCTGTTACTTACGCGAGATTTGAACGGGACTTACATAGGCGTCGGATCAGATGTAGGTAGGGCGGAATTAAAAAAAATCAAAATCAAAGTAAAATAATAAAATAAAAGGGCATTAATAACAAAAGTAAAAAAAAAAAAAATTAAAAAAAGTTTATAGCCAAAATAATTAAAGCCCGTACACTACATCAGATTTTAATCAGATTGTGTCAGTTGTTTGCTTCATTGAATTAAACTGAGTTCGTCCGGTTGCAAACAAAGCTGTCTCGCACCACCTAGCAAAAATTGCGAATGATCGTAGTAGAGGTATCCATTGGACAAAAGATACACAAAAGTTTGTATCTCCCCGACCCAGTGCAATATATCCGGTTAGAATCAAAGCTCACGTGTCCCTTATTTGAGGGACCAGATTCTGCCGTAAATTCGGGATGGGATTTAGAAAAAAAATAAAATGGGACTTTTAAGGTGTATGTTGGCGTCATTTTCGGACATTTCAATCATTCCTGATGCCTAAAATAGAGTCTAAGTTTTACCGTAGTCATTGACGCCTATTCAAGAGTATGATGTTTATTGTGACTAGCGTGAATGGGTAAGCTTCGTTTCGACAATGAGCAGTTATCACTGTAAACAATGTTAAATTATTCTTCACATGCTCAGTTTATTTTTTGAGAACAATTATTTAAAAATAAAATCTCTCAGTCAATCAGAAACTCGGATTCACGCCTTCAGGGAAAGTCATGTTTGGACGCTCACATCAATTTTGTTTTTCGTTCGGTGAGCTGATGCCTTCAGTGTAGCTTTTGCCTCTTCCGACATAGAAATCATCTGAATCTTCTTTCTACCTCTCTTTCTTTTCACACCACGCATAATGTAATGATAAAAATTAGGAAAAAACGCTGAGGAAATATAATGTTTGGTTTGCTAGCGAGCGAGAACTGATTTGAGAATAATTGCACATGCGCATGAATTGAATGAACTATGACCCGTACAATCTCGATTTGCATATTGTCAATCAAAGGTCCTGTTATTTGGTTACTCATGCAAATTAGGCAATTGGACATAAACATTGCCAGGTGTGAGTGTTTTTTATTTTTAACCAGAAAATAAACAGCAATTTTAACGGTGTTCCAATAAGAATTCAAATTTTCACAGAATGTTCTTTAGATAAAAATCTATATAAAAAACGAAAAAAACTATTTTTGATTGAAATTCACCAATAAACTGCATCTCTACCTTAATATGAAAAATGAAAATGATATGTTTGTGTAAACCCAATATGCATGAGCTGATACAAAGTTTGAATAAGATCAGTGTTCCGGTCACACATCAATTATTTGGCAAAATAGTTATTTTGATAAATTTGATCAAAAAAAACACAATCTACAGTAGTACCTGCGAGTATAATACTTGTGTGCATACTTTAATCTAAAACAGGAGACATGCATCTATCGGCGAGGAATCAACATAAACATTAATAAAAACAAAATGCCTACAAAGTTGATACAAAGTTTAACTGAAATCACCACATTTATCTGCTATAATAGACATGTTTACAATTTACAGCAATTTAAAAATTTTTCAGACAAAATAGCTGTCAATTTTCAATGAATTCATTTTAATTTTTGGAAGAGGAAAGACTATTCCAAAATGGAACTACAGTCAAACCTGTGTTAACGACCACCTGGAAAGTGGCCATATGTTACGTCCAGATTACTGAGTACGCAATCTTTAGGGCTAATAGACAGGGGTACCATCGCAACTTGGTTTGTGAAGTTGCGAAAAAAGTAAAAAAAAAAAGTTGAATATCATCTGAATGTAACGTCTAGAGACTGGAAAGATTTTAACAACAAGTTAAATCAAAGAAAGCTTAGAAAGAACTCCCATGTGCTGAGAGTATTGGAGACACATTAAATATAATTCGAAATTACTTAGCTGAAAACTAATTATGCAAATCAGAAAATTAATATGACCAGATTTGAGTGTAAAACTAATGAGGTCTGCGCAATGTAACAGAACCAAAAAATTATGAATTATTATGCTTATTAGGGAATTAATATGAACAGATTTTTACCCCAAACTAATTAGGTTTGTACATTGTCCTAGAGCATCTTTGTACTAAGTTTCATTGAAATGGAATAATTAACACCGCGAAAACTCCAAAATTTCGACCCCTCTAAAAATTTGACCGCCTATTTATTTGCCGGGTTTCGGTGTTTTATTTACCTCCAAATTTTCGACTCCACTAAAAATTGCCGACTCATTCTTATTCGAAAATTGCGACCAGTTTTAGTTTTCCCCCAAACGAAAAAAAAACCGATGTGAGCGTTCAAACGGGACCTTCCTCAAAGGCATGAATCCGGGTTTCTGATTGACTGAGAGATTTTTATTTTATTGGTAACGAAAATATATTCTAAATAAACGAAGTTTCAAATAAAAACGAACACAAAAATCTCGGCATGCTGCGTTTCTGAATTGTTGATTATTACTGTACTCAGTAGTGATTATAATAATGTACACAAAATAAATTTGTTGAATGGTTATGAAATACAAATAAAAGTCAACTTAGTTTCATCGTAAGCGAATGATTCCGGTCTCGTATAAACGTTTGATGCTGTAGGATATCCGCCATGTTCTCTTAGGTCAAATAGGTCAAATCGCTAATTAACCAATCAAAAAGCTGGATGATGCGAAAACGGCATGATTTTTTTTAAATAAAAAAATTAGTTGTTTTTAAAAAATAAACTGGTCATCTGAAGAATAATTTAACATTGTTCACAGTGATAACAGCTCATTCTCGAAAGGAAGCTTACCCGCTCACGCTAGTCACGATAAAAATCATACACGTGTACTCTTGAATAGACAGACGTCAATGACTACGGTAAAACTTAGACTCTATTTTAGCCGGCAGGATTGATTGAAATGTCCGAAAAATGACGCCAAAATACACCTTAAAAGTCCCATTTTATTTTCTTAAATCCCATTATATTTTTTAATCCAAGGGCGAATTTACGGCAGAATTTGGTCCCTCAAATCACCGGTACGGTGCTCAAATAAGGGACACGTGAGCTTTGATTCTAACCGGATACATTGCACTGGGTCGGGGAGATCGTTTGCTAAACTTCCATGTATCTTTTGTCCAATGGGTACCTGTACTTCGAACATTCACAAGTTTTCCTAGGTAGTGCGAGACAGCTTTGTCTTTTGACCTATTAGTTTTGTGCTGACCTCTTCTCCGCGTCTTGATGTTTTGTTTTGCTTGTCATAATACTCACTGATTGATGACTTTGTTTAGATTTTGAGTTACAACTCGGCCACGACCTTTGCTTTTACCGTGAAACATGAGGAAGTTTACGTCAATTGACGGACATTGCATTTTTTAAAAACTAATGAAGCACACTGTCTATCATCCCCATTTTTTTTTGCTGATTTCTATTCTGAAAAATTCGACCGTCCGAAAATGCACCTTAATTTTGACTCTAAAAACACGTCACATTTCTAACACAAATTATTTAAAACCAGTCGAAATTTTGGAGTTTTTACGGTACTTTAGATATCAGTGTGAAAGATTAAAATTGGTTAATTATGCAAATTAGGTAATTAATATGTACAGATTTTAACCCACAATTATTCAGGTCTGTCTATTGTCCTACAGCATCCATGTACATTCATTGATATGTGATGTATAGTACCTGAGATATCAGTGTGAAAGTTGGTTAATTATGCAAATTAGGTGATTAATATGCACAAATATTTACCGGAAACTAATTGGGTCTGCATAATTCTAGATTCATTGAAATATGATGATTAGTACTTTAGATATCAGTAGAAAAGCTGAAAATTAATTATGCAAATTAGGTAATTAATATGCACAATTATTTACCCTAAAACTAATCAGGTCTCTGCATAGTCCTAAAGGATCTATGTACCAAGTTTCATTGAAATGCGATGATTAGTACTTGAGATACCCGTGGAAAAGCTGAAAATTAACTAATTATGCAAATTAGGTGATTAATATGCACAAATATTTATCGAAAACAATCAATCTCTGCATAGTCCTTGAGTATGTAAGTACCAAGTTTCATTGAAATGTAATGCTAACTACTTATATCAAATGCTGAAAATTAATTAATTATGCAAATTAGGTAATTAATATGTACTGATATTACCATAAAAACTATCAGGTCTGTGCAGTGTCGTATGACATCTATGTACCAAGTTTCATTGAAATGTGATGATTAGTACTTGAGATATCAGTGGAAAAACCGAAAATTGACTAATCATTATGCAAATTAGGTAATTAGTATCCACGGATTATTACCAAAAACTAATCAAAACCTAGCATTAGTTCAGAGCATCTATGTACCAAGTTTCATCAAAATCCAATGAGTGGTTGTTTAGATATCAGTGGAACAGTCATGGAACCACTAAAAAATAGCTAATTATCATGCAAATTAGGTAATTAATATGCACGGATTTTTACCAAAAATTAATCAAATCTGCGCATATGTTCAGAGCATCTATGTACCAAGTTTCATCAAAATCCAATGAGTGGTTCTTTAGATATCAGTGGAACAGTCATAGAACAGCTAAAAATTAGCTAATTATCATGCAAATTAGGTAATTAACGAGCATGGATTTTTACCAAAACCTAATCAAATCTGCGCATTGGCCCAGAGCATCTATGCACCAAGTTTCATCAAAAACCAATGTATGGTTCTTGAGATAGCAGTGGAACAGTCGGACACACATACATACACACATACACACATACACACATACACACATACAGACACACTAACTGCAAAGACTCCCATTTTGTGCTTCGCACATGGGAGTCAAACAGTTTCATTCAAAGTTTGAAATGAAAAACTAGCTTGTTACCGATCAGTACTACCCCCGGTATACTATCGATCCCCAGCCGGCCAGCGGCACTTCTGTGAACTGTCTCGCACATGAAGAGCAAATTCCCCCCGTCTCGAAAACAAAAAAAATGAACCAGTTTTATTAAATGAGAGACGTTTTATTTACCTTGTCGACATGAAATATTCAAACAAAATAATAAAACATTCGTTTATTTAGTTTTCATCGCGGGATTGCAAAATCCGACCTATTTTGGCCGCCATGTTGTTTGTTGTTGATCGTTATAAATTATGCTAATGAAGCTAGCACATGGCATTGTGTCAACACAGGTGGCGCTATTCAGCACAGAATTGGTTGGTTTACGGCGATCTGCGTGTCAATGAGCGCATGGGCAAAACGTATTGTTACTGAGGGGTCATCTCGGGGTTATTTTCAACGAAAGATGTTTTCTATTTTGATCCTCTTTTTTTTATAAACTGTAATATCAATATTTCGCAATCGAGAAAATTCGTTTGGGCAGTTTTGACACGTCAATGCTTGCAACAATTAACTGTAAAATTGCGTGTACGATCACCGTGTTTCATTTCCGGTTCGTTTGATTTTCTGATTCAACACCGAGAGTTGGAGCAATCGTTATGAGTTTGGTCAATTTTGTTTATTACCAATGCTTCTTCATTTTTAATGCTTGTTTGTTTTTTCAATCACGGCAACTTTGCCTGTGCATTTTGCCACAGTGTACAATCGACAATACTAACGGTGGGACTGATTACCGCCTGTGATGGAATATGTGTAAGAGACTGGGGAATAAGACTGCTTGGCGAGAGTGTGAAAGTCCGAGCTGAAACGCCAATGCGGCCGATCGTTGACAATCGTTCTTATGCATTAAATACACCAATGAATCCATGGGCAGAATCACTTGGTTTCAGTGAATTTACATGATATAATTTGTAGTAAAAAAGTAAACCTGTAATTATCCAGATGAAAATGAGTGACTTTTATTAAAAAAGACATATTCATTGTAGGTTTGTTTTTATGTATTGCTTATGATCTCCCTTAAAATTCCGATCCTAATTAATATTCATGATTAAATGAATAAATTAGGCCACCTCCATATAAAGACCACCTGTCTATAAAGGACAGTTTGGCTCAGTCCACTGACTGTCCTTTATAGACAGGTTTGACTGTATTTTGTAAGTGGTCCCTGAACTTAGCTTTGGTGTTCAAAGGGTTAAAAAGTTGCTGAGTGACACAACTTTGCTGTCTGACATACTTTGGAAAATTCCGATGTTTATCCCAAAATTCGCACCTTTGCTGAACCAGATATATACCTTTCTGAGAAAACAGCTGCGTCGGTTTTGAATACGATCAAGAAATTCAGTTTTGCGTACCACTAAACAAGCACAAGATATGTAACTGGCTCCCCAAATAATTTCCAGATTTTTTTTTATACATACCTTTGGTATCAACAAAGCCTCCCATTTGGGGATGAGGAAAAACTTGAGCCCATCTGCCGAACCAGGTAGTGTGACTCCACGAATCAGTAGTATAGTGATGACAACATAGGGAAATGTCGCCGTGAAATAGACCACCTAAATATCAAAAAAAATATAATTTACATCATTAGCACATAATTATAAATTAAGATTAACAAATCAATTTCAAATCAATTGTTACAATCACTATCATTAATTCATATAGGTGGTCAGCGCCTATAGATAACTTTTCCAATATCCTCGTGTTATAGTTTTCATAAATAATTATTAATAGAATTAAAAGTTCTTTAAAATTCAGGTTCTATGAGAAATATGATATTCATTTTTAAATATGTATTTTTTGTACTGTTTTTAAACAATTTAATTCATTTTCAGTTTCACTCATGACGGATCATGTGATATAATGGTGGATCATACTTTTATGCAGGATTTGCCCATATACGGTGATAGTGAATCATGTGACAAGATTACCCATATGTGGGGATACTGAATCATGTGACGAGATTACCGGTATATGGTGATAGTGAATCATGCAAGATTACCCATATATGGTGATAGTGAATCATGTGACAAGATTACCCATATATGGTGATGGTGAATCATGTGACAAGATTACCCATATATGGTGATGGTGAATCATGTGACAAGATTACCCATATATGGTAATAGTGAATCATGTGACGAGATTACCCATATATGGCGATAGTGAATCATGTGACAAGATTACCCATATATGGTGATAGTGAATCATGCAAGATTACCCATATACAGTACAGTTCTCGCGGAAGCTTTGGCTTCACTTCAGCTTCACCTTCGCTTCAGCATCGCATCATTATGGCATTGTTATGGCTTCAGCATCGCTTCAATGTCGCGACATTAAAAAGTTAGGCGATTATCGCTTCGCTTCATTGTGGCCTCATTATGGCGACAATGTGGCATCAGCATCGCTTCATCAAACAAAGAAGTACTATACTCATTTCCCCCAAACCTTTTGACCAGTCAATTTCCGTTTTATTTATTTATTCTGCTTTTCATAGATCACGGTTACTAGTTTAGTAACCGTGCATAGATGTTGAACAACCGTCAAAAGTGCAAATACTTTTTGTTTTAACTGTCTATAATTATATGCACGCAATCTGACCCTTTGACCTAGATTTGGCTGGGATTGAATATTTTATTTTAGACAATATTCCGACGCGACGCACTGCTACAAAATGTATTCAACAGAAGTACAACACGGTTGTCTGGGTTTCTTTTCCTGATTGTGTTGAGTTTACGATTTGTATAATTATTGTTGTTTCCCCCCAAGCAGAAGACAAGCCGAAGGACCATGAAGCTAAATAGAATTCCCACGCATGGACGTGGACTGAGTGACAGAAAATATTTCTAAGGCTAAAATAAAAATGACCTACTATTACACCTCTTTGTGTATTTGTCAATTTGTATATATTTGGTATGACCGTATGATCGTAAATACCTAGAAAAATCTCGTCTTTCGTTAATAATTTCATTTGTTTGAAATGTCTACCGACCGTAATTTGTTTCTCCAAACGGTCCCGACGTCCGTCATTCAACACAATCAGCATTTATTTATCGCAATTCATGGGGATCATGTCCCGTAATTTGCGGGCTGTACAACCAAATAATTAAACAAGTACTATTTATTGTATTTTTGTTTTACCTCGCGAAACTACAACAGAGCGTAGAGTTGTCGCGGTTAAATAGTCGCCTTGAAATCGATGGAACTTCAACTACTAGTATCCATTTCTCACCTTGAAATAAAAAAAAATCGAAGAGCATCGGGGGATATATTATTAACCAGTCTTACGAATCGCTAGCTTTATTTTATTCGAATTCATAAAATTCACGAGTATCGACATTTGTTGGCAACTTCTGCGTTAAAATGGTTGAAAATGTGGGTGTGGTTTTTTCGCAAAGTCCTGTTGATAATACGGACAAATATGGTTCTGTGACCCAGGTCGTGCTCCGATCAGGTGACTTTCAGCCAATCAATGATGTTGTAACAAAACATATTTAACGCAAATTGAAGGGTCGTCGTACCATCCAATCTCCATCGTCGATTCACAAAGTTTTGTTTGTGCTGTGACAGGCTTCGCAATTATTCACTGAAAAACATCGGTATATTTTGACAAACGGATGTGATTTTACCTCAGTTAAAAAAAAAGAAAAGAAAAGAAAACAGGGCTGAGATACTAATCAGTTTTGCAAGTTGGGAAATAAGGTAAACCAGACTGGGGTCGATAATTTTCAGTATCGAAGGACTTCCGTGTGAATCATGATTTTCAAATTGTTCATCGGCTGGTCACCAAATATTTACGGCCACACTAAATGGACACGTTTTTTTTCTGAAGCCCAATAAATTATTTCTGCATGTCAAGCGCTATTCGATTTTTTACAGGGCATGTGGCTCGTTTTCATTCGAAAATATGTTTGTAAGAATACTTTTAAAGTACATATAGATCGAGCTCAGATCACTGATCGTGACTTAATTTTGAGAATTGGTTGTCAAATTTTACCAGACCGACGCCACTACAACCATCCAATCATATGTTAGAAATGTACGCACTTGTTTTAGAACTTTGTATCAAGATGACTGGCGACGACGCCGACGCTCCAGGCGGCATACGCGTGTATTGCATGTTTTAGTAGTCCGGGCATGGGGTCGGACTCGGCTAAAACTAAACGAAACACAGAAAAAATACCACCGAAATAAGGAATCTGAATCTGCTCTTCTAGCAGAAAATAAAATGAGCGAAAAAAGGTAAATTTTATAACAAGAACAGTTTCACTTCGTATACAGCAAATTGTGTTGTATCAGAACGAGATTGAATCGTGTGATTTGAATTTATCACGATTTTCCTTCTAGTCAATATGGAACTCGTCACCTTGCCGATTGTAATGTACTTCGCAAAGTTTTTGGTGCCCAATACTCGCAACACTAAAATAATTAAACAAGATATCTTTTTAAAATGTCATTTTACTCTTGATCATATTATTTTATTCGCCTTGAATTTCAAATCGATTACATATCGAACTTCTGTACATGTTTTTGTCTACTGCCCTTCTGCGTGCAAATAATGAGGTCATACTCATGTCACAATAAGTTGAAGCTGATGCCATGTTGATGCCATGAGACTGCGAAGCTGAGGCCACGATGATGCCACAAAATAGCGAGGCGAACATAGCTTCAATTTTCAATGACGCGAAGCTGATGCCACAATGATGCGCTGCTGAGGCGACAATGAAGCCATGCGTAGGCGACAATGATGCCACAAAAGCCAAGGCTTCCGCGAGAACTGTACTGTATGGTGATAGTGAATCATGTGACAAGATTACCCATATATGGTGATAGTGAATCATGTGACAAGATTACCCATTTTTGGTGATAGTGAATCATGCAAGATTACCCATATATGGTGATGGTGAATCATGTGACAAGATTATCCATATATGATAGTGAATCATGTGACAAGATTACCCATATATGGTGATAGTGAATCATGTGACAAGATTACCCATATACGGTGATAGTGAATCATGTGACAAGATTACCCATATATGGTGATAGTGAATCATGTGACAAGATTACCCATATATGGCGATAGTGAATCATGTGACAAGATTACCCATATATGGTGATAGTGAATCATGTGACAAGATTACCCATATATGGTGATAGTGAATCATGTGACAAGATTACCCATATATGGTGATAGTGAATCATGTGACAATATTACCCATATATGGTAATAATGAATCATGTGACAAGATTACCCATATATGGTGATAGTGAATCATGTGACAAGATTACCCATATACGGTGATAGTGAATCATGTGACAAGATTACCCATATATGGTGATAGTGAATCATGTGACAAGATTACCCATATATGGCGATAGTGAATCATGTGACAAGATTACCCATATATGGTGATAGTGAATCATGTGACATGATTACCCATATATGGTGATAGTGAATCATGTGACAAGATTACCCATATATGGTGATAGTGAATCATGTGACAATATTACCCATATATGGTAATAATGAATCATGTGACAAGATTACCCATTTTTGGTGATAGTGAATCATGCAAGATTACCCATATATGGTGATGGTGAATCATGTGACAAGATTATCCATATATGATAGTGAATCATGTGACAAGATTACCCATATATGGTGATAGTGAATCATGTGACAAGATTACCATATATGTTGATAGTGAATCATGTGACGAGATTACCCATATATGGTGATAGTGAATCATGCAAGATTACCCATATATGGTGATGGTGAATCATGTGACAAGATTATCCATATATGGTGAATCATGTGACAAGATTACCCATATATGGTGATGGTGAATCATGTGACAAGATTACCTATATATGGTGATAGTGAATCATGCAAGATTACCGGTATATGGTGATAGTGAATCATGCAAGATTACCATATATGTTGATAGTGAATCATGTGACGAGATTACCCATATATGGTGAATCATGTGACGAGATTACCCATATATGGTGATAGTGATTCATGCATGATTACCTATATATGGTGATGGTGAATCATGTGACAAGATTACCCATATATGGTGATAGTGAATCATGTGACAAGATTACCCATATATGGTGATGGTGAATCATGTGACAAGATTACCCATATATGGTAATAGTGAATCATGTGACGAGATTACCCATATATGGCGATAGTGAATCATGTGACAAGATTACCCATATATGGTGATAGTGAATCATGCAAGATTACCCATATATGGTGATAGTGAATCATGTGACAAGATTACCCATATATGGTGATGGTGAATCATGTGACAAGATTACCCATATACGGTGATAGTGAATCATGTGACAAGATTACCCATATATGGTGATAGTGAATCATGTGACAAGATTACCCATATATGGCTATATTGAATCATGTGACAAGATTACCCATATATGGTGATAGTGAATCATGTGACAAGATTACCCATATATGGTGATAGTGAATCATGTGACAAGATTACCCATATATGGTGATGGTGAATCATGTGACAAGATTACCCATATACGGTGATAGTGAATCATGTGACAAGATTACCCATATATGGTGATAGTGAATCATGTGACAAGATTACCCATATATGGTGATAGTGAATCATGTGACAAGATTACCCATATATGGTGATGGTGAATCATGTGACAAGATTACCCATATACGGTGATAGTGAATCATGTGACAAGATTACCCATATATGGTGATAGTGAATCATGTGACAAGATTACCCATATATGGCTATATTGAATCATGTGACAAGATTACCCATATATGGTGATAGTGAATCATGTGACAAGATTACCCATATATGGTGATAGTGAATCATGTGACAAGATTACCCATATATGGTGATAGTGAATCATGTGACAATATTACCCATATATGGTAATAATGAATCATGTGACGAGATTACCCATATATGGTGATAGTGAATCATGTGACAAGATTACCCATATACGGTGATAGTGAATCATGTGACAAGATTACCCATATATGGTGATAGTGAATCATGTGACAAGCTTACCCATATATGGCGATAGTGAATCATGTGACAAGATTACCCATATATGGTGATAGTGAATCATGTGACAAGATTACCCATATATGGTGATAGTGAATCATGTGACAAGATTACCCATATATGGTGATAGTGAATCATGTGACAATATTACTCATATATGGTAATAATGAATCATGTGACGAGATTACCCATATATGGTGATAGTGAATCATGCAAGATTACCCATATATGGTGATGGTGAATCATGTGACAAGATTATCCATATATGATAGTGAATCATGTGACAAGATTACCCATATATGGTGATAGTGAATCATGTGACAAGATTACCATATATGTTGATAGTGAATCATGTGACGAGATTACCCATATATGGTGATAGTGAATCATGCAAGATTACCCATATATGGTGATGGTGAATCATGTGACAAGATTATCCATATATGATAGTGAATCATGTGACAAGATTACCCATATATGGCGATAGTGAATCATGTGACAAGATTACCCATATATGGTGATAGTGAATCATGTGACAAGATTACCCATATATGGTGATAGTGAATCATGTGACAAGATTACCCATATATGGTGATAGTGAATCATGTGACAATATTACCCATATATGGTAATAATGAATCATGTGACGAGATTACCCATATATGGTGATAGTGAATCATGTGACAAGATTACCCATATACGGTGATAGTGAATCATGTGACAAGATTACCCATATATGGTGATAGTGAATCATGTGACAAGATTACCCATATATGGCGATAGTGAATCATGTGACAAGATTACCCATATATGGTGATAGTGAATCATGTGACATGATTACCCATATATGGTGATAGTGAATCATGTGACAAGATTACCCATATATGGTGATAGTGAATCATGTGACAATATTACCCATATATGGTAATAATGAATCATGTGACAAGATTACCCATTTTTGGTGATAGTGAATCATGCAAGATTACCCATATATGGTGATGGTGAATCATGTGACAAGATTATCCATATATGATAGTGAATCATGTGACAAGATTACCCATATATGGTGATAGTGAATCATGTGACAAGATTACCATATATGTTGATAGTGAATCATGTGACGAGATTACCCATATATGGTGATAGTGAATCATGCAAGATTACCCATATATGGTGATGGTGAATCATGTGACAAGATTATCCATATATGGTGAATCATGTGACAAGATTACCCATATATGGTGATGGTGAATCATGTGACAAGATTACCTATATATGGTGATAGTGAATCATGCAAGATTACCGGTATATGGTGATAGTGAATCATGCAAGATTACCATATATGTTGATAGTGAATCATGTGACGAGATTACCCATATATGGTGATGGTGAATCATGTGACGAGATTACCCATATATGGTGATAGTGATTCATGCATGATTACCTATATATGGTGATGGTGAATCATGTGACAAGATTACCCATATATGGCGATAGTAAATCATGTGACAAGATTACCCATATATGGTGATGGTGAATCATGTGACAAGATTACCCATATATGGTAATAGTGAATCATGTGACGAGATTACCCATATATGGCGATAGTGAATCATGTGACAAGATTACCCATATATGGTGATAGTGAATCATGCAAGATTACCCATATATGGTGATAGTGAATCATGTGACAAGATTACCCATATATGGTGATAGTGAATCATGTGACAAGATTACCCATATACGGTGATAGTGAATCATGTGACAAGATTACCCATATATGGTGATAGTGAATCATGTGACAAGATTACCCATATATGGCTATATTGAATCATGTGACAAGATTACCCATATATGGTGATAGTGAATCATGTGACAAGATTACCCATATATGGTGATAGTGAATCATGTGACAAGATTACCCATATATGGTGATAGTGAATCATGTGACAATATTACCCATATATGGTAATAATGAATCATGTGACGAGATTACCCATATATGGTGATAGTGAATCATGTGACAAGATTACCCATATACGGTGATAGTGAATCATGTGACAAGATTACCCATATATGGTGATAGTGAATCATGTGACAAGCTTACCCATATATGGCGATAGTGAATCATGTGACAAGATTACCCATATATGGCGATAGTGAATCATGTGACAAGATTACCCATATATGGTGATAGTGAATCATGTGACAAGATTACCCATATATGGTGATAGTGAATCATGTGACAATATTACCCATATATGGTAATAATGAATCATGTGACGAGATTACCCATATATGGTGATAGTGAATCAAGCAAGATTACCCATATATGGTGATGGTGAATCATGTGACAAGATTATCCATATATGATAGTGAATCATGTGACAAGATTACCCATATATGGTGATAGTGAATCATGTGACAAGATTACCATATATGTTGATAGTGAATCATGTGACGAGATTACCCATATATGGTGATAGTGAATCATGCAAGATTACCCATATATGGTGATGGTGAATCATGTGACAAGATTATCCATATATGGTGAATCATGTGACAAGATTACCCATATATGGTGATGGTGAATCATGTGACAAGATTACCTATATATGGTGATGGTGAATCATGTGACAAGATTACCCTATATATCTTGTTAGTGAATCATGTGACAAATTACCCATATATGGTGATAGTGAATCATGTCACAAGATTACCCATATATGGTAATAGTGAATCATGTGACGAGATTACCCATATATGGTGATAGTGAATCATGCAAGATTACCCATATATGGTGATGGTAAATCAAGTGACAAGATTACCCATATATGTTGATAGTGAATCATGTGACAAGATTATACCCATATATGGTCTCTGTGAAACATGTAACAAGATTATCCATATATGGTGAATCATGTGACAAGATTACCCATATATGGTGA
Organism: Saccoglossus kowalevskii; assembly: GCF_978046115.1. Lineage (NCBI taxonomy): Eukaryota > Metazoa > Hemichordata > Enteropneusta > Harrimaniidae > Saccoglossus > Saccoglossus kowalevskii. The sequence continues at coordinate 24,417,359 of NC_140643.1, read as the reverse complement.
TAGTTATGTTACAATATTACTCATATATGGTGATAGTCTATCATGTGACAAGATTACCCATATATGGTGATGGTGAATCATGTGACAAGATTACCTATATATGGTGATGGTGAATCATGTGACAAGATTACCCTATATATCTTGTTAGTGAATCATGTGACAAATTACCCATATATGGTGATAGTGAATCATGTCACAAGATTACCCATATATGGTAATAGTGAATCATGTGACGAGATTACCCATATATGGTGATAGTGAATCATGCAAGATTACCCATATATGGTGATGGTAAATCAAGTGACAAGATTACCCATATATGTTGATAGTGAATCATGTGACAAGATTATACCCATATATGGTCTCTGTGAAACATGTAACAAGATTATCCATATATGGTGAATCATGTGACAAGATTACCCATATATGGTGATAGTGAATCATGTGACAAGATTACCCATATATGATCATGGTGAATCATGTGACAAGATTACCCATATATGGTGATAGTTATGTTACAATATTACTCATATATGGTGATAGTCTATCATGTGACAAGATTATACATATATGGTGATAGTCGATCATGTGACAAGATTACCCATATATGTTGATAGCAAATCATGCGACAAGATTATACCCATATATGGTGTCTGTGAAACATGCGACAAGATTACCCATATATAGTGATGGTGAATCATGTGACAAGATTACCTATATATGGTCATGGTGAATCATGTGACAAGATTACCCATATAGTCATGGTGAATCACATGACGAGATTACCCATATATGGTGATAGTTATGTGACAATATTACTCGTATATGGTGATGATGAATCATGTGACAAGATTACCCATACAAGGTTATATTGAGGGTGACTTACCCGCCCAGATGACTTTACTCCTTTCATAAGACACAGAAACACGACAACCCATGAGAACAATAAACACAGTGCCAGTTTCCATTGTATGTTGCCCATATTGTCAATGCCGTCGCTGATATTGAGAACATAGTTACTGAAAACAGAGAAAAAAGTAATTGTACACAAGTTCAATTCAACCCCTCCCATCAAAAACAGGGATTTCCACACACAAAAATCTTGAAACCACAGAAAAACCTTTGAAACGTTTACCTCTTAAACAGAAATATACAGGTCTAAACAAGTCATATTAAACCACAATCCCTGTAATTACATGTAGTGCTCGTGACATCACTCAACACATGGCAAATTTTGTGTTCATGTATTTTACACACGTCATAAAAGTGGGTCGCATGGTGAAAAAATAAATTAACTGCATAACATATTACTTTAATAGAAATAAAAAAAAAAAATAATCAAAGAAAGCTTAGAAATAACTCCCGTGTGCTGAGTATTGAAGACACATTAAAAATTAATTAAAAATTACTTGTACACGAGATATTGATGGAAAAGCTGGAAACTAATTATGTAAATCAGGTAACTAATATGAACAGAACAAAAAAATTATGAATTATTATGCTAATTAGAGAATTAATATGAACACATTTCAACCCAAAATTAATCAGGCCTGTCTATTGTCTTAGAGCATTCATGTACCAAATTTTATTCAAATGTGATGATCAGTAATTGAGATATCAGTGTTAATTAATTATTTTAATTAGGTGATTAATGAGCATGAATATTTTCCGAAAACTAATTGGGTCTCTGCATAGTTCTCTTTAAAAGTTTCATTAAAATCCAATTCGTGGTTCTTTATATATCAGTGGAACATTATGCAAATTAGGTAATTAATATCCAATTAAAACTAATCAGATCTCTGCATAGTCCTAGAAGATCTATGTAGCAAGTCTCATTGAAATATGATGATTAGTACTTGAGATAGCAGGCAAAAAGATGAAAATTAACTAATTATGCTAATAAGGTAATTAATATGGACAAATATTTACCCAAAAACCAATCAGGGGTCTGCACAGTCCTTAAGTAACTATGTACCAAGTGTCATTGAAATGTGATGATTACTACTTAAAATATCAAAAGCTGAAAATTAATTAATTATGCAAATTAGGTAATTAATATCTACTGATATTATCCTAGAAACTATCAGGTTTGTGCAGTGTCCTATGACATCTTTGTACCAAGTTTGATTGAAATGTGATGATTAGTACTTGAGATATCAGTGGAAAAACCTAAAATTGATTAATCATTATGCAAATTAGGTAATTAATATTGCACAGATTTTTACCCAAAACTAATCAAATCTGCGCATTAGTTTGGAGCATCTATGTGCCAAGTTTCATCAAAATCAAATGAGTGGTTCTTTAAATATCAGTGGAACAGTCATGGAACAGCTAAAAATCAGCTAATTATCATGCAAATTAAGTAATTAATATGCATGGATTTTTACCAAAACCTAATCAAATCTGCGCATTGGTCCAGAGCATCTATGCACCAAGTTTCATCAAAAATCAATGTATGATTCTTGAGATATTAGTGGAACAGACACAAAGACACACACACACAGACAGACACTAACTGCAAAGACTTTCTTTTTGTGCTTCGCACACGGGAGTCAAAAACGAGTAAATCAAATTTTTATTAAATCACAGAATGAAAAGTGACTCAATATGTACTGTACTGTCTTAAGGTAGCGAGAGGGGAGAGGGGAAAGGGGACTAATAGTTTCATTGTGATTAGGACTTCCTCCCCCATGTTAGTAAACATGCAGCTATGGCAATGTATACGTTTTCAGAAAGCCGAGATACATGAGAATAGGATCATGTATTTTTCATGTTAATATTCACTCAGGGGATTAAGTTATGGAAATCCTCTTAAACATCCTAAAAAAAGATTTTTACCCAGGATTGGCCATTTTTCGTAGTTCGTTCTTTCTAAGAATTTGATTTTTTCAGTGTTGCTTTATAAGATCTTTGCAACTGGGTCTCGTAATCTTTATGTGCCTCAAATCCCGTCAAACTTTATAGACTAAATTTCATGATATTGTGGTCAGAACTTAAAGTCTACGGCTCGCTGGAACGTCTATGAGATGTCAATTTTTAGCCCATTTTGCGATGTATAGATGGTGTTACTTCGTGCATTGTTAGATAAAAAGAAAGTGTTAAAAAATTACATTTTCGATAGTCGCGCTAGTCAAAAATTAGTTTTTGTAAAAACACCATAAAACGTTTGTGTATTTGGCTGTGGATAAACAGATAATTACCAAACGTATACCATTTCATCAGACTTGATACATATACACATATCTTAGCTACGAGCCTATGGAGAGTGTAACGTTATCTGATTTGTGAAAAAACAAAACCATGTTATAACCAACTTTGTATTAAGGTAGCGAGACTATTATTTGTGTTGAAAATTACGATTTTCACATTTATTTATTAATTGATGAAATGCACTATAAACTTTCATGTGATAAAGTCAACATAACATAGAATGTCATGTAAGTTGGTTAAAATGTAGATTTTCTGAAGGGAAGCAAGGCAGCCTCAGTAGTGTTTTCCAGAATCAACAACACAGGTTTAATCTGTGTGCCTATAAGTTTCAAAGATAAACTCAAGACAAAGCAATGTTAGGATGTGTTATCAGTAGCTATCTGACACACAATGAGTGTTTCCAAACATTTGAGTGGTTTGTCTCCGCCCCTGTTTGTTTCACAGATTAGTCATTTGCATATGAATGTGTCAGACACAAGGTCACACAGCCACTGAAAAAAAATCATTTATTTTGGTGTTTTCATATGCCGAATTTATCCAATTATAACTATCCCATTCCTTTATTTTTTTGGTTTCCAATAGCCTTACACATTTGGGTGTCCCTACACATGTTAAAACAGACCTTGATGGGAAAACAAATTGATTGTGCCGATAAACAAGCTTGAAAATCTTTGCTGTTACTTCATGGACGTTTTCTAGGAGTTTATGTTTTTCAAAATACAAGGTCTTTAACAAAAAATAACGTATACTTATTGTCGTCGGATTAACACCAAATTTTCACAGCTTTAAGGTGACAGTGAGAGGAACTTGAATGTGTCCAGACAAACTATTTCATCGATTATTTACCAACGAGTTGTGGTTTGAGTTGGGGGCAATGCGACTAAAACAGTAATTGAAATTCAGCACACTATTTTTTAAAACGCGTTGCTTGAATACAACTGACCAGACACATTCAATTTACCAGACTATTGAACAACTAGGAAAAGTGAAAAAAATACTTCTTATCGCCAGCATAAATGCGTAATTATTTTTTTTACAGAAAAAGTCATTTTTCACCTTTGATTGAGTAACGCGTCGTAGAATGCAGATACGGGCATGCAAAATACACTTGTGAAAAGCTTGAAGTCTGGCGATTCTAAAAATATATACTTTCCTGGGTCTATTTGTAGTCATTTAGTCACAATTAGAAGATGAACCCAAGTATGTAAATAATAGTCCCGCTACCTTAAATGTTAAGGATAAGAAAATTGAACGTAGCCTTGGCTATGGTGAACAGAGATTCATGTGTGGTTGTTTTGTTATGTAATATGTAGATTAGTTGTTTAAACAACTAGAACAATAGTACCCCAATATTCAGTGGAATTCCGGGAAATTTAACAGATTATAGTGGCGTTCACGTTACATGACGAGACTCAGGAACGAGTCACATGTACGAAAACGCGCGTGTGAACTCAGTACATGCCAAGATTTGCTGCTTGAACACTCGGCACAAGCCGAAATCACATCCTCTGTGGTGAATTTAAGATAACTCGTACACTTGTACGAATTCATACTAGTATGACATGACGATGGAGGGAAGTGCAGCTGTATATGGTCAGATAAATGCAGAACGTTGCAATGCATATTTAAGTGTTGCTGCAAATGCTACATCAACGCGAAAAAGTAATTGTTTTTCAAATTTTCTTTGCCGTTCATGTGCATGATGACTCGTAATAACTACCATAACAGCAAATGTATACAATTTCAATATAGCAATGATTATTATTATCATATTCATATCTTTTTTCCATGTTTGGGTCAAATAATAGATAGAAGAATGAGGGCGTGATTTCAGTACGAGCCGAGACAGTCCCAAGCTCGTCCCAAGTAATGCAACTGCTGTAATTCCTCTGCAAACCGCAAAGGGTTACAAATTTCAGCACATGCCAAGATCCCTTAACGTGAACGTAGCACATACTGAGAAATTATATGGACCCCCTCTAGAGTGGTCTAAAGTAAAAAGAATTTTAATATGCGCTAAACTCTTAAGTCTATTTATAGATTCTAATGCATGTATTCACATTCCCACTAAACCTCATTTACGGGCTTTTAAATAGTGGTCTCACTAAACTGTTGAATTCCATTTTCTGAGTAATATTTTCCCTTTAATTGAAGACAATAAACTGCATCTTTAGAAACTATTTATACTTTCTGTTCCATTTAATAAATACCCATTGGCTAATGCCACTAAAACATGCAAATGCAATGTAGCAAAAAAAAAATGAAATGCTTTGAAACTAAAATTAGCAACGCCTGCTGAAAGTATCTACAAAAAGCTAATAAATGGAAAGAAACAACATTAAAATACGATACGTTAACGTTCAAGTTGTATGTTGTTTATTTGTAAATCCTATGACTACATGTACTACTGTAGAATACTATCGCTTGGAATTTATTTTCGCTATTTTCGCTGAAGGGATGATTCCGTGAAAATAAAATCCAGCGAATATACTTTGTTTCTTACATTTCACATTCAACTCATCGAAAATCAGTGAAAACGCCCGAAAAGCCTTTTCAGCGAAAATTAATTCCAGCGAAAATAAAGTATTCCACAGTATGTATATTTATTTGTTCAAGAACATTTTGGTATGGCACATTGCACTGGTTCATACTTTGAGTGACTGCATGGCACCAATTGATCACACCCAAAGGCAAAAAAATTAATTCATTGTTGCTAGTCATCACCACCACCACAAAAAAAACAAGCAGCCAGTCGGCTGAGATAGCTCCGCTGTTAGCAATGCATATTTCAATTAAAGAACAGAAGATATCATTAGAAAATGAACAATAAGTATAGTATGTATATAGCAATCGGACTTGCTGTTTTCAACAAGTATTCAAAAATATCACTTTTTACCAAAAATGACAAAAATATTCACCAAAATTAGAGAATTGAGGATATCATCACAAAATGAACAAATCTGAGAAAGGTCCACATGTAGTACCTATATATGTAATATCAAAGCAATTGGACTTTTGGTTTTTAACAAGAAGTCGAAAATATCACTTTTTACCAAAAATGACAAAAATATTCACCAAAATTAGAGAATTGAGAATATCATCACAAAATGAACAAATCTGAGAAAGGTCCACATGTAGTACCTATATATGTAATATCAAAGCAATTGGACTTTTGGTTTTTAACAAGAAGTCGAAAATATCACTTTTTACCAAAAATGACAAAAATATTCACCAAAATTAGAGAATTTAAGATATCATCACAAAATGAACAAATCTCAGAAAGGTCCACATGTAGTATCTATATATGTAATTTCAAAGCAATTGGACTTTTGGTTTTTAACAAGAAGTCGAAAATATCACTTTTTACCAAAAATTACAAAAATATTCACCAAAATTAGAGAATTTAAGATATCATCACAAAATGAACAAATCTCAGAAAGGTCCAGATGTAGTATCTATATATGTAATTTCAAAGCAATTGGACTTTTGGTTTTTAACAAGAAGTCGAAAATATCACTTTTTACCAAAAATTACAAAAATATTCACCAAAATTAGAGAATTTAAGATATCATCACAAAATGAACAAATCTCAGAAAGGTCCACATGTAGTATCTATATATGTAATTTCAAAGCAATTGGACTTTTGGTTTTTAACAAGAAGTCGAAAATATCACTTTTTACCAAAAATTACAAAAATATTCACCAAAATTAGAGAATTTAAGATATCATCACAAAATGAACAAATCTCAGAAAGGTCCAGATGTAGTATCTATATATGTAATTTCAAAGCAATTGGACTTTTGGTTTTTAACAAGAAGTCGAAAATATCACTTTTTACCAAAAATTACAAAAATATTCACCAAAATTAGAGAATTGAAGATATCATCATGAAATGAACAAATCTCAGAGAGGTCTACCCCAGGTACATACACACCAAGTATCAAAGCATTCAGGCTTGTAGTTTTCAAGAAGAAGTCTAAAAGGTAAAACATTGACACGGACGACAACAGACGCCGACGAACAATCACTCATATGATAAGCTCCGCTCGACAAAGTCGACAGCAGAGCTAAAAATAATCACTGGCTCATAACCCTTTAATGTTATAAACTGTAGAATATTTTATTTTTGCTGGAATTAATTTTCGCTGAAAAAACATTTTGGGTGTTTTGTATGAAATTTATTTTTACTGATTTTTGACAAGTATAATGTAATATATAGTTAAAAAGGTATATTCGTTAGATTTTATTTTCACTGAATCATTTCTTCAGTGGAAACAGCGAAAATTAATTCCAAGCGAAAATAAAGTACATGACCAACAAAATTAATATTTAACATGGCTTTATTGTAGCACTATCGCGCTATGATAGATGAACTGTGATTATTGAGAATAGTCAAGTCACTCAGTGTCAAATTGGCTCAGAAGAAGACTAAAACGTGCCAAAACAAAGTTTTGACCTTTCATTAATTTCCCATATTGATTAAGTACTACAAAATATCGCTAAACGTAGCCGCAAAGCTGAGCAGTGTACCATCACAAAATACAGCAATATCTATAAATACTGCGTAATCTCCGTACACACGTTACATGTAATATTTTATGAATGTAGAAAAACAGTAGATATCTCATAAAAGGAAAATAGGGAATCTATATATACAATCACAACAACAACAAGCAGCCTATCGGCTGAGATAGCTCCGCTGTTTGCAATGCACATTTCAATTATAGAACAGAAGATATCATTAGACAAGCAGCCTCTCGGCTAAGATAGCTCCGCTGTTAGCAATGCACATTTCAATTATAGAACAGAAGATATCATTAGAAAATGAACAATATCATTAGTATCAATGCAATGGGACTTGCTGTTTTCAACAAAAATTCAAAAATATCATTTTTCACCATAAATGATTGTGGTTTTTAACAAGAAGAAAATATCACTTTTTACCAAAAATGACAAAAATATTCACCAAAATTACTGTAGATAATTAAAGATATCATTACAAAATGAACAAATCTGAGAGAGGTCTACCCACGGTACATATACACCAAGTATCAAAAGCATTCAGGCTTATAGTTTTCAAGAAGAAGTCAAAAAAGTAAAACATTGACACGGACAACGACGGACAATCACTCGTATGATAAAAATCATCCCAGCATCTGAATCCTTCACCTCACAAATGATGCTTATTTTTTCACTCTAAATTGTTTGAAATTGATTTCATTTCTGTCAAAGTTTATAATGGCACCCACAATGCAATTCAATCGATGAAAAGAAACTTACTTCCAGTATTCCTGGGCAGGGCTGATACGTGCAGGCAACGTTGAGTTTAGAAGAGCACTTGAATTAGTCAAATATAGCGTACTGTTGGTCGTAATGTTGGCCGCAAAGGTATCGTTAACGGATTTAGCAATAGAGCAAGCAGCGCTATTCCACCAGTTATCGCATCCTGCCCATGGTACAGTGGACGTAAATGATGAGAACAGGTAAAACGCTGTGTAGCTGATGATAACGTTGTAGTAGATTGTGGTGATAAAAGAAATTATAACCATTGCATAGCCAGCACCTAGTAATCAATACAAATAGATTATCAGTTCTCCCAATATAACAACATTTTTGTTTAAAAAAAAAACATCAAAAATGTTTTTCAGGTTTTTCACACTTGTGGGGAAAAAACATTTTTGAAACAACTAATTGTCAAAAAATTGTCACCCCTATTTTATTTTGTTAACAATAAAACTCTTCGCACACTTGTATTTTTATGGCACTTGATATGCATTCAAAATTGGTCTCTGCCAAAAAGGATTTGAAAATTTCCAACAATTAACCATGATTTTCCCTCAAAAACACAAAACAGCCACACAAACACGAGTCACTAAATTGCATTTATTGTATGCTGCATTAAAATCTCGCCATATAGACACACCGCATTGCGCTACTAATAAAGCAAATATAATAATGCACCATACAAACTATTTTTCAAGAACGTAACTTAACCTTGTTTAGCGAAAACAGGGTCACAAGAATCTGAGCCCGGCCCTCGTCTCCCCTTATTTTCTGGTAAATCAATAACGTCTCAGGGACTTATGTTTTGACCTCCATGCTTCTGTGCTTGCGTCCTGTATCTTAGAAATGCCTGGACCAATCACAATCAAACTTCACACATACATCATACATGATATTATACAGATGCACATCAATTTGTTTCACGTCTGATTTAAGATGGCCGAATGGCGGCCATTTTTGATCTAAGGGTACATGTATTGCGTGATTTATGGTCACCAACCAGTTTAGGTTGTTTTATATGTAATTATTATTCTTGTTTGTATAGTTTTTTTCATCTATTCAAATAAAACATTGATTCATGTGCATCATAAGGCTGTGAAAAAAAAAAACAAGAATACAATACCAAATTATACCAGCACATTTGATGACGTCTGAATGCTGAACCCAACCACAGCAGTTGAATTTTAATAGTTAACGCATAGTGGAACAGGCTTATCTTAAATATATACTTAACCACATTATGATATTTCATTCCATACTCACCTCGAAACAAAGGGCACAGTTTCCATGCTGTTATCGGCCCCTCGCTGCAGAACTGACCCCATGCTACCTCCATGAAAAACAATGTCATACCACATAACAACATGGCAATCAGATATGGGATGAGGAAAGCACCTGTCAAAAAAAAAAATACATTCATTCATTCATTCATTCATTACAATTAAGCACAAAAAAGTATGGAAGTTTTCACAGCATTTGGAGGGGGGTTGTTACAAGTCGGATAAGCTCGGCCCGCCATTTGAGCCACAGAGACATAGAGACATAGAAGGAGAGACTATGTGACCAGTTACAATTACATGTTTAAGCATGTGCTGCCAAAAAATAAATAGTTTTCAACTTCCCACGAATTGTACTTTTCTAAAAATTTGAAATATGCAAATGGATCTCTGAAAAGGAAATAGTTGGATTCATCCCCAGTTAATTTTTCTAGTATCCTTGCATACTTAAACAGAATGTGATAAATGTTAATTATGTTATTGTTGTGTTTTTTTGTGTGCATGGATTAACTCTTTTAATAACAATGGTCTCAAAGTGTTCCATGGCATAATTTGCTACTGGTTCAAAAAAGTTTGACTGACATTTGTACACTATATGTACAGATCGAGATATGACTTGACTATTATGCTTATCCCCTGGTATGTCATTGAAGCAACAGAAAATCGTACATAGGTATATAGCAAATATCTTAGTTTTGTAATCGACGATATGGTAAAATAAAATTCCCAAACAAATTATGTGTGGAAAAACAGAAAATCAGGTACCCCAAAATTTGAGTTTGTGTTTTTAGGAGTCCCCAACAGATACAATGCATATAACTTTTTTGAAGACCTACAGTAAATTCCTGGTATAACTTAACTTCCAAGCCGACTAACATCTAGTTTTGCAGTCTCATAAAAACTTTTTTTTGAGCGAGTATCAATAATTTTAACATATTGTTTGTGGTATTTGCCTTAGTTACTAATACAAGACATATTTATGCAAATTACCCTGCACAAATTAAATATGTACATAGCATGATATTTTTAAATTATTTTTAAGCAAGACATGTTTTGACATGTTTTGCAATAAAATTAGTTGATGTGAAATTGCAGTTACCACAACATGGAGATTGCTAAAATAAAAATTGTGTTTACAACCAGTTTACAGTGGAAGAAGACAGCATCTCGTTCCAATAACCACATACAGTCTCAAGCATAAGTGGAAGTTATTAGATTTTACTTTGTATACCTACACCTTATTTTATTGGGCATCTTTATCTTTCGTTAACCAATCAAAATTTGTTGTCATACAGACAGTTTTCCCGACTATTGACGAAGTAATTTTTTTAACGCAATGCGAAAGTGAATTACCACGATGTTAAAATGCAATCTGTTAACACTGATTTCGACAATAAGTTTTTTCTCCTAAAAGATGTTGATTCGCAATTTTCGAAAGGTAAACTGAGGGTGGAAGAAGTATTTAAACCTTTCACAGTCGCAAACATGTCATGTCGAAGAATAGTTTGCTCGTTCACATCCCATTTACGATCGTCTCAATGGACATGATTATTCAGAAAAGTAAAACGATATTCAATGACCAGGTCTCACGAATTGACGAGCACGAGTTTTGAAAACTACTACCGGTACTCAAAAGAAATATGGATTACTTCAGTATTGCAACATCGGGTTTCATCCTGAGTAAATAACAGAATAGAAAAGGTGCAAACCATGTTCTGTACGTTCGCCCACCATGCACTCTGAAATTATCGCGAGTTTTCTCCTAAAAGCAGGAACCACTACTGTACTTTTTGCATGCATATTTTAATAAATGTAAAAACACCCTGGGCCTATACTCTGGATGGCCTCAACTTGTTAAATGTCTAAAAACAGAGGGGTGGGCTTATACTTGGGGAGAGGCTTATGCTCGGGGAAGTACAGTAACTCACTAGTATTACTGTGAACCAACTAAAGTACCCAGCAATTTGATCATATTTATTTCAAAATTAAAAATTATAGATACCACGCAAATCCAGCAAGCCGATAAACAAGCACACAGTATGGTGTCTACAAAACCCACTTCTGCCTCAAGTCATCATGAGAAATCTCACTCGTATTGTCGTATTATTAGAACATACCTACCACTACCGTAGATGTGCAGTATCTTCCTAGACAACTGCCGGTAAGATGAATTTCCAAATACTCATTTCACTGGGTGATTAACTAAAACACACTACACTCCCGCACATTGGGTTTGCAAGCCAGATGCGAGAGTCAAGCAGGGAAAAAGTGGCGATACCTGTGAATTGACACCCTACGTACATTGAAGACGGTCATCCACGTTAAATTTGAACTCATGACGTCAGTGCAATGGTAGCAATGAACCGCGAAATGATCACGTTCGTGTAACGGTCACTATGAACCTGTACGACAATGACCGTGTGATGCATTGTAGTGATATAATATGCAGTACTATTTATACATTTAAAAAACATAAAAATCATTGTTAAAACATAATATTCAAAGATTCATAATAAAATATACTGACCGCCCCCATTCCGATAACACAGAGAGGGAAAACGCCACAAGTTCCCCAGGCCCACGGCATAGCCAATAAGCGACAACATGAAGTCTAATTTGCCAGTCCAGTTTCCACGTTCCTTGTTCTCCGCTCCTTCAGTGGACATGCCCTCTTGCTTCGCCATCGTTTCCTGTCAGCCGATACACCGCGATTAAAAGAAGACGAGAGAGCAGTATTAATATATTACGATACTTTCACTACTCTGGCATCACACGTGCACAGCTTTGTACACATGCGCACAACGAACCGACGAGCTGAATTAAAAATACATATTCATTCATCAACATCACGGAGCAATGTTTCACAAATAGGTTAGTCTATTTATATAATCACGATCAGCACATTTGTTTAAATGCCAAAGCTGTTCACTGTACTATTAAATAACGATGTAAAAACGTGTGTGGTTAAGTTTAAGTTTAGCTAAAGGGCGGTGGTCGGCGCGCCACGCCCTCAGGCTGTTCGATATGAGATTCGTACACAACGCTTGTAAAATATATTGTTTTAATTCGTAAACGCGCTGCGCGACGATCAACGTCCTTTAGCATATGGGAATAACACGAATTACAGTAGTCGAATAAACCGCGCAACATTCTTTCTCGGCTACATCCATATTACAGGGCCAAGTGCCGTGTTCTTGCATGCCATGTACGAAGTTATCTACCAAGTTCACATTCCTAAAATTCTAGGCAGTTTCAGTTTACAGACTTGTCCTTCGCAGGGTACGACATGGTGTGCCACGTGATTGCAAACATTACCTATATTGGCTTTCGAGTTTTGCTTGCTTTCAAAAAGGATCTACCGTCATTTTTGTATTGATTTATTCATTTATTACTCTTTTAAATTAGGGGCTCGCCAATGGAAGTACACATTGATAACTCTCGAAACGATATGACCGCGAAATCATCACAAGGAGGCTACATTGCAGTAAATCGGCCAATGACTGAAGTAGCCCATCAAAGACTTATGGGTAGCAGGCGTTGCCAAATCGCTCGGATAGCCAATGAAAGCGATTTCATGTAACGGTTCAATTTATATATAATATAATATATAAACTAACATACAGGTGTGCCAATTACAAGACCGAGTTAAATAATGGTTCATCCCTTGCCATTCCATCCATGGCGTACAGCTTCCCACAAATCAAGAACACAATACGAAACTGTCACAGTCATACACATTGGATTCTCTTGCGTGTTACAGTGACGTATTTTGAGAAACTTGAAATTGTCCTAATATTTTTATCGATATTCTTTAAACAATTACATAGAGCACAATTGCATTTTTTGACATTTTTTAAAACTCTATTTAGGACAATAGGTGTCCCATTATTCATAATGTATGATTTTTTCAGCCTATGTCACCAGTCTACAATTTGCGATATATCGTGATATCTCCTCCATAGTAACATATAGTAAACGCGTTATAATTCTGTCAAAAAGGTCACTATCCATAATACAAACATAATATTTTCGCAAATTAAGCTGGTGACCCCAAACTGTGTTTTGTCCGTCAATATCTTTATATTGCCTGGAAGTACAATTTATTGGAAAATGAATAAATTCTGGGTATTTTCATTTATGAGTAGGCATCTACCTAAAGCCGACCGCTAATGACACTCGACCGTATTCTGAAAGAAGGGCCTGGCTTTGGTGAACACTAACATTATAATCACATATCACTGGGAAAATTAAATTATTTAAGGGTGCCAACGCGAGAGTGTTCCCGCTAAGCCGGAGTTCGTTCTTTTCATTCAAAATCATTGACCCGTTCAATCATGATATAGTGTAAGCCCCTTATAAAAAAAAAACACAGTACCGCCAACACAAACATAGTGGAAGACCGGCGAGAGGGGTGTGGCACATGGCTGGTAAAGAAAGGGCTTATGAGTGTTCTGCGAAATTATAAACAAAAAAATTAAATTTTCACTGATCTTTAAATAGCAATTTTTCCTTGATAAAATTTTTGGAAAAATCAAAACGCCTTTTTTTTAGAGAAACCTCAGAAAGATATGCTGTCGTCCCGTTGTATTCGAACGTCTCCGTGTATTTTATGTGTTTGGTTCTAAAACAAAAAAGGTATTCCACTGCCAAAAAACTTTCTTGTTATCTTGACCTATGAGTAGCTACGAGTCTTATACAAAAAATCAATTTGGGAGTTTTCGAGGACTTGCGCACTTTTATATTATACCTTTTCCACGAACTTCATACACATGCGTATATCCATCAACCATCCAAGTGAACAAGTATGGCCAACAGCATGGATGCCCGGCCATGCTAATAGTGAACAAGTATGGCCGACAGCATGGATGCCCGGCCATGCTAATAGTGAAACTGGAAATTGGTAAAGAATGAATACACATTTTAAATATAAATATAATCTACTTATCCAAATTTAATTTACCATGATGGACATATAATACATGCGTTGGGTATCTACATTTTCAACAATTAACACCGAAACAATTCATTATTTACAGGGACCAGTCCTAGCGTGTATTTGTATTTTTAGTTTTTTTTAACTACCTCTCTCTGTGGAATAATGTATAAGTGTAATAAACTCTTTGTTCTGTTAGCAGAAGGCGCGTAGAGGTACCAGATTCGACCCAAAAGGATACACATTCATTACAGCATGGAAGGTACTATATGATTACAGATAGTCCAGCTTTATGCTCCCAATCAACCAGCCGAGGTAACCCCTCGCTGCACCGTTCTCTCGTTCTCTATTCCTCTCTGCAAAAGTTTACAAACTCTATATTCAGTGTGAAATCTCTAAGGCGTGGCAGAGTAACCAAGCGACCAGCCAATCGCTGCAGTCGTTGGCACGATCACGTGATTGCCAGGGATGTGTCTCACGATTAAAGCCTTGTGAAGTCGCCAATACTAAATACAATAAATAAACAATATATTTATCAAATTCCTGAAATCTATAATTGCGTTCACGCACAGCTCCATAGCACGGGCTAAGATGTCAAATTCCTTAGTCCGTGCTAAGAAAACGTGCGTGAACGCTTAGCACGGGCTAAGGAATGCTAAATAATAGTCTAACGGCTTGTGAACCGAATGTGCGAACGTAAAGTCGCTATCATAACAGGACTTTCATAGCATAAACTAAATAATTTCGAATCTATGTGCATAAAGTCCCGTGGCGATATTTATTTATTCACCCTATGTCATTAGTCAACAATTGAAATTACAGGCAAATATACGAACATATGAACATGATCAATTATATTCGAACTCACAACTCGACAAATGCGCCTCACGACTGAAAATTAAATTTGAGATATGTCATATTATCTCCATCTTAGGAACCTATAGTAAAATGGTTGCCGTCCACTAAAATACAACCTTCATATATTCTCGTATACTAGTATTATATTAACGAAAGTGAAATTTTCTAAACCAGTGTCAACAGTATAGTTATTTTCATCTATTGTTATTTTTGTTTTGTTTCTTAGAATAGTATTTGACTATGTTCTATTAAAAATGAATAATATCAATAAAGTTATTATTATGGGCTGGCGACCACAAACTTGTGTAAGCCAATATCCTTATTATCATAATAGAACGATAGAACCATAGACCTTAGAAAACAAGGTCTATGATAGAACTAACTGAAACAAGTCTGATATTGATGGGTTTCGTCGATAATGTAACAAATGCACTATCATTTTGACGTCTTGACGACAATTAAACGAACATATTCGAAAATATAAACCACCCGGGCGGGTACTTCCATTTGACGATAAACGTCACTTGGGAGCGCCCTCAACGTCTACCTTTTAGGCCAAGTTTTAAAATTGGCTGCGAAACACTCCCACCCTAAATCAAAGCATACTTCCATGATCGACGTAAGTACCCACCTCCCCGACACACAATTTAGCCCGTTGGTACCCCGCTGTCTTCATACAACCAAGATAAATACAAGACATGGGCTTACGAGCATGCCCTGTAGCAGACAATGCATCGTTATACATTTTGTATAACAAGTTACGACACAGACCACTGAGCTAGGATGTAATAAAAGTACCTCTTTGATAGAGGGATTGTTGTAAAATAAAGACTGGCTACGGAGGAAGGTCGGACACTACTATTAAGGCTTTCCTTTTTTGACACTATGGAATTCCTTCGTTTTTATGGAAGAAAAGTACTAGTATTTTACCATGTAACATATTTAAAGTTATTGTTCACACATACGCTACACATATTTAATATTTTCGTGTCATTGGTAATTATGAAAATTATTATTGGTGTGCATATGATTACATTTGTTATGAAATATTCTTGATATGTTTCTAAATTGTTAAAGGTGTTTTCAAATTTCAAAATGTCGAAAACGGAATGTATGTATAATGTAAATACATGTACTGTTCGGCATATTTCATTCCATTCAGTCGTTGTTTATATTATTATCTACACACATTCACTTTTAACGCAAAGAAATACCTATCAACCTCGGCCCCGTATTCATTATTCCAGAGTACACGGAGCCGATATATAACGTCGGAGTTATTTTGAGTTACAGGTCACTTATGTTATTTGTACAGCCATGCCGTTGTTGTATTGGGTTCTCTCGGTGTTACAATGGAGGTAAAAAAGAGACTTTTCTACCTCCATTGTACATTAGGACGTTGACCTAAACACAGTCCCTCAACAAGGCGTTGAGGGACTGTGCTTAACGTATAATAAAACCTGCTACATAATAAATTCTAAAGGGGTTAAAAAGACTGTAATAAATAGATCCTTGTTTGCAGACTTGAGTCTAATTTTGCGGGTGAGTTACGGGACAAATCATTGGTCAGTAATACTTGCGGGTGAGTTACGGGACAAATCATTGGTCAGTAGTACTTGTGAAATATATCAAGTGTAGGTACAATCAACATCTTTCTTTTCAAATCACGCCACACCTGCTAAAAATTACCGGGGTATCCACAAGGGTTAACCTGACCTCCTTTTCAGATAACGCCCCTTTCTTGAATGTTTCCAAAATTGAAATGATCATTCTGACTGAATTTAGCACCTTGTCGCCGGCACTCCCAGCCATTTTAGTGTTTTTAAGTTCTTAATAACCATTTGTTTTGTTTTTTGTTCTTTTTTACTGCTTTGTTTTTCTTTCTTTTACGATCCTTTCGTTAGTGAGTGCGCCAACTGAATCGACTACGTTACGTTATTTTAGTGTTGACCTATTGACCTTTTAAAAAATGTCTACGTACTATGTGATTTAAACAGCCCCCACCCAAAAAAAATACACACACACACGCGCGCAGATGTCAATCCCCCTCCTCAACTGAATCGTTGAGAACTGTTATCAACCGTAGTGTACGGTAATTCCCGCACACATATTGCTGGAAAGTAACCGGCATGACGCGATGAGAACAAGTTGTCCTTGTTTGCGTTATGGTGTCCGTATAAGCGGTAAAACAACAATCGCTGAGCAAGTAACGCTAAAGCACAGTCCCACAAGGAACTTTGGCTAAAGGCAGACCCTAAACGATCCCGTAGAAAAGTGTTAGCACTCACCTGCTTCTCAGGCGCATCTTTTTCGGTCTGTGGTTCCAACCCCATAGTTGCACGTTAGTATTATAATTCCCAACTAAACAAGTAGTGTCACGTCACTTCTCGTGTGCGCGTCGAAACGAAGGCCTTGGTGTGTCTTTTGGACAATGGAAAGTGTGCTTTGGAAGAGGTGTTTATTTTTTTCACAATTGAATACCGCTGGGAGAGTTCATTTTACAGCGTTGAGAACCTATGTAAGCAAAGCCTCCCTGAGGGACTGTGGTACAACACGGTCGAAACATTCGAAAATGCCACGTGTGATTGCAATGTGAAAGATGACCAGTGTATATACACGTAATGCAGTTTCCTTGTCAGCTTCATTCGTTCAAAAATACTATATTATACTATGTCGTTCTTTACAAACAAGCGTCCACGCCTATATTGCGACCCGAGGCTGTAACACTGAAACTTTCGAACCAGGTACATTTCAGAGTTTTTAGCGGGGAATTACGATTAGTAACACATTACCAGACATTCACTAGCTGTGGTGTTGACCTGTCAAGTAATTGGTTGTCATTGAATTTCCATGTCAGAAACATTCAGAATAAAAAAAGAAGATACACTAGTATAAAAAAAATAAACTAAACAAAACTAAAACAACAAATTTGCCCGAAAGTGGGTTAGAAATGCAAATTAATAAAGTAAATGTTAAGATTACTTTTTTAGATATCTGTGAGGCAGCTGTTTGTTTTTGGTTTTTTTAATTTGCTTTCTCTTATGTTGAAACATTCGAATATGTATTTCGCTAGACATTTTAGCATGGCAGTATTCTTTGTGCCTAGTATGTTGATAAAGCTTGTATCAGTGTTGCCCTCAGAACACTGTATAATTGTGTTGAGAAGGATCTGTCTTTCACGTTTGTATAACTGACATTTTAACAGAAAGTGCTCTTCATCTTCAATATCATTTGTATTGCATACAGGACAGCTTCTTTCGGTAATATTAATTTTATGGTATCTGCCCATTTCAATTTGTAAAACATGTGCGCTTAATCTTAGTTTGGTCATTGATGATCTGTGTAGTGGGTTATTTAGCCAGTGTATGATTAATTAAGTGATTCAGATTGTTAAGAAATCATCTAAATTTCAAGGAGGTTAGCATGGACTGCACAAATTACAATATTATTTCCGTCTTATTACTGCCGAACGAGTATATATTAATTTAAACATACTATATTTTCAAAGATCGAGTAGCTTTCTATTGACAATCAGAATCCAGCCAATCAGCGTCAAATTGCATCAGTTGCGAGGGACAACCTGGTTGTCATAGAAGAAGCCCTAACTGTTACTACCGCAATTATTCCTCAGCTCGTGAGAGCGAGGTTATTTGTAGTTATGTTGGCAATCGCCACTGTGTATTCGGAAGTACTATGGGAGATTGCATGATGGGAGTGAACAGTCTTTTGATCAGTAAAATAATTTTTGAAAAGTGAAAACTAAAGTGACTGTGAAATAAAGGTTGGTTTTAAATATTAAATATCATGAAATGTGGATGTAATAATGAAAGGAAATTGAACTGGTATGAAAGGGCAGTAAATGTAACCAGAATGCAAGGTCAGAATCCGGGGTCAAAATAGTTTGGTTCCCTGCCTAGTCTGGTTCCCTGCCCAAGTTTTCACCGCTGAGGGCTCAAAGAAAAACAAGGTCAGGTACGGGCCGACATCTTGGTCAGATTTCTGGCCAAAATGGATGACAGTCACATGATGGTCACATGGTTACTTCGCAACAAACAAAATGGCTGCCTCCACTGTGACATGTACGCCGGTCAAGATAAGTAATTCATCTCAAGCGTGTTTTGTTTGTAGTACAGTGGGGACACGAACAAAAAAAATCCACGAAGGTACCGGGAAACATAACTTGAAGTTGTTGTTGTCGAAATATGGCGAAGTAGAGGCGATTGAGGGTTTGATTTGTAGGAATTGTGAACGCCATTTGTTGACACTAGATCGTCAGGTCACAGTCCCTCTATCACGTGATAGAGGGACTGTGGTCAGGCATGGAACTATAAACCCGGGGTTTATAGTTCCATGGGTCAGGTGAATGAATTTCGAGAGAAATGCCAAACTTCGAGCAGACTAAATTCGAATGTGAAGCGATGTGCGAGATCTCCATTGGTTGCTGAAGGAAAAAGCTTTAAGAAACACTCCAATTTGTCAAGTTGTAAGATCACCGAATTCACTGACAGTGTTGAAATAAGATGTGCAGAAGAATGTCCAACTCCATGTTTGTTTACATTTACGGGGAGCGTGACATAAACTGTCGTCTTCACGGCAACAAAACAGCAGGTGGCCTGGTTGCGTCAGATTTCTTGAACGCGCTCGTAGTTTGTTTTAAAATTGGGTCAAGTCTCAGACTAGTACGAAACCTTTACTCTAATCTCGGGAAAACGATATATTTATTCAGTTACCGGTGATACACACTTCGAACCCAGTTTTAAAACGTTGAAAAATTATTCAAACAAATCGACCACTTCGGAAACATATTTTCTATATTTATTCAATCAATTGGCCCACCCCCAAAAATATTTATTTTTACATGGCCGAATTGATTGAGTTTTTACGGGACAATGTAATTCCCAGGGGACACTTAATTATAATAACTTATTTTGGTGAATATTTGTTCATCCAAACAATTCATATTTCTCTTTTCAAAAGAATTTGATTTTATATATAATGGTCAGCACATTTTGTGTGGCAAAACCCCATCACAAATATGGGTTCCAGGTCTTCAAGCGAGTCAGATTCCAGGGTTTTAGTGGTCCTATGCTATGTTATGCCACCATAAATAGTCTTTAACCCCTATGTTTATCTGATATCACATATTTAGTGTAATGTTTATAATGGCACTAAATTTCCTCTATGATATACTCGACCTCAGAAAATAAATTTACAAGTAATTTGTGTACCATATGTGTATTTGCTACATTAGAAGCGCACCTAAACCAAAATTTGAATTGTTTGTATACTGTAGTGTTAGAGTATCAATTATTTTTGCCAGACAGACCTTGACATGTAGTTAAGAGCATGCGCTTCTAATGTAACAAATACAGTACATCTAAGTATGAGTGAGTGGTCATGTTCACTGGATTTATAAATTAGAAACTGCAACATTTATGCGCATCACAGCCATAGAGTGCCATGTAAAAATCAAAATGTTATTGGCCCAAATGACACTAATGCTGTGACACTGATTTAAATGCATCAGCAATTTTACAAATGTGGGCTTCATAGTGTGACAATTTCCAGGGTTACATCTTTCCACCACTGTGAATATTACATATGCAAGTAAGACAGCACAATGTTTTTTTTAAGTTAAAGATAATCATTTATTATATACATGTTTCACTGCAAGTTTGGTACATACCACATAAAATATTTGTAAATAAACATCCCTGTCTCATCAATTTAGTAATTGTGTCATTGGTATTTTTCGACCCAAAGAAAGCTTCAAAAGGGCTCCCACATATTGTGAACAATCGTATTGGACAGACATCAAGAAATGTGTGCAGAGTTGCATGAACCATGGAACTGGGGTTTATAGTTCCATGCATGAACCTAATTGCACATTGCACAAGAGTTGTTACAAGAGTGAGGTTGACTTGATTGCATTAACAAACAAGTCATGCACAGCACAGTCCTTGTGAATTACCAACTTGTATGCTGTGTATCAGCACTTAGATATGCATATGTATAGAAATTAATTGCTGCAGGCTGGCATATCCAAATTATATATACATTTGTAAAACAAGCAGTCTATCGGTTGATACAGCTCTGCTGTATTGTGAAATGTACCAGCTTAACACATTTGAAATATAGCTGCAAGCAGCGATCAACTAGTTTCGAACCTATGGCAGCATTGGTACAGGGCTGTAATACACCAAATTTAGTTCAAGGGGTCTTGAAAAAAACTATATCACACCACCCTCTTCTCCCCCTCCAAATATAAGTCCCTTTAAAAACTTTAAAACATTCGATTGGGACCCTTACTCATCACACCAATTTTGGTTCAAATCGGTCACATGGCCTTGGAGTTAAATGAATTCATACCCCCCCTCAAAAAAAAACTGCTATTAGGACACCCGCAGGGGTACTCTTTGTCATCACACCAAATTTGGTCCAAATCGGTCAAGGGGTTTTGGAGTAAAACGCAAATATATAAAAATCACACACCCCCCCCTCCCCTCAAAATTGACCCTCTCAGAAAAGTAACACCATTATAACATTCACTAGGAGACTCTTTGTCACAACACCAAAATTGGTCAAGGAGTCTTGGAGTAAAACGCAAATATATAAAAATCACACCCCCCCCCCTCCCCTCAAAATTGACCCTCTCAGAAAAGTAACACCATTATAACATTCACTAGGAGACTCTTTGTCACAACACCAAAATTGGTCAAGGAGTCTTGGAGTAAAAGGCAAATATATAAAAACCACCCTCCGCCCCCTCAAAAATGCCCCTCTCAGAAAAGTAACATCATTATAACATTCACTGAGGGATTCTTTGTCATCACACCAAATTTGGTCCAAATCGGTCAAGGTGTCTAGAAGTAAGATGCAAATATATGTCTAATCCTTAAATTTGGTACAAATACGTTCAGACAATTCAAACTAAGTAACAAAAACCATATGAGAATTAGCTGGTTAATTCCCAAAACTGATAAACTGATAAGCTCCGAGGATTTTAATGGAAATACCATGAACAGTTTTTTTTAAATAAAGGATATCCTGGTAGATCAAAGCAAAAACATATCTCCTCTCACAGGATAGTGACATAAGTTTTTCCTTCTGATTATCTAAGCAATAGACCCCTTTCATAAATCTAGCATAGTTCCTCTCTAAATACACAGGAAACCTCATCCTTGAACTCTACAAAATATAAAAATACTAATTATTTCACAACCAAGGGAGTTTATTAGCTTTCAAAAGGACTGTCTGCACTGTACACTCTATGGTAAAAACACACTGCTAAGCATTCATTACCTACTGGCCTCACTCTGAGTTAAGGTCAACGGTTAATGAGTGAGGGCGCTTGATTTATGAAAGGGGTCTATGTGCCATGAATTTATTGCTGTGAATCCTGTGCATCCAGGATATCAAATGGTCTAGCCCTAATCTAAATTGCAGTTGAGAGCAAGCATACAAATTGATATATATATATATATATATAGGACTTCAAGACACACAGATTCAAAACTTAGGTGAAATATATTGTCAAAGTAAGGTGTATCACTGAAAACTGAGGGGGATTATGAACACTAAGGCACAGCGCTTAATTGATGTGTGTGATAAAATGTATCATACAAACACACATTTTTTTTCATGAACTAGAAATCATTGTCAAAGAGTATTGGACATCCAGTTGAAAACAGTATTGTTTTATCAATGTATTGCATGCCATTGTTTGAGCTCCCAATCAGTATATACATTGACAATATATAGAGTATCACTACATGCTAACAATAAGTGAGTTGCCATATTAAGGATAAATTAGTCTTTGGTCACTTTATTGAATATACGTAACAGTACTCCATCAACACATCCAACAAAGTGATCAACTTTCAGAATTTATCCTTATTTTTACAGCATGAAACCCTGCTCTAACAAAATGTCTCACTATTGTTTTGAATATGCATGTCTTGAAGCACCCATATATACATATATATTAATTTGTATGCTTTCAACTGGAAGCAAACACATGAGCAAATAACATTTCCCCTCAGTTTCCAGTGAAAATTTGAGGTACATAACTATAAAGATTCTCCTCTTTCTACACTTGCAAAATAAGAGAAATTATATTATCAACATATTGATCCTCCAAATAAAAATCAGAAATCAAAAACTTGCGATTGGAGTATCTTGTATATTTTGAAGATATCTTCTCCGCTAAAGATGGTGTCCATCCTGTGACAACTGAAGGAGAAGGTGCATTACAGATGTTATTTTCAGCTTCAAAATACTGTAATAACACATCACATATTACCTGTGCTTTGTGATCATCAAAATCACTTTCATCAGCATCTGACTGTACATCAGATTCTGCTCCTGATGGCTGCTAACAGCCATCAGTTTCAGCTGGCTGCTAACAGCCCGCAACAATAGGATCTGATGTACAGCCTGATGATAATGAAACTGAGAATCACAGATGGTACAGTCACACAATAGCTTGCAATTGTCACAGCACTGATGTTTAATGATATAGTCCTTGGGAAATTCCTGACCAAAATGTGAGGCTAGTGACACTCTATGACATTCATCTGTTGTACAGTATTTCCTCATTTCCTCAGTCATGCCTTTCACATTGTGTGCTATGTCAGATGCGTTGTAGTACAAAATAGCCTCAGATTCTTCCCCATCTCTCCCACATCTGCCAACTTCCTGAATGTATGCTAATGAACAAATGAGAATTGTATTTAACATTTAAGTAGCTTCACTACAAGTTACGAAAATAGTGCAATATGGTACTGGACTGTATTTGCTGTATTACTAGAGCATATGCATAGGTAAATGACATGGTAATATATCTCTATACAGTACAGGAAAAGTTTAGTTTATTGTACACTTCTATTGAAGATGCACTTCTCATATTGAGCAAATGCGTATTTTCATGAGTTCTCTTGGGTGACTGACATCAATTGTTATATCCATTCTATGATGTAACCTGTGGCATTTCATCATAAAATAACTTTCCTAGCCATCATCGTCATCCAATAACTACACTCATGACAGGATTACAGGATTATTGGGACTTCAGATTCTCTTGAACCAACCAATTGCTTGTGGTCATTAAATAATCAAAACAAATAAAACATTCAAAATGTTGGCAACACTTACAAGCAGTATAATAATAAGATCATGCACACAATAAAGGAACTTGGTTTTACACATTGTATGTCAAATATGTACAATGCGCTCTGAAAATTCATGAATTTTGTGCGTAACATTGCATTACTACATTTAGACTGAACTACATGCATTTTAACATACTTTCCATTGTTCTTGGTACACCAGCATGGATAATTCGCCTGACTTGTTTTGGATCTGCACCCATCCCATATGCCTCAGTTGCAAATAACAATCTGATACCACAATTCATGGTCTGCATGCCATCGATCACCTCTTTCTTCATCTGCTTAATGATAAAAGTATGATATATAAATTGTCAATATGCAAGTTGATATGAAATAGCCAAATGGCTCAAGTTAATTGTTGTGGCAAAGGTAATGTAACAGAATATCATATGATAGTTAAATGACAGAGGTGCATTTATAGTAAAAAAAATGCACAAATTATTAATATACAGAACAGTATACAACAAATTTTGATGGCTTATCTGTTCTTGTGTTGGAGATAAACATCTAATATAGCAAATACAGTTAAAGGGGCACAGTCGCTATATCTTTTATACAAATTTGGCTTAAGTGTAAAGTGAACTGCATTCACCAATTTGATAAAGAACACACACTTATCACGTGTCTGATCTTTCAGTGTGTCATTTGATGAGGCAACAGCCACATTGTTTACCTAAATGTTATAGACAAAGCTGCTTATAAACCCAGAACAAATGATTTATATATATAACAATTAACAAATAAATATTCACTTTATTTTTTTATTGGTAAAACCATCAGAGGACCAATTTGTTATTTACTATACAACAACAAAAATAACATACCATACCATACAGAATATGGAAAACAATCGTTAAACAGTAGAAGTCATATCCAAGTTAGTATTTATAGTTAACAAAATAACTTAAATTTACCTTGTTAGTGCATGAGGCATGGAATTGAGCCACCAGACCAGATATATCATCTATATCACTGTCAAAAGTTGGCATTAAGGACAATTCGTGAGCAAATCCACACCATTTAAGTGATGAGTAAACAATTGTTCGTGGAAAACATTCCTGTTTACTGCGCAATTCATCAATAAGTGGTTTGAAGATCTCCTTAAAAGACTCTTCAATTCTGTTGTTTGGAAGTCTTTTTGTCACATGGAACATTATGTTTGGTCTATCTATGCTGGCAGCGATAATAACAGGATTGGTAAGCAGAAGATGTGATGATATTTCTTGCTGTGTTCTTTTCGTACCGGTGGTCATAGGTCTTTCAGATTTCGATATTCCGGACGGAAATCACTTCCCCATTGTACTACACAGTGTGCTTCGTCAACAACAATATGAGATACCTTGTGTTGCCAAATGTCGCCACGAAATACGGCGAAGAGTTTCTTGGTCATTATGTGTTCTGGGTGAGACAGTATATACAAATACTCACAACTAATGAAACTGGACAAACTACAGTCAAACTCCGGATTTAACCGCACTGACCTTGCGCCGAGTCTACGAGACTGTTCTTCTATAATAGCATTCAATGGCGAGATCAAGATCACTGTCCTGGGACTGTGTGAAGCTGACATGTAGGGAAGGCACTCAAAAATCAGTGATTTTCCATAACCGGTAGGCAACAAGCCTATACAATCACTATCAGTGGATGCCTTCAAACAATCAACTTGCTTTGGTCTTAAATATGTGTAACATGAATGACTGTTTGCGTTTACATGTGCTAAAGCAATCTTTGTTTTCATAACAAACTCCATGTCCATGGAAGCCGCCATGTTGAATTGTCTCAGTGACGAATCAGATGTTCCGTACGTAACTACCAATAACCGCCTTGGATGTAATACCCCGTACCTGACCCTTTTCTAAAACCGCCCTCAGCGTTGAAATGGGGCAGGGAACCAGACTAGGGTCAAAATACGTCACAATACATCCATCAAGGCGGTTGCAAAGTGTCAGCAACTATGGATGAGATAAAAGACTTCGTTTACAGTTTGCGTGAATGGCTGGGAGAAAAATTCATGCAAATTCTGTGCTTCAGTAACAGTATTTGCTACTTTTTTGTGCAATGGAAATTAATACAAGAAATGCTGCCAAAAGACACATCCTTCTAGTAAACAAAACAACCTTGGGACGTTTATCTTGAGAAATTGAAAGGACAAAAATCCATTGGGACAGTCGTTGTGAAACAATAGACTTGCTTCGCCAGGGTATCAAGGTTATTTTGATTATTTGAAGATGGGAACTGCTGCTTTATGGAAGAGCAAATTTCAATGTCGTTGGCACAGTAATGACGTGTTTAGAGGGGTGACTCGCCAGAAGTATTCGCCGTGACTCCGGACTTTTCATTGGGGTTTATACAACACTTGCTTGTTACTATCAAAGACACTAGTGTTCTAGTGTCTTTGGTACTATCAAGAAGGTATAATGTCTTGTTTGTATTTGCACAATGTGAATGAGGGGTTTATTGTCAAAATATATACAGGTGCTTGTATGCCTATTGAAACTATACAAAATTCGACCAATGCACATCCGTTTCATGTGTTAAAAGAACATTGCGATGTTCTCATGGAATTGTTAAATCTTGGTATCATTCTCAACTGTACGGTTTGACGACTCCTATGCACTTCTGCGACTTGTAATAATTTTCTGGAAACTGTACAGCAAATCACATATTTTCATTATTAATTGTTCATAGTTTTTCTAAATTTCAGTTTTTATTGTTTTTATTATTTACAGTAATAACATATTTTTCCGATTGTGTGCATGACAGCTTTGCCCACACACAATAAGACACGATGATATGTACGGATATGTGTGAGTATGTTTCATGGATTAATAGGTCACTCCTTTGCTTCAATTCCAACTACATCTCTGGAAATATCACTTGCTGTTTTTATCATCCATATTTTGATATCCTCACAATGTGTATCTGGAAATTCTAACTACTATTTCGCAAAATTTGACCAGTCTTGCTTCTACGCAGCCAGTCATTTAAGTCAACTCCCATATTGTCCTTCACAGTGAAGGTTAATTCAGATATATTGTAAATTACACAGGGGTAACACTACAATATATTCCCCTTCACATTCCCATGTATTACATAACAATCTTTGAGCTGAGGCAGTTATGGTTCCACAACCATCACCAGTTCTCTTGTACAGACTGATTATAAGAGTAAACATGTACTACAGTCAAGGGTTGCTGACCTGTGCATGACGCAGAGAGTACACAGTAATTTTAAAAGTAGAATACGTTTCACCCAACACACAACATTTACATGCCCATCTATCCTCGATCGATGGACTGTGGACACATGTACAATTGAGATATTTGTGCACGTTTCATATAGCGATGCTTTATTGAAAACCCACTACAAATGCTGGTTTGTCGCTCTCAGGTAGGGAACTACGTTTGAAAGGTAGTACAAATGTCGGGGTGTTAACCCAAAGTAGGTAGACAGCTGCATCAGGCCAGGACATATTTTGAAGTGTTAATCCAAGCCAGGTAGACAATGCATAAGGCTAGTATAAATGTTTAAGTGCCATCCTAAAATAGGAGGTAGGTCAGTATAATCACGCTTATACAAGGAAACAAGGTCACACAGCAGTGAAAATGTCAGTCTCAAGGGGAGAAACGGGTACTAAATATCTAATGCTGACTCAAGCCATGGAACTATAAGGGTTTATAGTTCCATGCTCAAGCTTAGCAAAACAGGCGAGGTAAACGGTATGCAAATACTTATCGTAATGGATGAGCAAAATTTACCACGTTGATGGAACACATGGGGCCAACACTTTGTATTAAATCCAGTGGACAGAGCAGTCAGGTGTTATTTATTATTTATAAACAAGTCCAAACAACAAAACTTGGATACATGTGTTCGGGTAATTACAACGTACGTAGCGTCCCACTTAATTAAGCACGTGTTGTTATCGTCGGTTGGGACTCAATTCCCGCGCGTGCGCAGGTGACGACCTCTCCGCTTTAAGGTACAGATGCAGATTCGTGGGCACTTGAGAGTGATTGTTTTTAATTACCCAGACAGTCTTGGCGATAGACTGTTAACATTTCGCAGCATTGTGAATAGTGGAACATACTTTTTAAACAATTTTAAAATATGGAAAACATGTACATACGTTCTCTCTTTCGAATGCTTAGCAAGATTTTACAAGGCTGTACATAACTAATAAGAAAGAAACATGGAGAAAAAGTGATGACGGAATCTCCGTATTATGCACTAAATTTAACCTTTTACGAAACGATGATAGGTTTAAATTTGAGATTGTTACATCCATTTTAATTATGAGCATTAGCAACATTCCTTCCGAGTGAATGGTTATGCAAATTATCCATTATCTCCACTTGTGAATTATTTCAGTTTACCAGGGAAGTTCACATCTAAATAGCTCGCACAATTGTTGTTTGTTTCAAATGAAACTTTTACACTATGTTTGTTGGCTGTTTATTAACAAATGGGCGTCCAGGTGTATATATAGTATGTTTTGTTTTCATATTACAAAGTTGTCGAGCAGAACGTTTGCCGGTCAGTATTTCACACATTGTCTGAGAATGCAAAGCTTTAAAAATAAACCCAGATGTCCCTTTGTTCGTAAAGATGTCGTCGAAATAGTGTGAAAATTGAAATCAAACTGACAAAAACAGTGAGAGCTAATTAAGTTCCAATTTCTCTGACCATGGAGGTATAACACCGCCATGCTCTGACCAACCAGAAAACACGAACGGAGATAATGCCCGTTTTATGAGAAAATGGCTATCGCATCACGACTAAATGCTATTCAATCGTCACGTAAAAAAATAAAATGAAAATATTTACAATTCGGGGAAAACGGGCGAAAAATCGTCCGCGAAGTCACAACCTTGCGTGAAAACAGTCATGGCGTCGTGTTATCAATTGCACTGAATGAGGGGCACAATAAATTACGTAAAGCTGATGAGATATTCATAAATTCATATAAACATAGCAATAACCATTGGGTGGGCTGAGTCTGAATTTACCTTTCCTCAAACCTTTAAAAATATTTTGTACGACGCAGTTTTTCGCGATCCCCGGTGAAATGAACCGTGCGAAGTTCAACGCTATTCCTGTTTCAGTTAGACGACCCGGTTGAAATGAGCCGTAATATTTTGCTACACAACGGATATTCGCAGTTTTTTTTACTTCTCAATCGCCCAAACGCCAGTGAGAAAATGAAGTCACTTTGGAAGGGAAACTATTGTAAATCTAGGCAGGTTACATCCATCTACAGACGAGACAGGCGATACAAATGAGACGAACCCTGACCTCTGGCAATACCTCATTCATGGAGTGCCTTAGTACCAGAGGTCGCCGAGCACGGCCATACAACTTCAGGCAACCAACCTTTTGATACAACGTACTTTGCGACATCGCTACCGATGCACATATCCTTGTACATATTGCTATATGTTTCAAGGACTCTATTGGACTGACTTAATATAGTTGAATTAACTTGTAATATAGTTGCGTTATATTTGGTTGAGATTTAATTGGAGTTCAATTAAACTAAATTAAATAACAATTCTATATAGGATGTTATAAGTTGAATTAACTGTTAATGTAAATTATGTTTTCCGAGGACTATTAAAAACGTCATCGGAAGGTGTGTTTGTCCTTGGAAGTTGATATATATCGTTATTTTTGTCCTCGCAGATATCCCCACACTCCACGGAGATGTGGTGAGAGTTTACCGTAGCACTCCTAACTGTCTCACACACACACGAACACGAACACACAACCGGGAGTTCGAGTATAAACGACCGAAAAAATGATGCATTGAAATATTAAGCTTTATAATTTTTGACACAAAACTGCCCAGGATTATCAGTAAAATCATTAAATGGGTGTTGACTGAGCAGAAACATAGTTTAACTCTGGTGACCTTGCCCTTTGTTATATAATATTGTTTTCTTTATCATAGTTTGTTTAAATAGGAATATGCATTGTCATAATTAATTTTGAATACAAACAAGTTTTAGGATTGAAACAGCAGTGGGAAAACAGCCTACCAAAAGTCCTTGATTGATGTAAATATTTTACAAAAAACAGTGGTGCCTAATTTGTTTAATTATTTTAAAGTCACAAAATCTCCATTTGGCTGAACAAAACAAAAAAATCTTCATGTAGGAATTATTATTCATAGTCTGTGGGGGGGAGTTATAATTCACATCACATATTGGGAGCAGAACATCTGCATATCTACATATCTGCAAAATAGCATATCTGTGTGTGAGGGGATATTTATGGCTCATATTGAGAGCTGCATAACTCTTTTAGGGAAAGAGAGTCAATTCATCGAGAGCATTTTTGAAGAAAAAATCTATTAATTCAGGTATAGCAAATATATTTGCAGAGGAGGTATGGTTTTCATGAATTCAGTCTTGAATCACAAATGTATGCAAACCTGCATTCAACTAGGGTGCAACACATCAAAAAAAAAAAACATCACATGCTCAACAAATTGTGAGCATAGAATGTTAATTTGAACAGATAGGGAGGGCATTATTTTTTTGATAACTTTTGACTAAACAGACATAATTTTCTATCGGTTTCAGATCTTGAACAAACGTTTGGCACCGAAAGAGTTATTCTTAGGAGTGCTTATATGGATTATCTGACATCTTGTTTCCTGTTAAAATAGATTATGTATTGTATTAGTATGTTTGCAAATGTGTATTCGACTGTGCAATAATCGGACCTATGAGTTGATTATTGAACACATACACCAGTGCATACTTCCACTGGGATCAGTGACCTTTGATTGTGTATCACCAGTAATCAGTCAGGTAGAAACAGTCAAAATTGTTTATCAGATTTTGACTACTACTTTCTCAGTTTTTGTATGATATTTTCACACAGGAAATCTGCCGTTCACACTAAAGGAGGATTTTATACTGATGAATTAGGTGACCACGTTTGATAAAGTTTGGAATAAAATTAGTAAAGTTATTGGGTATACATTAACAATTATTAACGACGACGACGACAATAACGACGACAGACATTTTCCCCTTAATATACCTTTCCCTTTCATCTTTAATGATATGGGCAAGATAAAAACTGATCACCTAAACAGCTCAGGTTATCATAATGTAGTCATAGCCTCGTCCGCGAAGAATACGTGCCGTGTTTCTATTGGTTGTCATGATTTGATTGCAAGCTGCAAAACAAAATTGGTGAACATGTTTTAAATGCATGATAACAGTTAATGTAAAACATTATAACAAAGAAAATAGTAACTCGAAATGATTTACAGAAAATACAACGAGCATCTATCTATTTTTTTTTTCATTTTGTATTGGTACATGTAAACGGTAGCTAAGTTCTCATTCTCATCAGCTTGTCCATATGCATGTGATAGCATTTTTGCCGATTGATTTGAGAATCGTTTTTATATGTAAGCCAACATTTATAAAAGAATTTGAACATGGTTTCCCCTGGTGCAGATAACGATAAATACTGGCCTAATATATTTACTTTTTTTATCATCAAGAAATGTTCACCCATCATACAGCATTGTGTCTTGTAGTTTTACATCTGGTCCTTCGGTATATTATTTTTTAAGAATTGGATTACAACTCCTTCACAGCGTTTCTATTAATTGACCTTTTACCTAAGATAACAACAAATCGGGTCAAAGTTTTGTTTTTCACGTGAACATTTAACATTATATATGTAAATTTATGTCAAATTGTTGAAAAAATGTATTTTCTTTGGCATGACATTGTTATACATATTACGGCATAATTTAACACAGACACCAGAATTCTTATATTAGACAGTGTCCATATCAAGCATATTTTGATTTCAGGCATAAGTCGGTCAACAATGTTTATTTGATTTTTGATTTATTTTACAAATAAATTATTATGAGTTCAGAAATAAATAACAACAGTGAATGCATTACTTAAAATGCTTAGACCTTATTGACATGGCTACTAGTACGTATGACAGTTTATTTTTCGAATATCACATTAAATTTGCTTTAAGGGAGGCTAAGGTATTATTATTAGAGAGGGGCAAGGGTTATTTTCGTTCAACGTAATTGCAATATTTTTTGGTTCGTACAACGTAAATTGAAAAAATAAATTCCGTAATTCTGTAATCACAGGCTAGACGTACAACGTAATCAATCAAATACTAGTATTTTTTTCGTACACTGTAAAAATGTGTCATTTTTCTCGGTACGTACAAGAATTTACATCCAAATAAAAAAATCGTAAAAAATAATCCAGGGAAATTACATTTTAGAAACTGTAAAACGACTAGATGACACAATTCACTGCAAAATTGAATGTCAAGACGTAAAAGGCTCTCTAACCGAATGAAGAGCATTACGAGGGTATTATGCGCATGCGTCTCTACACACGGCGCAGTAATGGCGGAGAATTTGAGTCGGAGAGCTCTTCAGACCATTCAATGTTCCATTTTTTATCACTGTAAACTGTAAAAACGTCTTTTTTTCTTTGTAAATTGTAAAAAGCGCTTTTTATTTCCCGTAAAACTGTACCAGCTACCCCCTTGCCCACCCTCTTATTACAAAAGAATGTCAATATTTATTGAACGATTCAGGACAATGACATTTTTTATTATGATCATGATGACGAAATTCAAAGAGCAGTATTCTGTACGCATGGGTAGTGCGGCTTTAAAGCGGGAAGGTCGCATTGAGTGTCGCCACCCGCGCACGCGCGGGAATTGAGTCCCAAGCGACGATAACAAAACGCGCTAAAAACGCAAAGGCTCATGGGTAGACGCTTGTTTGTAAACAATGACACGCTATGGCCAACTGACGCATGCGTAGGTGACGACTCCCCCGCTGTAAGTATTAAGTTGACTGATTATGTTCCTGTCTACCAAGTAACTAGGTTTTTAATGACTACCAAATTGTTAATTGCAGCTTTATGTCCAACTAGGGATGCAGAGGATTAAAGTTGAAGTGAAATTATTCGTTGAATAAAATGCAACATACACTTTTTCATTGTTTTTAGTTGCATTAAAATTCCAGTCTAACTATTATCTGAAGCATACAGTCATAATAGACAATTGATAATACAAACACAACATGAACAAATTATACACACAATAATGCACATAGATTATTACAATCAACTATTCATTTAGGGTGCACAAGTGTATAATTTCAGAGCAGAATAAAATATTTAACCCAATCTCAGACATAATTGCATTACAAGAACAGTTATATTTTAAGTCTGGTATCAATACTTGGTTCCCCTCAAATAATAGAACATTCTGTTAATTTAGGCAAAACTTATA
Organism: Saccoglossus kowalevskii; assembly: GCF_978046115.1. Classification (NCBI taxonomy): domain Eukaryota; kingdom Metazoa; phylum Hemichordata; class Enteropneusta; family Harrimaniidae; genus Saccoglossus; species Saccoglossus kowalevskii. The sequence goes on along the minus strand of NC_140643.1, from coordinate 24,383,322 downwards.
CCAGCTTAGCAACAATGGAATAGTCTATTTCAATGTATAGGAATATTAATTAAACCCTAGAGATTATACCCGGGATGGAACAAACATAACCAAAAGTGACTCAATTTTGTTTACAGGGTAGCTGTTCGAGTTTTTACTTTTTGATTAACGTAAGTGATGTGGATAATTTTGTATATTACCATGAAGGCATTATATTTCATATTCTTACTCTACATATCTTTTTTTAGTCCCCGTTCGGACGAAGTCCGAAAACGGGGACTTATAATTCGGTCTACGTGCGTCCGTGCATCCGTGCGTCCGTCCGTCCGGAGTCATATCTCAGAATCCTTTGGACCGATTCCGTTCATTCTTTGCATGTTCCTAGTACTTTATGTGGGACATATGCACATGCAGTGGTTTAGCGATTCGATTCAAAATGGCCGACTGGCAGCCATCTTGTTTTTTGAAAATGTTGTATTTTGGACATGCTTTGTCAGTTTTCATTCAAATTTGGTACATAGATTATACATGTTATGATACATGTTCCCGACTGTCAGTGAGTCCGTCTGTCCGTGAGTCTGTCCGTCCGTGCGTCAGTCCGTCCTTGAGTCAGTCCGTCCAGAGTCATATTTCAGAATCCTTTGGACCGATTCCGTTCATTCTTTGCATCTACCTAGTTCTTTATGTGGGACATATGCACGTGTAGTGGTTTAGCGATTCGATTTAAAATGGCCGACTGGAAGCCAACTTGTTTGTTGAAAATGTCGTATTTTTTACATGTTTTGTCAGTTTTCATTGAAATTTGGTACATAGAATATACATGTTAGGATACATGTCCACGACAATTTCTTTCGCAATTGGATCAAAGATGGCCGACTGGCAGGCATCTTGTTTTACTTTTTATGTGTGGTATCTTGGACATGCTTTGTCAGTTTTCATTCAAATTTGGCACATACTTTATACATGTTTGGTACGTCCAAGATGATTGGGCGCCTTGTTTCGAGGCGCGCCTAATCAGATCTTACTGCTTAAGATACGCAATTAGCCTATGCGATCCCGCACGATATCGTTTAGAGGCCTATAGGTCGAAGACACGGGACCGTGCGATTCGGACGATGAGCTGCAAGGGGAATAAAAACATCTCTACAACAATGCTCTTAATTCTTCGACGTTTTCGAAACACTGTGACTACAACTTTCATCCTGTAAGAAGCTATTATACTTATCTTAAAAGACAAAAATAAAGTGTAATAACGCCTTCTGGGAGGCATTAGACTTGATATGGTGGAGGGCTAGCATTAATGAAATATTTTTAAAACTAAAAATTAGGATTATTGTGTGTGTATGTTAGTTGGACGTACCCATTGCGTTACATAAGCTATTTTGAGGGAAGTCGAATGCTATTCTTCATTCTCCTATGTTTGAAAGTTACAATAACTCTCTCCTTAGCGGTATCACATGGTTCATAAACCAGATCGCAGGTACATTCACGGATATTAGGTCTTGGTTTGAGATGCACGTAATCGTTTCAGTGAAACAGCAGGTGGAAAAATTGATCATATTACTTGAAATATCATCTGAATAATGAGACCACCAATTCGTTGTTAATACGCGATCAACCTTCTAATCTAATTAGTGTCTATACATTAGCGCATTTTATGTGTGCCTTTATTCAATGTTGTTCATACGTGGCGACATGTGTGGCCAGATCTGGCGGAGTTCTTTCATTTCCATTATATTTAGTTTCAGGAAATTCAATATTTTTTACACGAGTGTATTTGTTTCAAATATATAATATATATATACACTAACCCAGATTTCACTGTTGTTTAAGCATGACATGCATTTGTGGGAAAATTGTGGAACTGTATTGACAATTTTGTGCGCCTAGATGAATAAAGTGAAAGTGGATGAATGAAATGGAAATAATTTACAGGTTGTTTTTTGGTGTGGAGTGCAGATATAAGTTGTCTAAACTAGTCACACATGTATATGTATCAATAATGTGAATACAGCGGAGAATCAAAGATATTCCATCAGAAGAAATTACAAATACTTAATGCTACAATCTGTTGTTGCGACAAAGCAACAAAAAACAACTACGTGTAAGCCTTAGGTGTCCCATATTTAATTTGAGTTCAATCAATTGTTCGCGATATTCCAATATCTCGCACTCACAAGGATGAGGTTTGGCCTGGGCACGACTTGCAATAATTACCGTCAGTGACTTCTTCTTCTAATCATCTAAAAGAATAATTAATTAAAGCTTTGTAACGTCCCAGTTTGTACTCGTTGATCTGCGCAACAGTCAAATTCGCCATCTTTGTTCATATGAGACCCATATATCTCGCGCATGCGTTACGCGACCACTACCGCCCTTTAATGAGTTTTTGTCAACATTTCTGCATGAACATCGGAAAATAGGAGAGAGGCATTCCTGTGATCACAAATGAAATGCTCAAAAATACGATAACGTGTAACACGCAATGTGTGAATTCAGTACACATGTTCGTGAGTGTTGACCTTTCGGAATTTATAGTCACTGCTTTCACCACATTTGGATATGCGTATGATTTGCATACTTGACAATATTTATGAATATTTATGATCTAACTCGAAAGGTCAAATAGCCCTGAGGCCAACGACCGATATGGATAGCTCAGTGGGAAGCGTGTCACATCGCCGTTGTGTAGGCTCTGAATTCTGAATTCTAGATTTGTTTAGCATAGTGACACTGTGAGTCGTTGATGTTACGCGATCTATATATAAATATCCGAAGACATTTTCATTTCAGGAAACCCATATTTTAATTATTGGGGAAATTGTTGTCATATGCATCATAGGTATAAGCCGTTAAGTGTAACAGACTCACTAAAAATAGTGAAAATCGGATAATTTTGTTCGGTGTCCCATATTCATAGGGGGCCCATCCATACAGCTATAAAAACGCCTGTTCGTCGGCCCCAATAAAATTCGAGGTCTTTTAGAAATTGTTAATTTGAGCTCACTCAATGGCTAGCTGCATTCCGATATCTCCAACGACGCATTTTAATCACGGATTTTGTTGTATTGGATAAAACGCTCGTACTCGGTCTCGACCGTGCCCCGAGATAACATGTTATGTGGGGAGGACATTTTATCCAAAAGAGTCTGAGTATGAAGGTTTTATCTTACTTAAAACCCGCCGCCCGAGGAAATTATCATCTATTTAAATTAGTGAGTCCTGTGCTGCCAATGCTTTTCATGCACGCCTATTTCTTTTTTTTTCTGATTGTTAATATTAGGTTTGCTATTTTTTTATTAAAATTGTTTATAGTAAGAAGTAGTGCACTTTTGTTATGATTAATAGTACTGTTATGATGATATCTCTTATGATGTTGAGCATGAAAAATGAAAGTTTTAATTAGTTTTCGTTTGAAACAACTATTGAGGGCGCAGTCACCACATGGCGACCAATCTGTCGTACTGTAATATTTTCAACAGTTTTTCTACCTGAAGAAGTACTACAAATTGTAATATATATACATGTATATATATTGACTCTCATATTTTGGCATATACAAACTTATTGACGTAGAGGGCGCTATAACCGACAACTACAACTTACAATACAAGCACAGTATATGATGAATCTCAATAATGTGTATTACGTACCTGGCTGCTTGATATCATAATATCGTTGTAATGATTTATTAGTGATGAGCGCGCTCTTATAATTTGCCTTTTTTGTCTTTGGGCGACGAGTGAAAAGTAACTTTCCGGAAACTATAAACAATTCCCTCATGCGAAATGCATTTATTTTAAAAACACGCTTTGTTTGAAAGTTTGAAAAAAAGTAACTGTGTAACTTTAAATGATTTTGTCATTAGCCAGCGCCCCTAAGCTTCCCCGGTTATGCTAGCAGGGACCGTCAAAAAACTGTTCATGACGCCCTCTATCACATATCACAACTAAAGGGATCAAGCAAGCAGCACGCCAAGGTGACGTGTCTTAAAGCTGCGATCTGAACGCACTCCCTTCACTCACTGTCAGCTGGCGCACGAGTGATAAAAAAAATAAATGCGATATTTACTATATGGGGGCCGCCATCTTGAATGCGGCATAAACTAAATAAGAGACAAGTTGTGAAACGCGTTTTTCAGATTCCTACAAATCGGGACAAAAATGCCAATCTTTCACAAAAATACGATCCGTTGGGGGTAATATTAAGCCAACCGATAAGAAAATTCGGCCGAATTTGTCGTTTTTGTGTGGAAAAATCCCTTAAATACGAACACCTAATTACACGAAGAACATAGAACACTTTCCCGGGGTATTTGAAACCGAAATTGTCATCTAACTGTAAGCTCGTCGCTGATCGGCTACTGAGCTGGAATGACAATTTTTGGTTTCAAATCTTGGTCGTTTGGTATGGTTTAGACGTGTTGACTCGTCATAAAAAATGCGTCTGCGTCAGCTTGGAAAATGGAAAGTGCAAGTTTCGTCATCTACTAGAAAATACGTCTGCGTAAACTTGCAATGTGCGTCATCGGTCTACTTGGACAACTTGGAAATAAAATGTCGTCCGTCAACTAGAGAATTAAAAAACCATGTCTGCAACACATGCACTATAGGTTGTTACAAATCATATACGGTAAATGGCGACTACTGTAACTAAATTTGCGACAACTGCTAATTAATCAGAGGCGACGGCACGAAATTTAACATTGGGGCGAGATCTGCTCACCAACCTTTGCGCAGAAGGCGCGACCTTACTAAGGGTTCAGGGGCCCGGGCATGCTCCCCCGTATTTTTAAATATAGACCCTCTGAAACGCTATTTCCTGCATTTTGAGGGGCAAATTTTGCTGACACAAAGGGTTTAAGCTTGATTTTAGAGGGCGGACCCCCCCCACACACACACACACACACACGCAACATTTTTCTCCGCCCCCTTGCCGCCGCCACTGTTATGTGAATAAGCTTTGCGCTAATTGCTTCTACTTCAATTGGTAAACGCAGACAACGGAAATCCGGGTAATTTTTCGTCGTGCTAAAGACCAGGAACTACTGATGACAGAGTAGTATACACTGGATTGGTCACGGGATCATGGTGTATTTAGCTTTGTAATGGGCTCTGAAAATCGCACGCTTGTGAAAAAAGCAGAAGTACTGAGATTCTATATGTTTTACTATGCAATTTAAATTGACACAACAGTGCGCTGTACTTCTTTCCATTATAGTATGCAATATATTTTGGATTGATTCGTACTCCACGTGTACTTCATCTCGAATTGAAAAAAATCTGGCAGTTATATTTACAATGTACCGCACATTCAAAATAATACCAATACTAAACAAATCAACTGAACAGAAAGTGAATCACACACTAAATGATAATAACCATGCAAGTAAAACTCTTGGTGAATGAACATGTTTCATGTTGTAGCTCTTCCGAGAACTTGTACCCTTCCCCTCTTTGAATACTGTATGATGAAATTGTTTTCGCGTATCTGTTAATCGACTTATTTAGCTGATTATTAGCGAATGGCTGTGTTATGTCTGTCATCGTTTAGGCAGGCGAGGTCCTGGACGGAACTCGACTCAGTGATTTGGAACTAATTACGAGATAACCGTCGCTATTCGGACTACTATTTCTGACAGTTGGTATTCGTAGTTATTAATGTAGTGAACGATTAATCAAAAGATATGACGTATTCAGTACTTAGTGTGATTGGCTTTATGATTGAAGGTTACGCCCTTGTTTTGAAAATGAATAAAGTTGTTTTAATTGGTCTTGGCGAGTACAGCACGACAGACGCAGTCCAGTCCTGGAGAGTCTTGGGCTAGTCTTGGGTCAGCCTTGCGATAGTCTTGGGGATTTTTCACCAGGGCGTTGTGTCTTATAGAGTGCTCGACTGATCGACTAAGACAAGAGTTGAAACGTATTTCGCTGTGTGTGTCTTATTTGACTGTAAAGCTTAAGTGACTTCCCCGATCCCGTACCACAAGGGGACGCGATAGAGAGACGAGACGAGATTCTCCCCTGGCACGTGTGGAGAACCCGAGAGAAAAGAATTACCCCCTAATAACTGCATAAACTTTTGATTTTTTTTCAAAATCTTATCTGTTTCCGATCTTACTAGTAAATCCAGAAAACTGTCTCAATTACAAATGTTGTGTTTACAAGAAACAAGTGAAGGTTGAAATCTAAGTTACTGTGTTATATAAATACGTAAAAGTCGTGATATAAATACGTATAGAAAAATTGCAGAAATGAAGCGCGTCAAAATCCCAAACAAAGGAAGAAACAGAAGGCCAGAGGCCATCGGATCTACTAAGAAAAATACATTATAGTGAGTGTTGACGGAGGTCTTGTCATGAATTTGTTTTTGCTATCTGTTGGTCGACTTAATTAACTGATTATTAGCGAATTGCTGTGTTATGTCTGTCATCGTTTAGGCCTATTTGAAGTTTTGGACGGAACTTGGCTCAGTGATTTGGAACTAATTACGAGATATCCGTCGCGATTCTGACAGTTGGTATCCATAGTTATTAATGTAGTGAACGATTAATCAAAAGATATGACGTATTCAGTGCTTAGTGTGATTAGCTTTATGATTGAAGATTACGCCCTAGAGTCTTTTTACTGCATTGTAATTGGTTAGAGTTGTGAAAATGAATAAAGAGAGTTTGAGTTGGTCTTGGGGAGCACAGCACGATAGACGCAGTCCTGGAGAGTCGGAGAGGCCAGTCCTGGGCAGTCGTGGTCCAGTCCTGGAGAGCCTTGGGGAGAGTGTTGACGCAGTCTGAGAGAGTCTTGGGTCAGCCTTGGATAGTCTTGGGGACTTTTCCCCAGGGCGCTGTGTCTGGTAGAGTGCTCGATTGACCGACTAAGACGAAAGCTGAAACGTATTTCGTTGTGTGAGTCTTATTTGACTGTAAGGCGTAAGTGACTTTCCCGATCCCGTACCTCAAGGGGACGAGATAGAGAGACGAGACGAGATTCCCCCCCCCTGACAAGTGTGGAGAACCCAGAGAGAGAGAATTACCCCCGTGATAGTCTAATGACCTAATATTGGTGAAATAATATAAACATATCATGATAGAATAATGAATAAATCCTAGACATGACGTAATAATGATGCAATAATTAATGACTCAATTAATGGTGAAACAATATAAACATGAAAAATAAAATATTGAAATAATGACATAGTAATTGTGAAATTATATACTATAATATAGGCAATCCATTAACCTTGCCTCATAAGTGCGTGTATATTAATGATTTGATCTGACTCAGACGTAGTTTGCTTGGAGTGATATGATGTGATGTCACCCCAGGTTATCTGGAAGGAAGACTTATCAATACAATAGGTAGAGATATTATTTCCCACGGGCCAATTTACGACGGACGTTTGGGCTCTAGTACCGTTTTCACGTATGTGCCAAAAAGCCGGTTTGGAGGCCAGGTTTATAGTTAAGTCGGCGTCGAAACACGTATGAACAAGATAAGCCGGCGCCAGGCCGATTTAGTTTAATACGTCCTGAAATGGCAAATGGCAATAACGTCGTCCTTAATATCAGCCTCGCTCTGGAGTTTCGTTTCTTTGCAAATACACATTCAAGTAACATGGCGGCCGATATCAACGTCGGCTCAGTTTGGACTTTTTTAACCCCTGCTGACGATTGTTTACCAAGTTAGTCTGTGAACACGATAGGAGTGCCTCCTAGGTCTTGTTGACATTCACGCCATCACATTTTACTGTCGTCCAAAGTATCAAATATCACATTTGCCCAAAAAGCTATGCATTTACGTTAAATGACAAAGGTGTCTACAGTCACAAACAAAATCTCTATATAGACACTAAATGCAACTGTTGACTTTGTTGACTTCCGAACATATTGCCGATGGCCCACAATTATGCGAATCAGTTCGTTACAGTCGCAGACAAAGCTTCAAAAAACACGTTCTATCAAGACTACTATTTTGGCACGGGCATCTAAAAAGACTGTTTCAACACAGAATCACATCTTTATACATCAAATTAACCACATGCTTTAGGACGTATCCATGTACGTATCTATGTACGTTCGTACGTCATTAATGACAAATCAGCTTATATTCTCCATGCTGGCATTTTTCTTCTTTTTGTTGTTGTTGCTGTTGTTGTGTTTGGCTTTTATTTTTTAAGTTCAACAAATATGAGATCGCTGAAGTTATTCCGTGTCTTTCTACCCCGTGTATGATTCTAGGCATACAATTGTTTTTAGTATCTAGGCTCCTTGTGGTCGAATCCTACGTTTTCTAATTTAAGGCAACAAAAACATTGTCTGGCCTTCAAACCATGAAAACACAAATCCAATGACGCATCAAAGTTCTCTTTACCCTTAGGGTGTACATACACTCGGCATGACATATATTCAATAATCAGTCACATGCTGTCTAAATATGTCCCAAATGAGATAAAGTATTATAATATAGCAATTATACGGCATTATATTCATCCTGTACGACCATTGTTCTAGCAGCACTGACAGCATACACTTTGTCTATAGTTGCATATAGGCTCCAACCATTGCTAAAATGTACAACGTTTCCATTAACGCATCAATCTCCATTTCAGCTGAAGAAAGTGTTTTATGGACGGCTGCCTCTATTCTGTTGCTTTTTGGCCTTTTCGGAACAGTGGGAAATATCTTTGTGATAATTGCATTTCTTCACAACAAACACTTACGGACACTAAGGTACGTTCTCGTGGTTAACCTGTCGCTGTCAGACCTACTTGTACTCATTGTGACGATCTTACCTGTCTGCACAGCATACTTAGCCGGTTCGTGGATCTTTGGTTTGGCGTTGTGTAAACTTCAACTTTATATTCTTTCATTGTGCACATTTGTGACACTCCAGACCATATCAATCACCGCCGTACACCGTTGTTTGATGGTTACCAACAAGGCTCTCTACAACAGTATCACCACTAGAAAGTCAATGACTGTTCTTATTGTAGCAGTGTGGATGATAGCCGTTGTTCCAATCATCGTTATTAAGGACAATGTACAATACAGCACCAACAAGTTGCATTGCGTCTCGGTGGTCCTTATGCGTGAACCAATAATGGCGATTTTAATCGGGATACTAAATGTGACTGTGTTCGCATCCTATTTACTTATAGCTTTTAGGATTCGCCAATGCAATATGACAGTGGCAACGGGGACTGGAAGACTCCAAGTGCACCCAAGTGTAATAGCATTTCACGAACTCCAACTGTTGAAGACAGTCTTCGTTGTTTTCGTTGTGTTAATAGGAGGATATCTACCAATGGCCGTGGTACGCGGTATCGCTATTAATTTTCAGGTTCCCCATGACGTGATTGTAATAATTTATACAAATCACTTGGTCTTGGTTTATTGTTTGAATCCACTGATTTATGCCATTTTCAACGTGCGACTTCGAAGAGCATTTCTGAAGATTATGTGCATCAAACAACACACTATTGGCGTGGCAGTTGTGTACCAGGAAAGAAATACTAGTAAAAACTTGAATCCGGCACAGCCAGCGAGCAGAAGAGTAACATTTGGTGATGTTGTGATAGAGGAGCACTTATAAACATACTCAGTCAAATTATAACGTCATTTCTGTCACTCAATTCAATTATGTGTTTTTGAGTGCGATATAATGAAGATATACGCTTGCTTTTTAAAAAAACAACTCAGTCTCAGCTGAAATAAAACACTTATAATAATCACGTAATCACCAATGGCGGTTACAGTGAGTGTAGTGTGCGATGTTTAAAATTGTGCAAAAATGTTTCAGTTTATATGAAAAACTAGTGTTCGAACTTACCAGTTATGTACACCGACATTACTTGCAGCTAACACAGTAATTTCACACAGAACCAGTGCAAACCAAAATCCAATTGAATTAGCTTGGGAGAGAATATCGTTCTGGCAAGCCTTGTCAGTGAACTCGGAGACCTTGGATTTGAACATTAATTATTATTGTATTAACTAAATACGGCTATGCGAGGCGCCAACTTTTGGTGACAATCGCGGTCCGGGTGACTAAATTAACCAAAAATAAAACTCCCCCGAAAACCCAAACTGACTGACAGTTGCCACTGGGACTAAAGTGCGACTACCCCATTCTTCGTGACATTGCAATATATTAACGTGTTTATTGAGCAACATCAAGGTGAAATTTGCAGACTATTGATGAGGGAAGGTAACCAAGCTAGTATTCACTTCATGTTATTTCAAGTAAAAACAAGAATTATTGATATACAAAATGGCTGCCAGTTGGCCAGTGTGTTGTACTTTAACAGCGAGTGTACCTGCATACAATGGCGATGTGCATATGATATAGTTATGAGTTCAAATCATTCTGTGTGGCAAGCATATTGTTTTCATGAACAGGCTAGTTGAACAAATAGTTTTGTCATAAATGCTGGAAGAAAAAAAACTTTTACTCCCAAGTGCCCACGAACCTGCATCTCTACCTTTGAGGGCGACAGTCGTCGCGCCGCGTCCTGTTCGATGTGAGACTCATAGCGACGTATACAACGCGTGTAAAATACATTGTTAATTTACATGAAATTCGAGCATGCGCTGCGCGACGACCACCGCGCTTTAAGAATGCGATTTTTAAAATTAACGGTATAGTGCACATATAGATGCTGATAATTATAGAAACTATTAACTGACCACGTGATGTCATTAAACAAGCACATATCTAATTTCTAGACACATTATTATTATTATGTACTTTATTATTTCAGGATAAAATGCAAATCACAGATCCCATAACAACACACTACGTAGAATATTAAAAACAACCCCGTTTTAGAAAACTAGTAATGATCTTAGAAATAGCATGAGCCTCGGAGCGAATTAAAATACTAATAACAGACTGGTATACGAACACGAAAACGAAATGAATAACACAATTTCCGTCTCAATGCACCAAATGTGGGAATGGAATGAGTTACAAACATTCCACTCGCGCTGCAATCCCCCTCAAAACCCATTGAAATGCACAATGCGTTGTTGTATACCACCCTTAGTGATTAAAATCTCGAGTAGAAAGACTCATAATAACCATATAATCCGCACCCTCCTATGTTGCATCCTATCCCACATAACATTAACTACTAAGCTGCTTCATATACACATTAATTTAAAAAGTAACGGAGATAGAACACTTCCCTGTCGTACACCATTGTTAACATTAAAATTGGTAGAAAGTGTACTACCCCATTTGACACAGAACGGCTGTGTACGATATACCAGAATACTAAAATACGAATAATATAACCGGGTAAACCCATATTATAAAGCTTAGTAATTTGGACAAAATATTAGCTGGTTAGGTGACGTCATCATACATAACTGAATCCAAGAGATTTATTGTACTTGGAATGCAAACAGATGTGTTCCTAGCAACATTACCGCATATGCAGCAACCTGTTATTTATTTTCTTCTGTATATCAATTTCGGCTATAATAAAAACCATTTGACGTTTCGAAATCGTGATATTTCGTGAACTCCATTAGTTTTATGCTTGTGTATCGTATTACCATTTATTGTGTGGGTGTCTTCTGAAGACTGGCAGGAATTTTCTCTATGTTTTTCATGAACTTTTTTTCAGGGGACTGTTAAGCAAAAACCGTTTATCTATCTTCAAAACATTTGTTCGTGATAATGTATGGATTTAAATCTCGATTCTTACAGACGGTTTTGTGGCATTTTCTTAGCTCCGAAATTTCGAAAATATGCGGCAAATTTGGTTTTGGAGTCGATCTTATTGTGGAGAATTGCCAAGTCTGTCTCTGTTTCTTTTAGTTGGGATGCACTTGTTTCAACAGTTCACGGAATTTGCTTGAAGGTTAATTGTTGAGTTTATCATTTTTTATCATTTTGGTTTAACGAAAGTTATTCCCTCACATGTCTTGTTCAAACTCTATATATTCATCATCATACTACACACATGTACATCTATTAGTTTAGTGAATGGCTTAATGACGACCGTGTTATGGTAAAAAATATCAAGTATTTCAGCAATTGAGGGTCTGAATCTCGGTCGTACATAGACATATGTTTCACTATGTACATTGATTGAACAGTATGGGACGCTGATTTACGTGATTCAAAATGGCCGACTGGTGCCGGGCAATTTTGTTTTAACAAATTGGTATCCATGGCTATATCTCTGACATGCCCTGACAGGCCATGTTTAAACTTTACACACATCATCATTTTTTGACGATCAAGTGGCATTTTAACGTTAAAATTCCATCTAAAGCATTTCTGCAATCCTGGATCTCGGTCGTGTATGGATTGATATATTGATATAATTGTATACATGCGTCGGGCATTGTGTGACTTTGCTGTACATTATTTTCAGATCAGGTTCAAAATGGCTGAATGGTGGTCATTTTGATTTAGTGAATACTGTTCCAGATCTATATTTTTGGCAGATTTAACTATGAATTCAACTATGTTCTAACTATACGTGGTGTCACAAGTGTGCACATGCACGTGAGGTCAAGAGGGCCAATTGCGGCCATTTTAATGTTATAATACATGATCAAATATTTCCGACGTTCCAAACACGGATTTCTTTTGTACATGAGAAGCTGTTTTTCAAACTTGGTACTTTCTGTCTATCCGATGCGTTCATTTCGTGGTGATAACTTAATTTATCTAAGTTTATTTCCAATTGCAGACACACATTGTCAAATGAAATGTTATAAAAACCCAGGAACGTTTATTATACTGCGAGTGAATTCAGTACACGTGCACGTGGCGGCGTTGAAATTTTGTTTGAATTTGTAGTCATTGTTCTCATAAATGTGCATACTGCAATTGTGGCAGGTATGAACTATGCACAACATCCACATAATGAATATTCATGAATAACTCGGAAGCCAATGACAGGCATCGTGTACCAGGTAGCGTGCCTGTCACATCGCCATTGTGTGAGCTTAATCTCATCTCAACCTTTCTTAGCACCTTGTCACTGTTTGTCTTGATGTAACGTTGTTTTCGTTTCACGTTTGTTTTAATTTATTTCACAAATTTTTAACTTTACATGCAACCAAGGGGAGAGAAAAGAACAAAAAAGATCGCTATATTCACTATATTATATTAGTTTTATTTGACAATAAGCGAATAGTGTTTTGCATTAGAGGGTAGCAAAAGAATTCGAGTCATAGTTAAGTTAGTATTACCACATAATTCATTTCTCTGTAAAGTTATATTGGTCTAAATGTTCTATCGTTTTACGACAATACTACATGCAACTCACCCTCCGTCCGAGAGATCCTTCAAGAAATTGTATTTGTGGTCGAGCGCCACCAACGATCCCATTACTCTTTGCAATTATGGATAAACAATACAACACGAATGGCATAACAACAACCGCATAGATATGATTAGTTTGAACTCGTAGTTACAATATTTTTCAGTATGATACTAACCAACAACTTCATATACTAAGCAAATATTATATTATATTTATGTTGGGGTAAGATTCGAATCGAACTGATTTTAGTATTTGAAGGTACATGATGGAAGTTCACAAACACTGTGTTTCGCTTGTGTCTATTCACTGTTCGATGAGAAGCTAGAATAAACAGAAAAGCCTACATGTTGCCAATGTATTGTTGCCTACAAAAAGCGTGCATTATGTTTATTGCAAACATTGGTGCCAACAGTTTTGAGACTGATACTCCATACTGTAGACTGAATCGGATTACGCTTTATCATAAACTAAAAAAATTACACTTTTTGTAGAACACACAACATTAAATTTTAGATGACAAGTCAAAACCACTAATATATGCATGTGCAGTGGTTGTTACTGTACATGCGAAAACAACCAGGGATTTCCCTTGTTTCATCGCCGTTGCTTGAAGAAACATTTATAACGGTTCCTCCATAGCCGCCGTGCTGGGTTCCCATAAACTCCACGCCAAGATGTGCATACACATACTCAGTTCATAGACCATATTGTACTTAAGCATCTCGGATTATATTACAAATATTATTAATATGTTTATAATACATTGTACATGTGTGGAGCGAACCAAGACTTAATATTAGGCCATCTTGACCATTATTTATACCAAATGATCTACTCCGTGTGAACGCACTGTGATCAAAATATATGTAATACATTATGCACCGTGAATATTAAATTTTGGATTCACAGGCTTATTTATCATAAAATATGATTGGACAAGAAACAAATGTCAACGTTCCATTCAGGCAAGTGATGTATCTTTGCAGGCCTTGAACGTTTACTAGAACCTCGACTCCAAACAGGCCGTTACCTACCGTTCTCGACTTCGTAGCCGTACTTTTACTGTTAGTAAAACCACATCAGACCGTACATAAACAATAACAGATAAACAACATTTATTCACGGAGCTAATATGATGTAGCTCCACCTTGCCAAACCTCTGATAAAATAATACAAATCAGTCACTGCTCAAGAAATCATTCAAATTATATATTTGTGCAATGCATCCAGTTCTGTTTGAAACTTGGTACCAGGATGCCATCTAACAGAGTGTTACATTCTGTGTTTTATTCGACGTAAAACAAATTTTAAACCCAACAGCAGTGAACATACAATGTTAGTGACCCTCAGAGGAGATTGTCAACTGATGCAAAATAGTGCAATGAGCCCAAGTGACGCATTGAAACTGAGTCTCTGTTGGGGTGGACTTTTGTATAATATCTGTTCAAAATCAAAATGATTACCATCATCAGATGGCATGTACTACTCGATCTTCATTATGTGCAAAAAACTATACCAGCACTAAAATATATCTAAAATTTATGCTGTCAAAATACATACACTACATAGTTACAAAACGGGGAAATATACATGAAAAATTATCAAAATAATGTCATGTTCATCTTTCAAAACGGTTATATATTTTAGTTTTTAAAATTATGAAGCTATTTTAAGAACTGATAAGTGACCACAGATTCATTGATATCATGTGGTACGGTATCCCTCCTCATTTGGAACACAAAATGTGAGTTCGTTGCAGTTACCCATGTGTGTGCGTGCGTATGTGCATTTGTGTGCGTATTTCTGTTCCGCTAGCGCTGATACGTCAAGATTCACTAATAAGGCTTTAGTTACACTTGGCTTGGTACATAGATGCTCTGCACATATAAATATTTACTTGAAATCTGTGTACCGTAATAATGTTAATCTTACTTAATAATTTGATTAGTATTATCAATTAGTTAAGGAAAGATCTAGACCGAATAATTAGAAACTCATTTATGCCTTGTCTGCCACGCCAACTTTAGTGTTCTCTTTGTGTTGCCAATACATGTATAAGATGGCACAAACAGCTACGGCTATAACAGTAATACATGCTAAGCAGATGAGAAATATCTCCCACCCTGCCAACCCACTCGAAGGAATCGGCACTATTGTGTTCTGAGCTATCGTTGAAACATCGCCCTTGTTGTTTGCTTCATCCACTGCACGTACACCAAAGTAATACGTTGTGCCAGTTCCGCTCGTTGCAAGCCAAACTGTAACGTTTTCTGAGGAACCAGAAGGTGATGGAGACAATACATCGCCGGAGATCAAGTCTTTGTTGGTGATCTGTATAGCATTTTCAAAATTATCCAAAATATCACTGAATGACGTAGAATATCTAAGGTCATAGTAGTGAGCTGAAATGGTAAATGGTGACAATCGTAATGGCTAGAATAAATCATTACCTATGTTTATTTTTTCAAAAACAAATACTTTCTATTGATAAATATTGAATATATATAGCACAACAAATACTAGTTATACAATAATTACTAGTGCCATAATTGTATATCTAATGCAGTGCACGGTAACTTAATAATTAATAGTTGCATACCTGTTCCTTGGTCGAGGTCATCGCCCACTGCAGTCCAATGTAGTGTTATGGTTTGCTCGTCATAGTCCGATGTAGGGCTTTCTAGATCGGATATTCTCGATGGTGGGTAGGGATCATCACCTATACCAGGAATGTGGACGCTATCGTCAACCTGGAAGGATCCTCCAGAAGTCACTCTACCAAAATCCCCAATTAGATTAGGGTCGCCCTCAACGGGAATTGCACCTGTTGAACATACATTAAAGTATAGGTATATTTATTTAATACTTATTTTATAACAAATAAATCAAGAGCTTTTGAAATATGTCTATCTTGAATGTGAGTTGATATTCTGCTCACCATAGTCAGTCGGCATAGCTCCGGTGGATGATGTGGTTTTGGTGTAAGCCTCGCCATCCGTATTATCTGAGTTAACCTGTATCCCATAGCGACAAGCTTGCTCACAATTGGCATCGACAAATTCGATGAAATAAGCGGAGTATACTCCATCGTCTTTTGTGATATCAGACCCTAGGTTACGATATGTAAAGCATGTATGTAATTTGGTTTTTATTCAGTTGGTATATCAAAGGTATTAAGGTTGCAGTAATTACATTGAATCGGTGGTACGCATATATTTTCAAAGTCAACGTAATCTTATACTAGCTGTAAATACAATTTGTTTGGTGATAATAATAACGTAATACTTGCCTGCACCATTATCCAACAGTGTTAGGTCGATCGATTGGAATGGACTCGGTCTCTCAATTGTAGCAATGACATTTGCTCCAAGGACTTGCTCATAACCCCTCAATACCTCGGCGTATATAACTACTAGAGGTGGTGATTCTGTAATCAATTCACTCCCCACAGTAGATTGCAAACGTAGTGGATAGGAACTGGAATCCACAGATTTAGATTCGATGGAAACTTCAACGGTTTGATCATCTGTATCAGTGTTTGTAATATCATATGTCCACTGTCCAGACTGAAAGATTGGACACATACAGTTACGGTAAGTCAGCAGATTTTACAATAATTATAACATTGTTACTGCATGTATTAACAAGTCTACTAAACTAACTGAAACGTATTGAAGAACATATAGAAGACATAAGTTAAAAGCGAAATTGCGTTGAATAAACTGAAGCATAACAGATATATAGATATATCTATGTATATGCGGCATTGTACAGTGTCATTTGTTAGATCAACTTTTTCCGATTGTAAAAACAAGCTAGAAGATCTTTTCTGAATGAAGCAGTCCATGCATGGCGTAGATAACACACACTACTATGTATAAAACAATGTGTACTACATATTACCTGGGCAACACCATTAATTGTAATAATAATGGTATGAGTGCTATCATCTCTATAGTATTCACCGCTGTCTCCATCTACAATAATAGTGCCATCCGGAGCCTTAATGACAACATCCACGGGTATGTTTCCACTGAAATCCCAAAATATAAAGAAAACTGTGTGTCTTCCAATGGTAGGATCGATGTAGATGTATTCACTCAGGATATCGCCAGCATCGATGCTAGTCTTATAACTGGTTAACTGGAATAACAATAATCAATTATGCAATATTGTTTAAAATTGAGATTGATACAGCAACAACTACGCTACCATGTCAAAACATTTCCATGATAGTCATTTATGTAATACAAGATAACTACTATGTTCGCATGAGACTACTGTATTGTACTGACCTGTACCGGCGTGTCTGTACTGGAACTGGTTCGGCTAGTTATGGTGTCCGTAAAAGCGTCATGCAGTGCTGTTGAGTCGTCACTTTCTGAATACCAATAAGCCGTTCCACCAGTCTCTGCTGACAGTTCGGCCAAACCAGGATCGGCTTCGTCACTCAGAGCAAGGGTGTCAACTACAATTTCTTTTTCAACAAGTTCATCGATTACGTCATCAATGAACGGTGGAGTATTTTCTTCACCATCTGTTATTAAAAACAGAATTCCACCAGCAGGAGTCTCCCAACCTTCTTCTAATACCTGGTGACAAAATATTATTAATTGTCATGACAATATCATTTATAGCGTACATTTTCTTAAAACATTCATCACATCTACGGTACAGTGGTACAACTGTTGGGTATTATAATCACAATCTGGATTTCAAAGGAGTTTTTTGGAAGAACGGCAGAGATAGTCAAGTCAATTTCATGGCTCTATCTGATCAATATTTTTTAAGGCAAAATATTGCGTTAAGAAACAGCAAGTTGAATGACGAAACTAAAATACTTACTTTTTTCACCCAATTGAACGTATTATTCATACATTTACATTGCGTATTACGAATTGTGAATCTGTATGTTGTTGAAAAAGTCAATGCGTACATTAAATAATAGTACAACTGATCTCTCAATAATAACACTCACTTCGATCCCAGCTTCCAGACCACTCCCGATGCTAGTGCCACTACCAGTGCCGTCAGGTAACAGGTCAATTAACTCTTGTCTAGTTTCCATGTCATCGATTTGTATAAGATAAGACAAAATAGAAGCCGTGTTGTCGAATTCTACGATACCAATCCATGTACCCCTGGGTACAGTGTAGCCTATATATTTGGTACTTGCCTGTATCATTAACTCAAATCGATCGTTCTGTAAAAACAGAGTTAATGTAGAACGGATTAACTACAATAATAAAAATATATTTGTTGGAATTGTGTGAAGTGTGAAATCATATTTTATATTTCCGAACTCTGATAGAATGTTAATTTGCAATTCATGAGTCATATTACAAGTATCCACATTCATCACTCATAAAAGGGGATATATGGCAAGCAATCAACGAAAAACATATTAAAATACCTGGGGAAAATCCACGATAGACGGAAATCGCTAAAGACTGGCGAGCACAAATAGTTTGTGAAAAAAACTTCAAACAAGTTGAAACAAGTTCAAACACCAAATTCATAATTATATCGCTCCACAAGCGCGCAGTATCTTTGTCGAATAATTTGTATAATTTTATTTGGAGAAAAAAAACTGTCAGTGTTAGCATTTGTATAGTCCCCACCAATACGGTCACCACGCACACTCGATCTGTTATCAATTGCCAATAATGCCAAAGTCGAGAGTATTACAGGATCGCCACGTATGCTTTGGTTGAATGGATGAGTTTAGTTAGATGCCGTTTACATCACGTTGTAATGTTGGATTTCACTAAATATACGTGGTAAATACCAATGAATATGAAGTATGTAAGTGAATTGCCAAAGTCTGTATATGAGTGAATTTTCCTTTTGACTTTCTTGTAGATCTATCTCCATCTACGTAATGCAGAGTGTGCATAATACTACATACATCTTGAAAACTCCAGTACTTACCCTATCCATACTCCCCGATATATCCAGCACAAGAACGATTCTCAGTTCAGTTTCTTGCACAACCAAGAACGACGGCATCACATTGATATCGACAGCTGGTTTGTCTCCTTCTTCAAAGTCGGTGTGTTGTAGCATTACTTCCCATACACTCTGGTAGCAACATTGTTTGTTATGTTTGTTTCGAGCTAAGCGATTGTGTCTTGACTTAGAATCTTCGGCATCATTGTGGCAAAACGTCACCATCTGATATATTCAATATAATAATGATTACAATATGATTATGAAGGATTTGTGTGCCATTTTCCACATTGACTGGAAGACACCACGCTACTGAATGCAACTATCAGTCATGATAACCTTATGTGACCTGAGTGATAACCAACTAACCTTTGATATAATTAATCTTCGTAAGGGGTCAAACATTTGAAAGCATGGGGGGTTGCTGGAAGAGTGTGACTATTGCATTTACTTCACGTTGTCTTATCTGTACATTTCATTTGTCTTGAATGTGCCAATATTTTTCCCTGAAAATCTTTGCGTGCCTAGCTTGCAATTAGTTTTTAAACCAATATTCCGCTCATCCCACATGATTTCAAATGATCGAGACCTAATTTGACATCTATCATCTATTCACAGCTGATTCATCGAAGTGAATATGGAATGTCACTCACCGATTCAATCGCGCTTGTATACATATACGATCCCGTGGCAACGTTGTCCTCTAGATCTGGGATGAATCTGCATCCAGAACTCGGCATGACGCCGTCTGATGGGTTTGTGTTACACTCTTTCCCTCTGCTGTATATATCAAACGATTGACCAGTTACTGCCTCGGAACATCTGGTTGGTTGCACGTGACCGTTCTCGTCATAATAGAAATGCTCGTTATCTTGTGTAGGGTACTCATCATACACACCCCATCGTAAGTGGGCCCATTCGTGTACAATCACCTTTCCTGCAAATACCAGATAATCATTGCTAAAAATGTCTATAACATAGACGCAAATGACTGTCAAAATTTCGCGGAGAGCGAGAGCGTGACCGCCACGAGACTTATTTTTTGTCACTTAACAGTGTCTACAGTGTTCACGATATCGTGGTTACATATAGGTACAGGGAACAGTGGACGCGATGATGGAGGAGATTATGGTACCATTTAAGGGGTAGAAACAAGTCTCGCTGCTCTATCGCGCTCAACGAGATCTCGACGGCCATTTGCCTCTATGATCCTTTGGCAATCGCATATAGCTTACCTGGGTCACCCCAAAAAGCCCAGCTGTACTCCTCGTCTTTGATCCACCGTTCCGTCAGATGAACATACAACCCCGGTTCTCCACATTTAAGAAACTGTTTCGTATAAGGGTTATTGCCGTGAATTGAACTCGGTTGGTCTACTATGAAGTTAGCCAGATCAAATCTTTCCGTAGTCGCTGCAGCTTGTTTCAGGTCATCGCTCCAAGTCTTTGGTATGAGGATTGTTATACTGTCATAGTACGTGTAGTATTTAGTGGCAACATGAAGATGTGAAGATGCGCTTGTAAATATTTCCTGCAAAAAATTATAATTTTATACATAATTAAATAATATACATTTTTACATAATGATTATTAGTTTTGATTAATAGCGATAGTGTACATATAATACCTTCAAGATGATAATATGAGGTTATTAGGAGGATACAAAAAAGTATGCATAATAAGTATGCATAATAAGTATGCATAATAAGTATGCATAATAAGTATGCATAATAAGTATGCATAATAAGTATGCATAATAAATAAGTACAGTAATATAGCTGCACAATAATATTATTGTGAGTTGTTTCAGTAGAACCGAAAAAGATCATCCTGATTTAGTATTTGATTTCACATTTAGAATATTATTTAATCGGGAAAATAAAATGTCTATTAATTGTTGTATCGTGGTCAAACAATAAAAACTTTAATAATTTGTATTGAAGGAATTAAGAAATCATCGTATATACACAGTTTGATAGTTAATAGTATTGGTCAAAACTATAAACAATATGAATAACGTCTCGGTTCCAACTTGGTGCTGGATAAAACTGTAATTGAATGAGTGCAAAATTGAGCACTACTTGTGCAAACTTACAATCGATTGAAGAAAAAAAAGTTTTGCTTAATATGTTGATGAAATAATTAAAATTTGAAATGTTTCATCGATGTTAGATTGCACAACTGAACCTATTGGAAGGTGGTACACAAGCATTGTTATATATGTTACTGTAGCGTTTGGTGCTGTGTTTTATATAATTAATGACATTACGTTATCGTTTATATCAAGTACTTTGGAGGAACACTCCTAGCAACTATAGTTTCGTGCCGACAAAATAGTTGTGACCATCCCCACGTTGCCTGGGTGACGTAGATTTATAAACAGTGCGTTGCCATGGGTCACAGTAGGCGGGAAATTCCCCCATCGTCTAACACTTATTCGCTTAGTGTGTAAAAATATACAGAAAAAATGATACCATAATACTTGTATTATACTAATTTATAAAACTAACGTCAGCTGAAAATAATAACTTATTTAATAGCTGAGTTGACATATCTAGTTTGATTTTCAAGAAAGGGACATAATACTTTAGTTTAATTTCAAACGGCGTGCATTCTTTAATTTAATATTATTTGTATGTAAGAACTCATGGTCTTATATTACTGGTTTAATAATAAGTATTAAATCACGAGTTAATTTCATACAAACCACTGCGCATACTCACAGCAGGCCACTGTTCAATCAATACTCATCAAACAATGCCGGTAACTCTGAAGTACCCTAAAATCATATTTTTTCAGCCCACGATGTGTGCGATCTTGATGCCAGATTGTGAACGTAGAAAACACTAAACAGTGTATGCCATATATAGATAGAGGGACTGTGGGACAACAAAGAAGTATATGGTCTTCATTATTGAAACCATTCATAGTGACCAGCAAACACGCACAAGCAACACTGAAAACCTGAAATGTAGATTTCACTGTGATACTCACTAGTTATACGATCGGAATACTATCGGCTGAACACTGTTGCTGTTTCCATGGAATCATGTTAAAAATAGATTTGCAATCATACTTATCGTTGATGTACGTATGTGTACACAAAATCCTAGAACGCTACTCACCTTGATTCGCTCAATCAACAGAGGATCTTCCTCAATGCTTTCATGTATCGCCACCAGTACTGTGCCGTATCCATTATTTTCCAAATAAACGGGATTACGACAGTGAACAAAAATTGCAAAATAGAATAAAAAAATAACACTGGCTCGCATCATTGTGTTACCACGATATCGCTGGTTCTTCTTTCTACAAACTGATGACTTGTTGTGTCTGGTATGCCCCACTGAAATTGCTGCTGCTTACGGGTGTCGTTATATATAATTATTTGTTCCGGGGGTGTCTTTGTACACGATGTACAATCCATCGAAGGCAGTTATTTGTCTAAAAATACGATATACTACATACGAAGACAGTAATTTAAAGATCAATTGGGCAATCAAGGATTGGCACCCCGGGTCATAAAGGTCATGTCGATGTTATTATCTTTGTTATTGTTGTCGAATTTGTAACCATAGCATTACGTATATGTAAACGCACAGTGATGAACATAAATGTAAAAAAACAGGTAATCGTAAGCGTACTTTTTTATAGGATATATGACTCTATTAAATATCTATCACCGAGAAAGGAATCAAGTACTACCGTTACCTAACACCATTTTCTGTATATTATATTTATCGGTCCTAGCAGTTTTCACTACTTTAATAATTCAACGCTAAACTTATTTGATTTGCTGACAAGTCTTGTAACCAGGGAAACCGTGTATTTATGGGCTTTTATTCAAATTTTGCAAATATTGTGTCAATGGCTAACACGATTACATACAGCTTTCATTTCATCCCATTTGAAAAAAAAAGTGTATGTGTGTATTTTTTCTATATATTGACCGTTATGTATCCCACGTGTCTTTGTTACCATGTATTGTCTGGCTTTACTGCACTGGTCCCACTAGTGATGTGGGGGGGGGGTCGGACGGGGTAATGTGAGACCTTCTATAAGCTAGTGCATTGTCAGGTCAAACTTAGTCGAACAATGTCTCACTGACACATGTGACCTACTTTGTCCCTACCCAACACATAAGTGCTAGAGATTGTTATATTGGAGAAGCAGAAATGTCAAATGTTACCTAATGCCTGTCATAATCCGTATAACAGTCTAAGAGCACAAAGTGATAGACATGTACAGTACATAGCTCAGTGTTAGCTTGCGAATCAAATAAGGGTTGGAGAATCCAAAGTACAAGTCTGTAATGAACCATTATAATAGGTAGGCCGGTATATACTTATTGTGAGATGTCTGCGATTCTGGAACGGCATGTTGTGTCTGGTTTTGGATTGAGAGGTTGAATGGATCACGACGTGATTGTTCAATGACCATTAAAGTGACGGTATTGTCAGTTATTCTCACATCTGGGTACGTGCTCACCTTCGCGAGCACTCCTATATAGTGTTATGGTAGCGACTTCATGTTTGCACATTTGATTCACGCGCCGTTGCACTATTCTTTAGAATCAACAACTTGCATGTTTAGAGTGGAGATTATAAACATATATGCCGAAATCCAAAAAGTTTAGAAGGAATTAGTGAACTTTGTGTGGAGTTCGGTCAAACCGTGGTGGCAGCCATATTATTATTATTATGTATTTTTATTATTAGAGAACGCTTGCGCGCGTATTCATTCCATATTTGGAACTCGCATTTCCTTATATAGTAGGATGAAAATATCCCGTAAAATAGTACCTCAAAATTACGGCACGCTGTAACTTACGGTTACAGATTTATAATAAATTTTAATAAATTTATTAACATATTTTTGTCTTTTGTTTTTAAGTATATTTACTAGTTTTTCTTCTTTATTTTGATTAGTCGGTCTTGCAAGAAATTTGTTTATGCAGTCTTTTCTTAATGCATGATGGTGTAAACACGTTAGGAGGAAATGTTCTTCATTCTCAATCTCTCCATTCTGACATTTTCTTTCTTGTAAGGCGTGGTTTGTGTATCTGTCCTTCTCAATTTGTAGAGTATGTGCACTTATCCTTAATTTTGACAATGCTGACCTACGGAATGGATTTTTGACTATTTCAAGATAACTTACGAGTTCAATCTAAAAGTGCGTAGGTTGATTCTATGATTGCCTCCTTTTTGTCATCGAATAGAAGTTTATCACAGTGACTTTGAAATACCTGTTTTATGTTCTCCTTGACAGCAGTAATAAGTTTGTTATTGGTTTCAGGCTCGTGGCTTTTCCAGATGTCATCCTTGTTCACCAAGTTTAAAGTTTATTTGATGCTTGACACCTTGTTTGGTGTGCCAGTTTTGTCTAGTCCAATACCTAGTCTATACGCCTCATTTGGAAGTGTGTATACTGGCTTCTGTGATATTTTGATCCAATATTTTACCATATGAATTGTACTAGTAACAATGAGAGGGTAGCGACCCAATTCCATCAAGCATGCTACGTTTGATGATTTCCAATTTACTTTTAAGAAAAATTTACAAAATTTGTATTTAGTAATGGCAACTTTGCAAGGCACCGTGAGACACATCCCTGATAATTACGTGATCGTGCCAACGATTACAGCGATTGGCTGATCGCATGTTTACTCGCCTTAGAGACTTGACTTTTAACTTAAAGATAGAGAGTTTGTAACCTTTTGTAAGAGAGAGAGAGAGAGGAGAGAAGAAAGAGAAGATAGAGGGAGAGAAGGAGAGCAATGGGAAGAATAAAGCTGGACTTTCTTTAATGAACTAATGTGTGTTCATTTGGGTCGAATCTGGTATCTCTACGTGTAAGTGCCAGCCAAGCAAGACGAAATTCCCCGATTCATGAACACGAAGCTCCTTTTCATATCAATATAATGAGATAGACTATGTTTACAATACCTTGGTGTTCGGACCAACCGCACGTCGTGTCTTCTCTTGTCACATCAATGGTAATATAAATATGCTCAACACATATAATTCCTTTCACAATATTAAATTTTATTATTTAATTTGTTTACAAAATTATATTCTGTCATCAAAATGATAAATCAGAATGTGAATTACAAAATGTGTAACTACAATACAAACAGTAAATGAACAAATAAAACAATCGCAATACCTGAAATCGGGGTTGATACACCCTACGTTTTAAAAAAGTCTGTAAATATATGATTGTTGCATGAAGAGACAATTAGCTCGACCATAATATTCAACCCGTATAATGTGTAAAACTCTAAGGGCAAAATGCACTATAATTATATCATTCATTTAACATTGATGTGTGCACAATATTCAAGAAAAACAACTCGACTTACTGGAAAACCAGTGTGGCATACTGTTGTATTGTTAACCTGTGTATATAGCCATGGGTATATTGAATCAATTTACTGACAGGATATGGTCAAGAGAACATGGGTATTACAATATTATAAACCCATAACAAACTGACAGATGAACATTAATTGTATGATATCTCTAGGGTCTGAAATGAAATACATATTATGTACACACATAAATATATGATGATGTACATTTTAAACTGTGAGATAGCATCTAATGTCTAGGAGTTATTAACTAAGTTTCTTATATTATGTAAATCTGCATATCATAATTAAACAAATAACCATAGAAACAGTTGATTTTGTTTAGTTTATGCGTAGTTCGCTTCTTCTAGTCCTACCTTTTGTTTTTTTTGCTTTTCGAAATACGCGTATAACACAATGAAAACAACGACGCTAACAGCTAGGACGATCGCAAGGACAATAAGAAATATTTCCCACCAAGCCAGCCCACTAGAAGGAATAGGTACGATGGTGTTCTGGGCAACCGTTGAAATTTCACCCTTGTTGTCTGCATCGTCCACGGCGCGTACAGCGAAGTAATACGTTGTACCATTACCTCTCGTCGGAAGTACCACCGTGAATGTTTCCAGGGAGCCAGACTGTAACGGCGCATCTAAATTGCCAGTGACAAGATCATCATCGGTGACTTCTGTGGCTTCCTCGAACGTATCGAAAACTACGCTAAACGATGTCGAATATCTAAGCTCATAAAAGTCAGCTGTAAGGAAATGGAAATTTTTAAACGCCTTGTCGAATAGAAATTACTAATAATAACATGAAATACAGGTGGTAATTTTTAGTTGCGTACCTGTTCCTTGGTCGAGATCATCGCCAACTGCAGTCCAGTGTAGTGTTATGGTTTGCTCGTCATAGTCTGATGAAGGGCTTTCTAGATCGGATATTCGTGATGGTGGGTAGGGATCCTCATCTTCGCCGGGAATGTGTACACTATCGTCAACCTGAATGGATCCACCAGAAGTAACTCTTTCAAAATCTCCAATGGGAACAGGATCACTTTTCATGGGAATTGCATCTAATAGAAAAAACGTTCGTGTTATGATATTGCATGGAATCAACTACATGTATGAGGGCGAACCCATTGGAATAAACAATTTTGTCTCAATACAATTATGCAAGTAAATGAAGGAGTGATCATTTGTCTCTAAACTAAGTGTGACTTGATGTGCGCAGCATTACGTTTGCAAAGTACGAAATATTGTTACTTGCAATATACATAGGAAATGATATGTAGTCTTTTGAGGTGGTGCGGCGAACCAATCCACACAATTTGGCGTTAACTGTATCGCCTCACGCGGAACAAAAAAAAATGATTGTTGTCAAGAATAATTGGTGATATGATATGACGTGCTTACCATAGTTTATTGGCAGGGCCCCTGTGTTGACGACAGTTCTAGTACTAGCCGTACCGTCTTCGTCGTCTGCGTTGATCTGTATCGAATACCGACAATCGTCGATACACATCGCATTGACGAAATCTAGAAAGTATGCTGAATATGTCCCATCGTCCTTTGTGATATCGGCACCTGTTACGTAATTTAATAATTCAGTCGATTGTGGTGAGTGTCGCAATGACGTAACAGTTAAAATCACAATTACAATCATAGTATACGCCAATGAATATGTGTGGTATGGGGTGCAGTAGTAATTCACTCGTGTGTCGCTCCGCCTTGTTTCTTCCGCCCTAAAATATAGCGATGTTAAATTGATTATCGACATACAGAGAAATCGAAACTACGTTTTCATGATGGACCTAGTCAATTATCAACTTTGTTCATTACTTGCCTACACCATTGTCCAATAGTCTTAGCTCGATTGATTCGTAGGGAGACGGTCTCTCAACAGTGGCAACGACATTTGCGTCGAGGACTTGTCCGTAACCCCTCAATACCTCGGCGTATATAATTACTAGAGGTGGTGATTCTGTAATTATTTCATTCCCAATAGTTGATTGCAAACGCAGTGGATATGAACTGGAATCAATAGACTTCGATTCGATGGAAACTTCAACGGTTTGATCTTTTGAATCGACGTTAGTAATAGTATATGTCCACTGTCCTGACTGAAAAACAATGTACTTATCAATGTATTTTATGTGTCGTCATAAAAAATACACAAGAAAAAGTCATTGAAAAAAAATCGTTCAAAGGGGAAATACTAAAAAACAATGGTCCACCCCTTAATTCAATTACAATCTACGTCATACAGCGAACATTTTGATTTCTTTTGTAGCTTGACCCAGTTTCATATTCTTTTTTTATCCAGTCGATGAATTTACTTACATTTGTATCTTGTATTACTCATATAAAGGGCAGTAGTTGCCGCGCCACGCATGCGCGGGATATATGGGTCTCATATAAACAAAGATGGCGACTTTGACTGTTGCGCAGATCAACGAGTACGAGAGTATGAACTGAGACGTTTCCAAGCTTTAATTAGGTAATGTTCAGGTGATTGGAAGGTATCGAAAGAATCACCGGCAGTAATCAGTGCAAGTCGCGACCAGGTCAAACTTCATACTTGTGATTTTCATTTCAAGAGCGCATTGGATTATGGGAAAATAAATAAATATTAATATACAAATGTCGCATATGCGCAGCTCGACGACCACCGCGGCGCTTTAATTTTTAACATCTTTTTTGCTCTCAGTAAAAATATACACTTAGGTTTATGCAAATTACTTATAATTGATTACCTGTGCAATGCCATTAATGATGATCATAATGGTATGTATGTCTTTATCTTTAAAGTATTGACCCGTCTCTTCATCTATGGTACTGCCATCTGGCGAGCTAATGACGACCTCCACGTTTTTGTTTCGATCAGGGTCCCAGAATATAAAGAATATGGTGTGTCTTCCGATTGTAGAGTCGATGTAGACGTATTCAGTGATGCTTTCGTCAGCAGCGATCGTTGTTTTGTAGCTGGTTAACTGGAATGATTGTAAGTGATATACATATGTCATGAATTTGTTTTCGCGTATCTGTTAATCGACTTAATTAGCTGATTATTAGCGAATTGCTGTGTTATGTCTGTCATCGTTTAGGCCTATTTGAAGTTTTGGACGGAACTTGGCTCAGTGATTTGGAACTAATTACGAGATAACCGTCGCTATTCTATAGATTCTGACAGTTGGTATCCATAGTTATTAATGTAGTGAACGATTAATCAAAAGATATGACGTATTCAGTATTTAGTGTGATTGGCTTTATGATTGAAGGTTACGCTCTAGAGTCTTTTTACTGCATTGTAATTGGTTAGAGTTTTGAAAATGAATAAAGAGAGTTTGAGTTGGTCTTTGGGAGCACAGCACGATAGACGCAGTAGAGAGTCGAGTCCTGGAGAGCCTTGGGGCAAGCCTTGACGCAGTCTAAGAGAGTCTTGGTTCAGCCTTGCGATAGTCTTGGGGATTTTTCCCCAGGGCGCTGTGTCTGGTAGAGTGCTCGATTGACCGACTAAGACGAAAGTTGAAACGTATTTCGTTGTGTGTGTCTTATTTGACTGTAAAGCTTAATTGACTTCCCCGATCCCGTACCTCAAGGGGACGAGATATAGAGCCGAGACGAGATTTCCCCCTGACACGTGTGGAGGACCCCAGAGGAGAAGAATATTTACCCCCTGATACATAATACAAACGAGTGCATCATTTGTAACATCCATATATGGTTTGATGACGTATCCGGTAATTTAATTTTTCTATATCTGGTATCCTCCTCTAGTTTTCAAGGAGTAGATATAAAGCTGTTCAGATTGGAACGGGAAATAAGCGTTTTACTCTTGTTTTCCTTTTCTTTTAGTTGTCCTTATTTTGGTAATTATTTGTCATACAAGATGTGCGACGATAAACATGAAATTTGTGGAAAAATAGTTTAATGTTAAATAGATTTCAAATTATAGATTTCATTTCATGTTTACAAGTTGGGTTTATTATATGTTGTTCTCATCATATTTTAAAATTTCTTCACCTCTATGTAATAGGTTGGATAACTGCGATCGAATCAAGATAAACAGATTGTGTATCGTAAATTTATACTTTTTTTCGATACAGTTTTACGCTATTGTAGATTAACTGGTACAATGACAGGATACAATCAGAGATATTCTTGCCAGGATATATTTAGCTTTGTTTTCACATTACTGAAATGTTGTTAAATGGAAGGGTCAATCGTGCACATACGGAACATGGTAGAACGCCCTCCAGGCTTGCGATATATGACCCCCTCCCCCAAAAAAGGAGAAAGAAAAAATTTTAAGCAGCTCTCGTGAGATTGAAGAGATTAGTGAATTGACCATGACGCAAAGCCGTTGGCGAGAGCGCAGTGACTCGCGGCGCCGACCGTATCAGACTACATAAACAGAGCAGAACAAGACATTTAATTTATTACATTTGATCAATAATTGCAAATCAAGGAAATCAAGCATGTGATTCACAAACTCACCTGTACTGGTGTATCTGTACTGGAACTGGTTCGGCTAGTTATAGTGTCCGTGAAAGCGTCATGCAATGCTGTAGATTCATCACTTTCTGAATACCAATAAGCCGTTCCACCAGTCTCTGCTGACAGTTCGGCCAAACCAGGATCGGCCTGGCTACTAAAAGCTATTGTGTCTACAACTATTTCTTTCTCCACTAATTCATCGATAACGTCTGATATGTATGGGGCTACATTTTCTCGCCCATCAGTCAACAACAAGAAAATTCCACCAGCTGGGTCCTTCCCGCCGTATTCGAGAACCTAGTGGAGAGCAAACAATTTCACCCTGTCGTCAGGGATATTTGTAATTTGAAATACTCGGTGTAATGCAATGGAATAAGTGACATACGATGAGGTGTTAATGTATGATGCGATGACGTGACGTGACGTGACCTGACGTGGCGTGACGTGATATGATATGATGTGGTGTAATGACTGGTGTGACGTGACGTGACGTGCTGTGACGTGACGTGACGTGACGTGATGTGATGTGGTGTGGTGTAGTGACTGGTGTGATGTGAAGTATTGTGGCGTAAGTTATTTTTTAATGCTATCTGACGTGGCCCAGTGTGCGATGAAATGCGATACGTGCGATATAGTGTAGTGTAATGCGATAATACGTCTGAGATGCAACTTATAACAATACCTCGATGCCAGCTTCTAGACCACACCCAATACACGTATCTTCGACAACAGTTGTGGGTAGGTCACTAATTATTTCCTGCCGGCTTTCTAGATCACCAACTTGCTCAAGATAAGACAAAATGGTGGCGTTGGTGCTAAATTCCACGATACCAATCCATGTGCCATTGGGTACAGTATATCCTATGTATTTTGTACTCGCCTGAATCATTAGCATGAAACGATTTTGCTGAAGAAGAAAAAAAAACACGTTATAGACGGTTATTTGAATAAATGTGTTGCATTGGTTGTGTTTAAATGAGTATTTCTTTCATGAAATAGTGAACTATGCTAATGCGCATGCGCTATAAATCACTGGTACGTGCTATGAATGCATTATTTTCTGGAACCCACTTTGTGATGTGTGTGTTCGAAAGAGCGCTAAATTTTAAAATTGAACCAAACTCTCAAATTCGCCGATTTCATTAACAAGATAATTCAGAAATTAATATTAAGAATAATGCATAATGAAATTATTCCCTAAGCACCCATAAATAATTACATGTATCATAATTATCGATTACACAAGAATATTACAAAAAAAGATAATTTGCTAAATTCTTTATAAGTTTGCCTTTTAATTTTTCTTGAATTATGACTGAAAGAAGCTGAATGAAACTATGTAGTGTGTTCAACAACTCATGTATGAACATTAACTTTAATAAATATGATTTTTACTTGGTAAAAACACTGTATTTTACTGCATAAAAACGAAAGAATTTCACAATGTTGAAAACGGAGTCCTTATCGTAGTCTTATTTGTTGCTCAGTAGAGAGGGGGCAAGGGGGTAGCTGGTACAGTTTTACGGGAAATAAAAAGGGCTTTTTACAATTTACAAGGAAATAAAAGACGTTTTTTCAGTTTACAGTGAAAATTGAATTTTGAAGTGAATTCTGTCATCTATTCGTTTTACAGTTTCGAAAATGTAATTTCCCTGGATTATTCTTTACGACTTTTTTTATTTGGATGTAAATTCTTGTACGTACCGAGAAAAATGACACATTTTTACAGTGTACGAACAAAATATTTGATTGATTATGTTGTACGTCTATCCTGTGATAACAGAATTACGGAATTTATTTTTACGTTTTATATTTACGTTGTACGAACAAACAAATATTGCAATTACGTTGAACGAAAATACCCCCCCCCCCTCAGTACCATAGTCTTTTCAAAGCTATATGTTAGTATTGTTTGCTTAAATGTTGAACTTCCGTATACTTACAGTACTCATACTCCCCGACACATCGAGAATCAACACGATGCGTAGATCGCCTTCCTTGACGACTAAGAACGACGGCATCACATTGATATTGACATCCGTGCCGTTGTTCTCTGTAAAGTCTGTGTGTCGTAGCAGTACGTCCCACGTGCTTTCATAACGGCAATGCGTATTATGTTTGTTCAGCGCCAAACGATTGTGTTTTTCTTCTATGTTCTTGTCGTCATCACTGTGGCAAAATGTCAAAATCTAATTGCAAATAAAAAAAATAGACAAGAATGACGATACCTGATTAGAAATGTGCAATTTGTACAAAAAGTTTCACCACTGTGCACGCAAGACGTCGGATAGCTGGCTCGGTGATATCTTTGTTCATGTGAGCTTCGAACATTGTAAATCGAGTCTCACAGTTTATCTATTATTTCGAAGTCACATACTGTGGAGTCCACAGTAATTTTCCAATAACTCGTGCCTTCTAGAGCCAACGCGTATGTGAAGTAAAAATAGCGTATATGAATAAAAACTGTGGTTCAAACTGTGATTGGTTGAATTGTCGTTTGTCATTTAGATTGTGTCTATTAACCGACGACTTGGGAACGTGTTGTCGCTAGGTGGCGCTGTTTATATGCAAGACTTAATCTCGGAGCAATCTCGTCCGAATATGATTTATAAAACACATAAAATCACCACTCACAGATTCAACATACTGCGCGTACATGTACGATCCTGAACCAACGTTTTTTCGCATATAAGGAAAGAATCGACACCCAGGACTTGGCATAACGCCACTTTCAGGGTCGGTGTTACACGGTATGAAGTCGTTATATAAATCTAAACTCTCTCCTACGACAGAAGCGGAACATCTTGTCGGCTGCACTCGGCCATTTTCGTCATAATAGAAATGCTCGTTATCTTCAATGGGGTACTCGTCGTACACACCCCATCGTAAGTGGGACCATTCGTGTACAATCACCTTTCCTGCAAATACCAGAAAATAAGAAACACAAATATTGTATGCGCATGTTTGGCATTCAGTTGCGGGATTGAAGGTAACTACTGAACGTTTTTAAGACAGTCTTACGATGAGCGATGTTGGCTCGTCTGCCGAGGTTCAACCCCTATACTACTATTACTGTGTATTTTAGAGTCACGTCTTCGCAAATGGTTATTAATTTACATTAAACAAAATTATTGAAGCATTGATTTATTCTTGATTATATGTATGTAATTGCGATCATATTTTAGAAATATACAAGTGCTATTTCCACCTGATATTTTGATTGAACACTGAATTATTTTGATTGATATTATCGATCATTATCATCGATCAGGCATTGATGGTCTTTAAATCTCTAGTTTTAAAAAATTACAAAAATATATTGGTTAAACATGTACATGAATGGAAAAAAGAATAATTTACTATACAAAACAACGAGATGTGAGCTTCTTGTTTTTTGTTTTGTTTTGTTTTGTTTTTGTTTTTGTTTTTGTTTTTGTTTTTTGGTTTTTGGTTTTATCGACTTTCTTTTTTTTGGAGGTTATTTTGTGGAAAAAAAAGTGTCTCGCAGAAATTGACAAACCTGATCAATTTCACTGAGAAGGAATGCTAACGTGAACCTTATTATTAGTACCAGTTGTCTGATCTTAAACAAGATGGCTTGCAATGTAACTAATTTATTCAATGCCATTCTTGTGAAACAGTTTAATTAGTATGCAAATTAAATCCACTGTCTTTATGAGATCGTCACTCAGTCTGGTTAATGTAAATGTACAATATAATGTTTACCTGCAACCTTTAAATGTACACATTACGAAGAATATGCATCGGGCACAGTAAATTTGGACAAACCGACGATGAACAAAAAATTCAATATAATGTTACACACTAGTAATCAGATTTTATTTTATCTTGGTTTTATCTTGCAGCTACCTTAAGTTCAGGCTGTATTTCTATATTGAGGGCGTGATCACGAAATTAAAATGAAAATAGTACATTCTACCCTTTTAGTACCGTTAGAGGGCGCCCTAGTTATTCCTCTTTAATAATGACTGCTTACCTGGGTCGCCCCAATAATACCAACTATACCTCTCGTCTTTGACCCACCGTTCCGTCAGATGAACATACTCCCCCGGTTGTCCACATTTGAGGATTTGTTTCGTATACGGATTGTCGCCGTAGTGAGGGTGGGGTTGATCTACTACGATATTAGCAATGTCGAATCTCTCTGTGGTTGCGTCGGCTTCTTTCAGCTTATCGCTCCATGTCCTCGGTATGAGTATTGTTACATTGTCAAAGTATGCGTAGTAGTTAGTGGCAGGGTGCAAATGCGAAGATGCGTCAGTGAATATTTCCTGTGAAAAACAAAACGAAGTAGGAATAATCATCTTTTTACCTCCATGGAATAATGCACAGAAAAATCCACTATTCTGTGGTCATAATTACTGCACGGTGTTAATCAACTAAGTACATATTTTGAATTCTGAATTTCAGGCTCGTCCACAAAATTCTTTCGTGGCGATATCATAAATGCCGGCTACGTGTTCTTTATATATCACATACGCAGAATATTCACTCAGACAGTGTCAATTGATTTAGTTATTTAAGAACACAAAGAACGACAAATCTACGGAAAATGTCAAAATAGTTGTCGAATGCGTCCTTTTCTTTTAACACTGGCAACAATGCTTCATTGTAAGAGAAAGCGCTAATATGGTGAGAGACTCTATTCTAAGTCAACACAACCAGACAGAGTACAACAGTTCAGATGCCCGTAAAGTCATAATACATGCAGTACAATATATCTTACATCACACATTGTTTGCACTGATATTGTTAATGCGTCGAATCTAGGAATTTATTTCGTAATACTACGCCAGAATGCCGAATGCCATATAACTGTCACGGTGCAATCCCCCAATGTTGACAATTGTCTAAAAACTGAGATAAACTAAATCTAATGACACGAAACTATATCCGATATTGCACAGTATTCACATTTGCCCTTGTTGTCATGTGTGCTTGCATGTATGTATGGGGGTCTAAAAACTAACTCTGCGACGCGATTGTTCGACTCGCCGAATGTCGATTATTGCACTCTGCGAATATTAACGAAACGGTAGTAGTGTTAGCGTTTGAGCACTGGTCTATCCGAAATTTGGAAAAGATGGGATGATGAATCAAGGTACATGTACAAAGTAACCGTTTTATTAATTATTGAAAAATCAAGAAGAAAAAAAAACCGAAAATTTCCCTTCCCACTACATTAAGATCAATATGGACCACCGAAATTTGGCGTTCATTTAAAAAAATAAACCATAATTTTCAGTAATACTGACTTCGAAAATTATGATACACAAATAATTCCATTCATACCACAAACCAACGCCGTTTTTGTTTACTTTTCACAACTGTTACAAAGTATTTCATTTTCAACCAGCTAATCGATCGTAGACATGGAACTATAAACCCCTTATAGTTCCATGATCGTAGACCACAAGTTTGGAGTCCGTTTATGATCTAAACGAAGGCAGACGATTGCAAACAACTGCTGTCATGGCAAAACGTTGCACATCGTGAATGATTTTTTTCACTGCTTGCAAATTATTGCACTTGCACTCAACAAAGTCAAAGCAGACGTACAACATTCGTTGCAGAACGCGTGAAAAGCTGCCGCCTATGCTAATGAGCATAGTCGTCGGGACGAAGCCTTACAACTCCAAGATGGCGATAACGTTACACCGTAAATAGGCAGTCAAAACCAACGTGCACGTTACACTATTTAAGTTTTCTAGCCAGCGGTGTGATGCGTCTAATCACCGTAAACCGTGTGTCATTTGTTTGGTCCTACAAGTTGTCTTCCATGTGCTTGCCGATTACCCAACAGTGCGGCATGTCGCCGGTACATAGTGTTTACACACTTTTTTTTTACCGTACCATTTTTACCATTTAAAACTTAATTTTTTATAAGGCATGCGGTGAACATCGACCATTGGGATTCACGCTTTTCGACCAACCAACCAATGCGAATCGCGCTCTTCGCAGAATGACACTGCGATCCTGTCGCAGAGTGCAATAATCGACATTCGGCGAGTCGCACAATCGCGTCGCAGAGTTAGTTTTTAGACCCCCATACATACCTCGTGCTTGATATCGTTTGACATTACAAAGTCCTTAGTAACAAGAAAAGTGACGTCATCTGTTTTGAAAACAGTGACCACATCCTGTTCCTCTCGAGATAGACGCTGTACGTCATTGTGAGTCACAATCACATGATTTGTGTTAGACAATCGTGGTATATATCAGACCTACGAGTGTTATTGATGACATCCTTAATCATCTTACAGTTACCATAGTTACAAGCTCATTATATCTGACAACAACTGCATCTTAAAGCAAGTCGTTCTATATGATATTATAATATTCCTATGCTAATAGTTTGGAAAAGCCGGGGAAAGACCTATAAATGTTGTCTATGCACTACATGCACTGCTATCGCTGAATGGTACATCCCATAGATTGATGAAACTTTTTTTTTTCTAATGCAGTCTACATAGTAGAAAATTGATCAATGAAAATGAATTGGGAATTGGAAGGGAAGGGTCCAATCTATAAATACGACGCAGAAGAATCAGATTATGGTATTTCCTTTTTGGAGACGCGATATGAAAGATGTTTTAATGTTGTATGTTGATAACCGAATCGGATTATGGTTCATCAAAAAACGTTGGTTTTGCACCACACACAATATTCGTTCGCCAAAAACATTAAAAACTCTAATATACGTGCGGGCGTTTGTATTGTACGTACGAAAAAAAAACAGACCACATGCGCATTAAAATATGCCATTGTTTGATTGAGCGAATATTGGCATATAGATGTGTGTCACAATATTTTTATCCATATATCATTTTAAAATAATCAGATTTTACCTGCGTTGGCAGTTTGCTCCATAATTTGAAACCAAAGTATAAGTTCGAACATCATGTGTGACGTTCAAAATGATTAAAAATCGAGAACAGCCTATTAAAATCTTTATAACATGATACTAGTAATAATTTACTGTGGGTAATACTCGTATCTATACTAGCGGTATCATCGTGCCACGATACATTGAATAATCCTGTCGCTGGTCTTCGTAGTTTTTTGGGGAATGTTATTGAATCCATGGTACCAAATGAACACGCATGCGTAGAAATAGGTGTGTCGTCAGAGTACATGCCTAAGTTATCAGATATAATTAAGTTTATTTAGGGGTATTCAATATTTAATTTTGTTTGATCAATAATCATTAATAGAATAACCAGCTGTGGAATAACGTCTGACGATTATGACATCGTTGAACAGTGGTCATTTCATCTTTTTAAATCTTAGTTAACAATGTTAATTCCAATGCCTTGCGCAGATCGAGAAAACAAATCACACCCAATAGAGTCAAGTTTTCATGAATGTAGTGCTGTTTGTAATTTTTTTCAGTATAGCTGCCCATGCGATCAAATTGAACTTATGTTTGTTTTTTAATAATTTCTGACGCGGAAACAGACCGGTAGTTATTAATTGTACCGGAATCTCTATTATGCAGTGTTAGTTATATCCATCCAAATGATCATAATTGGGAATCTAGCAATGACAGTGTGCCATTCCGTAGCGTGACACTATTTTAACATATTCTACCGCGTTCAGATTGTATATCAATTTGAGTTGGGCTCCGTGACATCACAGTTTGAATAAAGAATACATAATAAATGTCATTGATACAAGTACATGGTTGCACGTATCACGATGGATCATTGTGTAATGAAACTTCTGAGATGAATCAGACAACAAATCCATAGCAACAATGTATTCTGCGGTTACGTAGCTTATATATAGTGACCATCTTTTTGCAATCGATAACTATTGTTCCAGCGTAACATTTTTTGTTCTGCTCTATTAAAAATCGCAACAGTTCTTTTTTCTCACTCCTTCACGAGTTTAAACATATTGCCGAATACACATAGCGATTATAATACAGATAATGTCACTTCTGAAGTCTTCTTATATATACATATAAAGTACCGATTGTCCTATTATGATGATCTTCATCGCGTATGTGTCCCGTTTCACCCCTGACTCATATGAGCAACTTTTGATTACATACGATTGGTAGACCCAAATGTGTTAACAAGGTCTAAAATAAAATCTCGAACGAAAATGTTTGAAATGTTGGTAAATTTCTGTAACGTGTCCACAGTTTATCAACTTCGCAAAGTGGCATAGACACCGTGACGGTGCCGCCGAAAGTCTCAATTTGATTCCGTTCTGATGCTACCGTTTGAGATAGTATTAATTCATATCATAGTTCACAAAAACACAAAATCTCTGATGAAAACCGAAACGCTTTACCTTGATTCGATCGATTAACTCAGAATCTTCCTCAATACTTTCGTGTATCGCCACCAGTACTGTACGGTATCCATTATTTTCCAAATAAACGGGATTACGGCTACAATTCGCAAAAACCGCGAAATATAAAGTCAAAATAAGTGAAAATCTCATGATCATTATCTTCGTGGGTTTACCGCCGCTTTTTTCTTCACTCAAATTTCGACTGCGGCCGATTGTTCAGTGTTCCGCCAAATAAACGAGGTGTGGCTCGGTATTCCGCTGCTGTTGACACTGCCAGTTACGGAGGCTCGTCTTTCTGTATGTATCATTTATATAGCAACACTCTAAAAGTTGTTGCTATGCTGAACAAAACTAACAGTGAAATATTTTTTTAAATAAGCTAGTGATCGGTTTGGACTCCTGTCATATACCCCCGGTTATTGGGAGCAGCACTCCTGGGCGAATCAGTGCGTAATTAATTTGTGTGCTTTACCAACGCCGGTGTTTACGACGTTCTATTTTGACTACCTATTGATGGACACTATTTATGCCATGAGAGAAAGGAACTTACGAAATTCAACGTTACTTTCCAGACTTTCGGATTTGTCAATCATGCACGCAATCGGGGATTCTCACTTGAACGTACGAGACTACCGCAAGTCGGGATTAAACTAGTTTTCTGTTTTGCGTTGAATATTACACCGCAGATCGAGAAGAGAATAGGTTCGTAATGAGAATCCCAAGCACTGTGTGTAGTTACACTCAGTTGTTAGTCCGCCGGGCGTGAAGTTGCTGACCTGGACAACATGTTCTCTTTTTGTCGCGACTGTGTGTCAATAAAATTGTAATTCAAGGCGCCGACAATATTATCTACTATATGAGTGAACAATGAAATGATCAGTTTGTATTAAAACTATATTAAAACTATATATCGTAAATTCGTTCTCTTAAAAGGTCGCCCTTTATTTTTCCGTAATATTGTGATACATGTAATGATCTAAAATCATACATGACCTGCTGTGTCACAACATTATCACACATGCCAGGATGTGCATGGTAAGAACATGTAGACAATATCTAGGCAGCAGGGAGGGGATTTGTATCTCCACAATATACCCTAGATGCAAATGGCTGCCGAGATCTCGTTGAGAGCGAGAGAGTCGCGGGAATTGTTTTCGCTTCCCAAATAATGTTCCATCCCCTCCAATCATCGCACCAATTGTTCAAAATACCATGGTAACTTAGATCAAGGGAATCTTGAATAAAACGCTATTTGAGAACAAAAACAATTCTCATGTTTCTCTCGCGCGCAACGAGATTTCGGCAGCCATTTTGTGTCTAAGATTCCGTCATACCCCGTACTACACGCCTGATACCACAATAATGTTACGTGGATTTAAAAAAATGACAATAAATGTTGTTTAAGAAAAGCAATAAAATGGCTGATTTACATTTGATGTGTACCAGGGTAATACTTTCTATAATATACTTAAATTCAATTGCAAATCATTCAATTTGTAATTGTTGTGTTGCATTTACTAATAGCGACCTGTTTGTATTGCTAGTTGATTGTGCTCTGGTGTGAGTTCAGATGTTTCATTGTAATTTAGATTTTGAAAACACTGTACCTGTGTAATTTTCTTTTCTACTGTTATTACTCTATTACTTCTGTAATGACATTACAGGAGGTGATGATGGCTATGTTCGAGGCGTGGGCAATAAGATAGGGGTGCGCCGCCAGTACCTCTAGACTCTTATCATTTGAGAAACAGCCGCGAAAATGGATGTTCCTAAGTTCTGCGAAAAGTGGATATCCCTTTACTGAGTAGAATTATTTAAGTTTTTATCATATGAGCCGTTTCCCAGTGGAAATAAGTTATTGATTTTCAAGGATTGTGGTGAATCTTTTTCAGACTGGCAAAAAAGTTGGAAAAAAATGTCTAGACTCCGTGGCACAAAAAATGGGTTATGTTGTATCGCCAAACATATAATTGTTGTTGTTTTATCTGGAATAACTATTTTTAAATAGTTTTTTTCACCTTTTTGGCAAATTACGAAAAGTGAAAAACTAAGTACTAAATATTTAGATAAAACAAATATCCGATAATGATCGTAGTGTTATTTTTATTGCATTTGTCAGTTTAACTTTCCTAACTTTTGCTTTTCTCATCGATTCAATTTGTTTATTTCAGATTGCAACTTAGGCTGACCGCATTCTCAACGTCACATTCACTGTTTTGTTAATCTACTGAAACTTCCTTCATAGCATTGAGGGTGACATGTTTCTTTTTTGTCATATTTCCAACATACGCATTCAGCGCGCGGGGACTCTTGTAAGGAAATCAGCATGCCTGGCTCCGATGTGTCGGGAAATAGTATCGGTAAATTCAGGGGTTCACTTTTCAATATTAAAAAAAATTATAAAATGCAATACAACATGTTTCGCCTTTGGTTAAAATCGATGATTAGACAACAATTTCAGTTACCACTATTTATTATTATTATTATATATATATATATACATAATTTTAAATCTGAAAACATGTCGTTACAAAACCATTATATAGCGTTATTTATGTTTTAATTTCGCTGTTTTCACTGATAAGTAAAATCCGCTAAATTGAATCCACTTGAACAATGTGAAATAACAATGGCACTCATTGTTTTCGTGCCAGGTTTGTGAAATTAAAACCCAGTAAGACATTGCTCAAAACATCAAAATAATGAAATCAAATAACGATGAAAATAAATGGTTTACAGTAGTTTACATTTAAAATAAATGTGAGTTGCTTAATTTGTTGCGCCAACTTTGTCATTTTTATTTTGCTTTACAAGCTGCAGACCACATGGTGGCAATAAATCAGGTCATAGATCTTTAAGAATGATAACATTGTCCAGTGTGGACACGCTGACAGGATGATAGATGATTTCTGGGTTACAATAACACGTAGATCTATATAAGTAAATACAAAAAAGACCGAGGCTAAGAGCTCACCCTGTTTAGCACCTGGTATTCGTATCGAGTGGCATTGCATTGCGTAGTGTAGCGTGGTGTAGTGTAGCGTAACGTAGTGTAAAGTCACGTATTGTATTGTATGATATATTGTTATGTATTGTATCGCATTAATACGGGTAATACTATACATTGTTTTGTCGTTCTATATAAAAACCATCATACCCAAATCTATGAAATGTTTTTCGAGATCAATTACTGAACATTTTTTTTGCTGAATTATGATATACACATGTATTGGAGTTGAAATCTTAAATATATTGATAATATATATTGTCCCAAGAGCTCTTGTTTTATAAGTGTACTTAAGTGTATGTCTGTTACTTTGTACGATTTGATATAATTTCGAAATAATATAGAGGCTCTGGTTTTAGATTTTCTCAAATTAGACAATAACCTTACGTTGGGAATTTTCGAAACTATACTTCAAATTAAAAAGTATAACCAATTAAAATTAGATCATTAAATTATTTTTATGTAAAATAATCTAGCTTGTGCCGATTTTTAATTGCACACATCACCATAGCAACAAGCAATTCAACGGAAAGATAGACAAATGTTTCTCCTTGATTTCATTAGGGGTACATTAATATAATGAGGCGGATACCATACAATGCCACATTTTTTTTTCTTGAAATCCATTAAATCTGTATCTTCATTCTCATTTTAGAAACATAATGACTCCTAAGCCATCAGAAGTGTCGAGTGTATTATTTGAAGGGCGCCCTCTAAATTTCAAATTAACATAAGTGCGCATTCTCTATAGTATGGCAATTCGCTCTTCTAACTTAATCTCTGAAACAAACAAGATTTAACCGTGGTATAAAATGCAAAGATTCGGACATTAAAAAGAAACCTCTATACATTTTGCTAACTTTTACTGTTAACAATTGACCCGAAACGTCGATATATTCAGTTTAAGCTGAGAAAATATGAATGAGTGACCCAGTCTGATGTCTTTTTTTGACGCATATTCGTTGCTATTGTGACAGAAACGAATATTCGTCTGACTGAAGTTCCATTTTGATAGCGTGTTTTGTCGTTAGGTGTTTGTGTCACTTTTATCGGAAGGGGTACCGGTGTAAACATGTGTTCTCATCCCCACACCCGCATAGGATTGATAGGAATACCCGCATAGATAATGATTACTTTTAAAAGTATATGTGGATTATTCCGAAAAGATGGCAGTAAGACAAAAGTTAGACCAAGAATTTTTTGAAAATCGCCCCCACAAACTCGTGACAACAAATATATTGAACCTGAACCTGATTGGATGTAACCAGAGATAGTTCTGATTCCAAACTATACTCTAAACGGTCACGTGACAGAAATGCCATTTTGGAGCATGACGTATTGTTTCTACGGAAACAATTCCTGTTACTTCTACTTCATCTCTTCTTCCTAGAACTGACACTCATCAAAGAATCCAAGGAAAATTAGGTTCGGTCAAATATATTGTGGAGTGGTGGTGTAAAAGTTGCAGTTTTGTGAATTTGTTTGCCTCTACCTCCACCCCACCCCATGACATGTGTTCCTCTTCCCTTAATATCGTTAATAATTACTTTAATACACACACACCAATTCGCGCGCATTCCTGGGCATTGTATTTGCAACTGAGCCCCACGTACACGTATTTACTGTGTTGTCACGGGATTCCTATGACTAAGTAAGCCAATTTCCCACAGTGCATTGGTCAGCGTCTCTGTTGCGTCTGCGCAGTTCGCGTCGATGACATCATTCAAAATTAACGCCAGTTGGCATATTACAGTGAGCAGAAATTTGTGTCGTTCCTGATTTTCAATAATACGCCAACAAACAT
This sequence comes from Saccoglossus kowalevskii, assembly GCF_978046115.1. Lineage (NCBI taxonomy): Eukaryota > Metazoa > Hemichordata > Enteropneusta > Harrimaniidae > Saccoglossus > Saccoglossus kowalevskii. The sequence goes on along the minus strand of NC_140643.1, from coordinate 24,340,130 downwards.
TTGTTTTTTGAGCATGTCGTCGTATAACCCGATTGAAACAGATGATTCCTTCGACTTTTTGTTCAAAATCGTACTCATAGGAGACGCTGGAGTCGGCAAAACATGTGTGGTACAACGTTTCAAGTCAGGGACCTTCCTCGAAAAACAGCACAGTACAATCGGAGTGGATTTCACCATGAAGACACTACATATTGACGGCAAAAAAGTTAAGGTATTACACACAAATCGACGTGTTTTGTGGAAAATGTGTTATCGGCCTCATTTCTTTATTGGGGTCGTGTTTTCTACTTCACCGAACCGATTGCTGCGACGGAAAGCAATGTTGTTTCAGAACCCGGAAGTGATTGCTGTGTACTGGTTTCCTGAGCACTTGACTTCAACATGATTGATTTCATTGATTCGACCGTCTAAATGTTTTAGTCTGTGCTACTTAACACTGTCTAAACTTGTACCTTACTGGATCAATATACAACAAAGCACATTGTTTTTCATTTCCACTCCGCTATTAAATCGAGATATGTGTGTATATCATTTGGTCAGACAACAGCTGCCGACAGTCCACGTTGTCACGTTGAATAGAAAACCTAACGCTTGTTTTGACCGGTCTCTTCCAACTCAACTGACGTATTCCGATGTTGACGTGCCATTCAGCCATTAACGCATGATTTTAAAAAAAAAATTGAAATTAGACATATCTTTTTTTGATAAAACAAAATCACGTCATCATAAAAATGGTAATTTATAACGAAGTCAACTTTTAATTAATGTAAATTATTATTAATTGTTTTATAAAATTTGCATTTTTCCCATAGTTACAAGTTTGGGACACTGCTGGTCAAGAAAGGTTTCGTACAATAACACAGAGCTATTATCGTAGTGCAAATGGTGTTATCATTGCCTATGACATCACAAAACGAGAAAGTTTTAACAATGTACCAAGGTGGGTTGAAGACGTAAAAAAATACGCAGGCGCTAATGTTATGCAGATGCTCATAGGTGAGTATCTCAAATAATGTTTATATCAACTTTGACCTTTTACTCTTGTAAAGAGTTTATAAGTCCAAATCTTAGTGAACTGTTGATTCCACTGCTTCACAAATAAATTTACAATGACAATGACATTGTGCATTGTTGCCATTTTGAAATATTATGGACTGAACATCAGATTAGAGAAAGTAGGTCACTGTACTGTAAAATCTATATTAAAAGCCACTGCTTCTATTAAAATGATACAATGCAACAGACTAGATGCGGCTTCTATTAGAGCATCTACACGTATGAGAAATGGTGAATTTTTTGGTTCTCATTTGTTCAAAAAGAATGGGTATGGCTTCTATTAGAAATACAGCTTCTAGCACAGATTTTTCAGTATGTCATTATATTGTTTAGGCAAATGTATTTTACATATGTTACATATGTATATATAGCATGGGACCCATCTTGAAAACAACACATTGATTAAATAGTGTTATGAAACCACAACTATTGTGTTAAGGGGTGGCAGTCATCGCGCTGCGCATGTTCAACATTTGTGTTGATAAACATTGATTTTCCCACAATCCAATGCGCTCTTCTAATGGAAATTACCAGTATGAGGTTTGACCTGGACACGACTTGCACTAATTACCACCGGTGACTTCCAATCACCTGAAAAAATACCTAATTAAAGCTTGATAACGTCTCAGTTTGTACTCGTTGATCTGCGCAACAGTCAAAGTCATCTTTATTTATATGAGACCCATATATCTCGTGCATGCGTGGCGCGGTGACTAACCGCCAGTTGAGCTAGTTTCTCATTGTACACATACCACAAAATTACTGCATGCTATAAAAGTACAAACTGCAAAGGCTCATGGATAGACGTTTGTTTGTAAACAATGACACGCTATGGTCATCTGACGCATCATCTGACAACTTCCTCGCTTTAACATCATGTATCTTATTTCACTAGAAAACATGAGTTTTTTATCCTAAATCGTAAACATGGATTTTAACATACATATCAGAAGTAATGTTTTGGGTGGGCCATGATATAAAACTGTGTACCAGTATGGAATAGAATAGAATCTTTATTGCTGTTTGTACCTCATATTTGAGGTTTTGATTAAAAGTACAATAAAGTAATAAATTCTGAAAACATAAAAAATAACTAACACTAACACTAACAAGACGCTCAAAAATTGGATACTAGTAATTTGTATTTTCTGAAACAGCTGGTTTAAGCATTTCTCCTTTAATTAAATTTTCTCATATAATAAAACAGTTATAGATGTGTTTTGCCACATCATTTATAATTTTTTCATCTTTATTGTTTAAAATATTAATTAATAACTGTTCATTGTTTTTGTTGTCATGAATAATATTGTGTTTTCTAAACAAACTTCCTTTTCTTTAGCATATAACTGACATGACAGCAAGAAGTTTTCCATTTCTTCACTTTCACAAACTGAACTTTTTCTATCAGAGATTGGTACATTTTTGTACCTTCCCATTTTAACTGTAAGCGATGGGCGCTTATCCTCAATTTGGTCTTTGCAGAGTGACATAGTGGTTTTTTATTATTTTGAAGTATTTCTCTAGTGAAAAATCTGTTTTAAATTTTCTGTACTTTGTAGTCAGTGTGCATAAATATTTTACATCTTATCTGGCATTGAGCTATAAGTTTTTCACAAACGTCTATTATTAAGGCTTCACTGTGTTTTAATTCTTCGTTTTTCCAGATATTGAGTTTTAATTCTCATCTAAAATTTGGATCACACTAGATACCCTATTACTGTATAAGTTGTGCATTTCAAAACCAAGCTTATATGCTTCGCTTATTATTTGCCATATTTCTTATCCTCATCCAATATTTTATCATTTGCCTAGTGCTTTCTATGACAAGAAGATATCTTCCTACTTCCCTAGTGTGTTTAATTATGTCACTAGATCAAATTTCTGCACAGTACGGAAGAACTGGTTTAATAACTGCATCAAACATTCTTATATATGGTATATATGGTACTGATTAATTAGATTAATTCTGTAATATCATTTAAATCATAATTATTCATTAATTCCTTGATATAAATAATTGCATGATCACTGCGTGACATTTTCAACTTTCATCAAAATGTTGTGGTAATAAACCATCAATCGGTACTCAATGCAAATTACTTATTGCTTATGATATCAAGGGATGTCCACTGAGAGATAAACTATAAAATAAAAAAAGGAAATCCTTATGATGACTGGGTTACCTTGTGATAACACTGTTTATTGCTATACCTTTGACTTACTGATGTACCTATATTGTCCCTATGAAAAGACCAATGTAACATAGTACTGTGGAATACTTTATTTTCGCTGGAATTAATTTTTGCTGAAAAGGCTTTTTGGGCGTTTGTATGGAATTTATGAGTTTAATGTGAAATATAGGAAAAAAAGTATATTCGCTGGATTTTATTTTCAGGGAATCATCCCTTCAGCAAAAATAGTGAAAATAAAGTATTGTACAGTACCGGTACATGGAATATCATCGGCACTACCGTAAAATCTGTATTAGAAGACGCATCCCTAATAGAAGCCGCACCCATTCTTTTTGAATAATTGAGACCCAAAAATTCATCATTTCTCATATGTGTAGATGCTCTATTAGAAGCCACATTCCCTCCGTTGCATTGTACCATTTTAATAGAAGTCGCGGTTTCTAATACATATTTTTCAGTAGTAACTAAAGTAGGTAGATTAATCTATTTCAGTGACAAGACATATACATCCTTTCACGTTCTTACGTTTATTAGTATTATACATATTCAAATGCACTAAATTATGCATCTATCAGATTTATCACTTTGTATGTTACAATAGCACACATATAAAAATGTAGCTACACTGAACAGCTGTGTCTAAATGACATCTATTATTGTGATGGTGGCCTGAGAATTACACACTCTTGTTTTTAGTCCCGCCACCGTCATGTATACAGAAACCACTTTAAAAAGTGAATTGGAAAACTTAATCATTTGTTAAACTGTCTTCTGCTATTATTCTGGCATGTTTTTTTAACCTTATCACTACCAGTTCTCTCTTTTCATCCCAAATTCACGAAATAGTCCCCTTTATAGTCTGCACTTTCCTTCAGAAGATTGGGACAAAACTACGGTAGTCACATTTTTAGGTTAAAACTGAATTTGACTCAAATTTTGTCTGTTTGGCTCAAACAAATTAGGGTTCATTTCCAGAAATTTTTAGAATAAAAAAAGTGCAGGAAAATGTGGGCGAGAAAGAAATTCTGGTAGTTAAATGGTTAACAATGAATTAGAAGAAAAAAAATGTACTAATTGACACTGATATTCAAATTTCATTTTGTTTTACATTAACACATTTTTTTGTGATGCAAAAATTTCTGCTAATCAGCGGAAAAATGTGTAATTAATGTCTTCCCAGTATTCTAATTCCAATTTCCTACCTATAAAAATGCTTATAATTGTTTTGCACGTATGCTTCAGCATTTTGATTGTCATTCATCATGTCACAACTAGCCTGGAATTTCAAAGAGTGGTCTGACATTGATATTTTGATTCAGAAGGAATTTCAATATAGAAAAACATCATATTCATAAATGCAGCTCTCAAAACCAACCAATGACAAAAATGAGTTAATTTCAGCTCAAAATATTTTAAGGAAAATCGTCTGAATGAGATGAACTGTAAATGATTAATCTGAAATATGCTATTCCATGCATAGTAAAGTTAAGGATAATTCCTGACTCTTAATTCACACCATAATAATATTATTTATTATTATATACATGTATCTGTCAACGTAACACCATAAGTTACAGCGTGCCGTAATTTAGCAGTATTGCACTGGATATTATCATACTACCATATTAGGGAATGCGAATTCCAAATATGGAGCGATTAATAATAAAAAAACAAATATGGCTGCCCCCAGGGTTTGACCGGACTGCACATGTGGAATTTCGCTAAATCTGTTCTAAACATTTTGGATTTCGGCATTCCCATGATGTATCCTTGGAAGGAAAAGATTATAATAATAAGGGTATTATGAGAATATCGCAAAGTATGCACTCAGACAGTACACCTCCATCGACCTCTGCATCGACCTCCGCTGCGCATCGGTCGATACTGCCGCTGTAATGTCTTCATGCATACTTTTCGGTATGCTCGTAATAACCTCATATTAACTCATAATATCTCCCGAAAAAGATTATACATCACAGAACAAATAAAGAAAGAAAGAAAAATTACATGCAGCAGGAAGAGTGAACCTTGGCTAAAAGTATATTTGTCCAAGATACATTTAAACAATTGACTCTAAGATAGACATTTCAGACATAAGTTAGTAACTGAAAACTGAGTCATGTTCAATACCAGTACCAGTACTTGTGACCACTGCCAAAAGGCTGTACTAGCGTAGTGATGTTTTTTGTGTACAAAATATCATGGGTAATATCAACTGTCATACAATAACCATTTCTTCACTCATTCATCATGTTTTAAAGACACTTATTTTGTTGTTCAAAGGCCTGTCAGTTTATGTCTATCTCAGACGCTGAACTATAGTCAGACTATGTGTACTCCCAGTCAGGTGTCTAGTCAAAACATGTGTAGCTGAAGTGTTTTTAGCATGTGATGTTAGCATGATGCTATAAACATGATTCTGAATGGATTTGAGCGAGAACTCTAGTCTGGTTCCACTAGCTTCCACACTTGCAGTATAAAATTAATAAATCTTTAAAAAAGGATTCTGGGCATGAGTAGAACAATTTATATTCATTGGACTCAACATTTATGCTGATGACGGTGTAGCAGGGGCATGTTTCTCAATGTTTTAAAGGGAAATATTCAATCATTGCTAATACTTTTCTGAAAACTGCATACAAAATCAGATATCAGAAAGTTTGATTTCACGTATTTGAAGGCATTGTTACCTTCTGTTGGTTTCATAAGACCACTATCAATAATAATAATAATTTGTTTTATTCATTAATGTATTAATTGTACATGCAAAAAATTAATAATATATTACAGTGAGAAAAGTGAGAAAATGAAAAAAAAAAACATCTATAATTTTTTTAACAGGAATTGGAATAAAACCCTTTGCTAATCTGGTGTAATCTCTACACTGTGCATCAATGTCCTCTCTGTAACTACTAAAAAATGTTTGCCATCTGGGACCTGGTAATTATATTTAACCCAAAACAAAGCTTTGTAAATGACCACTAGAAAAACTACCTTTCAGACAAAGTGATTGTTAGACTAAATCATGACTGATCAACAAAGTGACCACCTAATAAACTCCCCATTGCACAGACTGATCTAAAAACAAAACAAATACAGGCTGGGTAAATTGTTTTTTAAAAGAATTATTCTATCGCCATTCTAATCCTGATTAGTGAAATATGGCAAATAACAGCAAAATTTAACACAGAAATAAATATAAAATTGTGAATCTTTTTAATGATCATATGAGTCTGTATGGTTATTACGTTGTGTTAAATTACCATATAGACAGCATATAGATATGATTGAATATTGCTCATTGCTAGATTTACATATTCTCAGGCATTATCGTATTTACTCTATTAGTAGCGCATACATTTACTTAAATAACAGACATGTGTCTATGATCAAAATAAGTTTTATACAATACTTATTTACATATTAAGTAAGTCAATTTGTAGCTGTTCCACATATAGGTTATTTTATAGCCGGCTTCCAATATGGCAACAATTTGAAACTATTTATTCAATTTTATTTTTGTTTTGCTCAGTACAGTTCACTTCTAACATGGCAACAATTTACAACAATTTATTCAATTTTATTTTTGTTTTGCACAGTACAGTCAGCTGACAAAGGCATGTTCTAACTAACTTCTCTCAATTAATACAGAGAATATAAATCGTGAATCCGGTTATCTGATTGGTGGAGGGTGCATAGCCGTGTTAGAAATATACCTTAGAAACCCAGTTCAATGCTCAGTAGTGCAAAACTAGAATAACTCTCCCATAATGCATTGCACATATGCACTGTTACATGCTCAGTAGTGCAAAACTAGAATAACTCTCCCATAATGCATTGCACATATGCACTGTTACATGCTCAGTAGTGCAAAACTAGAATAACTCTCCCATAATGCATTGCACATATGCAGGGTTACATGCTCAGTAGTGCAAAACTAGAATAACTCTCCCATAATGCATTGCACATATGCACTGTTACATGCTGACTAGTGCAAAACTAGAATAACTCTCCCATAATGCATTGCACATATGCACTGTTACCTGCTGACTAGTGCTATACTTGAATTAGGCCCAAATTTCCTTAAGAGTTTTTAAAAAATAATGTAATTTTCATTTTTTTACATGCGTGACATTTCATGCTATTACACAATGAAGTAAATAAAATAAAAAAAATATCAGGTCATCGGGCTAGTGTTTCAATTGACCTATGGAATTTGCATTTAAATTGACATACACGTATTATGTTATATATATTATTTGACAGTTTTTTTCTGAAAAAAAAAATCTATTTTGACAGTTAACAGATGTTTTCCACATGTTGTTGAGTAGTTGTTGGCAAAATCAAAATTCTGGGACCCTCTGTATGTACTCACAGTCAAGTAAGGTACAACAAACTATATGTATAACACTGAATGTATCATTCTGATCAGACATTTTCATTTTATTTTATCAGCAATCCTTGGGCTTTGATTAATAAGGCTTTCATAAAAGTGTCAATCTAGGAAAGGTAAATGAGAACCGTGTGGTAACGGAGTTGAAACACTGCGTAGTTGATCACTCAGTGTTGTAAGAAAAATCCCATATAGAACGTCTCTTTACTATATTTCAACTTTATTGTTTCATTTTTTTTGTTAAAACACTTTCTGAAAAACATTTATGATAAATTGAGGATTAAATTTGCTTTGACTTTTTCAATGAGAGTAATAATATTATTAGAATTAACAATCATGTTTTGAATTAGTTTAAATGTATTGAGAGAACCACAAATATGTTGACAAATGAGGTGACTGACTTTACAAATGTCTGACTATATGACAAGTACCTGTATATTAACATGATAAATTAAAGAGGACATTTCTACCATTTAATGTCTTTTTCAATCACATATTAGATCAATTAACTTAAAAATTCCTCCAACTGGAGATTAAATTCTTCTGAATTATTGTAATAATTTAAATATAACTGCAAATTACTAACAACATGGTAACTTATATTTAATATTTTTATTTCAGAGCTCACAAATCATAATCAAAGGTTATTTATGCATTACCGTATTGACAGATGAATTGTGTGTGGAATTATGCTACATAAAACAATCTAGCCTGTGAACTCGAAACATTTATTGGTTGCATGGCAACCGATATGAAAAGGAGTCAAACAAAATAATATAACTGTCACAAGATGAGTTTTTTATCAAGAGCTTGTTAACAAAATTATATTTGATATGATCTTGAAGTTATCCTAGAAAAAGAAAAACAGTTTATTCAAAAATAGATGCTTAGATACCAAATACTATGATTTTTTTTTTGATTGAAAGATTTAAAGCACGGCTTCTCAATCCCAGGGATTCAATTATTTACTGTGTCTATGTGCTAGTATCTTTCGTATGTCATTCACTGTCTTGAAAGGAAAAGACATATTGTTACCAATGTTTCAGTGATTGACAGTCATTTTAAAAATGTTTGATGCTGCTCAAAATATGTCTTCTCATCAATTTTCAGGCAAAAATTACCCTTCAATTTTTTTCTAACTCAGACTTATGTCAAAATCATGTTGTGGCATTTATTACTGATTGTATACAATAACAAAATAAATTTCTCAAAACTTTATCAAAATGAGCGATTTTGCGATGCACTCTGGCCAGATACATTACCATGGAGTGTGATTTGCATACTGTAATCCTGTCGCCATCTTTCTTTTTATACACCCAGAGGTGCGGTTTAAGTGCATTAATGATGTCTTAAGGTAGCGAGAAGGGAAATTTTTACTTTTTTCTTGATTTTTCAAAAATTGATAAAACGGTTACTTTAGACCTTGATACATCACCCCGGGTTTACAAAAGATCGAAATTGCGAAATAACGTTGCTCAAATTAGTGTTTTAAAACACTAGCAGAAAAGACTACAACTGCAGTTTGGTGGATATTTGCATAGTGTTTATCTTTGGAAGGAATTAAATGATAACATCTTATCTGTATACTCTGTTGTTGACGATTCTGATATAACGGGTGGTAAGCTTCCAGTTGCAAACAATGCGTGTTTTAATTAACGTCCATTGTCAGCATTGTTGTCAGTCGAGACTTCGTCGGAGACTGAAACATGGTCATACAGTACTCATTTCGCCCAACCTTCCGCTTTTACATCGACCGCTTATCGCTTAATTTACGACCACGCGGTCTTGTCCGACCGGAAACCAACCGCATTTTAATCGCGTTTTTTTTTTTCGCTCGCTCGCTCATTGAAAACATTGACCGCTCGCCCAAACACTGAAAACTGGCACATGGGTGGTCGAAATGGTGGTTTTGATAGTAAAGTGTGAACATACAACTAGTATTAACTATTATTACATTCTGAACGACACTTCAAATCTAATAGTTGTATTACACTTGTATCGTGAAAGCAACTGAACTGGGACCTCTTGTTACGTGTTTTGGGTGCTTGTTCTAGATGTAATATTTATTTATTTTTTATTTTAATGAGACAGTTACGTGAAAAAATCCTAGGTAACTCCTTTTGACAGAGCAGAGAAACGAGGAAATGTTAGTGATTAATTCCAAAAATAACGATATCGAATCCACATCGATCCACGTCTGGTAAAATTTGACATTCATTTTTTAAAATTAAGTCACGATCATTGAATGAGCTCGGTCTATACCGTATACGTACCGCAAAAGTGTTCCCACAAAAAATATTTTCGACTAAAAACGGCCACATGCCCTGAAAAAATCGAACAGAGCTTGACATGTATGAATAATTTATTGGGCTTAAAAGAAAAACGTGTCAAATTTAGTTATAGCCATAACTATTTGGTGGCCAGTCGATGAACAATTCAAAACTCAGGATTCACACGGAAGTCCTTCAGGGCTGAAAATCATCGACGCTACTCTGGTTTACTTTATTTCACAACTTGCAGAGAAAACTGATTCGCGTGAGCTCTAATGTATCTTAGCCTAGTATTTTCTTTTTGAACTAAGGTCAAATTCCATCAGTTTGTCAAAATATATGTTTTTCAGCGAATAATTTTGAAGCCTGTCACAGCACAAAAAACTATGTGAATCGACACCAGTGATTGGATTGTACGACGACCCTTCAATTAGCGTCAAATATGCTTTGTTACAACATCATTGACTGGCTGAGAGTCACCTGAGCGGAGCACGAACTGGGTCACAGAACCATATTTGTCCGTATTATCAACAGGACTTTGCAAAATAACCACACCCACATTTTCAATCTTTTTAGCGCGGAAGTTGCCAACAAATGTAAAAAAAAATCGTGAATTTCATGGATTCGAATAAAAAAAAGCAAGCGATTGATAAGGATGATTATTAATATTTTCTCCGATGCTCTTCGAATTTTAATTTTTTTTATTTCAAGGTAAGAAATGGCTAGTTGAAGTTGCATCGTCTTCAATGCGGTTGTTTCACCGCGAACAACTCTAGCTCTGTTTTGGGCATGGTTTAGTTTGCGATGTAAAATAATATATATATTAAAATAATAATACTTGATTAATTATTTGGGGTTTCAGCCCACAAATTACGGACATGATCTCCATGAATTACGGTCAATGTTTGTCTTCTGTCGGCTGATTGTCACGGTGTTGATCGACGCCCTTCCTAAACTCAGTATGGAGAAACCAACCGGGATCGACATTCCAAACAAACAATCGAAATTATCAACGAAAGACGAGATTTTTCTAGATATTTACAAACATACTGTCATGACAAACATATGTAAAATTAACAAATACACAAAGAGGTGTAATATTAGGTTTTATTTTAGGCTTAGAAATATTTTCTTTCACTCAGCCCATGCATGTAACTGCCATTTAGCTTTATGGTCCTTCAGCATCGGGGGAAAACAACAATAATTATACAAAACACATTGCGACAACTCAACAATCAGGAAAGAAACCCCAGACAACCATGTCGTACTTGTGTTGAAATACTTTTTGTATTTTACATCAGAATATTGTTTAAAATAAAATATTCAGTCCAAGCCAAATCGAAGTCAAAGGGTCATGTTGCGTGCATATAATTATATATAGTTAAAACAAAAAAGTATTTGAACTTTTGTCAGGTGTTCAACATCTATAAAAAACAGAAAGACAATTATAAGACAATGTGAACCTCGGAAATTATTCTGTTAGTCCGAATTTTAAATGCGCGCGAGCGAGCAGGTGGGCGGTGATATTTCAGGGTTTGCGCGGTCGAAAATAAAGCGGAAATTGTCTGGTCGAATTCAACAAGCGGTCGCAAAAGCGAGAGAAAAAGGTGATTGGAAAGCGGAAGCGGGCGGGAGGTTGTGCGAAAGGAGTACTGTAACTTTGCACAACTTTCTTTTACTGTGGAATACTTTATTTTCGCTGGAATTAATTTTCGCTGAAAAGGCTTTTTGGGCATTTTGCTTAGAATTTATTTTCACTGATTTTTGATGAGTTTAATGTGAAATATAGGAAAAAAAGTATATTCGCTGGATTTTATTTTCACGGAATCATCCCTTCAGCGAAAATAGCGAAAATAAATTCCAAGCGAAAATAAAGTATTCTACAGTAAATCGTTTTATTTCCCAAGTCAATATTCTATTTTACTAATACATTTTTTTTCTAACGCAATGGCGAAGAAAAGAAAGAAAGCGTTGACAGACGAGGCAAAGAAAAATCTGCCACTCAGTGTCGCGCTCTGACACAGCAATTTTTTTCAAACATCGGCCATTTTGTTTCACCATGAAAACCGTTTTATTAGATGTCTTATCAGAGACACTTGAAGGATTAGCTTGTTTGTAAACTGTCAGCGTGTACAGTGGGGCAGTAATGTTTGTCAGAGGATTATCCTTCGTTGTTCGTTTGCATAACAATGGAAAACCCGAACGTTCCTGAGTACGGACTCAAATGCCAGCAGTTTTCTTCATTTTTCACACTCGAGCTTGAAATTATTCATTATCTGACACTCTTTATGAGTTCTATGATATCAGTGGTTAATATGTTTGGCCATTTTAAGTGTATATTTATAATAATGCAGCAATTTTACAGTGTTTTATTAACCAAAACTGTTTTTCGCGTTTTTCTCGAGTTGAAGTTTTGATCGAGTACGACTCATTGGGAACGCCGCCAAATCAAGTGCGTTCGGACTAGGACATTCAAACTCGCAGTTATCGTTCAAAAGATAATGATGGTGCGAAATATGTCTGGGTTTTTAAAGAAAATGCTTTGTCACAGAATAATAGTCTGTTAAAGGTGCCAAGTATGAAATAATTTAAGGACAAAAAAACAAACCTGCATAGAAATCGGAATAATAGCTCTTTTGATTATCGGAGACGCATTTCAATGGGCTTGATTACGGACAATGCATGACGTAAATTTCACCAGGAAATTCCGCAGTGTGCTCTCGCAATCGCGTACTTAGTCATTTTTACAAGGTTCGCCATTTTTGATGTCACGTGATAATTATGTAAACAATGACTGTCCAGTTTGTGCGAACTTGTACCTCTATACTTAGTCTTTTGATATATATAACCTAAATTACTGTTCTGAACGAGACAACAGACAGAGAATGTTTTATTTAAAAACGTCACAAAACCCTTCTCGCTACCTTAATTAAAAAGCTTCAGTGCTAGATTTGATTGTTCTAAAATGAAAATCTATTTTAAAACATTCATTTAACCAATTTGCTTGTTTTTCAGGTAACAAACGTGATCTGGAAAGCCTTCGAGAGGTCACAGTTTCAGACGCGAAAGCTTTAGCCCACCACCACGGGATGCTTGAAAGTCTAGAGACTTCCGCCAAAGATTCTACAAATGTTGAAGAAGCTTTTGGGAAACTCGCCAAAGAACTGAAGAAAAGGCACGGAGGCAGCATGTCGCTTGAAGCCGGAGACGAATCGCCAAATATCTCACTTGACTCAAGGCGAGTTGACGGTAGTTGGGGTTGCTGTAGGTAGAATGAAACTGACTTATAAAACTTGATATTGACATTCGGATCTTGGTTTTGTGGGTGTTTTAGTCATCATGTCTTGGATGATGTCTTCCTTTTATTTTATACTACTACCTGTGTATATTTACCGTATTTGGTCTATTAGTAGTGCATATAAATTAGAGATTTTTCTATGGTCAATGCCAATGCGATTTTTGATTTACCGGGATATGCGCTTCTATTGGAGATGCACTTATAATAAAGTAAATACAGTAGTCATAATATTGGATGCTTTGTGGCTTGTTATCAACTCTTTGAATGCCAAGGTCAACTTTTGTTGTTTTTTCATCAAATAAAACGCATAATTTTTTTCAATATTTCTTTCAAAAATTTTATAAAATTGTGTAAGCATTGGGAAACTATTGCTATTTGGAAAACTACATAAACATCTGCAAATTGTTGGCAACAAAATACTTCATTTAAAAGTTTAAAATCTTTAATATAAATAGACTATATAATACTTAATGCATCATAGAATGTTGAAGACAAAATTAGAAAAGTCTCTCATTGCTAACTGCATCTATCCGTCATGCTGTGTTCTATTTTTGTTTCTATTTCACTGGTATCCAGTGTGATGTTTTCATAAGAAAAAAAGGGGTCTAAAGTCATTACTATGCAGTGCTGGAAAGTGTAAAAGTATTATGTACCTTATCAGCTCAATGGAAGCGTATGTTCAATAGCGTACATGAACCAAAAGTCATTATAATATGAATTATTTTGACCTTAGACACACCTCTGTCGCTTACGCAAGTGTAGCACTACTAAATAGAGAAACTATGGTATATCGCATAAAGCAAAATTGTTCAACATCAAATAAGTTACGAAAAAATGGCCATTCTCCATGCAACTAGTACCTAAAACAGTACCCTGACCACACACAGTGTAATATGAACCAAGGTTTATATTAAGACCCAAGTAGTTCATCAAGAAAACCCACTGTTGCCAAAGTTAAACACGCTCACATTTTTACAAATCTCGCAATACAGAAAGCATTAGGAATATGGATGCCATAATTTATAGATGGTTCGAATGACCTGTTTATTTTGATAGGGTTCATTGTACTCGTCGAAAGACTGGTATGAGACACCATACTGTCTACAAGTTTAGTTTTATATCTGGTCAACAGTAAACATGTCTGCAAATAAAATAACACTGCATGTTCTGTTCAAAACAATAGCAGTTGTCAAGAAAATGAAAAAAAATATGTGATCTTACATTTACATTTGTAGGTTTATATTCCCATACAGATAAAATGCTGCCTGTTTTATTTCTCATATTCAAAAGTGCAATTTCTTTCTGTTTTACAAATATTTTGGCTAGAAAAAAACAAAAACATTTTGTTTTTGTTTTTAACTGATGCAATTTTACCTTGATTGTATTCCGTGAGTGTTACTTCTAAGACATTATAATTCGTCGTAGTACATAGTCATTTGCATTTTCGAGGACATTCTAAATTTCATACTGGTTTTACAACTTTGAGTCGCATACAAATTGCGTGATCAAAGTGACAGCTATTCGACTGTTTCTTCCATCTATGATACTGCGATTTTTATTTTTACCACCGCAGCTAATTATATTCCTTATTTTTTTCGTATTTCTTATCCTGGTATGTACTTTTATCATCACTCTAGTTATTAGTTATTCACCCTTTGGTGGCTGTGTCATTGTTTTTGTCCTTGTCCGTAAGTTTTGTCTTGCGGTTATAATAACTCAAAACAATTTCTACCTGAGGTTTTTCTTCAAATTTTGTATTTTTCTTTGTATATACTTGTTGTACATGTATATGAAATAAGATTGCAAACAGGTGGCTTGTGGTCTATATGCCATTTACATTAGATAAGATATCAGGGTGTAGACAAGGTTAGGCTGTATTATTTCTTATATTTCGATAACTCAAGTGAAATCTGTTCATCGCCATTCTCAATTGTTGTCACATTCCACCAAAAACATTTCTGATCAAAAATGTGTCTCAAACTTTGTTGTTCAATCAAATCAACATTGAAATTGGAGCAAATTAAAAGAATTTGCTTCCAAATTTCAGCTTTCTTCCAGCACCGATGGACACATCAATTTTATATATTGCAAAGCTGAAAGGCTGATAGGGTCATTTCTTTTCTGCACTTTATGTAAGTCACAAATCTTAATGCTACATCAAGTCGCCACAACAATAATGTATCTGTTGTTTTCTCCAATATAATAAAATACATTATATTATTATTAATATCTCTGCACCCTTTAACTCAATGAACATAACATGTATGTATTTAACTGACTGTACACTAATAGAATACAGTTGTTTCTAGAGACTGGTTATCTTTACTAATAATAAAATAATTATTATATGATATTGTACGCTAGTCTTGCAATCCCGATTAGAAATTAACATTTATGAAGGACTGCTCGTTATCTTCTTTCTAATCCATTAACTCAGTGGGTTACTGACCTCGTTTTTTTCCCCACCCCCATGTCAAAACTATGACATGAATCGCCTCGATTCAAGAGTTATAAAAAATGTTCCCTCTCGTTAATATTTTTTGGAAATTACTTAGTATATCTAAAAATGTTGATGTGGTTTAACATCTTAAACATTGGCATCCAATATTATTCTGTATACGAAAAAAATATGAAACATTTTATTTATTTTTGTTTATGTATATCTATTTTACTCTTTGATTCTATAATATTGTGTATTCTGTTTTGCTTTTTAAGTGTGCCATGATTCTTGATTTGCTCGAAATGCACAATGTTTGGAGAGAATTACACAACAGTTTAAACAAAATATCAACCTCATGTTTTGTACCTGTACGCATTCGTAAGATGGAAAAACACAATGACTATATCATTTTCACTTCGCATGTAAGTTACAAGACACAATTATTCTTGTCTCTGGTCTTCACACTTGTTTCTCAAAAATGTATGAATTGCATTTTATTTTTTTATTTCTCGTCAGAATATTGGGAAATATGAAAAAAATAAAATTTAATGATAATTTTAAAATTGCATAGATTTTGCTAAAATGAATAGACCATGAACTTTATAAGCCTAATTATATTCAC
Organism: Saccoglossus kowalevskii; assembly: GCF_978046115.1. Taxonomy (NCBI): domain Eukaryota; kingdom Metazoa; phylum Hemichordata; class Enteropneusta; family Harrimaniidae; genus Saccoglossus; species Saccoglossus kowalevskii. The sequence goes on along the minus strand of NC_140643.1, from coordinate 24,323,859 downwards.
TATAATTTTGTAGGCTTTATGTTGTTCTCTTCAGAAAAAGTTATGTTGGCACAAGTTTCTCTCGGTAATAACAAAAATAAAAATTTCATAAGTTTGCTTTCAGATATAGTTTTATACAAGGGAGCGTAAATATGGCTGTCACTTGATAAATGTGCACACTGGTGAGAACATGTAAATTGACACATATTGTCTTCTGAGTACACTTTAAAGGGCGACAGTCGTTGCGCTGCGTCCTGTTCGATATGGGACTCATAGCAACGTATACAACGCATGTAAAATACATTGTTTATTTACATGAAATTCGAACATGCGCTGCGCGATGTCCACCGACGACCGTGCTTTAAGTTTCATAGACAATATTCCTTAGATTCTGATTTCTCTAATATACATTATAGATACCATGTTTAAACACCACACCATGTTACCCTCAGGTTCCTGTCACAGAAGTTCCTATTTTCCCTTGTCAACACGTTTGATTTTCTCCAGTAAGAATATAAATAATATACTTGTCTACATGTAAACATAAATTTATTTTATGATCAAGTCCAATATATCAATCCTAGTGTTACCATATACACAGCCTACTAAATAAAAGATTATATATGTTTTATTTATTTTGTTTTGTTTTATGCGTTATGTGACATATTTTCTCTATTAGAAGCACATTTAGCCACCTAGAAGTTTGTTTTGGTGTGATTATTAAGTAAGCCAAACTTTGTAATATGGTATTTACCTACAGTACAGTCTGAGCTCGTTTTATCGTTTTATAAAATCATACAATCAAGTTAACACATTGCCTTCAGAGATAGTCAAAATAAATGGGTAAACATGGCGTAGTCAGGCGATGCATTAACCTAGATAAAACCTAGCTAAAATTAACTTTAAGTTATGCTTGGACTGTACTGTAAGCAACTGTGCTCATTTTAACATTAAATGTAATAAGAGTATGTGGTTGAAAACAATTTTGTTTTCTCACTGCATTAGATCTCACCATCAGTGAGCATTGTATGCAAATTTGATTTTTAATCAGTGTGTTACACTAAATGTATGGAAATAGCTCACTTACAATCTAAGTGGCATCTATTGTTAGCCAAACCACACTAGGTGATGATATTGATTACATTTTAGACCTTCCAATTAGCAAAAAGTTTATGTTTATATCAATTTAATGATGCGAGCTCTCCATGATGTTCTGGATAGAGTTATGGGGTACATATATATGTATAATCAAAGACATCTTTTCTATTGTCTTTGGTATAATCAGCTTAAAAGATTACTGGTTAGATATATATATATTTATTTATTTAGCATAAAAACCTTGAATGTTGAACGTTTTATAAACATTTGATCTTTGAACTCCACAAGAGTGTACTGTCACCTCTATACCTGTGTAATGGAACACACTGGCTGACGTAACTGCATTATGTAGTGATGAACTCTTTGCTTATTTATTTGCTTTTCCAACACTCATTATACAATACACATGAGAGAGTCAGGATACAATACAAATATTATAATTTGCAGATCCGAACATTTCTGTACAGAAACATATTTCAAAAATTATAAACTATGGATTATTGTAATATAGTATTAATTGTTTATTTATTTAAAAATCTTTTTATGGAATCTTTTTGATTTGACCATCTTTTTAGATGAAGGTCAAAGTAAATTTTTCTGTCAGTTCTGATGTAAAGTGAACAGATTGTGATATTAGTGTTATTTTTAATTCTGATTCACTATGGTGATTAAATGAAAGGGTATTGGTAGTCAACATATGATTAAATTATTTTTAACGTGACATCCATGTGTGTGTAGCTCTGTTATTAAAGTATGTGCTATATTTATACCATCCATAGATGTGGGTATCTGTGTAGGGTCAAATGTAGTGTTCAGCGATAATTTTGTTTACATTGCGAGTTTTTATTTGTATGCTCGGAAAATTCTAGAGCTATGGTTAGCCCTTTGGACGCCCTAACTGTTCACGGCAATAGTTCGCTTTTTTTTTTTTTTTCCATATTTTCTAATCTGGTCTGAATGCATACAATTATTTACAAAAATAATCGTAATTGTTGGCAAAAATACAGAAACAGGTGAAAGGTGGTAGAAGTGAGTAAATGCAAAGCTACTTGGAAGATTGTACCTGATTGGCTACCCAACCCTAACACATAACAGTCTGACCAATCAGAGATCTGCTTGTTTGTTGATAGACTTAAACTCAACTGGCAGAATTTGACTTTTGTATTCAGTGTTAAAATATGTTGACAACTTGGGATGGGATTTACAACATATTGTACCCACTTTTGTTTTGGTGTCAGTGTTTAGAACTATAATGTAATGTATATTGTCTCTATGTTGTATCTCTGATCATAGACCTTTGCTCTAACCATCATATTGTCTAACTGACATATGTGTTGATGGCGTGTATTGACAAGAATGTACAGGCTGTTTGTACATCAATATTTTTTGCTGGTTCGAAAAATAAACAATAAAAAAAAACTTACGCGATATATGTATAAATTGCAAGGCTATATTCTCAATTATTTATAGACTTTCCTCCCCAGTTTGTTGTCACTTGTGTGTATCTCATTGTTACAGGGTTTGATATTCAGATTTTAAAAATACATTATACCCACCTCTGCCTTTCTGCTTGTTTTACACTGTTAATGCACCTATAAATTAAACTGTGGTTTTAATGTTTATATGTGCTTTAAATAATCAACAAGTGCGTAAATGTTGCGATATACAGTATATGGGGCTGATATATGAACGTATGAGGCTACAATGACCACTGTTATTTAAAATAAATTTACCATTCGTATTTTGTCTTCTGCTTTAAAAGCCCATTTTACAGTTTGTACGTTGCAGTAGTGTTTGACTTCCACAATTTCAATCATCTTAACGCTGATTAATATTTTGAATAAATGTTAAAAAATTCTAAGAATAAATGTAAGCAAATAACACCGAATAAACGGCAAGGTAAATACTACGTCAAATTATAGTAATAATTATAGCTCGGTTATTAAGCATCCTTTTTTGGGGATGCCCGGTGACCGAGGAGAAGACGTGTAGTGGCGTGTAGTGGCGTGAAGCTAGGCGATTTGGTGCCGTACGCGAGAGCCGGTTCGAGTCACGCACGCAGTACGTGTTTACTATAATTTGACGTAGTATTTACCTTGCCGTTTATTTGGTGTTATTTACTTACTTTACTTCCTATGTCAACAGTCATTATGAGTTTAAGAATAAATGTGACTGTTACTTCCTTCACGAATTTTAGTACATGTAGTTTGTTTATACATAAAAAAAAGAAAAACTTTGCTACCGAGAATAGCAAAAATATGTTGATGGTTGCACAACTATTGGGGAAGTATACCTGTATTATTTAAATTTTTACTCATAAAGTGCAAGTTTTTAGCTACTCTCACCATTGTAGTTCTAGCACTTATTTCAATTTTAGACTGGTTGTACACCCACCTAGCCTTCTGGGTACCCCAGATATAATATTCTTGTAAATTATTTCTGTAGTACTGTAGCAGTTGAATAATTTATATATTAGTCAAATCTAACTGTATCTTCTTTTTATTATTATTTTTGCCACTGTATACATGTATTTACAACAGAACTCAACTTTAAAATATTTTCTTGGAAATAGAACTGCTTCTTCTTGTGTGTGAATTTTAATTTTTTGTTTAATCAGTGTAATATTATTCTTCAGTTAGTGCACGATAAGATTGGGAGTGTAATCTTTGAAACTGAGTCTGCTGCCATGTAATTGTATTTTCATACTATAAAGTATTAAAACTTTATGTTGAGATGTCTGTCGTTTTAAGTCAGTCGCTTACATATTGAGATAGCACAACATATAGGGGAAGGGGAGAGAAAGTGTGCTGTTATTATTGTACATATATATGCTGTTTAATAAAAAGGTGCTCTGATTTCAATTTATTCTCGTTAGTTTCTGATTTTACAGGGTAGTAGCAGTAGTTGATGTAAATGTGTGCAATTGATGCGAGTCCTATACTATGTACTGGGTATAGCAACGAGTACACTTAAAGCGAGAGGGTCGTTCGTCACCTGCGCACGTGCGGGAATTGAGTTCCAAGAGATGATAACAACACACATTAAGAACACAAAGGCTCATGGGTAAACGCTTGTTTATAAACAATGACACGCTATGGCCACCTGACGCATGCGTAGGTGACGACTCCCCCGCTTCATAAAAAACTAGTGTTTCCTCAAAATCCAAACTAAAAATGTTAATGCAATGTAATGATCACCACCATTCAAAGATGTTACAGTCGACATGTTGTTCGATTCACAATGAATACCTCTATTAATGTTAAATTAATGAAACAAATACTGTATTTTTGTTGAGACGATATCTGCACTGCACAATGATAATATTGTCTTTCATTACAAAATATGGATTTGTGTTTGAAGTATCACTGGTGTCTAAAAATGGGAGCATTAATAAGTTGTAAACTGGACACATACAGCAACTTGAATATTGAAATTATACTCCAATTTATAATGACTTGTATGTCACAATATATTAAAGGGAGGCAGTCGTCGCGCCACGTCCTGTTCAATACGGGACTCATAGCGACATATACAACGTGTGTAAAATACATTGTTTATTTACATAAAATTCGATCACACACTGCACGACGACCATCACGCTTTAAGGTAGAAGCCTAGTTATAATTTTGGACAAAATTGGTCATAAATCGCATGACAATGTTCATTAGTTTATTATGTACAATCATGAAGCTAATGCCCTACGGTACAATGAAATAGCATTATTTTGTGTGTTACGGTTAAGCTTTTTGAGAAACGTGTCCTAATATTTCTTGAAAAATGCTATTTTTAGAACAATTCCATAGAACACAATAAAACCCAGATTTTTTAAATAATTCAGAACAACAAAAAGTACTCCATCATTAACAATATATGATTTTTTTCAGCCTATGTCACCAGGCTAGATTTTGAGATATTGCATAATATCTCTGCCATAGGAACATGTGGTAAAAGTGTTATAATAATGTCAAAATGGCGACTTTCCACTAAAATACAACCATCATTTTCCCGAAAAAAGGCTGGTGACCCTAAACTTTTTTTAGGTCAATATCCTAATTGAGTACAATTTATTGCAAAATGAATAAATTCTGGGTTTGTCAATTTATGACTAGGCTTCTACCTTAAGCATGAATATTATGTTGTGATGTAAACAGCGCCATCTGGAGTCTAGTATTTGTTTATTTGTCACTGAAATTGATTTGAGTGTGTCATGTAAAATAACAGTAAAACAATTTGCTTTGTTGAATTTCACCTTCGTCCCAAAAATTATTTCCTGCTGCTGTATTATCGGCTACAGACTTGTATGCAGATTATTCACTCAGAGATTGAATATGTTTTAGTATGTCAGCATTTTAACTATAAAAAGTCCAAATGTGACTGTGGCCCTTATTTTTAATTTTATGAGAGGTTTATCTTATGTTACATTACAAAGAAATTGATTATTGCGCAACTAAAATTATACAGATTAAACTAGAATTTGGTCAGTCATACCTATATTTATCTATTATTATTAATAAATATTGTGTATAAACGTAATAGGCGTGTGAATGCCGGGACCAGAAATACAGAAATGATTGGCATTTCCCATCAAACACTGAGGGCATTTGAATGTCTAGAATACACAATTACATTAAGCCTGTCAACAGTCTATGAATCAATGCACTGCTCAATGTCGCCCTCTAGTGATCAAAATTGATAAATGTCTGCATGCTTCATGGAACTCAAATTCAAGTTTTTGCTATTTAAATTCAGCATTTTGTATATAAAGGCATGGAGCTTAAAATATATTTTTACTTCCATAATCAAAGTGTACTTGTACAGGCATATACGATCAATCACAAACTAGCCAATACTTTGTAACGTTGTCAGAGATGGGTTAAGGGATGAACCAATTATCACAGTGGAGAGAGCTAGCAAGTCTTGTCAAGTTTTTTATCTGAGATTCCATCCAAAAGGTTGTCTACAATAGGCTTGTACAAATCCAGTTTTATATTTTGTACTTAGAGGGTCGACAAGGGGTATTTTCGTAAGCTATAATCAATTGTTTTTATTTTTGTAATAATGTTAATTATGTTTAAATAAATAAAAAACGTAAATTCGTAGACATGGGCAAGGTGTAAAATGTAATCAACTATTTTATTCGTCAATAATTTGTACAAAAATAACACAAATTATGAAAAATATTATGAAAATGTAAAATGTAATTAGGAATTTACTTTATCTGTAAAGAGTAAAACCCTATTTTTTTACTGTAAATGGAACTTTCATTTTATTTGCTGTAAAAACGTAAAATGCTGTTTTTATCTCCTGTAACCTATACCAGCAAATCCCTTGCCCCCCCCCCCCTACTTAGGGGTGACCCATTTGTAATCTAAGCAGAAGGAACAGAAAGTAATTGCACAATTTTCACAATATTGTTGCATGGATAATTTCCCTAGAGCGTGTCGGAACATTATTTGTTTTGCCATAAGAAGTTTTTTTTTGGACTTCAGTTGAGATAGCAATTTTTTCTAATGGAGTCTATGCAGTTACCCTGTCTGTATGTATGCATGTCTGTATAAAGTATGTCTGTTCTACTATTATCTCAGGAACCACTCATTGCATTTCACTAAATCATAATGTGAAGACCTGACTGTGCATATTAATTACCTTATATGCATAATAGTTATTTAAATACTAACCATTGCATTTCAATGAAATTAAGTACATAAATGCTCTTGGACAATTTGAAGACCTGATTAGTTTTAGATTTGAATCTGTGCATTTTAACTACCTGATTTGCATAATAGTTTGTGTTTCAGAGACATATCATTAAATTTCAATTAAGTTTGATCATCGACCCCCCTGGTTTGATGAAATAGGTGCCAGAAAACAATACACACACCTAATTAGTTTGGGGTTAAAATCCCATACATATTCAAAGCGGCAGTCGTCGCGTCGCGTCCTGTTCGATATGGGACTCATAGCTACGTATACAACGCATGTAAAATACATTGTTTATTTACATGAAATTCGAGCACACACTGCGCGACGACCACCGCACTTTAACTAATTTGCATGATAATTAGCTTTTCTATAATAAATTATTGCAGTAGCCATAATTAGCCAATTTTCAGATTTTTCTAGAAAACCAATTATTGCATTTCAATGAATCCTGGGGAGCGAAGAATTTAGGCTTGAACACACCACTGCCACCTATAATGATTACCTAATTTGCATAAATTAGTAAATTTCTGATATCTCAAAAAAAATCAGATTTTAATTAAACATATTGCCCAGGAAAAAATCAGACTACAAACCAGGGATGTACAGTCAAATGTATTCCTTTAGTTTTAATAAGATTTTTCTGAGTGTTATAAACTTTAATAGTGTAGATCACAAAACGGTACATTATATTACACACAAGACAACATACGGTAGTAATAGTGAAATACTTGAAGTTAATTTATTGCAACCTGCAAACCACAGCAACTAATGCTTGACTTCTCACAGAAACATAAAATACAAATAATTCACCCAGCTCAAAATTTCAGATATATATTTATATACAACAGTGACTCTACAATAAATTTTATGTGTAAACTATACTGTAACAATGCATAACAATGTCCCCCAAAAGAATGAAAGAAAATTTTAAACTATAATTATTATTACTCCTGTACATTTTTTAACAAAGAAAGCGCCTTCAACTGTGAAGAACAGATAAACAGGTATACCTGACTTGAAAAAAAGACATCTATTTCAGATAATGTATTTGTTGCACTTTTCACCTGAAATGTTCTGAAAAATGTTTATAATATTACATCATAAAATTTCCCCCCATACAAATTCACAAAAGGGAACTATTTTTTTTTTTATCACTGGAATGCATAAACTTAAAATGAATATTCCCCCACTGAAATAAGTCCATGTATATGTAATTTGACAGGCCAAAACATTTGTTTCTGGTCAGTTAGGAAGATATATACAATTTCATACTTTTTATCAGGGTTGTTAATGGAAAAATAAAAGCACACAACTTTTTTTTTTTTTTTTTTAAATATTTCAGGACCGGAAACATTTTTCTTTGGTTTTTACAAGGAGAAGCGTAGTTAAACTAGTTTTTTAATTATGTATAAAAAAAAAAAACAATCTTTCAATTCAAGATATATCACTGAATATTGCCTATGATTACTGATTTTCACAAAATTCAAGTATATTTCAGAATTATTAAATTGGACTTGCTGGACATCTTAACTTTTAACCATGATTTGCAATTCACATGCTGGTGTATTTTGGGAACAACTTTACTTCATTTTATCATCGAGCAATTGAGTAGAGCCTGCCCTCTTTGTGCAAGGCAAGCCAGCACCTTGCAAATGTTGGTCAAATCACATAATAAATAGACAGATGGAAAACAATGTTAGAAAGTTTGAAGTATTGTGATCCAAAACACACTCCAGTCGGGCAATTTATCTAAACTTTACCAGAAGATGATAGTTTGTTTTTTATTCTAGTACTGGTCTGATCAACAGTGTGGGTAAACACCTGCTATAATCACAAAACCACCAACGAAGGGTCAAATGGGTCTTCCACCACAAACGTTCCATTGCACAAAATGTGATTTACACCAAAGAGTAATGAAATAAATCATTTCAAGAGAAAGGGTCACACCTGCACATGCGCGGAAATTGAGCCCCAAATGACAATAACACACGCTAAAAGCGCAAAGACTCATGGGTAAATTTGTTTGTAAACGACGACACATCATGACTGCTTGCCACATGTGCAGGTGACAAGTCCTTCGCTTTAAATAAAGTTGATATTCCATACACCTCTGGGATTAACCTTATACACAATTTAGTTTTTTTAAGGTATTTAATTAACATACCCCGAGATTTGAACTTGATTGCAAAATTTCAAAACATAATTAGAATAACTAACAGAGCACCATACTTTACTCATTAACCACTCCCTCTCTCTTCCCTCCCCCAAGCCTGCAACTGTAACAGAATTTCTGATAAAACCATGTGCATGTAGGTACTAAAAAAAATGCCCTTACAATTCAGCAAATCAGATTTCACACACAGTGCAAGCTTAATTCTGTTTACCCTCCTTTACAAACAAACAACGCATGATAGATAATAGCAGGCATCCGCCCTGGCAAACTGGTAGAACTTAAAAATAAAATTTACATAAAACCCTTCCGTCGTTTAAGTTAAAATATTTTTTTTTTTTTTAAAAAGATTGCATCTGTGTTATCAAATGAATCAAATCAAATAAAATAAATCTGCCAAGAAAATCTATTTAAACCCTTCTCTTTCGTATATGCTTTCAATAGCTTGATAAACATTGTCCACTGTGAGAGAAGGCCGAGCCAACTCGACATCGTAGGAATAGTCCCGATGTCCGTGATCTACGCCCACCATGTGTTTGTGGCGTGTTTCGCAATAAACACCGGTACACACAAGCACCGATTCCATGGTCTCAGCACACTTCTCCAGTAGGTGATCCGCCGGTACTTCACCTGGGTGATGAGTGGCAAGTGATGTTGTAACTGTTGTCGGTTTCTTGCCCTGTGATGCTGTCAGTTTGGTCTTCAATCCTGTTTTGAGGACATTGATTGGTTTACTAGCCAGGTAGCGGTTGTATAAATTAGCACCATAAATATCTGTCATTGGGTTATCTCTGAAACATAACGATATAAAGCCAGTTAAAAAAATAATCCTCACATTATTAACAGATATTCAAATATGCACCCATGTATACACTAACAAGCAAGTGCATGTAATCAATGCAAATAATTTTGCTTTTTACAATAGCAAGTTGAAGACTCACCCAATTGCATACAGTGTTCTGGGAGTACTTTCAAGCCCCATGGAGCTAGCTATCTGGGTGGCGACGTGTTCAGCATGATGGTAGGTGATCTCGCTAGGTTTGCCAGTTATAACAGTGTATTTCAGCGGCCGACCTGTAATTTTCTATAATAAAATATACAAAAGTTGTTACAAATACCACTTTTTTGTTTCTTCTTGTACTTCAAGACAATTTTCTCAACATTATTTTATTCAATATGTAATGAAGGGAAAAACGGTCAATATCAACAATGTCACTAAAGCCACAGTCCCTCTGGGACTGTGCTCAAGCAGGCATTATCTAGGTCTTACCTGATAGAGGCTTTCAAGGCAGAGTAGGAATGAGCCATGTCCAAGTCTGTTTGGAATAAAACTTCAATAATCAAATGTTGAAACAAGACAATCATAGGACTCCAACAAAAAATTTCAATAATACTCATCATATTTTTTCTAAAAATAACATGCAATTCACAAGGGATGTGTATATATGGCAGGGCCAGAACTTGGGTATTTTAAGGGTCCAAATTTCATAATAATGAAATAAAATAAAAATTAGGATAAAATGCCTGAAATTGACTTAAAAGTACTTATAGCTCTGATGTGGTCAAAATTTGCTCCATTTTAAGAGCATGTATAAAAATGAGCTAAGTAATGGTCAAAATAAGACATTTTATATATGTGCACTTCTATTAAAGAAATTTTACCATAATCATAATATTTCAAGAGGATTTAGAATGATCACAAATCAAATTTATGGTTAACTAGCAATAACTAGCAAAATGTTAATAAAATGAGGTTCAATGAAATATTCTGGTAATTTTATTTTCAAAACTATTGGTAGCTTTATATGAAAAACATACAAAAGACATACAATTTTTTGTTTCCAGTTCATCAAATTGAAAATTTGAATAAAGCATTGTCTACCTACCTGGGCATGGGTGCTTCAGCCATCCATAGGAGATCCATGTTGCAAGCTAAGATAGGTAAATGTGGATAAGGTATAATACTAGGAGATGTAGAGGGCTGACCGTTAGTTAATAAACAGTCTAATATCAGTTGTAGACTTGTTTCCCACCTCACAGGTTCACCAAATAGTACCAATGCATCAACCTTTGGAAAATAAGGCTCAAATGCACAGGGCTATAACAGTAAAAAAAAATCCATTACATGTTACAATATACCGTAGAATACTTTATTTTCGCTTGGAATTTATTTTCGCTATTTTCACTGAAGGGATGATTCCGTGAAAATAAAATCCAGCGAATATACTTTTTTTCCTATATTTCACATTAAACTCATCAAAAATCAGTGAAAATAAATTCTACACAAAACGCCCAAAAAGCCTTTTCAGCGAAAATTAATTCCAGTGAAAATAAAGTATTGCTTATGCATACATTTGCACATTAGTTTAGCATGGAAAATAACACACAAGTGCAGGTACAAGGAATGAACATCACTTTCCCAAAGCTAGACACAAAGAGTACAACTGTAGTAATGCATCGGTAGTCCAGGACAAGTTAAATAGCCATTTAGAGAACTGAAGAGTGACTCACAGCTTGCCTCAATGAAGATACTAAGAGAGAAGTTGAAGATGCTTACCGGTGATTTCCTTCTTTTGTGGTCCACCATATCGAGAAGTGGAAAATGTGCGCGGAACTGATCAACTGTTGTAATATTTGAAAAACCTAAGCTGTGGCAATATATTAAGGTAAATATCAAAGAATATTTCCAGCCAGACTGATGATTATCACATCTCACTGTTGTTATGCATGCTATGATTGGTTGAGATTGTCACATGACATTTGATAAAAATGAATATTACATGGTATATTGCCCGCCAAGTGGATATTATATGATATATCACAAGAACAACGTCACAGAAACTACTGCACAGCGTTACTGCGTATAACAAATTGTTGTTCGCTGTGCTGCCCTGGCTGCTGTTGCTTTCAGGGTTGCTTTAAAGATTTTGAAGAAATTTTAGCCATCTGAAATAGACAGCAAATATGCCAAAATGGATATTAAGTAAGATACTCAGCTTTTTAAGCAAATATGTACAATGAAGTCGCCACTGAAACGTCACATCAACTGAAAGTAACATTTACTGTGTGTATTTCACAGTTTTTTTCAGCAAACAATGTATGTATGGCAATGTATAGCTCAGGCTGTTAGTCATAACCATAATATTGATGCCTTTGGTTCCCTTGGGATGGCAACAAATTGTGATATTACTTTCACAACATGTGTTACAGTGGCCCCTCGCTAAGTCGCGGGTGTTGGGATCCAAGCAAAAACCGCGACTTATCGAGGGCCGCGACTTACCGAGGGACGTCGTGAAAGAGGAAAGTCGTGCATTGAAAAACATATAAAAAGCACATATAAACCCTCGGTTTAGTTAATTGATGTATCATCACATGTGTCAGGCAGTATTCAAATAAAGTCATGATTATGTTTGCTGTAAACATTGCGTTGATTATTTTGTTTGTGTCTGATATTATGTGGGCCGCTTGCTGTTGCTTGCGACTGCGACTTCGACAGTAACAGCTTCCAAAATAAACCAGTTTCATCGCAATTATAAACATGTTCGTCAAAATAACCACCTTCATAGATAATTTCTCTCAGTTTTTCGGGAAAAGTTCCGACAGCGTCAATGTTCCCAGATCGAGCTTCGCCTTGGATTGAGACTGCGTGTGTCGATAGCGTGTCTTCTTTGCCATCGCAAGAACCACCCTGAACTGGCCTTAAATTCAAAGTCGTCATATCTGAGTTGTATGCTTTGCATTGGGTGATGGGACCAGATAGTGGAGTTCCGGCAGACCGTTCTTAAAGAAACGTAAACAGCTTTATCGGTGTCATCATTGTCGGACACTTTCGCTTGTTTTTCTGTTCAGTCCCGCCTCTTGGTCAACTTTGAAAACAAATTTACTTTTCATTTTTTACCCACCCACGAATAGTGGGCTCAACCACGTGCAACCCTTAACTTGGTTTGACACGGTCGATCGCCGTGAGTTTATGGCGTATGAACAGGCTGTATAGCTTTCGCTTTGACATGCTGCTCAATTGAGAAATAGAGATCAGAATTCTATGAATTCAACTCATTGTAGCGAGTTTTTGTAGAGGTATACCAAAATGAGACCGGCCAAGAAGTACGTACGGTCACTACTCGACACCCCTGTTGACACCTTGAGTAAGGCCACTGTTGCTCATTGCGTCTCAGCAATTGACGGACAGTGGGTGTTAAGTTGTCTCTTTAACGGTTAGTTAAAAACACTATGCCACGAAACATTTGTCTTTGTACTTCAAAATTGCTGTCAAAACACAATAGAAATTTTGGGAGCCATCCAAGTACTCGCGACTTAGCCGAATCGCGACTTACCGAGGCGCGACTTAGCGAGGGGCCACTGTATTTAAATGTACAATGACTGTGGCAGTCGTCTATCTTCTTTGATCAACTTGCGTTTGTAGGCTCTAAAGCGGTTATGGAAATGGCTGCTAGTCGGCCATAATCCTCCCAGTTTCATGAGTGTAATAACAAATCAAAATTAAATAAAATGTACACCTGTCATTTTATTTATTCAAGTATACACCCCAGGTATGTACGTCTAATAAGACAATATCACGCAGCCATTGTAACATGGAGCTTTCAAATTGCATTGTGTACATATAAACAACCAATATAATTTAAACAAGTTGTGCAAGACACATTGGACCTGTATTGAACACAACATGATGTGAAGCGATGCGACGCGATAACTGTGGCGTTCTAATGCTGTAAAGAAAGTAACTGCTTTGAAGATGACGTTTCGCATGTACTTGCATGTATTTAAAAGGATACAATTTACCAATATCTTTGACCGGGCCCTGCCCAGACACAAGTACATGTTTATCCTGGAACTGCTGAAACATCTTCAATGGACTATGAGACATGATAACTTGTTCTGCAGAAATCTATAAGAACAAATGTAGAGAAATCAAGAATTAATGTTCTGCAAATATGAGGGTATGAGAGCAAATAGACCATTTTTTGTTCACTGCAAGATATCATTTTATGTGTGAAGTTGAATGTAAATGCAGGACATAGCGTCATAATGGTGTCAAAACATGCAAGATTTAACAAACAGTAATCAATTTTTTTTTTTTAATGAAGTAAGGGTATTGCAATGCCATGTTCCTCTCTGAAAGATAGACAATTTAACTTTGAAGTATTAAAAAAAAATACTGAAGTTCATAATCGCTTGACTTTTGCAGTGTGTTTGTCTTTCAAGCATTACGCGTGATCTCACAGTACGCGTGATCTCACAGTGCACAGGAAATCACCTATAGAAATTAAACACTATGATAATGACTATCATATTAGAGGCACATCTTGAATAAAACCATTGAAATGCCTCTAAGTTACCTGATATGTAAGCACATGTCCTTACATACCCGGTAGATAAAATACATTATATGGTCCAACACAAAAATGTGACGATATCAAAGAAGTCTCTCTGAGTGTTTGGACTTTGGAGTTGAATGAATATTAGTTGTTTATTTAATATAACAGTTATTATATGATTGATTATAAAATATAGCATTTCCGTGTAAAAAAAAAATGAGTTAGAGGTTATGTTCTGCACAAACAAGGCCCTCCAACTTGTCTGAAAATGGAGCAGAGTTTTTAATCGCTTACTGTACAGATGTTGCCAGGATATTACTAATCAATATTCTGTTACTATTTTTATCCCGATTAATATAACCAAATAAAAAGTCACCAAGTGCAAGTGTTGAGGGGGTGTATAATGCGGCAATACTTTCAAATCCTCCAATTATTTTTGAAAAATAACAAGATACATTTTGCCTCAAAAATAATGAGACTCTTATCGATTACACTCAACAAAGTATATCACTTTTACCCATTGTTCAGTTTGTGATGATGAGTCTTTTTTTAATTTCTATTTTCATGCGACTTGTAATAAGTTACATTCATGTCACACAATTAGCAAATACACTTACTACACTGTTATGAAATTTTGTTGGAATGTCGAAAATCTCATATTATCGATATTGTCACAGTACAGGACAGCTTGACGTGCAAATACAATATCATGTATATCTACACTGGAATCATCATTGAATACTTCAAAATATTTGTAGCTTTTAGAAACCTCACATGTAGTGAGGTGTTTACCAGCAAATGTAAATTTTATTTTATTTTTAAATGTGAATTCATTGTCACAACAAGTTATACACTGAAAAACCATTGAAATCATGTCAAACAGCTTCATAATAACATATCAGACAATACCATGCACCAGCTGGAGGTTCACAAATTGTAATCATTTAACCCATGCCAACAGTTCTTTTTTGCTCCATACAAATAGATTACAGTAATCAAGACAAAATTTTGTGACTAACTTTTCACAAATATGGTAAATTTGAACTATTGATTGCTGCAATGAACACTAAAGTCTTGAGTTATGCCGCTAATAATATCTTGAGAATCAAATAAAGTTAAACAACATTTTGTTCAAAATCACAAAAATTATCGGTCAGTCCCAACTTTGTACAGCAGTCAAAATGATTAAAAGGCCTCATGCTGCAACTTTTTACATTCTTCACGTAAGAATGCATGTCAATAGATACACAAGACAAACATGAAAAACACAAAACAAGCAGCCTCTCGGCTGAGATATCTCCGCTGTTAGCAATGCACATTTCAATTAAAGAACAGTAGATATCATTAGAAAATGAACAATATGCATAGTATCAATGCTATGGGACTTGCTGTTTTCAAAAATATCATTTTTCACTATAAATGATTGTGGTTTTTAACAAGAAGTCGAAAATATCACTTTTTACCAAAAATTACAAAAATATTCATCAAAATTAGAGAATTGAAGATATCATCATGAAATAAACAAATTTGAGAGTGGTCCACATGTAGTACATATATATGTAATATCAAAGCAATTGGACTTCTGGTTTTTAACAAGAAGTCAAAAATATCACTTTTTACTAAAAATGACAAAAATATTCACCAAAATTAGAGAATTAAAGATATCATTAGAAAATGAACAAATCTCAGATAGGTCCACATGTAGTACCTATATATGTAATATCAAAGCAATTGGACTTGCGGTTTTTAACAAGAAGTCGAAAATATCACTTTTTACCAAAAATGACAAAAATATTCACCAAAATTAGAGAATTGAAGATATGATTACAAAATGAACAAATCTGGAAGAGGTTCACATGTAGTACCTATATATGTAATATCAAAGCAATTGGACTTGCGTTTTTTAACAAGAAGTCGAAAATATCACTTTTTACCAAAAATGACAAAAATATTCACCAAAATTTGAGAATTGAAGATATGATCATGAAATGAACAAATCTGAGAGAGGTCTACCCAAGGTACATATACATCAAGTATCAAAGCATTCAGGCTTGTAGTTTTCAAGAAGAAGTCGAAAAAGTAAAACATTGACACGGACGACGGACAATCACTCATATGATAAGCTCCGCTCGACAAAGTCGACAGCGGAGCTAAAAATAGTTCACCATGTAAAGTGAAAGGTGACAAAATCACATTGTTTCACAACAATCTAAATTTTACACGCATATCTAAAACTATTTTACATGATGTATAGACAAACAGACTCGCTTAGATTTTTTGTTGTTAGCGGAATAATAAACAAAAATTTACAATGGGACGCCATAATAAACTGATCAGGAAAACTCCCATCTTCATAGTTTTTATATTTCATGCAATTATACACTCAAGATCTGACTTTGTTTCGAATCCAAATCAATAAATGCGATTTGAAAACTGTTGTGTCTAGGTGATTCAGCTTGTTGGGATTCTAAGTGCTGTAGTCAAAATAAACAGCACTGGCAATTTTACAAGGGAGATGAACAGGAAGATAACAGTTTTCCAGATATACCATAGGAACTTTTCTTTTGAAGTTTACACCCAAACATGGCACCTCATTTTCATAGAAATATATAATTTGCATTTGTATTTTGTAACAATAAAAATAACAATGATCTTGATGTTTTCTCAAAGTTCAAGCATGGCTATTAAGTAGCTAAGCACAGTAAAACTTGACGATGAGCTTGACACTGATAGATATAGGGCAAGGCTGTTTCGTGTCAACACACAGCAGATGCACCTTGAGATACAAGATTACAAATTACATTTATCAGTGGCAGGTCAAATAAAGAGTATAGAAGATAATATTTGGTAATCGTAGTCCTAAATAACTATTAAAAATAGCTAGACGTTTCGACCATTGCTCGAAACGTCTAGCTATTTTTAATAGTTATTTAGGACTACGATTACCAAATGTTATCTTCTATATATCATATTTATCAGTCCGAGCAGCGTTTATTTATTTATAAACTACTATTACAAATAAAGAGTAGTTATATATAGGTATGTAGGTTGAATTTGGGTCAATGTGTAAACAAAAAATAATTCAAAATAAACTATTGTCAGGTCAGGTCAACACTGAATCACATGATGCAAATAAAAAAAGATATTGTTGGTCAGCAAATTTGAGGGAACCCATTCAAAGTACAGTGAATATGTACGCAACTAGAAATAAACATTTTTTTCAAAAGGAGATGCCAGTTTCAAATTAGATCGCAATCAAAATCAACTTTCATCAAGTTTGGACCTAATTCTTGACTTTCTAGTTACTGTCATAAGTAATATCGTATCATGAACTTGTGAAGTCTGCCAAAAAAAAAATGAGTCACAAACCTAGAGGGAGGTGCAACATTTGGCATTATATGCATTATCAGATAATATTATCTTTAATATATATCGATATTAGAATATAATAGATGTACTGTAATTTGCTTTAAATTTTTTTTCGCTTTACGAATGATTCAACAATAAATTACAATAACATCTAATGAATAAGCGAGAACATGATATTACCCCGGTAGATGGTTTTGTAAGTTGCACTTTTTTTTCTATAATCTGATGATAATTTTGATAATAAGCGATATAATTAACAATAATTAAATAATGAACAAGTCTTTAAATTATCAAGAAAGCAGGCCAGTTATTATTGTTATTTATTGATCGATTTTTAATTAAATTATCCAAAAATGATTTTTTGCAAACATGTATCTGATTCCTGAAAAAGGAAAGTTGCCAACAACTGTGCTGTTTACAATCTGGATGTCCTTGGAAGTACTGTAAAACAATTTATTTTCAATGGCATTTAATTTCACTATTTTGATGTTTTGAACAATTTCACTGGGTTTTATGTTCACAAAACTGACATAGAAACAACAAATTTTATTGTTATTTTAAATGTTCACATTGATTTAAATTTAGCAAATTTCACTTATTGGCAAAAATAGTGATTTTTAAACCTAGCAAATAATTAATGCATTTACAGTATTAGTACAAATATACAAGAGACAGCCTGCTACACTTACGCACAGCTGAGAATGTGGAATACAGCAAAACATCATATCAAAACAAACACCGAATACAATCACTAAACCCATGTACTGTATATTCATGTATACTGACACTAACAATATGCATCACCTTTGTATACCGGCCTATCTAAAGACACCACGCTATATTCATCCGGTAATTTGTCCATGGATTGAGAATTGTAAATGTGAATTGGCAAGGCTGATGAGAATACCCCCCCCCCCCCAGTAGTAGATTTACAAGTGTCAATGAGCATAGCATTGTTGCCTACAGTTGACTCAACACTAAGGTGTCATCTGTAAACCAGTAACCCCGAGATTGAATTTCTGATTTAAGTTATACAACAACAATAACCAAACTAATTGAAAGATATAGCAAGCAGTTCCATTGCTTGTGCACGTCACTGAACAGAGTTTAGTTTATGTACAGGGATTGCACAAGCTGTTTTGTGTGCCAAATAGACAATGTAAATAAGACCTCTTTCTGTACTAAAGTGGGGGTCACTCTAATAGTAGTTGTGTGTTCACGTTACACGAAGTACAGGCTAAGATTTAAGCTGATTTAGGCTTATCTAGCATATTTGCATTTCGACTAGATCCAATTGCGTCCATGTACAGGGAGGGCCAGTTGTTAGCACGGGCTAAGGGCTGCCATTAGTCGGTGACCTTTGGTAAGCCGCTATTTACGAACGAAAAATGGATGACACGCGCGAGGTTCTATTTCTGCTGCTGGCATGTTTCGTTCTAATTTTGAAGCGACGTGCACAGGAACGCAAGAGAAGACGGACCACTTATTTGGATGCACATAAACAGTATACAACGGGCGTAACAGAATACAGCGTTTTATTAATGCATGTCGTAGACAGCGAACCAAAGTTATTTTGTCTACGATTGGAGCTGCTGTACGCTCTACTACAGTGACCCAATTAGTGTGGAAGTAAGCGCACAGTAATGACTGGTGGAATAGAGTTGTTATACGAACATGGGACAATTTTCACACCCAAAGGTCGCCGCAGAGGGCGCTTAGCCCTGGGCTAAGCGTTCGCGCATACTTCATTAGCCCGTGCTAAGGTCTAGACCGCATCTTAAATTCGGATCAGATTTAATCCGTACTTAGCATTCCTTAGCCCGTGCTAAGCGTTCACGCACGTTTTCTTAGCACGGGCTAAGGAATTTGACCTCTTAGCCCGTGCTAAGGAGCTGTGCGTAAACGCAACTAGTGGGAAGAAGAATATGGGGTGAACGTAATCACTCATGTAAATAACAATCCATTGCATGGTTTGTTATATGCTTATTAATAATTCAATACATACCACATGACATTAAAATGACCATTCTGATGCACAATTATGTCATGAACTATCATGTCATCAGGCTCTACCTGATGTGGTTAATGAGGTGAGTATCATATTCTGATGTTGCACCTTGGCTAAAGCTGCACAGTGTGATTTACGATAGCAGTTGTGTAGCTAATGTCAACATCATGGTACATTCCCTCTAATTGCAAAGACCACGATTACACTTTGCATGTGAATACAGCTGTAGCGATTACACTTTGCATGTGAATACAACTGTAGCGATTACACTTTGTATGTGAATACAACTGTTGCGATTACACTTTGCATGTGAATACAACTGTAGCGATTACACTTTGCCTGTGAACACAACTGTAGCATTTACACTTACTTTGCATGTGAACACAACTGTAGCGATTACACTTTGCATGTGAACACAACTGTAGCATTTACACTTACTTTGCATGTGAACACAACTGTAGCGATTACACTTTGCATGTGAACACAACTGTAGCGTTTCACTTTGCATGTGAATACAACTGTAGCGATTATACTTTGCATGTGAATACAACTGTAGCGATTACACTTTGCCTGTGAACACAACTGTAGCATTTACACTTACTTTGCATGTGAACACAACTGTAGCGATTACAATTTGCATGTGAACACAACTGTAGCATTTACACTTACTTTGCATGTGAACACAACTGTAGCAATTACACTTTGCATGTGAACACAACTGTAGCGTTTACACTTTGCATGTGAACACAACTGTAGCGATTATACTTTGCCTGTGAACACAACTGTAGCGTTTATACTTTGCATGTGAATACAACTGTAGCGATTACACTTTGCCTGTGAACACAACTGTAGCGATTACAATTTGCATATGAATACTACTGTAGCGATTACACTTTCAATGAAAACAAACGTTTAATAATTATAAAGCTCATACCTGTACACCCAAATACGATGACAACTGTTGTGCTTTAACTTGACGAAGTGAATTTCCAGCATTTGTGACAAAAACTACAGGTACCCTGAATTTATTGTCAGCATCAATCAAAAAATCACGGAATGCTGCAACAGCTTCTGGTAACACCTTTCTTCCCCTTACAAGAACGCCATCAATGTCAAAGAGAATACCAAAGTTTGGTTGTGGTGCCAAACTTGTTGAATAGCTTTTTATGTGCTGAAAAAAAAAATTACGTCTTCAATTTTGGAACATTATGATTATTTATATACTGTAAAATAAATTTCACTGTTTTGTATGAAGTATATTTTTACTGGATTTTATTTCCACAGATTAATCCATTCAGCAAAAATAGCATGTAGTGGACACACAGAGCAAGTGTTTCACAAACTATCTTAGATGTAAACCAAGAGGGTTGTTAATTTTTCCTTTTTCTCTTTCAGTGTCCGACCTTGCAAGTTGTGAAAGACAACAAAAAAATAGCACATTCATGCTAAAACTCAAAGGATGTCAATAACCTTTTTTTTAACACACGTGACCAAGGACTTTCCGAAGGTCAAGACGACATTTGCAGTAACAAAGAGGGCAGATCACAAGGGCTTGGCGATCTAAGTATATACAGTAGTTGGCTCATGGAGCTAAAATAAAATATTTTCCTCCATGGTTGGTTGTTGTAGCCCCTGTCGGGTAGACGTAGTGTATGCCTCGTTTTCTTTTACTGTACAGTAGTCGAGTGCATAAAAAATCGAAGTACTAAAAAAGGAACTGTTTCACCAGCAGCCCCTAAATTCAGTCAGCCGGTAAAAATTAACTTTTATGCCCAGCGATACGAATGCTGGTTAAATCGACAATATTTCAACATCGAAAGACAGAAATGTAAATCTA